>NC_140940.1:159307341-159907341 GCF_014529385.1 Adiantum capillus-veneris | reverse complement strand
GGGCGAGGGTGGTTTTGAATGCAAAGCGACGATTGCAAAGAGCGAGGGCGGGCACCGATCAGTGAGGGAGGGTTGTGGTGAGATAGCGAGGCGGGCACCAGCCGATGAACGGCGAGCACACAGTGAGTAGGGGCGGCGGGGTCAAATGGTGGGCGAGTGCGGGGGAAGGCGAGCAAACACAGGGTAGGACAAAAACGAGCAGGAAATAGAGCAGATAAGGGCAGACTTGGGAGTCAAGGGCGAGCATAGGTGGAGGAGCGAGCCGCGGTGGTTAGGTGGGGTGAGAGAGAAAGTTGGGATAGGGGCAAGCAACACCGGCGAGAGGGCGAGGGCAGTAGGCTAACGAGACGCTTTGGCTAGCAAGCAAGAGAGCGAGTAGAGGGAACAACGGCAAGGGCAGGGCTGCAGAGGGGCGACCAAGAGTTTGCCTTGAACGTGGAAAAAGAGAGCTTGGTGAGGGAGAATGAGGAGGGGGTGAGGGCCAAGGGCAAGTAAGAGCCGAGTCGCACTGTGGGAGAGTGGGGGTAGTGGGGGGAGTGTTTTGCCTAAAACCAAAAAGGCCGAAATCGCAGGCGTGCAGATCGAGTGAGTTTTCTACTCCCACTAGTCCTCATAAAAACGTAGGTGATAAGCTATTTTTTTGGCGAGCGGCTCTTTTCCTTGTTCGTAACTAAAGGCAGCCAATAGAAATCAGGAGTCGTGAAGACTTTTTCTGCTTGTTTTTCGATGGGATTCCACCTTCCTCAGGGTGCGACCTGGTGTTAAGCTAACCTGCAGGTAATCCCACTTCCCCTGGGGGCGACTCAGCTCTAAAGGGATAGGGAAGAGTGAGGGGTCAAGGCGGGCAAAGCGAGTCGAAGAGAAGAAGGGGAGAGGCAAAGAGGGTGGGCAGGCGGGCAAGTTCCAACAGAGGGCGAATGAGAAGGGGGCGAGTAAAGGAGTGGGTGTCAAGGCGCACGAGCAGGAAAAGTGAGAGAGGAGAGTGAGGGGTGGTAGGCCAGTGGATAGGGGGCGAGGGCGAGTAAGAGAGGGGAGGGGTCGGCAAGCAAGTTGATAGGAGGCAAGGGCGATAAAGAGGGAGCAGGGTAGGCGAGTGGATAGGGGGCAAGGGCGAGTAAGAGAGGGGGCAGCGTTGGCAGGCAAGTGGATAGGGGGAGAGGATGAGAAAGAGGGAGAAGGAGGGATGGTAGGCGAGGGCAAGAAAGCGGGCAATTGGAGAGGGGTCGAGGGCGAGGCAAGGGCAAAAAACGGGCAAGCGCAGGACGACGATCAAGATGGAGACTGCATGTGGATGAGAGACTAAGGGTAAGATATGTATCGTTAGCACAATGGCAGGGCTAGGGGATAGCCAATAAGCAAGTCGAGCAAGAGAAAAGGGTATGGAGGGACAAGAATTAAGAGAGAGATAGAGAGAGAAAACAACCAGACAGCTTAAGGCGAGCAATAAGGGTAGGGAGGGGCAAGGAGGGAGGAGAGAGCTTTTGTCAAACTTCCTGGTCTTTAGGTGTCAATCATGCTTAGCCTTCATTCGTTGCTACTCTATTTCCAAGGCTTTGGCTGCTAAGAGCCGCTCCTCTTTTAATTTGGTGAGTGGACCTACCATAGCCAAGTGTTGGCCTTTGGTGCAATTTGCTTTGACTGTTGTGACCCTGGGCGAACCACAGTGAAACTCAAAGGGTGCCACTACCTCTAGTCCAAAGGCAGGCTCAAATGGAGAGTGTTAAGTTGTGGCTTTGAAAGCAGTCCTATATGCCCGTGTAGCACCCAAAATTGCTATTTGCCAAGAGGTCGGATGAAGGTGACAAGTTTTACAAAGCAGTGAGAGAAGAACTTTGTTAGTGCTTTCAGCCTGGCCATTGGCCCGAGGGTAGTGGAAGCATGACTTCCTGTGAAAGATTTTGTATCTATCAAAAAGGTTGGCCAAGAACTCATTGACAAAGTGGGTGCCTTGATCACTAGTGATAAATAAAGGGTAGCCAAACTTGCAGAAGATGTTTTCATACAAAAAAAATTCCATTGTGGTTGAGGTGCAATCAAAAGTTGTCACCACCTCTTCCCATTTGGTAGCATAGTTTGTGGCGACCAAAGGATACCTTTTATTTCTTGGTTGGCCAATAGGGTTGATTTGCCCAACAAAATCTATACCCCACCTTTCAAAGGGCAACCATGCCAAAGAGATCTACAAGGGACGGCTAGCCTGGCAAGTTGGTTTTGGAGCACACCATTGGCACAAATCACAAGACCGAGCATATTGCACTGCATCGTGAAATATGTATGGCCACCACAACCCATTGTGTAGAATGTGAAGGGCGGTGATGTGCCCTGTGTAGTGGCCACCTATGCTAATAGAGTGAGCATCTTTTAGAATGGCTTCGAATTCATGTGGTAAGACACAGTGACGAAGAACTCCATCTGGACCACTTTTGTATAGTGTGTTGCCAATCATGGTGTAGGGCTTACTTTTGATCAGCAGTCTCCTCTTTTGCAAACTTGATAGGTTTGGTGGATAAGAACCTATGGATAGAAGATGCATAGCATTCGAGTACTATTTTGTGACAGTGTCCACCTTAAAAAAGAAACTGTCAAGGAGGTTGTCTTCTACTCTTGTGGGTGGTTCACCTGACTCAATCTGAGAGAGATGGTCGGACATCTGATGTTTCTTGCCAAGGCAAAGGAAAACCTCAAAATCAAACTCTTGAAACAAAATAACCACCTCCAAACATGTCCAGCTACTTGAGGCTTGTTGAGGAGATAATTGAGAGCTTGGTGGTCAGGTATTACTACAAAATGGACACTCAGAAGATAACGCCTAAACTTTTGTAGAGCGTAGACAATGGCCAAGCCCTCTCTCTCAGTGGTACTATAGTTTTTTATGCCTTTGTGAGTAGCAAACTTGCATAGGAGATAGGCCGATCTAACTTGTACTCCTTGCTAGGCTGGGTAAGGACTGAGCCTACGGCTGCGACACTAGCATTAGTGTGCACATAGAAAATGAGTGACCAATTAGGTGTGACTAAGATGGGGGCATGTGTGAGGCATTTCTTCAGATTGTGAAAGGCTAGTTCTTCGATAGAGGTCCATTGGAAAGGTTGGGCTGGACTAGGGAGGCAAGACAAAGGCTCGCAATATCAGCACACATTCTAATAAATCATCGGTGATAGCATGTGTGGCCTACAAATATCTACACTCCTTTGGAATTAAGTGGCCTAGGCATGTGTATATGGCTATAACTTTTTTATGGGTCAAGGGCAAGTCCTTTAGCAGAGACAATATGGCCCAATAGAGTGCCTTGGGTGACTATGAAATGACACTTATTAGGGTTGAGTTTCAATTTTACCTCTCTACAGTGAGCAAAAATGAGGGCCAGTTGCTCCATATGTTCTTGGAAACATTCCACTAGACTGGCACAGCCTTGGCCCGAGAAGCAGGAAAAGTTGTCCATGAAAATCTACAGAAACTTGTTGAGGAAGGGCTCAAACACAACGTAGGCTGTTCTGCTCCAGGATGTCAATGCATTCTTTAATCCAAAGGGCATGTGCATGAAGACAAATACTCCTCATGGAGTAATAGAAGTTATCTTGATCCTATCATCTCCCGAAATGGCCATTTGGTTGTGGCCATCTAGTTGTAATAAAGATGTCTTGATCATGTCATCTCCCAAAATGGCCATTTGGTTGTAGCCGCTGAAACAATCCATAAAAGTAAGCAAAGCATAATCGGCTACTCCTCTAAGACATGCTTAGAAAAGGGAATCGGAAAGCCATTTGGTTTAGTGACCTTATTTAAAGCTCTAAAGTTTACACAAATCCTAATCTTGTTTGATTTCTTGTTTGGGGCAATGATCATCCGGGAGAGCCATTGTGTGTGTTCAATGGGCTCAATAATACTTGCAGCCAACATCTTAGCAATTTCCTTCTTGACTGCTACTTCATACTTAGGGTTGGTCCTATATGAGTTTTTTTTTTAGCTAGGGTATTCTCAAATGTTGAGATACCTTCAATGATATAGGTTGTTGGAGTTTTGCCTTACGGTATCCTTATCATAGGTCATGTATCTTATGGGATATTTTGCTTGACATCGTATATGGCAGTCGCTTGTCAGTGATAATTGATAGTTTATGCCTAGTTTTACTCTCTTGAGATGATTTTATGATTTTTATGTGTCATTTGGATTGAGTTGTCTTTGTACAAAGAAGACTCTATCGCATTTTTCCCTTGAGTCTACCTATGCATTCAATAACACTTTTAAGCACCATTTTGACTTGAGATTTTGTTCAAAATTTTGCAAGGTTTTCTCGCCATAGTTTTTGGCATTCTTGTCATAGTGCTCTTTGATTCATTCAATGTACTTTCCATCGATTAACATCACAGGGACTTGATTTTGACAACAAAGTATAGTCCATCTTCTTAATGTGCTTTTTACCCTCTTCACGGGACATATTTTGCACAACAAGTAGCAAATTTGTGCCTAAGGGCAAATTAGCCTTTGACGTTGTAGTTTCCAATCTATCCAATGAAGAGATATGCAGGAAATCTATAAAGCCAACAAAGGAAGGTGATGCATATATTGCCAGTGGCAGAGGTTATAGAGGTTGCACTCACAATTGTGCCAAAATTCAAGATATGAGAATTCTCGTAGCAAATGTAGAGGTCAATCAAGAAGAGAATTAGTTTGATTCTCAGGGGTCAGAAGCATAGAAACTCTATGTTTGGTTTGTTTGTAATTGAGGATTGTATATCCATGGCAAAGCTATCATCTATCCAGTTGTAACATAGCCGGCTAGGCCATATGAACCAAAAGGGAATGAAAACACTAGCTCTTTTTGGTTACTTTCTTGTGTTAAGTTATTTCCATTTTTCTATGTGTGAGCTTGTATGTATGGTAAACAAACTAGCAACAAATGGAAGCTAGCTACTTTGTGACTTTCATAGGCGATTCCACTAGGAAGGTGTGCGGTTATTCTTTGTGTCATAAGGATCAAGTCTTATGTACTTTCCAAAAATTCTTAGCACTAGTAGAAAATATGCCTAGCAAGAAGATCAAGTCTTTTGTACTTTCCAAAAAAAATTAGCACTGGTAGAAACTCAGCCTGACAAGAGGATCAAAAGCTTAAGGACTGATAATGGTGGAAAATGTCTCCAAGGATTTGAGAATTTTTGTAGCAAGAGAGGTATTAAGAGGTAGCTTACTCCTCCTTGCACACCCAATCAAACGATTCAAGTGCGAGTCACAGCCATGCTTTCCATGGCAAATCAGTCTCAAGGTTTTTGGGCAGAGGTAGTATTTATAGTAGTATATATCAACAATCAATCACCTAGTATGCTATTGAATTACCAAATTTTAGAGGATCTGTGGTGCAAAAAGAAGCCACATTACAATCATTTGCATGTCTTTGGATGTGAGGCACATGCACATGTGCTCAAAGAGCCTCAAAAAAAGCTAGACCCAAAGTCACACAAGTGCATTTTTCTTGTTTATGGTGTAGACAGAGAGATGGGATATCATCTTTGGCACTTGAAATCTTGCAATGTAATTTGCAGCTCACATGTGCAGGACATGCCAGTGGACTCTGTAGAGACAGATGTAGAGCGACAGTGCTCTAGTGAGACACAACAGGAGTTGTCACGGTCTGTGCAGATAGAGGTAGAGCGGCTCTACTCCCTAGAGACACAGACAGAGATAAAGATTATGTGAATATGCTCATGCTAGAGGCTGATGAGTTGATTCTAGGACACATACTTCCATCCACTCATCACATATGATGTGCCAGAGATGACACATCCATACGTGATGAGTAGTCATGTGATGATGCAATGCATGCAGATAGCACATTGGAGGCTAGGGCAACTAGGTTTGTGCAGATTTTGTCAGTGTTCAGGCATTTCATGTATGACCTACTAGTGTCGAGGGCCAACTTAGCAGCTGCAATGGGAGCATTTGCAATAGGAATTGTCAATTATATGAGGACTGACACTAGTATGATGCATCATGGAGCTTTGTAAAGAATACAAAGTTGTCTACAGGATTTATATATAGGCTCTACTATAGATATGCACGCTCGTCTACCACAAGAGCCGATACAGCTGCATGTAGATTGAGAGAGCAAGCCAATGGGCATACGTTGAGAGAGTCTCTCACCTAGTTCCTTGTACATACTAGTAGTTTCCATAGTAGCACCCACTTTTTTACACATTCGCCTTTATGTAGAAGGTTGTTGGGGTAAAGGCGTCGTGCCTCTACCTAAGGTCGGATGTCCGGTGTTTGGTTTCCCATTGACTCTACTACTAATTTACTTACTTATTCTTTATACATAGAAGAATAAGGAGTGAGTGCTTCTTCTTTCCACTCTGCTCCCCACATCATGTTTTCTCTCTCTCCTTCTCGTTCTCCGCACATGCACCGCATACGCGCACTTCAGATAGAGGTTTAGCCTTAGGAATACTAATCTATACAACATTGTCTTACCTTGATCTCATTGTTAGTGTGGTGATTGATAGGTAGATTAGGGTTCTCCAAATTGTTTCTATATTTGCTTCTAGTGAATTAATGACTTCTTTTCACATTGATGTGCCTCCTTGAGGTATAGTTTTGTTTGGTTATCTTTTATGCAGCGTGCAAGAGCATGGAGACTAGTTTGGCCATCCATTTTCATGCGGCTTCTAAGAGGACATTTCCATCCACCCATGGACATTCGTACAAGAACAGGTGTAATTCTTCCATGCCTTGCTTCCTTGATTGATTTTATTGCTTGTCATTCACGTGTCTATGTTGTTAGCATGGTATGAGTGAGATCATGTCGTTATGTTTGCATGTGTCATAAAATCTAATATATACCTATTCCAAAAAGACTTTCTCATATTGAACTGATCATTTAATATGGGGGAGATGAATGGGAACAAGAGGTAGAACATATACATGTGCATGTAATGGAGCTTAGAAGACCTTAGAGTTAGCTTCATTAAAGACCTCCAAAGGTTAGTGTTAAAAGTCCTTAGAACTAGGACCTTAAGCAAGCTTGGGCTGACCTTGAGGTGGGAACCCTACTCAAGCTTGAGGTGCTTGTCGTGCTTGCTGACTAAGGTGCTTAAGGTGTTTGTGGGAACCTTGCCCAAGCTTGAGGTGTTTGTCATGCTTAAATGACTAAGGTGCTTGAAGTGTTCAATTCAAACATGATCTCATAAGAAGCATAAAAGACATATGTCAAGATCCTCCCCATTTTGCCCTTATGATGTGCTTGAATCCTATTGGATAGGTTTTAAAGGGGTCCAATGAGAATTTAGGTTCATTTAAATAAATAATTAAGCTCTTTCTCTCAAAGAGGGAAAAGAGGACACTTGTCCAAATGATATAATTAAATAATACGAGAGAGAGAGAGAGAGAGAGAGAGAGAGAGAGAGAGAGAGGTCGACCAAGCATGAGAGGGGGGTTGATTTGGGCATCCTTATTCTCATTCTCTCTCACACAAACACACACTTTGATGGTGTGAAGCAAAGAACTCCATCTCCTTCTCCAAGCTTGAGAAGTTGAGAGCCTACAACAAACAACTCTTGGCTATGGAATGCAAATCCAACCAAGAGCCAAGCTTCAATGGCATGCTCATCTTCTCTACCATCTATATTACTATGCTAAGCTAAGCTACAAGAGTAATCTATGGTGAGCAAGGTACTTCTTTCTCATATGTTACTTCTTCTTCCTCCTCCTACCCTCATTCCCTGATAGCTCTCTCCACTTTATGAGGTGTTTGAGGTCTTGGGACTGAGGCCGGGGACAAGTTAATGCTTTCATTAAGTTGATTAAGGGCATGCATAATTTTGATGCATGAAGCTTTCCATCTTCATTGCATCGATTAGGTCTTAAGGAACACAAAGCTCGTATTGTACCAAGTCTCTCGTTATGGGAGAATCTAGAATACAAAAGCCTTTTGGAGGGGGGACCTCAACTGTTGTCAACTTCTCTAGTTCTCTCTCTTGCTATGCTCTTGAAGAATTCTCTTAAAAACGATCACTATAATTATTTTAATTCCGCTACTTTCCATGTTACAAGTCCAATTCCATTACATTTGTATCAGAGCTATTGGTTTCTATTTTCTTTCTTAAGAAGAGAGGTCCTTAAGTTGTCCACGAAAGGTTGGACTTGTTAATTACAAGAGGGTAAGTGGGATAGGGATCTATTTTCTTAGTGGGAAGAACTTAGTTCGAGGTACACCATTGAGAAATATAGACTTAATAATGGAGTCTTTCAAGACTTGCCTTTGGCTTGAACTAATAGCAAACTCGACAGGAACCATAATCCATCAGGCAACTATTAAACCCTCTCCACTACTCTTTGCAATCAACAATATCTAAACCACGGGTGTGGTTGCTTGAGAGCCGATTTTCAAGAGTCGAGAAGGGTAGCAACTACCGGTTTTGAGGGTACCAAAGCACAAAGTACTACTTACATAAGAATAATTAGCATGGCTGACAATAATAAAGAGAGTAGAATGAATGTTGATAACTTTAATTTTGCACATGAAGGTACTAATGAAGATGCCTCCATGCTTGTGAACTACCTTGTCACTAGGCTGCAACAAGCTATGGGCAACCCTACCCTACAATCCAAAGTTACCCAACAACTTCGTAGTAATGGCCTCCTTCAAACTCCCAAGACGAGAGAGAGCTTAGGAAGCCTCTTAATGAGACTTCCAAAAGAAGACTCTCTCTGATGCGGGAAGAGGAAGAGGAAACCACTGAAAGAGAAAGAAGTGATTCGGAGGATGTCGCTCCACGAAGACGGCGGTCTCAACGATTACCAACTCCTCCTAAGAGTAAACGATTGCTGCATAGTCCTTCTCCTCGTCATTCTGACAAGGGAGGGAGGAACCAAAGGAAGAAAAAGACGAGAAAGAGATCCTCCAACCTACACCATGTAGCTATGCACTTCCAAAAGTCTGCCCGTCAATGGTGGGCTAGTCTCCGTGGGAATGGCAAAGTCCCAAGAACATGGAAAACTCTATGATTTTCCATAATGAAGCAATTCCTTGCAAGCGATGCCAAGGACAAAGTGCTTACCGAATGGCGAAGTTTGAAGCTACTCTTCAACGAATCTATCCACAAATATGTAGACAAGTTTTGGCATTTACATTTCAAAGCTACAGTCTTTCAAAGGATAGAGTTTGCCGAACAAAAGCAACAATTTTGTGTGGGATTACCTAAAGAAATGGCTGAGTATGTCAACTCACAACGGCCTAGCACTATCACCGAAGTCATCCACCACATTATGTTTGCTTCAAGGATCTATTTCCAACAAGGGGCAAGACGAAATTTCAAGCGCATGGAAAACAAGGATCGAAATAAAGCTAAAGGGAAGAGCAATGCTCAAAACTCTTCCCAAGGCAACACCAACACCAACAACAACAAGGCCAAGGAGAAAGGAGCTTGCAAAGGTAAAAATAAGCTCTCTCCCAAAGAATTAGAGGCCTTTCGTAAAGACCATAAATGCTTTCAGTGTGGGGAGCAAGGACATGGTTATTGTTCTTGCCCCAAAAGAAATGTATGCAATGACTGTTAGCAGCAAGCTAACACGGACACCATTTTTCAGAGTTCTCTTTATAAAACATTTATTATTTTGATAAATCGGGAATATTGTAACTCCTATTTTCTCAGATAAAGTCTGTAATTAATGAGCTGGGGCTACAAGCTTCCAGATTGTATCAGCCAATCATTTCCCAGCTTTGGTAGAACTCTAGATTATTAGTTTTGACCACCCAAAAACCTTGGCTAAGGTATAAAAGCCAATTTTTGTAAGTTTTTTATAAGTTTTGGATAAGAAATACACAGCGTGAGCTAACGGCGCTCACTTCTCGCGCTTCCTACTCCCTCTCCGGTTGTCACATTGCGATTGCGTTTTGTTGCATTGCAACCACAGGTAAGAGCTCTACGCATTGACGTAAGCCACTCACAGTACTTTGTAGCTTTTGGCGTCGCCAACCCGTAGCCTAATTTCATCATAACTAGGAATTTACACTTTTAAATCGAAAACTAAGTATAGACGGGGTATTGGAGCATCATTGCTAAGCATTTAGATGCATTCTGGGTCAAAAACGACTAGGTCAAAAATCCAATGCTGTTAATAATCGCGATTTTGGAACTTGACCTAAAGTGGGGTTTGAGACCATAGGCATGTGTGCTTAGGTTTTATAAACTTGTCCTAGAAGTTTTGTTACGTTTGGATGTCATTTGATGCTGTAACGGATGTGATTTGCTTGCCGATGAGCGATTGGCTTTTGGTTATTTCAGTCACTCGAGTGTAGCTTGAGTTAGATGCGAGTTGTTAGTTGTTTTCCAAGAGATTGACAACCTCTTGTAGCCTCTATGCACTAGTCGAGTCAGCTTCGTCCCATGGATTGACAATTTAATCGTGGTTCTCGCTAATACTGCAATAAGATAGGATGGTGAGGTTAGACATGCATACCACATTTGGTGCCATTGTGGGGGATCAAAGAGATCTAAACTAAGGAAAAACACGAGCATCTTGTGTAGTTGTCCTTTAACTTCCTCTAGGTTCACCTAGAGTTCAAAACTTTCTTTTAGAAACCGCATAGCTTAAGATTGTCATCTTTTGCTATGTAGAGGTAGCTAGGAAGTAATCGTACTTGCTGAGTACCTTTAGGATTGTAGGACTATAGATTTAGATTAGGATTTGGAGAATGATTGGTAGACGAAACAAGTCTTAAGATCAAAACTATGAAAAACATTAAAAACACAAGAAAACGAGTGCTTGCGGACACTTTCCACAACCCCATTGCATGAGAATCTAGGAGTAGGGTAAGTAGGATCCGAGGTGGATTTTAGAACATTGCTCTCTCTAAAAGAATCAAGTGTGAGTTGTTATTGGAAGTTGCAGAATTTCATGTCTATGGCTAGAAATAGCTCAAAAAGACTCGAATCCACTTAATCCGACTGGAGAGTAAGCCTAAGAGTTTTATGAACCAGTGGGTAAGCTCAAAGACACTTCGAGGTAAAAAATTTCAAGAGTTGGAAAAAACTCAGATTATTTATTTTTTCTTGACATTTTAGGCCAAATTAAGTTTGACTTGATTCATAGGCTTAAAATACATCATATAAAGACTGTCTTTGAAAAATTTACAAAAAAGTGCTCATTTCAAACCTAAAGTTAATAATCACAATTATTAACTTTCTGCTCTAAACTGACCAAGGTTCATACCATTGACTCATTGCATGTGTACAAACAACTTTTGTAAAGGCCCAAGATCACTAAACTGGCAAAAAACTGGGTAACAACTAAAGTTTGTACTGACTTTTTGAATCTTGAGTATAAATTGGGGAAAAATTTATCCAAACTTGTTGAAATTTGATTCATACGCTTATGTTGATGTGATAAACATGTATATATGCTCAATTGACCAAAAATTTGTAAAAAATTATCAGAAGTAAATAATCGCGATACATCTACCCACTTTTTCAACTTTTTTTACCAAGTCAGCATACCACTAGCTTCACCATGTTGTAATAAGCCCACAAACCACATTTGGTAAGATTTGGACCACTGGAGTGAAATTTGTGACTAAAATTGCAAAGTTAGTCTGCGGACCGATAATTGATGACCATTTGACGAAAAATTGTTCAAACTTTATGAAACTTGGCTAGTGACCTTAACTTAAGGTGCTTAACAAATCTGTGTCAAAGTTGGGGCAAAAACTTGCAAAAATATAACTGAAGTAAATAATCGTGATTATTTACATCTGCTTCAAAACTTCATGATTTTGCAAATTTGAGTATACCGCAAGGTCAAGCACATCAAGTAGACCTCACTATTCAATTTTGGTGAAATTTGGATCCCAAAAGTGAGACTTAAGCCAAATTCTCGAAATCAGAGTTTGCGGACACCAAATAGTTGATAAACTTGATCAGATTTTGTCCAAACTTGTTGAAACTTGTACAGGGACTCTAACAAGTTGTATACTTGCCAAACCTATCAAAAAAGTGTAAAAAAAAAACAAAAGTAAATAATCGTGATTATTTACTTCTGCTATCCATAGACATCAAATTTGACTTTTGAACTTATACAGTGATAGACCAACATAATATAAAGCCACAGGGCAATTCTGGGTTCAATCGGATCAAAATTGATACATGTACACTTAGTTTTCAGGTTGCAGATCAAACCTTTGATTTTTGCTAAAGTCAAATTTGTGTTACCATATACATATGGTAGTGATGTGTGTGAACACACTAGGACCACCGGGGCATTTTTTCCCTCTTTAGGAGGTTTTTTCCCCCGTGCATTGTATATACGCCCATCACTCTAGGGCTATCTATCTTTCCATTGCACACTAAGTAACACACTCTCTATTGTGTGCCTTGAGCTTCCTTCGTCTTCTCCAAGCTGTGTGTGTTTCTCTGCAACCCTAATTCCAACAATTGGTATCATAGCAGGTCATGTCCTCCCGGGCTTAGTCGCCAGCTGCTCCAGCACACACCTGCTTACTTTCTCCGATTTCACTGAGCTTTGGCGAGCGTTCGCACGTCTGCTCAGAAATTTGATTTGGGCTCATTTCGGCCTCCGTTTCCACTACAGGCAGTACTGCACAGGCTATTTCATCATTTTGTGTAGAATTTCTGTCAGTGCCATTTTTTGCATAACAAGTACCTTACAGTCTTCTACGGTTTGTGCTATATAGCACAGGGTGTTCCCGCTCCGTTTCTCCTATTTTCGGGCAATTTTCACATCAGGTACAGCATTTACCATGGCTGACAACAACAACACAGATGTGTTCAAGATGTTTGCTGCTGAGGACAGGTTGGATGGGGACAACTACCCTATGTGGGCTTATATGATGCAACATGTTCTTGTGTCAAAGGGTGTCTGGAACATTGTGCAAGGCATTGATGTACGTCCTGGTTCTGAGGATGTAGGCGATGTTGAAGATGTTGCAGGTCTTGCTGCAAGGATTGCAGCTGTTAGAGTTGTTTTGCCTATGGCAAAACAAGCTCGTTGGGATGTTAATGATGCGCAGGCTCATGCATTGATTGCGTTGTCTGTGAAGCGCACCATTGTTCCTCACATCCGTTTGGCAAAATCTGCAAAACAAGCTTGGGATATTCTAGCAGGTCTTTATGCAAGCTGCAATGAGGCTAAAATTGCTTTGCTGCGTAAAGAGCTGAAGTTGAAGATTATGCATGAGGAAGATGATATGGACACTTTCCTTGCTAGTGTCAAGGATATCAATGAGCAGCTTATTTCTGCAGGTGAAGTCATTTCAGACAGTTCCCTTGTGCAGACTGTTCTTGATGCCTTACTAGATTCCTATCAGACTTTTGCTAGTACTTGGAGACTGATGACCCAAGGAAATCCTGAAGTTGTCAAGTTTAATGCATTATGCACGTTGCTGTTGCAAGAGTCACTTTCTAGAAAAAATAGGACTAGGCAGCGTGCAGTTGAACAGGCTTTTATTGCTTCTCAAAGAAAGGGTGGTAACAGTAATACAGCCACTTCTTATGGTTCTGCTACGAGTGGCAAAAATTATGTTCCTAATGCTTCTGCTGGCAGTACTTCGTGTGGCAATTCTGGTGATAAGGGCAAAAAGAAGATGCGTTGCCATTATTGTACTTGATCAAGTCGTGTCCTAAGTTGAAGGCCAAAGAGGCTAAGAAGAAAGAGGTTGGTTCCACTGCAGATGCTAGTTCCACTACAAATGCAGCCATTGTTGAGTCTTCTGTGAAAGGAGACTGTGTTGCTGATGTTGATGCAGAATAGGCTTTTAGCACAGAGTGCACTTACAATCCTGCTGTCCATGATGCATGCTTGTCAGTTGCTGCAGATTCACATGTGTGGTATTTGGACAGTGGTGCTACAAAGCACATTACCTCACATCGTGAATTGTTTACCTCTCTCGAGTCTGTCCCTCATGGGAATTCAGTCACTTGTGCCAACGACGCCTCTTATCCAGTTCAGGGAGTTGGAAAGATTGTGCTCACTACTGCTAATGGCAGTTCCTTCACACTTGTTGATGCACTTTATGTACCTGGGATTAAGAAGAATCTCTTGTCTGTATCCACACTTGCTAGACTTGGACTTGTAGTCAAATTTGTGGATGACAGATGTACAGTTCATGATCTCAGTTTTGGTGATGAAATTGTTGCATCTGGGCTTTTGTGCCGTGGGTTGTATAAGCTCACTTTGTATGACAAGTGTGGACAAAATTTTGCAAATGCTGCTGCAGATTCAAGGGCTATTTCATATGCAAAACTTTGGCATGCACGTTTTGGTCATCTGAATTTTGCCAGTTTGCTGCGTTTGCAGAAATCTGATATGGTTGCTTCTTTGCCACCTCTTGAAGCACCTGTCAAACATGTTTGTGAAGGCTGTATTTTGGGTAAGATGCAGCGTTCTAAATTTCCAAAGGATGGTTTAGTTCGGGCCACATGCAGGTTGCAGCTTGTGCATAGTGATGTTTGTGGGCCCATGCAAACTCCATCCTTGGGCAATTACCTGTACTTCGTGACTTTCATTGATGATTACTCCAGGCATGCATGGGTATTTCCGCTTAAAGCGAAGTCCGAAGTTTTTATGTGCTTCAAACAATTTCTGGCTATGGCTGAAAATGTCTCGAAATGTACTATGGGCACCCTCCGTTCTAATCGAGGGGGGGAGTATTGAATTTAATGCATTTCTGGCTAGTCCTTGGATAAAACACCAATGTACAGTGCCTTATACACCTCAGCAAAATGGTGTTGTTGAGAGGAAAAATAGGTCACTGACGGAAATGGCACGATGTATGGTCAAAAGTCAAGCTTTACCGCATTCTTTTTGGCTTGAGGCCATCATGTGTGCCACTTATGTACTTAACAAGTGTCCTACAAAAGCTTTGCAGTCTATTACTCCATATGAAGCATGGCCTGATAGAAAGCCTTCTATTGAGCACATGCGTGTTTTTGGCTATTTGGCATATGCTCTGGTGCCACAAGTGCAGCGTAGAAAATTGGATGATAAGGCTGTCAAATGTATTTTTGTTGGTTATAGTGCTGAAAGCAAAGGTTACAGGTTGTATCATCCGCAAACAAAACGTATTCTGATTTCTCGGGATGTAGTGTTTGTGGAAGATTCTGTTCAACCCTTGCTGTCATGTACTAGAGACAGTAATGTAAGCTCACAGGACACTTTGTTGCCTCTTTTCAGTGGTGGAAATACGAATGTAAGTTCCAATGAGGCAAATGTATAGCCTATGGGGGTTTCTGAAAATGTTTTAGATCAGCCTATTACTGATGCAGATGTACATGATGTACTTGATGAGGAAAGGGCTGAAAATGAGCAGGCTAGAGGTATGCCAAAATGGCTGGTGCACACTTTGCGTGACAGTAAATTGGATGCACCTTTGTCTAGTCGTACTCGTTCAGGCTCTCGCCATGCATCTTATGCATCAGATTGTTATGCTTTGGCTGTGTCTAGCTTACATGATGTTGAGGAGCCTCTGACTTTTGATGAAGCACAAAATTCAGAAAATTGGATGGCTGCCATGCAATCAGAATATGATGCACTTATAGAAAATGACACATGGACTTTATGTGATTTGCCTCCTGGCAAAAAGGCCATTGGTACGAAGTGGGTTTACAAGTTGAAACGCAAGGCGGATGGTGAGATCGATTGCCATAAGGCTCGACTTGTTGCAAAGGGTTATGCACAGCAAAAAGGCATAGATTATGAAGAGACTTTTGCTCCCACTTGTCGTATGACTACTGTGCGTCAAACAAGGCTTTCGTAATAGTCCAATAGAAAGCACATTGTATGTAAAGCGTGAGGGTGATGTACTTCTCATTGTGGTTCTTTATGTTGATGATTTGCTGATCACTGGACCAAATGAGAGACATATTGTTGAATTTAAGGCTAATTTGAATGCCACTTTCAAGATGAAAGATTTGGGGCTGTTGCATCATTATTTGGGTATACATTTTAAGCAGTGTGATGGTGGTATTGCCTTGTGTCAGAAAAGTTACATAGAGACATTCCTATTTCCACTCCCATGGAAACAAGTTTGAAGTTGAGTCTACATGATGATGGTGATCCTGCTGATGTCACTCTTTACCAAACTATTGTTGGCTGCCTCATTTATGTATGCAACACGAGGCCGGATATTCAGTTTGCAGTCTCACAGGTCAGCAGATTTATGCATAGCCCAGGGTCTAAGCATTGGCAGGCTGTCAAGAGTATTTTCCGCTACCTTAGTGGCACTTTACATCTTGGCTTGTTTTATCCCAAGGGGGGATCATTGCCACCATACTTACATGCTTTTTCAGACTCAGATTGGGCTGGTTGTTTTGACACGCGAGTGTCCACAAGTGGTTTTTGTTTCATGCTTGGCAGTTCATGTATATCATGGTTGAGCAAGAAGCAACCTACTGTGGACACTTCGAGTTGTGAGGCTGAGTATAGGGCAGTCTTCACAGCTACGGTTGAGTGTGTATGGCTCAGAAGCCTTATGGCTGATTTGGGTGTTGGACAGGACACTGCCAACACTATCTACACTGACAGTCAGAGCGCATTGGCAGTTGCGAGGAACCCAGTTTTTCATGCTCGCACAAAGCACATTGAGGTGCATTACCACTATGTAGGGAGAGGCTCTCAGAAGGAGAGATCAGCTTGGCTTATGTGCCAACACAGGACAACCTTGCAGATCTTTTTACAAAGGCATTGTCTCGTGAGAAGCTTGAAGCTTTCCGCAAAGCTTTGGGCTTACTCCCCTTTGTGGACTGATCCTGTCCTCACGGCATGGCACTTCCCTTTACTCATGTGCCAGCTCTCGTTCACCGCATCACTCTAGGGGGGATTTGTTACCATATACATGTGGTAGTGATGTGTGTGAACACACTAGGACCATCGGGGCATTTTTTCCCTCTTTAGGAGGTTTTTTCCCCCGTGCATTGTATATACGCCCATCACTCTAGGGCTATCTATCTTTCCATTGCACACTAAGTAACACACTCTCTATTGTGTGCCTTGAGCTTCCTTCGTCTTCTCCAAGCTGTGTGTTTCTCTGCAACCCTAATACCAACAATGTGAAAGTCAAATTTTGACTCTCATAGCTCGAATCGAAGTGATACCCAGAGAGCAATCACGAGAATAGCAAAAAATCTATTGTCTTTATAGAAGACTAGCTGATTTGATCCAATTTGTACATGAATCAGGTTGCAGAAGAGGAATCAGTGGCTTGACAGAAAGTTGCAATTGAATCAAGTGGAAATTAACGACAAGTCAATCCAAAGGTGAGTACTCTATCCAAGGCTTCATAAGTCTATATGAACCTTAGATCTGGTCGTGTACTAGGAAATCAGGGCATACTCGGAGAAACCTCCAGTAGAGTATCCACCGAAGAAATCATGAATCAAGGCAATTCCTTGCACACAATTCCTGAAGAAGTCTCTGACACTTTTTCAGATTCAACATCCAAAATGTCTTCTTACTCGACTCACTCGGAAATCAAAACAACAGTGCTTTATAAGCATATACTATCTTTTTACAAGACTAACGATCATGGAGCCCAGGTTTACTTGGACCCTAACGAGGAGTATGCTATTCCAGGTCGAAAACCCTGACGTGATAGACAAATGGGGGTTAGAAGTAAAGACCAGAATCCCAAATATGTCAGCAAAAGAAGGACCACCAACTTTAGAATTTGAGGGATACGATCAAGTAGACTTGAAGTCTTTGAAACGGCTTAGTACGGATAATCCTAGGATCGGAGTCTATTGTTGGGAAGATAAAAACATAAAAGATCTTCTGTGGACTTCTCATGCCAAACCAAGACAATTAACGGCCATGAAGATCATCTATATCTTCAAGATCAAAGATAAGGGATCAGCAGACCTACCAACCTACCTGTTTAGGGATTATTATAACAACAACTTTGTTACCAGAAACAATTCCAATAGATGAACACCATGAGAGATCATCTGAGAGTAATGTGAAGAAACTAGAAACCACCTCATCGCGTAGAAAACCGCGTGACATTAAGGCCAATCCAGGGCTACATGACTCACTATTACCAACAAACTGGTTTGAAGGACTCGGAACATGACCAACTCCCAGAAGACCTAGAGTTGAACCAAATAGACGCGTCAGACCATCTGATTTTCATAAATCGTTCAGAAAATACATATGACCGCTTAGCAAGCTTTAAGCAAGTGCTAAGAGCAGAGCGTATATTCGATTTCCATACTCAATTCGAGGGGTTTGGAATGACATTAGAAGGAAAATCATTGACATGGTTCCAAAACATTCCACCAAGGTCAATCATGGACTTGAACACATTAGCTCAAGGATTTGTAGCTGCTTGTTCCAAAACGGGGATCAAGCATAATATGATAGCTCAAATGTATAGCTTTAAACAGAAACATGGTGAGTCTATTAGGAATTGTGCAACTCGAATGAAACAATACATTGCCAGATGCCCAGAGATGGAGATACCTGCAGAAGAACGACTTGTATCTTTATTTCTGGAGGGACTGCTAAACAAATAACTTCATGCTATACTCTATAGTAAAAAGCATACAACCCTAGAAGCGTGTGTGTCTGATGTTATTGACATAAGAGACAATTGCGAGATCTTCAACGAAGAAGAGGCCACGAGGACAACCCATGTACAGATATCAGCCTAATATGTCCCAAGCTCAAAGACCACCAATGGGTATGGAAAGACCTCAACCTGTGTTGGGACAACAATCTCCATATCCAAGACATAATGCAGTGCCTGTAAAGTACATGCAGTCTGAAGGAGTCATAGATGAACAAGCATTAGTGCCTTTCGCACCCTATGCAGAGCCTAGTCCATCTACAGTAATGGTAGAATGAGATTGGTATAATCCACATCCACCACCAATGGAAGGAACCGTGACTTATGCTCCACCAGAGCTCGCACCAATGTATTATGTAGCTAATCAAGGTGTCAGACCTCCCATGGGAAGATCCATGATGAAGCCTAGAACAGGAAACTGTCATAAATGTGGTGTTGATGACCATTGGAAAAACAAATGTCGAGAGCCTGACAAAAACCTCAAACCAATTGAAGCCTATTGCATACAATGTTGCAAAAAGGGAGGACACTTTCCGGAAGATTGTTCTAAAAATCCTTTGAACAAGGGAAAAACCGTAGTAAACGTAGTCCAAGTGATGCCTAATAGCTCATCAGAGAGTGAACCGATTGTTCCAATCAAGGTAATCACTAGATCCCAGGCAAAGAAAAAGAAACACAACTCCTTTGATGATTCAGAAAATACGAAAGTTTCTTCTCAAAGAATCAAAAGGAGCAGAAGCAAAAGATATGAGATGAGAAAACAAAAACAATGGGTTGAAATCGAGGAGAAAGCAAAGAAGCTAGCCCAGAACAAGTTGAAAGAAACTGGCAGTAAATTCAAGGAAACAACCGTGAAATCTGGAGGATCCATTCTGGTTGATAAAATTTTTGAGCCTATTAATGCCGCTTTGGAAGCCTACCAAGAAGATTCGGGGTCAGGAAAAGAGCATACGAGAGCTAAGTTACTCTTAAAGGGAGGGGAGGAAAAGTTTTTTGACTTTCCAAACCAGAAATCAAGAAGACAAAAATGGTATAGACGAAAGAGAGACACCGGAATTGTGAAAACACGACCTATGCCATCATTCTCCAATAAAACACAGTTCCTGATGCAGATAGATGCTAATGATTGTGTCAAGGAAAAAATAATTGGCAGATATCCTTCAAACAAAAACTCAGAAATGTCTCAGACATCGAAAAAAACAAGGAAGGGTACTCAAGAAAAATCACAGAATAAGAAACCACTCATGACCAAAGTCGAGCGGAAAAAGAAATATCAAGAGTTGAAAAAAACTCTAAAGGAGATATACACAACCGAAATGGAAACCATGGAAGAGGATGATAAGGATGTAATGCATGTTCCATCCCATTACAAAAAGTATACTTTTCAAGATCGGAAAATCATAATTGAACAACCTGTTAGGGAACTACGGAAACAAGGCGAATCTTACGAAGGGCCTGAAAACGCTAAAAGGGTAGACTTGGCTGAACCAGATGAAGAGCCTAAACCTGCTTACATTGCGAATGACCTAACAGAAGAAGAACAAAAGCTTTTGCTAAGCTTGTTAAAGGAATATCGAGATATCTTCGCTTGGTCTTACAAGGATCTCAAGGGTGTCGATCCAGAAATCTGTCAACATACCATACCCATGAGAGATGACGTGAAACCAAGTAGACAGAGACCATACACGTATAACGAAGCATTTGCCAGGAAGATCAAAGAAGGGACAGAATAACTAAAGGAAGCCGAATTCATTTACGAAATTGAACACACAGATTGGGTGTCTCCAATTGTGGTAGTACCCAAGAAGAATGGAAAATTACGAGTGTGTGTTAATTTCAAAAAGGTGAATGCAGCTACCATCAGAGACAACTTTCCTCTTCCAATAACTGAGCATGTTTTAGAACGAGTTGCAGGAAAAGAAGCTTACAGCTTCTTAGATGGCTTTTCGGAATACAATCAACTTTTGGTTGACCCAAAAGATCAGCATAAAACTGCTTTTGCAACAGAATGGGGTATATTTGCCTATCGGGTTATGCCGTTTGGGTTAACTAATGCTCCAGCCACGTTTCAAGGCTTGATGAGCCATGCTTTCAAAGAATATCTTAGGAAATTCTTAGAAGTATATATGGATGATCTATGCGTACATTCATCGATCCGGGCTGATCATTTTGAACACCTCAAAAAGGTATTCAAAAAATGTAGACTTTATAGGATTTGCTTAAATCCTGAAAAGTGCACATTCATCGATAGACAAGGAAAATTTCTTGGACATATAGTGTCTAAAAATGGCATAGCTACTAATATTGAGAAAATTCATGTCATTGTTGAATTGCCTAGACCAACAACAGTAAAGGGGGTACAAGCCTTCATGGGGCATTGTGGATATTACCGACGGTTCATCTACATGTACGCTATAATTGCAAAACCCATGTATAGCTTGATTACGCACTTTGAATGGACCAAGGCATGTGAAGAATCCTTCATGAAGCTTAAGCAAGCTCTCACCTCAGCTCCAATACTGAAAGCACCAGATTGGGATAAGGTATTCCACGTACATGTAGATGCTTCTAATTTTGCTATCGGTTGTATACTAGCTCAACCAGGAGACGGAAAAAATTGACTTTCCTATTTCTTATGCTAGCCAACAATTGAACATGGCAAAAAATAATTACACCACCACCGAAAGAGAAGGACTAGGAATGATCTATGCCGCTAAAAAGTATAGACATTACCTATTAGCCAACAAGTTTGTGTTCTTTCTTTGTTATATTTGGTCAACAAGCCATGCAGCACAGGGAGAATAGTGAGATGGTTCATCATTCTTCTCGAATTTGATTTCACTGTGGTTGTAAAGAAAGGCACTACATATCAACGAGTAGATCGTTTGTCAAGGATTGTT
The DNA here is from genome assembly GCF_014529385.1 of Adiantum capillus-veneris. NCBI lineage: Eukaryota > Viridiplantae > Streptophyta > Polypodiopsida > Polypodiales > Pteridaceae > Adiantum > Adiantum capillus-veneris. The sequence goes on along the minus strand of NC_140940.1, from coordinate 159,885,873 downwards.
TTAGGGGAATCACCTAAAGGGGTAGACGATGATCTACCAGATGCCTATTTGTTCTCCATAGAAATGATACCTAAATGGTCGGAAAACATTGTGTCATTAATGACAATAGCTCAAGTGGATTCACAAATACCACTTCCTATCACAATTGGATTAATTGAGCAATCGGCTATGTATCAATTACTAGTTGGAAGGCTATACAAAAGAAATCGAGACGGGATATTGCTCTTATGCATTAACCTTGAAGAAAAAGAACAGTACCTAAGTCAAGCACATGTTACCATAGTAGGACTTCACTTTGCAGAACACCAAACCATGCAACGAATCTTGAGACTTGGAGTATTTTAGCCGACTATGAGGAGAGATGTTCTATCCTTTGTAAAGGATTGCCCTCAATGTCAAAAACAAACACTCATACCTCACATAACATTGTTTCAAATGTCACCTATTCCTAAGTGGCGTAAATATCTGGTTACTTACTTATCGAGCCAAACGTTTCCTAAGGATATGAGTAAACACCGTCAAAGAGCAATTGAAACTGAAGCAAGAGACTATGCTCTTATTGGGAACCAATTGTATCGGAGAGGTAAAGATCAACATTTGCATCTTTGTGCAAATGAAAACGAGTATATTCCGATTATAGAACAAGCACATGCTGGATTAGCTGGAGGTCACTTTTCTAGTGAGACCACCGCAAGAGCAATCTTGATGGCAGGCATATGGTGGCCAACAATTTTTGCAGATGCCAAAGAATATATTCGAAGATGTGATACTTGTCAACGAGCAAAAATGCCAACACGAGTAGATAGCATGCCCTTAAGACCAATGATGGGGGCTAGAGCTTTCGCAAAATGGGGTATAGATTTTGTTGGACCAATACAACCACCTGCTTATAGAACCCAAGCTCAATATATCATTGTAGCTACGGACTATTTGACCAAGTGGATCAAGGCTAAAGCAACTCAAAAGAATGATCCCAGAACCATTGTTGCATTCTTATATGAGTATGTATTCACGAAATATGGACTGCCAATAGAGATTGTCAGTGATCGGAGAACTCATTTCCTCAATGAGGTAATAAAGTATTTGCTTAATGAGTTTATGGTCATCCATAACAAATCAGCTCTCTATCACCCACAAGCAAACGGACAAGCTGAGCATATGACTAAAATTCTTAGCTCGGTGCTGACTAAAGTGGTTAGTTCAGGAAGGACAGATTGAAAAATGAATCTCCATGCTGCTCTATGGGTTTATCGACTTTCATTCAAAACAGCTCTAAATGCTACACCCTTTAACCTTGTTTATGGTCTTGATGCCATACTTCCAATAGAATTTCTACTGCCGACATTAAGGGTGGCACTGAATCTTGAGTGGACTGGGCATGAATTGTCAGAAAGACTTGAAGATTTGGAAAAGCTATACGAGCAAAGGCTAACTGTTGTAGCTCATATCTATGCACAAAAGCGGAAACAAAAACAATTTTTTGATTCCCACTTAATCACAAAAATCTTCAAGAAAGGGGACTTAGTTATAGTCTATTCCCTTAAGCAACACATTCCCAAGTTTAAGACAAAGGGAAGCTGACCATTTATCATTGAAGATGTATCTCCAAGTGGAGCAGTAAAATTGTCCACCCTAAATGGTGAACCAATGGCTAATTGGATTAGTGGATGTCGTTTAAAGAAATACAATTTTCCACTAACCAATGATTTGCTAGAAAGAATGCATGCAACCAAACAAAGGAAGATCAAACGACAGTAGGTTATTGATGAAGCCCAAGAGGAAGCTCAGCTTCGGGTACTCAAGCGAAAAGCTGCTCTCAAGAATCAATAGATATCAATTCCCATCAAGACTTTGGAAATAGACGATCGACATTGGGAATTACCGAAAGACGCAGTTTCAACAGATGATGACTGGTTAGACAGAATGGACCTGCGCATCAAAGTACAACTCAACAATCATAGCACCAATGTTTTGGGTAACACACGAGCTAGAGTAAATGCAGTCAGTTATTTTACATACAAGAAGGCAACAAGTCAAGCATTGATGACAGGAATGGCGACAATCAAAGGATGCAACAAGAACCCAACTCCAACATTGGGAGTAGTCAACTTGAATGTGATAATACATGGATGTTCATGTCCTCATCAGTTTGCATGCTTGCCAGATGAACACATGAATGAGACGAAGATTCTTGGAATTCCTTGGAGCGTACATACAAAGCAATACCAAATTGGGATACGAATCAGCTAAAGATGTCACCTAAAGGAGGACAACTCATTGTTCCAATTGCACCAAGCAAGGAGGAATGAAAAAGAAGTAATCAGCAGACCAAACCACGAAGTAGTCAATCTTCTCCATCCCCTCAAAAATCAAATGTTACATATAGCATGCAAGGAGTCAAGCAAATGTGGGTACCAAAAGCACAGCTTAAGGATAAAACGATTCAGATATGGGTACCAAAAGCACAGCTTAAGGATAAAACAGCCAAATGTGGGTACCAAAAGCACAGCTTAAGGATAAAACGATTCAGATATGGGTGCCTAAAACTTCACCGACGATACAAAAGAAGGTTCCAAGGGTTTGAAAACAGCGACAAGCATCTCCGAGCAAGGAACCTAACATGGAAATGGTTTGGAAGAAAAAGGAGCACTTATCTTTTCCACAATCCGTGAAACCAATCAAGTAATGGCGAGTTAAGTCTCAACAGACTCCACCACACCATGCAACACCACACCGACCAAATTACCAATGGCGAGAAAAAGCTCGACAACAGTCAAAAGTGCTACCAACACCTCAAGCAATCAGCGTGCTAAAGCATCCTGATAGTACAATCAAACAAAGAGCACACAAATGACAAGATTTTCTCTTTGAAAGACATCAGCAGCAAACCTCGACATCAAAAACCCTTGAGTTAATTACTCAAGACCCAGCTCTTGCACAGCATATTGGTTTGAATTGCATTGATATTCATATCATGGTAGAGCCAACCACAGCTATGCATAGACACGGTTGTTCAACCCATGCACACAGTCGTCCCGGAGTACGCCATCTAGGAGGGGTGGAAGGGCACTAAGTACTAAGTAATTAAGGGCAATGTTTGAAGAGGGAGGAAAAAGGTCTATGTTAATGTGTGATTTATTGCAAAATTACCTAATAATGTCCTTATAATTCATCACCAAGGAAAAATTCACAGATAATATCTCCTCGATGAATGTAAATAGTATATATACTATTAGAAAATCATCAAAAATAGTCCTTTTTTGAGTATTTTTCAACATTTTTGTTGATAATGAGGCTTAAAAATTAAAAATCCAACAAAAAACAATAAATATGTGTTTTTCAAGGGATTTTCTTAATTATTGGATTTTTATTTTACTTTTTTAGAGCATTTCTCTATTTTCTTTTATTTTTTCGAATAAACATGTCAAAAATTATAATAAATAGCAAAGGAAGCTCAAATGAAAAAATGGAAGACATGATGGTGATCAGAAAGACAAGGCGGACAAGCACAAAAAATCTCAATGAATTCAGAAGATGGAAGCGAGAAGCCTAAATTAGGCGGTCAAGCCTACTTTTGCAAAATTCTTGCAGAATGAGCTACAGGAATCCGATCAGGGAAATTTTTGAGTTTAACATAGATTTCACGGCCTAGTAGGACTATCGGGGGAATCTGGAGAAATTTGGTTCGAGAAGTCCGGGTATAGATATCCATGATAGGCTAAAACCACCTCGTTTCCACTTGGAGCCTTTGCAGAGAGAGATTTCGGCCTCTTTTCGTGCGACTTTTTCGAAGTCCACAGTTGACCATTTTCAGCGCCGTCTCACACAAGACATGAGGGGTAAGTTCTTTACTCGACAATGATCCATTTTGTATGGCCGGTAGCTAGTCTAAAGCCCTTAAAAAAACCCTAGAAACCGAGCAGTGCACGAAGACCTACGACCTAAAACTGACCATAGCGGCCTACCAGCTTGACTGAATCGGATGGGATTTGAACCATAGCATGCCCTAACATAACAGAACCTTTCTATACCATCAGATGACCATTCGACTGGGGTCAAGGGGGTCCCCAGTAGAAAAGTTAGGTTTTTGGCAAATGCCAGAATTTCGACCTGACTCCACAGATGGCTTGCTAATGAGGTCCATATACAATGTATATGATTGGTTTGGTGAAATCCATCAATCAAAGCCTTCGAAAAGCAGAAGACGGCTCGAAGGTTACAAAGCGTCAAATTCGACATATGAGGTCAAATTGACTCCAAATGAGCCAGAATTGGACAGGTTGCTTCACGACCATGTTACGGACAAGTCCAAAGCCTAAAAGTTGACCGACCAACCCAACAGACAGAGTAGTCACAAAAAACGAGGATTTTAGAGTCGAGAGAGCACAAAGTGATGTCAGCATGACCAAACTTGACCAAATTCAATTTAGGACTTGTATTAGGTGTATGAAACATGTCTTAGGTCAAAATTTGTAGGTTTTGCAAAGTTTTTGTCATTGTTGTAAATAATCGCGATTATTTACTTTTGCATCAGTTTTGCTTGGAAATTGTCAAATCATCTTACCTATCATGTGTACACACCTATTACATGCCAAAAATCAAGTATGAGCCAAAATGACCACCCATTACTTGTAAAATTGTCAAAAAACGCAAAGAAGTCTTTGCAAGCCAAGATTTGGGTTATGGGCCACATTTCTTGATCCAAATCACTTCATATTTTATACCCAAGGTCCATACAATGCCTAGAACCAATTTGTACCAAAAAATGTCAATTTTGGAAGAAAAGTTAATAATCGCGATTATTTACTTTCTGGTCAAAATTGGAGAATTTGGATATTTTGTCATCATACATCCAAAGTACATGATGTGTTAAGCCCACTAACCAATTTTGAATCAATTTGGAGTTCAAAATCACAATTTCCTTTATATCTATTGTTTCAAAGACCTAAAGCCAAAATCTGGTACATTTTCACCCTATGCATCCAAATGAGCCCATAATTCACTCAGAGCATGTATTTGGTATATACTTCAAGCTTATAAAGCCAAGTTTGCAAAAAGTTGGAAATTTTCCTCAGCTGTAAATAATCGTGATTATTTACTTTGGTTGCAAATTTTTGTTTTGACCATGAAGTTTTGTTCCTTGCATGTTTTTATGCATCTTTGCTTGTTCAAAAATTGATTTGAAGCAAATTGGACCATTTTGTCAGCATTTCAGTCTAAAGGACATTTCAGAGATAATTTCGACAAATCTGCTAACTTTGCACTCTATTCACTGAACAAGGGCCATGTAAGCAGCAGAGAGGGCTAAGAAGAAGCTAAACCAAAAAGAGAAACTACAAGAACTACCCGCGTATCAACTAGACCTCGAGTCAGTCAAAACAGCAAAGGCATCCTAACTTTATAGAGAACAGTTGAAAGAGCACCACACTACGGTCTTCACTGGCAGGTTCAAGAGTGAAGAGGGGCATCAAGTGGAGTTGCAACTCCTGCCCAAAGAAGTCTATGATGTAGCTGCCAAGCTAGAGACAAAAGAGGCTAACCGCAGGTTGGGGCTCAGGCATTTCTACGAACAAGAGCCTTGCGGAGTGGACTTTCAGAAAGCTTACGAGCTTCTATCCACCATCAAAGAAGACGGAACCGCACAGATATCAGACACCCAAGGGAACAAGGTCGAAGTAGTGATCACAAAAGAGATAGTGGCAGAGGCACTCAGACTGCCCACTGAAGGAATGACCATGCAGGCAAGAGACAGAAAAACCGCAGGCACATTTACCAAAGAGACAGCCGCCGCTACATTCGCCGATCTTATCCACAAACAGGTGGAAGAGCCAGCCCGTTTGTACCACCAACACTTCCATTTTCTGGCAAAAAGGCCACCAAGGTACACTACACCAAATCATGCCGTGGCCACCACATTCACTTAGGTTCTCAAGTCGACAACAAGACAGCCCGTGGACCATGCGCAGTATGTCTTGACAACCTTGAAGGGCACCAAGAAGGAAGGCAAAATCACGTACTTGGGTGCGCCGGAGGTCTTGACTTGAATAGCATATCATGCCATCGACATGGCCGACAACCTACCGCATGTCCCTGATCAGAATACATGGATATTGGCAGCATGACCCTCTCCAAGAGCTACAAGGTCAGGTAAAAGATCAAGAAGAGATGAAAAGGAAAGCTGTGGCCGCACACCGAGAAGAGCCAGCTAAAAAACAGGCGCGCTGTGAAAGAGAGAAACAGGCTTACCAGCGCAGTAGCAAGCACAAGGGAAGGACCCAGAAAAATGGGTACCTGCTGCAGGACTTAAAGGCCCTCGAACAAAGCATCATACAAGAAAAGAGGCGGATGATCCGACATAGCATTTAGAAAGAATGTACCAAGAGGCTGAAGCGCTAAAGCTGAAGGAAGGAGAAGAAGCTGCAAAGAAAGCCAAGGAAGCGGAAGACCAAAGGCAAGCCGAGGAAACGGCTAGCCAAGAGCAAAGTCATGGATCTCCCCGACCCATCTCACCGCATACAATACAATAAGACCATCCCATGCCTAGCCCACCACATCACCTGCTGGCAAAGACACCAATGAAGAAGCAGAGTGTGAAAAAGAGAAATATTCTGAGTCCACCCAAAAAACAGAATGGGCACAAGGGGCTGATCACCCCTACAGACAAAAAGAAAAAGAAGCTGAGCTGGAACAGGAGAAGGCAACAGAAAATGCTCAAAAGCCAGAAGAGGAAAAGGCAAGTAGATCTGAAAAAGAGACTGAAGAAGTAGATGCGGAAAAAGCGCCTAACAATGCACATGAGACGGAGCCCGAGCCAAAGAAGGAAGAAAGACCGGCACCTGAAGAGACAGCAAGGGTTGAGACAACACCCTCTACTTCTACTCAGCCAGAAACTACCGAGTCATCAAAGCCTCAAGATGGCCAAGAAGAAGACCAACCATCTACCTCCACACAAGAACCACCAGCAGTTACGACGCAGCAAGAAGCAACACATGAGGCTGCAAGCACATCTCAGCTGGCACGACAGGAGGAGTGGCAGTCAAACGACGAAGTAATAGTACAAGTCAATGAATATGCACGTCAAATGCAAGAAATGACGGAGAGACTCCGTTCAGCAGCTTTAAACCGCAGCACAAAGGCCAAGGAACTTGAAATGGTGATCGAGGCTCTCCAAGGAGAGTTAGAAGACAGGATGACTATCATCACTGATCTCCAAAGCCAGGTGCAAGAGCTAAAGGCAGAAGCAGAACAACATCAGTTAGCCAAAGATAGGCAACAAAAAGAAATGGAGGAGTTAGGTGATCCACTCATCAAATTATCTGATGCTTGCAAAGCAAAAGACGATCAGCTGACAGAAGTTATGAACGAACTTCTTATGACTTCTCTGTCAGCTCAGAAAATTCAGGTGCAATTAGATGTTGCCAATGCTTCTCTGCAGTATTCTGAATAGAGGATCAATGATCATGCCATTTTCTTACGGCAAATCAGAGAAAACCCAGCCGTGGCCTTGATCAAAGGAACTTATGAAGTATACAAAGCACTTGAAAAGAAAAACAGAAACTTAGAATTGGAATTAAAACTAGAACAATCACAACGCAGGGACCTGGCATTGATGCAGGTTCAGAGAGAGGAGGAGCTTCTAAAGGAGATAGCAGAACTCAAGTGGATTAATCAACTCCTCAGAGATGGAAAACCAGACACGCAGGAAGAGGCAGACACTTCAGAGCCGCCACAGATAGACATACCCTCGGTCTCGTTTGCTGAGTTTGAGACATAGTCAATAGCAGGGCGGAGTGGTAATGAAGATTTTCATATTAACATCACGTATGAAGACACAGTGCCAATGGTCCAGCTGTCAAAAGCTTAAGAAGACGCACTGAAGGAGAAGTTCACCCTAGAGGTGGATGAGCAGTGGAAAGCCGCTATGGATTGGGAGTTGAGAGTTTTACACTCTGTCAACGTCACTCAGCTCACTTCCAATCAAATCAACGCTCAATGGCACTAACAATCCCTGTCGTACCATCTCAGCAAAGTAGAACTATTACAGGTGAAAGAAAGGTTGTACAAGGATATGCAAGAAGATGGCACAGATAAAGACCACCCAAAGTGGAGGTTAAGCTGGCTAAACAAGAATCCGAGATACCTGATTCTATTCACAAGAGCACCTGCAGCCCTTCAAAGAGATCCAACCTTCTGTCCTGTACCCCGACTAATACATGGTGAAAACCCTAACGAGCGTCGTGTCTTTCTTCAAGAGTCTGTCAGATCTCTCATGTGCCATGTTATGTAAGATCTGCAGAATGTTTCTCACATGTATACAAGTTTTTAATTAGCCTGAGCAAACAAGAGCCCCATGGCTATCATTCTTGGAAGGAAACAAAGGCTTATGCTACGATCTGAGTGGGAAACCTTCAGAAGAGGTCCTTTATGGATTCTATGCCAGATGCATGTTCTTGCCATTGAATAATATGTTGGCCTTTGAAGAAGCTTTCTACACTCGATTCTTCACCTCGCGAATGAAGATATTTGCGCTGGTGATCAGCAACCTTACATTCAGGTTTGTAGGCTACTCAGCGGTGGAGCTAAAGAATCAAGTAACAATGCAATTTTTGCAAGTGCCCGATAAAAGACGAAGAATCAGATACCATAAGGCACTGGACGTGCTTAAAGATTGCCTCGTCAGCCGTCAATCCGAAGACTATTTCAGTCCATAAAGCTGTGTCAAGGGACGACACAGGCGAGGGGAGGGGGAGTGTTAACAGCAAGCTAACACGGACACCACTTTTCGGAGTTCTCTTTGTAAAATATTTATTATTTTGATAAATCGAGAATATTGCAACTCCTATTTTCTCGGATAAACTTTGTAATTAATGAGCCGGGGCTACAAGCTTTCAGATTGTATCAGCTAGTCATTTCCCAGCTTTGGTACAACTCGCGCTCACTTCTCTCCTTCTCACGCTTTCTACTCCCTCTCTGGTTGTCACATTGCGATTGCGTTTGTTGCATTGCAACCGCAGGTAAGAGCTCTACGCATTGACGTAAGCCATTCACAGTACTTTGTAGCTTTTGGCGTTGCCGACCCGCGGCCTAATTTCATCATAATTAGGAATTTACACTTTTAAATCAAGAACTAAACATAGGCGGGGTATTGGGGCATCATTGCTAAGCATTTAGATGCATTCTGGGTCGAAAAACGACCAGGTCAAAAATCCACTTCTGTTAATAATCGCAATTTTGGAACTTGACCTAAAGTGGGGTTTGAGACCATAGACATGTGTGCTTTGTCATAATAATCAATATCTAATTCTCCTAAATGATTTTCTCATATTAAACTGATCATTTAATGTGGGGAAGTGCCAGGGGAGAAAAAGCTAGATTATTGGTTAAGCTAGCAGACCGGCCACAGTAGGGATCCAAAGGAGGGAAAATAGGGATCCAAAGGGGGGGCCATCTACAAAAGAGCCATGTGCAACAATGGGCTAAAAAGACCCTAAGGTTCAGCCCATTAAGACTTCCAAAATGCTAAGGTTCCAAAATTCAAAGGTTGTGTCCAAAGGTCAACCCTAGGGAAATTGGATGCTTTGTGTGTGACCAAAAAGTCTTTTCAAATCCCTACATAGGAGGGGGCGAGCCTTGGGAGTAGGGGATGAGAGAGGAAGTCACACACACACACACAAGCTCCCTTTACACAAAGGGAATTAGGGACACATGTCAGCTCCCTAGCCCAGATGCCCACAAGGTGTGTCCGATTCCTATTGGATGGCCTTGGAGGTGGACCAATGAGATTTAGGCTAGAGTAAATCTAGTTTAATTAATTTAAAAACACTTAATAAAAGAACCAATGAGAATTAAGTCCTCTAGAAGACTATTGGACACTCTCCCAAGGGGTCCAATGAGCATTCAACAGCCCAATGGCTTGCCTGATTCCTATTGGCCAGGAGGCAAAGGGGTCCAATGAGAGTTTAGTTTAATTATTAAATTACCTAAAGCTCTCACAAAAGGGGAAAGGGGGACACATGTCAATAGGCTATCACTTATGCTACTTAATAATCATTGGCTTGACTTGGAGAGGGCCAATGGGGAGATAGCAAGAGGGCTCGCCCAAGAGAGAGAGAGGGGGCTAATTTTTGCAAGGCATTATCATACACACACTCACACAATCTCATGTGTGAAGAAAGAGAAGACTATCTCTTCCCAAGCTTTAATGGAGAGCTCATCACCTACTCCAAGCTTGTGAGATAGAAGCCTACATCAACACACTCTTGGCATGTGGATGCAAATCCAACCAAGAGCCAAGCTTCAATGCATGCTCATCTCCTCTACCAAGCTAATTACTAAGCTAAGCTATGCTAATATGAGTGATTATGTGAGGATATGTACATCTTTCTCGTAAGATACTCCTTCTTCCTCTCAATCTACTCTCATACCCTGTTAGCTCTCACCATCTTCGAAGGTGTGTGAGGTCTTGGGTCTGAGAACGGGGATAATTAAATTTGTGTTTGCTAAGTGTTTTGCTTAGTGCATGAAGCTTTCATCTTCATTGCACTAGCTAGTTTTGAAGGAACACAAAGAAATGTATTGTACAATGTCTCTCTTGATGGGAGAAACCATAATACAAAGCCTTTTGGAGGGGGGACCGGCTCCATGCAAATCCGGTCCTCAACTGTTGTCAATAGCTTAATTTCTCTCTCTTTTGAAAGTATTGTTGAGGCTATCTAACTAGGTGTTATGCTTTTTGTTGCTCTCTCCACCCAAGCACTCTTGTAATTCTCATTAGGAATCTATTCTAATGAAATGCCCACTATGTTCATGCTAATTTCCGCTACACATAAGTTTTTAGACCATTAAATGTTACATGCTTAGGTCCTATAAACTTGTCCTAGAAGTTTCGTTACGTTTGGATGCCATTTGATGCTGTAACGGATGTGATTTGTTTGCAGATGAGCTATTGGCTTGTGGTGATTTTAGTCACTTGAGTGTAGCTTGAGTTAGATGCGAGTTGTTAGTTGTTTTCCGAGAGATTGACAACCTCTTGTAGCCTCTATGCACTAGTCAAGTCGGCTTCGTCCCATGGATTGACAATTTAATCGTGGTTCTCGCTAATACTGCAATAAGATAGGATGGTGAGGTTAGACATGCGTCCCACAATGACACTCCTAGAGCTTCCATGGTTGAAGCTCCAAAAGAGGATACTCATTGCAAAGCTCATCCCTTTTCTATTCTTGGGGAAAGGTGAGGGAGCATAATGCCCTTATTCTCTTTGACCCTAGCTCTACTCACAACTTTATATCAAAGGAGGCCACCAAGCTGGGCATACAAGCTTTTGAGATGAGAGATACGGTCACTGCTGATGGAGCTTTCAAGGGACAACAAGCCTCCATCATGCCCTTGATTGGAAAGTTGAGGCTTCATGTCCAAAGCGATGTCGACAAAGAAGATTTCTTCATCTCCCCTCTCCAACATGAGGATGCTATCCTAGGGGTACCATGGTTCAACCGCATGGCTGCCAACATAAAGTTCCCTGAAAGGAGAATCTACTTCACCTACAAGGAAAAGAGCATGTATATAGATGCTAGTCTGGTCGTACTATACCACTTGTAAATTCACCTGGTTTTGATAAGTCAATGAAGAGCTTGGTTTTTGCGTACACTATTTTTGTCAAAGAATCCACTAATGACCCTAATGTTTTAGATAAAGATGATAAGAATAAAGAGGAATTAGAGCTGTCTAATTTCTTAAATGGATTCCAATATATTTTTATCAAAGACATCCCTGGAGAGCTACCTCCAAAACGAGGGGATCATGACCATAACATAGAGCTTCTACCTGGGAGCTCACCACCTAATAAGCCTCATTATAGAGTTTCTCAAGCTCAACAAAAGGAGATTATGAGGCAAGTGCATGAACTGGTAGATAAAGGGATGGTGAGGCCTAGTTCCTCTCCCTTTTGTTCACCAGTCCTCCTAGTGAAAAAGAAAGACGACACATATTGCATGTGTATGGACCATCGCACTAAACCATATCACTATCAAAAATAGATTTCATGTACCACGGGTAGAAGATCTGTTCAATAAGCTACAATGCTCGACCTACTTCAATCAGATTGACCTTAAAAGTGGCTATCATCAAATAAGGATAGTGAATGAAGATATCATTAAGACTGCATTTCGCACAATGTTTGGTCTTTATGAATATCTTGTTATGCCTTTTGGCTTGACAAATGCTCCAACCATGTTCAACTACCTGATGGAGAAAATATTTTGACCCTACTGTATGTTTACTGGAGTGTTCTTTGATGATATCATCATCTACTCCAAATCCATTGAGGAGCATAAGCAACACCTCCATCTAATTTTTCAAGCTTTGAGGGAGAATAAACTTTTCATTAATTCAAAGAAGAGTGAATTTTTCCTTCAAGAGATTTAATGCTTAGGTCACATTATCTCTCAAGATGGTATCCATATGGATCCAACAAAGTCAGAGGTAGTAAATGAATGGCCTAACCCAAGGAATCTACATGAGCTACGAAGATTTATTGGTATATGTGCATACTATAGATGCTTCATAGCTAAGTTCTCCCAAGTAGCGGGACCATTACATGACTTGACAAAGAAGAATGTTAAGTACGTATGGTCTGCCAAGGAGAAAAATACTTTTGATAAGCTTAAAGAAAAGCTTACCTCTCAACCTGTGTTACACTTTTGAACCTCTCAAAACCATTTGAGGTCCAATGTGATGCTTGTGGATTGCCTTGGAGCAATCTTGCTTCAAGAAGGGCATGCCATAGCATATGAGATTTGAAGGCTCGATTCTGATGAGCGTGTCTTGGGTATCTACGAAAAGGAGCTACTAGTTGTCCTACATGCCCTTGATACATGGAAGAACTACCTTTTGGGGACTCCATTCATCCTACGAACGGATCACCAAAGCCTTAAGTACTTCATGATGCAAACCAAGGTCTCCAACAAACAAATGAGGTGGCCCACAATTCAATTTTCCTATTGCTCACATTGCTGGCAAGCACAATCAAGTAGCTGGTGCACTATCACGATGGCCAAGGGCCAATGTGGTGTCCATAGCAACTCACAATACAATATCTTCCATGATAGATGAGTATGCTATTGACCCCGATTTTAAAGATGTAATTTCAGTCCTTGCCTTAGGGAAAAAAGAAGAACCATTCACTTTGTAGGATGGTTATCTTCTTCATGGAAATCGGCTATGTGTTACTCACTCTCTTCACGAGAAAGTAAAGTATGAGTCCCATGCTCCTCCATATGCGGGGCATAGAGGGATTCAACCTACACTTTGAGGAGTAGAGACGTATTTCTATTGGCCTACCATGAAAGTGGAAATACAAGAGTATGGTATGCCAAAAGACCAAGTATGATATGGGGAAGCAACTTGGATTACTCCAGCCATCGCCAATTCCTAATTCACCATGGGAGAGCATATCCATGGATTCTATCTTTGGATTGCCCAAGTCTATCCATGGGAATATGGGAATATGGACGATAGTTGACAGGTTTAGCAAACAAACACATTTCATACCTGTCAAAAAGACTATCAAGGCACACCAAATGGCAATCCTCTTCATATCCCAAAGTTTTAAACACCATGGCTTGCCAACATCAATAGTGTCGGATAGAGATCCTTGAATGACCTGTAATTTTTGGAAGAATCTCTTTGAGAATCTAGGTGCACGACTAAATTTCTCTTCGGCCTGTCACCCACAAACGGATGGCCAAAGTGAAATAGCCAACCTTACGATTCTCGATCTATTCAAGACTTATGTTACAAAATTAGATCAATGTGCCCAATGAGAGAAGTACTTACCTCTTGTAGAGTATGCGTACAATAACACTGTCCATACAACTACAAGGAAGGCTCCTTTTGAAATCATTGAGGGAAGACCTAAAAGTCCCTTGCTATTTAATGTACATGGGAAGATCTTCGCCATTGATGAGTATAGTCGAGACCTACAAGAATCTTTTCAAAAGATTAAGGAGGATATATCCATCTCCCAGCAAAGGCAAAAGGAGGTTGCTGACAAGCACAGAAGGGCCTTAGCCTTCAAGGAAAATGCTTGGGTCCTACTCAAGTTTCCCAAGGCTCGATTGAGCCAAACTACGGGCAGAAATCCTATGGGCCACCAAAAGTATTCTACTAAGTTAGCAAAAAGATACTATGGTCCTTTCCAAATCTTAAAACCAATCAACGAGATGGCCTATCAACTCAAGTTGCCTAACCATTGGCTCATTCACAATGCTTTTCGTGTGAGCCTACTCAAGCCTTACAAAGGCGAGCCACCAAAAGAACCAATAATTGAGAACCGGCCAAAGATTGAAGATCAAGAAGAGGTGTTGAAACCCGAATTGATTCTTCAACACAAAGACAAGGTATTAAGACATGGTAAGATTATCCGACGGTATCTTATTAAATTTAAAAACTATCCTGTGAAGATGCTAGATGGATGCAAGGAACACAACTTAAGGATAGTATGAACCTTGTCAATGCTTACAATGCTACACTAGAGTAAGCAAATATAAATGCTTTCTAAATGAACAATGTTGTTGTCTTATAAAACTAATTCTCTTCTGTGCACAAATTTAAATAGTATGCATGCTTGGAATCATGTTTGTGATGATGACATCACTCAAACACCAAGTAGAATTTTTCACTCTACTTTGGGAGTATGATATGGACTAAAGAGCAGACATGCTTGCGGCAGCTAAGTCTCCCAAGCACCAAATGGACTAATCATCCATTCTGGAATGATGTCATAGGGTAAAAAGGGATTCTCTACCCGCTAAGAAACGTAGACTAATGACTAAGATTTTATCTCTTCTACCTCATAGTCAAGGACGACTATGGTTTCAAGAGAGAGGTAATGTCATAAAATCTAATATCTACCTATTCCAAGAAAACATTTTCATATTGAACTGATCATGTAATAAGGGGGAGATGAATGGGAACAAGTAGAATATAGACATGTGAATATAATGGAGCTTAGAAGACCTTATGTTAGCTTCATTAAAGACCTCCAAAGGTTAGTGTTAAAAGTACTTAGACCTAGGATCTTAAGCAAGTTGGGGCTGACCTTGAGGTGGGAACCCTGCTCAAGCTTGAGGTGCTTGTCGTGCTTATTGACTAAGGTGCTTAAGGTGTTTGTGGGAACCTTGCCCAAGCTTGAGTTCTTGTCGTGCTTAAATGACTAAGGTGCTTGAAGTGTTCAATTCAAACATGATCTCTCAAGAGGCATAAAAGATTGTCATGCTTAAATGACTAAGGTGCTTGAAGTGTTCAATTCAAACATGATCTCTTAAGAAGCATAAAAGACACATGTCAAGATCCTCCCCATTTTGTCCTTATGATGTGCTTGAATCCTATTGGATAGGCTTTAAAGGGGTCCAATGAGAATTTAGATTCATTTAAATAAATAATTAAGCTCTTTCTCTCAAAGAGGGAAAAGAGGACACTCGTCCAAATGATATAATTAAATAATACGAGAGAGAGAGAGAGAGAGAGAGAGAGAGAAAGAGAGAGAGGTCGACCAAGCATGAGAGGGGGGCTGATTTGGGCATCCTTATTCTCGTTCTCACACACACACACACACACACACACTTTGAGGGTGTGAAGCAAAGAACTCTATCTCCTTCTCCAAGCTTGAGAAGTTAAGAGCCTACAACCAACAACTCTTGGCTATGGAATGCAAATCCAACCAAGAGCCAAGCTTCAATGGCATGCTCATCTTCTCTACCAGCTACATTACTATGCTAAGCTAAGCTACAAGAGTAATCTATGGTGAGGAAGGTACTTATTTCTCATATGTTACTTCTTCTTCCTCCTCCCTACCCTCATTCCTTGCTAGCTCTCTCCACTTTTGAAGGTGTTTGAGGTCTTGGGATTGAGGCCGGGGACAAGTTAATGCTTTCATTAATTGATTAAGGACATGAAAATTTTTGTTGCATGAATCTTTCCATCTTCATTGCATTGATTAGGTATTAAGGAACACAAAGCTTGTATTGTACCAAGTCTCTCATTATGGTAGAAACTATAATATGAAAGCCTTTTGGAGGGGGGACCGGCTCCAAGTAAATCCGTTCCTCAATTGTTGTCAAGTTCTCTAATTCTCTCTCTTTCAAATTATTGTTCATGCCAAGCTAATTAGGTATAATGAATATGTTGTTATCTATCATCAAGTCTTCTCTTTATGCTCTTGAAGAATTCTCTTAAAAATTATCACTATAGTTATTTTAATTCTGCTACTTTCCATGTTACAAGTCCAATTCCGTTACAACATGCTTGGCTCAGTGGATGAATATAAATTAAGGACCATTAGTAACTCACATAACTTAATTAGTTTATAGTATAACTTTATTAAGTTTTCCTTCAGGAAAATGGCATGATTTTCAGTTAAATTTTGATCTTTACCAAGCTTGTCTTCTGAGTGAAATTTCTTATTGATGGTATAGAACTTAGAGAAATTTGGAGGTAGAAGTTGAATAATAGTCTAAAAATAAAAATTAATGCTAGAGAAATTTGTGGCACGATTTTTCAAGGATCATCACTTCACTTCATGTATGTGAAAAAAAAATGCCTTAAGGGTGCTCTCTAATCAAAAGTAAATCAAGAACTCAAGTGCAATCAGAGCCTGCCCATGGCATTAGGCAACCATGTATTCTCTATTGGAAAAAAAAAAAAGAAAAAAAGAAAAAGAGAGAACACACATGGCAATTGCCAAGAAATTTGCTTGAATATGCATTGCATTACGCTTGTCATATCACTTTTGTAAATGCATAGATTGCTAGTCTTTCAAAACCAAAGAGTACCAATATGGTAATGACTTTTAATACTTGATTTTTCAAACTCGATACATAGGTCTAGTTCAAACTTTAACCTTTAGAGGAGCTGTTGACTGCGAGACAAGCTAATAATGCCAATACTCTTAACTCATTAGTTTTTGCAGGTCCCTAACTGATCGTTGAACTTTACCCTCTACTTGGCAATGCAACCTTCATAATTTCATGCATCTCATGCTTGCCATTGTCTTCGTGTTCTTATATTTTCCTTCTTCAATGACTTGCTTTATGTTGAACTAGCATACTCTCACATACTTAAATGATTTTGCAGTGCTCATATACGACTGGAGGGTTGTGCTCTTACAGAGAGTGCATCGCCTTGTAGTATTTAACTTCTAGGATTCCTCTCTCTCTCTCTCTCTCTCTCTCTCTCTCTCTCTCTCTCTCTCTCTCTCTATATATATATATATATATATATATATATATATATATATATATATCTTTTCTTTCGTCTCGTTGCACCTTGATATAGGCACCTTTCTATGTTGGTTGTAAGCACGTAGCTCAAACGTAAAACTTAGTGGCCATTAGAATCCGAAGCATGCCTCGACCATTAGGCAATGTGAATGAAGGCTAGCCAAACACAATATGCAAGCTCCCAATGGCTCGGATCCCTGAAGCAGCTACAAATTGGTATGCGTGGTAGTTTTGCATTGTCTACACCTTGCATAATGACCATTTGCAGATTTGCACACTTTAGTCGACTAATAGCATGCGTAATAGCTATTGCACCTCAAATTGAGCTAGTATGCGGATCAATTGTTGCAACTCATATTGAACTAGCCAGTGCAATGCCAGTTGCAACACATCATCAAGAGTCTTTATTGCAACATGTTTGCTTCTTGCTTTCTTAGCAAGGCAATCGAATATCCCTCACACGGGTAGGGTCACGCAGGAGTTTTTCAAGTTAGGAAAACCCAAGCTCCCATTGATAGTCAAGACACTTGAGAACATATTTGTTGCCAATGAGTATAGCAGAGATCTTAAAGAATCTTTTCAAAAGATCAAAGAAGCTATATCCATCACTCATATTTGTTGCTGATGAGTATAGCAGAGATGTTAAAGAATATTTTCAAAATATCAAAGAAGCTATATCCATCACACAACAGAATCAAAGGGATCCTGCTAATAACCATAGATGAGCCTTGACCTTCAAAGAAAATGATCGGGTATTGCTCAAGTTTCCAAAGCATGCCTAGTCACACTACGGGCAAGGGAACACAATGACGCCCAAGGGGTCACCATAAATATTATGCTAAGTTAGCAAAAAAATGTTTTGGCCCATTTTAAATTCTTAAGCCTATTAATCTAACAGCTTATCAGTTAAGGTTACCAAGTACTTGGCTCATTCATGATGCTTTTCATACGAGCCTCTTGAAACCTTATAAGGGTGAGCCACCTAAAGAACCATTCGAGTTTGAGGGTCAAGAAGAGATCTTGCAGCCAGAGAGCATCCTACGACACAAAGACAAGGTTTTAAAAGTGGTAAGACTATCCGACGATATCTTATCAAATTCAAGAATTACCCTTTTGAAGATGCAAGGTGCATGCAAGACATCGAGCTAAAGGATAATGTAAACCTTGTAAATACTTACAATGACTCCTGTCAAAGTAAGAATTAGGTATGAACAAGTATATTTTATAAAGAATTTTGTCTTGTTTTGACTTTTAAGATTTCTTTTAAATGTAATGTGCTTTGTGCGAGCATCAAAAATTAGGTTCCTCGCAATTGCCAACACGCTCTGACTATTAGTGTAGACGATGTTGGCAGCAATGTTCTATTTAACACGCAAATCGGCCATAAGGCGTCTGAGCCATACACACTCAACCGCTGCGAAGACTACCCTGTACTCAACCTCACGATTGGAAGTGGCCATAGTAGGTTGCTTCTTGCTCAACCATGATATGCATGAACTGCCGAGCATGAAACCAAAACCACTTATGGACACTTGCATGTCAAAACAACCAACCCAATTCAAGTCCAACAAAGCATGTAAATATGGTGCCAGTGATCCCCCTTGGGATAAAACTAGCCAAAATGTAAAGTGCCACTCAAGTAGCAAAATTTATCTTAACAACATGCCAATGCTTAGACCCCGGCTATGCACAAATTTGCTAACCCATGAGACTGCAAAATGAATATCTGGCCTTGTATTGCATACATAACATAAGTTTCAAGTGTACGCATACCATGAATAAGGTTTGTGGCAGCTTAGTCTCTCAAGCACCTAGTAGACCTTGCCAATCTACTATGAAAGATGATTAGGGCTAAGTAAAAACATGTTTGCAAAAATTAAGCCTTTCAAGCACCAAGTGGAATTAGCCTCACCAAAATGTCAACGAGTAAAAAGGGATCCTCTACCCAAATCAACATGACTAACTGTAACTTTATTTTTCATACACATAATTGAGGATGCCTAAGATTTCAAGGGAGAGGTAATGTCATGAATATTAATTTCTAACCTTCTAAAAGAATTTTCCAACTTAAATTGGCTACTTAAGTCTAGGGAAAATAAAAAGAGAACAAGTGAAATCGATTAAGTGCTAAAGGACCAAACCTAGTCAAGGCTTGGGACCAAAAGAGGAAACTCCATAAAAGAGCAAGGGTAATTGATAATTAGTTATCTCATTCATACATACAGCCCAAGGAAGGATAATTGTATCACGATTGGCCTTGATCAAAGACCCAGGACAAAGGAGAATATTGAGAGCAATCATACGAGTCTAAAAATAAAAAGTGATTGTGTTGAGCTCAAGTCATTAGAATAACTCTCTAGACTCCAAATATGAACTTTGGGAAGCTTTAGGGTGAAATTCTAACTTGCCACAAAATGTTTAAATTTAGTAGGTTTTGGGAGCAGCTTAGCGGCATCTCCAAAGCATTGTATTGAGGTTTTGCACAAGAGATGAAAGTTTTAAAGCCAAATGGTGAGTTTTATTTTTACCGAAGTTTATTTTAATTTAAGTAGGCTATAGCCCATGTCAGCTTCATAAGCCTCCAAGGTTTGTGCAAAGACCTTGCACCCAAGCTAATTAATTAAAAGGTATGCTTATTAAATGAAAGGGAAAAGCTAAAGACAAGTTAGTCATTCCTTATTTAGTAAGTTGACTCTAGTATTTTGTTTACTAAGCTGGCTAGGCCACGTGTCCAAGGTAGCACATGTTTGCTTTGTGTGAACTTAAACAAGTTTGTGTGGTGTGGTGTTTCCACGTGCCAAGATGAGTCCCAAGAAGGAGGGGGGGGGGGGGGGGGGGGGGGGGGGGGGGTGCCAGTTCTAGCATGCAAGGCAATAGGGACAAGTGTTGGAACATGCTTGAATTTCATTAGGAGGTGTTCTCACCTCATTGGTCAAGTGTGAAGCATTGGAACTTAAGAATAGTTGCACTCTTGCATAACTATATAAGAGAGGGTTTGTTGCATTTTTTAGGCTCTTGATCCTTGCTCTCTCTCTCTCTCTCTCTCTCTCTCTCTCTCTCTCTCTCTCTCTCGGGGGAGCTCTAGAGACAACCTCTATGCTCAAGCTCTCAGCTATGGATGCAAATCCTAGCCAATAAAAGTTTCTTCTTCTCCATCTCTACTATTCTATTACTTAGCTATGTTAAGAGCTTTCCCATGAGCAAGTGTACATGGAATATCAATTATCTTGCTGGAAAAATACTTCTCTCCATTTTCATCTTTCTCTTTCCATGCAGTTCCTTTCTCCTCACTGGGGTGTTTAGGGTTTGGGAAGAAGGGTTATACCATGTAATTTTGAAGACACCATCTTCTTGATTCAAGCAAGGCTCCACAAAAGCACAAACATATATTGTAACAAATCTCTCTTTTGAGAGGATTACAAATATAAGTCCTTTTGGAGGGGGGACCGACTCCAAGCAAATATGGTCCTCATCGAGTTGTTAATCTTGATTGGTTATTCTCTTTAAATTATGTGCATGGTGAAAGTGTTTCAAATGTGTATTTGTGTAAATAAATGAGCTCGGCATAACCTATGTTCTCCTTGCTATCTCTCTCTTAAGAAAAAATCTCTCAATGTTTTTAATGTGTACTTGTGTAAACAAATTAGCTCGGCATTGATTAACAATGAAAGGAGAGAGTTTTCCTAAAGAGAGAGATGGCAAGTAGAACATAGGTTGTGCCGTTTTCCTAAAGAGAGAGATGGCAAGTAGAACATAGGTTGTGCCGAGCTAATATCTTTACACAAGTACACATTAGAAACACTTAGAGAGTTTTCCTTAAGAGAGAGATAGCAAGGAGAACATAGGTTATGTCGGGCTAATTTCTTTACACAAGTAGACATTACAAGCACTTTAGCCATGCACATGATTCAAAGAGAATAACCAATTAAGAGTAACAACTCGATGAGGATCGGATTTGCTTGGAGACGGTCCCCTTTCCAAAAGGACTTGTATTTGTAATCCTCTCAAAAGAGAGTTTTGTTACAATATATGTTTGTGCTTTTGTGGAGCCTTGTTGAATCAAGAAGATGGCATTTCAAGATTCCATGGTATAACCCTCCTTCCCAAACCCTAAACACCAAGTGAGGAGAAAGGAACTGCATGGAAAGAGAAAGATGAAGGTGGAGAGAAGTATTTTTCAAGCAAGAGATTGATATTCCATGTACACTTGCTCATGGGAAAGCTCTTAGCATAGCTAAGTAACGGAATAGTAGAGATGGAGGAGAAGAACTTTCATTGGCTAGGATTTGCATCCATATTTAAGAACTTGAGCACAGAGGCGGTCTCTAGAGCTCCCATGAGAGAGAGAGAGAGAGAGAGAGAGAGAGAGAGAGAGAGAGAGAGAGAGAGATGGTTTTTCCAACTTGGGCACTTGAGAGAGAGTGTGAGAGGAGCAAGAGCTTAAAAAATGCAACGAGTCCTCTCTTATATAGCTATGCAAGAGTGCAACTAGTCTTAAGTTACAATGCTTCACACTTGACCAATGAGGTGGGAACACCCCCTAATGCAACTCAAGAAAACGAATTCGACCAACACCTAGGGACTTTGTTGCGACACATAATTGAAATAATGGGCGCCATTGTCAGTCCCAAAGACTCATACTCTCCACATGTGGAATATGTCTCATGTAAGGATGCCTGAAAAAAGAACATCCTTCAAGTACGAGATGTACTTGTGTGTGGAGGTAACTGCAAACACTCCGCAACGTGAGTGAGAGGGACCCTCATTATCCTTACTCCACACTGGCTAAACCGAACTCCTTGAATTCCTAGACCATGTTGTATCCATGTGACAACATGTGCCAAACCAAACCTTGCAAGTGGGTCCATAATTGCGTAATGCATAAATTTATTTTGGACACTATAACCCAAGTTTTGTGGCTCTTACATGACCTTGTCATCTCGTTGAAGAGCAAAAATGGATGAAAACATAGAAGTTTATACATCCTACTTGGAAAAGGAAACAAAACCAAATCAAATGCGTATCTAGAGGTTGAACATAATGTTCACTTATTTGTAGTGAAAGGCACCTGCTCAAATTTCCGGCTACAAAAGCCCAGGAACACTAATTGAAAATTAGTGAAATGCAAATAGTATTGCGCATGCAACCTTGGGTGTTGCCTTTGCAATCCAAACCCCTTGGTTAAAGTCGACATTGTCAAACCCCTTCGTTAAACTTTGCAAGAAAACTGCTTAACTAGTAGCCGGCCCTTGGCCTATGTCCGTGACTCCCCTTGCGTTTGCCCTTGGCATTACATTACTTTCGAAGTTGAAATTGTCCACTACCCCTTGGTAGTTTGTGGACTTCTTTCCTTGAAAGTGCAAGTGTGAAGGTTCCAAGAATTGACCATCAACCCTTAATAAGTGATTTAGGAATCACGACCTGGGTCTTACCCCAAAACCGTACTCATATAGATACTCTTAGTGCTATAGATAAAATTGGAGATCCACGGAAGTTGGAATTGTATTCACAACTATATCTTTTCCAGACCCAAAAATCCATAATCTTGGGTTTTTGTAAATAGTCGTGATGTCTGTAATGCTGGATTCATCTATACATCTTGGTAGAGATAAGCCCTTACGAGTTTAAGAAGTTCAAAAACTCAACTTGATTTTCACACTTAAAGTGTGTAGTGCTAAAATAATGCCCAAAAAATTGTTAATGGCAAGACTCTTGCTTGTCCATTAGAATCGATGGGTACTCAATTGAATAGAATTGTTCGATCTTGAAAGCAATCACTGATGGATTACAAATAGATGGCTCTTAGCTATTCAACAATAGGCGGCAATAGACGGCTCCTAGCCCTTCCTGTTACCATGTTGACATAGAAAGATTTCAATAAAATCATGTTAAGTTTCACCTTTCCTGCAGAGAAGGTGGAAAGAGAGAGAGGAAGACATAATGATGGGTTGAGGAAACCCCTTATTACAATGTGTCGTATGCCCCTTGCATATGCTCCAATGCAAACCATGTCGGTGTCATAGCTTATCCTATAAGCGTACAATAGTATGCATGTACAACGCTCTTGTAGAGAGAGGTACCATAATCCACATCTGAACCCACCTAGCATATATGTGGTCATGACTGGACCGGAGTGACTTAGGTGTGGCACTTTGCCTATGAATAAACATTTTTTAAAAATGTTTGAAAACATCCATAATCAAGCTCGTCCTTGACAGAGTAGCTAGTGCTATAGCGAAAGCGTAAATAGTAATGAGATGGAATTATGTCAATCTCACTGGCATGCCATGCACGCGGAGATGCAAGCCCTTGGCGACATTGACGGCCCTACAAATTGAGTCGATACCAAAAGTGCCTTGCACAATCGGTCATGGATACATAACAATTCATCGTTGTCATATGTGGATTGTGAGCTTATATCCTTACTTTGCCAAATTCTTGAACTTGTGTGCCAATGCCCTTGATGCCCAATCAATGGGAAATATCTTAGCACAGGTTAGAAGCCTTGCTTCATGTGAAACCGTCAAAGCATTTTTCTTTGCACGATAGGTAGTCCTTGCCAACTTAAAGGTTAAAAGGTTGAAAAAACAAGAAAGCTTGAAATTTTCTAACCTGGTTGCTCTGCTTTGGCCAATTTTCTTGAGTTTTCAAAATAAAACTTGTTTGAATCTGGATCTTAGCCATATATATTGTGCAAGAGAGAGTTGTCATATGCACCATATACATCATCTTAGCAGATAGTGAAATAACCTTTAGGCACTTGCCAAGTACCCCCCAAGCTCATATGCTCATAGCATATTCCAAACTTGAAGTCTTGCCTTTGCATGATATATCTCAGTAGACCACTTTGAATGTTACCATTACTCATAGCTATAGCTACTCTTGCTCAGAGACAAATGTCATAGAAAAAGAAAGTTGACCTTGTCGAGCATATACAGATAATCGACCTTGTCAAATTGTACAATGTATTGAAAAACAGAAAAATACTTGCAATAGATGTGCCTTGTACCTGCTTGGCTTGATTACTGTTATCCTAAGGATTTGTAGATGGAGCCTTGCTCCCGTGATGTTTGTCATAGCATTGTCATACGCGAGACAGGGAAAGGAAAAGTAACCCGGAGTTGCACGATGTTGCTTTGCATGTCCCCGCTGCCGATAATGGGTTGATCATGACTGTAGGGAAAGAACTAAAAACTTGCCTAAGAGCCGTGCTCTGGCAAATTCAAACTCCAACTAGAAAGAAGGAGGTATGTGGGCATCTTGAATTGGAATTACTGATCGGTCCTGTCGAATACTTGTATCTTACAAGCCACAAGCCTTGCTTGTATTGGCTTTACTAAAGGAAGTCTGCATAAAGGTGTCTTGCTGGATTGTGGGCTTTAAACCCATCTTTGCTCGTTAATGGGAGTAACGTTCACAAGCCTTGCTTGTACTATGAGGGCCTAAATTGCACAAGGATATTTTTTTTAAAAAAAAATTTCATGGCATCACACATAGCCCTTGCATGCTATACCATTCAACATGTACTTGAATAATTTGGCAAACACAATCAAAATTGATTGCTTACCTCATAATTTACCTGTATAAACATGCCATGTCGATCACATGGCCGGGATGTTCGAGCTACCACGAACCTTGAACCGAGCATCGACATCGTCTTTTCCTAACAACCTTGCTCAGAACCTTGCCGAACGCAATTTGTAGAATTCTCTATTGTGGAGCCCATATGGCAATCGATTTGAAATAACAACAGTGATGGCTTCTTCTCGAAATATTTTATGTGCTGAAAAATCTACAGTCTCTGCTGCTAGTGCATGCTTCATGCAACTTGGAAGCTCAATGGCCTCGGATCTCCGAGCTTGGCTAAGAGAGATCTTGAGATCTTGAGGGGTGTGTGCCCGCGGTGGGCATGCATCCTTACTTAGGGTTTAATGAAAGGGCCAAGGTTGGGCGCTCGTGTATGAAAAAGGAAGCTCTACAATGAGCCATGGCGGGCTGCTGTCGTGCTGACAGAGAAAGTAAGAGCAGGAGATCAAGGTGATGCTCACCAGGTGTCAAGCCTGTGTCGAAAATTGCTCCTCAAAGCCTTGCGACCCCGTAGATAGCAAGATCGCGTCGTTTGCTTCAGGTCCGACTCTTGACTTCCCCCCCTCTCAAGGGATGTTACCCACGGAGCCCTACCTCCGTCGTCAGCTCGGCAAGGGCGATGTTCCATGAACCGACCGGGAACGAGAGAGAAACGATGCAAGCTTCAATGAGAGATAGAGTGAGTGAGAGAGAGAGAGAACGTGTGAGCTTCATGCATCCCTCCCTTTCCCCTCCTCCATAGTTGTCCCTCCGTCCTTCTCTCCTGTGCGCTGATACCAGTGTAAAACCTAGGAGAGTGAGATGCCGGATCCACCGCCCTACCACCCTATATATAGGCCGGCTCCTAGCCCTAGCCATAATACAGATCCCCAGTTCACACTGGTCCAATCCGAGCCCTTGGCTCAGGTCCCTGACTCCCTAGGTCAAGCCTTTCTCCTTAGGATCCTTGTTTTGACACTTGTTTAAGTTCACACAAAGCAAGCCTGTGCTACCTTTGACATGTAGCCTAGTCAAGCTTAGTAAACAAAGACTAGAGTCAACTTACTAAATGAGGAATGGATGGTCTGACTTTAGTCTTTAGCTTTTATCTTTTATGTAATAAAAACCATAAGCTTACCTTTTAATTAGTTAGCTCGGGTGTAAGACCTTGCACAAACCTTGGAGGCTCATGAAACTGACCCGCAACTGCATCCTACCTGCTAATTTAGGATCTGCTAAATTAGTTTGGTAAAAATAAAACTCGGCCTTTGGGCTTTGAAACTCAAAATTTTCTTGAAAGCTTGCCAAGTCCTTGGAAGTGTGCTGCTTGGTATCTATAGACATCAATATTTGCATGGCACTGCTTTTGAGAAAAAATAGTGACTCTTTCATCTCTTGTGCCACAGTGCTTTGGAGGTGACGCGAAGCTGTTACCAAAACCTACTGAATTTAGACCTGCTAAATTTAGACATTTTGTGGCAAGTTAGAATTTCACCCTAAAGCTTCTTAAACTTCATACTTGGAGTCTAAAGAGTTATTCTTATGATTTAAGCTTAGCACAATCACTTTCTAATTTTAAACTCCTATAATTGCTCTCGGTCATCTCCTTTGTCCTGAACCTTTGATCAAGGCTTCGCCAGGGATACAATTATCCTCCCTTGACCTGTATCTATGAATGAGATAACTAGTTATGTTCTTTGGAATTTCCCCTGGTTCCAAGACTTGACCGGGTTGTTTCATTAGCACTTAATCAATTTCACTTTTCTCTTTTAGTTTTCCTAAACTTAAGTGGCCAATTTAAGTTGGAAAATACTTTTAGAAGGTTAGAAATAAATATTCGTGACATGGACTAAAGGTCATAAAGGAAACTTTAGAACTATACATGAGTGTCACTTAGAAATCGAGTTACATTGAAATAACTCGTGCATGATCTTTAAATGATCCTCTTTAAAAGGGTAGTGGAATACACACTTTTTGCTCAGGGTAATGTTTATACATTGAACTGGCTATTTAAAGTTTCTATCAAATTTGAGGTGGGTGAGGGGAAGAAGGACTTTTGTGATTAGCCCACTCCACCATTAATTTCATTGTAATGGACACCACCATGTCATGGTTGCTATCTGGCCTTGTGTTTTAGATTGATGATCTCTTTTTATACTCATTGATCGAACAACGGTAGATCATAGTACACTCTAATACCCTCAGTTTTTTTTAATAACCAATTGTACACGAGTTCGAGAAATTGGATGAAACTTAATGTTTTTATTTAGAAATTCAAAACATTCTCTTTTGTTGAGAATTTCATTGGATATTCTAATCCAAGGAACCTTCTTTTAGAGATTTTTATAGAAAGTTGGAAAGTCCTTATTTGAGTTATGAACCTACCAGATGAAAAATTACATCCCTCATATACTCCTCTCTATTTCTCTGCTTTAGAGATAGAATTTTAAGAAATAGGATTTAAGTTTTGTTTTTTTTTTGGTTGAAAAGCTTAAAGTTGGCGGGCCTTGTAATTTTAGCACTTGTTGTCATTGTTTTACATGTATGCGCACAAAAAAATTGTGCATACTCCAAAGGTTGATCAAGCTAGACGAGTCTCTTACATCTTCTGTGCTTTGTATGCTTGGGCCATAAATAATGATGAATCTGCATTGTGTTGTCATTTCATTCATTAAGTTAATGATAAATGATAAATGCTATTTAGGGTTTTCTTAAAACAGTCAAAGGAAACAAAGTAAGCGAGAATGTTAGCCGTTAGATGAAGTGAATCCACGGCATGAACACCTTCGTGACCACCATAGCGATAGAAGTAGCTATTTCGCAGCGATACTGGTAGACTCATAGTTGCTGTACAGAAATCTAGGGTTTGCGCGCTTGCATTGTAAAAACAGAGACATACAGAGATCGGATTCGACCTTTGAATGGTCCGAGAGGTGGTCGTTGTAGCAGGGCTTGCATCATCTCCAGGTATTTGCCATTGCTCATCGCCCTTCTTCAATATGGGCAGTTCTCGTCTTTTCCCAAGATGGCCATGTTTTCAGCTTCCCGCTGGCATTTTCGTGGACATGTTGCCACACGAAACCTTGCTCTTTTTGTTTGCTTGCTGCAGAGGTGGTATACAATGGCACCTAGAAATTGTTACGTTAGCCAAGAAATCTTCTTGATCCCCACACTTAGGATTTGTTGGCTTCACACGGAGTCCTAGTAGCGTGATCTACCATGTGTGACCACCATATTGTTATACGTGCACGATCTACAGTAACGCCCATGCCACAATGCTGCTTTTTCATGTGGAAAGTGTCACGAACAATAACTCTCTTGCAAATTCCGCATGTCAAAGCCAGTGTCATCATGACAGTTAGTAGACCTTGATGAACAGTGTCTTTTGCACATATATGTGCGTACCATTCTTCTGTTGTTTACAGTTTTGGGCTCAATTTTTACAAAACTAGAACTAGAATGTGACCAAATGTTCTTTCTAGCAGGAGCTCTGAGATTGTAGGAAATTTACTTTGCAGTGGACCTGAGCTCTTGGTTTGATGAGTGCAGCTAGAGGCTGAGGCTGCCCTGCCTTGAGTTGAGTGACTTTTGTCAACGAAGATCAATAACTAGATCGGCATGGCTACGGAGGATCCCATGCAGTTACTTTCGGCAAGTGGTATCCAAGGAGGCTTGGCAATGGCAGGCAATGGGAGGTCCCCCAGTGGCATGGGGTTAAGTACCGCATCTGCACAAGACAGCATCACACAAGAGTTGGACATGCTATTACGAAGCCACACACGCCTAGATAATTTACTTAGCAGGAGAGAGCCAGGCTCTCATCGAAGTGGAAGTGCTCCTCCCAGTGTGGAAGGATCTTTTGCTGCGATTGGAGGGTTACTTGCCAATCAGCTCGCAGGTGCTGGGGCAGGGGTAGGTGAAAAAAACAATGTCGTTGACTCTGAGCAGGAGCTTCGTGCAGATCCCGCATATTTAGCCTATTATTATTCTCACGTCAATATGAATCCCAGATTGCCTCCCCCCCTTGTCACTCGAGACAACTATCATCTTGCCCAACGGCTGGCTGGGGATAAGTGGACACTGAAATCCTTTGACGACAGTAACAGCAGGTCCCTGTTCTCTGCACAGCCTGCATTGCCAACACATAGGGAAGAGCCTGAGTTTTGTGAGGATGATAAATTTCCAATGGCAGACATACTGAAACAGGTCCGCGGCGAGCATTTGCATCCTACAGATGGACTTATAATGCCACACGGGACCCGCCCAAAGAGCTTGGTAGACCTTATTCAGGTACCTTGATTGACTTCAAGCCCACATTTGTTTCTGAACAAGCATTGTTTGATGCCGAGGGCAGTTCTTATCTTGCAAATTGAGGGGTTTATGTGACCATGCTTTGATATCTTTTTTGTGCAGGAAGATTTTCCAAGAACTCCATCTCCTGTTTTTACTCAGTTGCGGCCTTCTAGTCGTATGGCCAATGAGGAGAGCAGTGGGTTGGATGGACAGCTGGCTCACTTGCGTGAATCATCTGTATCTACTGTTGCAGTAGCTGAACTTAGTGCAGCTTTACTTGGTTCTCGTTCCACCACCCCCAATCCAGTTCTAGGTTCTCGTGCAGCAACTCCAAACCCTTTACTGAGCTCCAGATCAACAACCCCTGTTCCAAGTTTAGGCAACACCTTAGGAACTTCATCAGGCTCTTCTGGTGCTGCAAGTATTGGAAAAGATCCTTTGGCTGCAGGCATAAACACAGTGGCAGCAGCTGAATTGGCAGCTTCTTTACAGAATTTGGGCTTGTCTGACCAGCAGAGTTTACATTTACAGCAGGAATTAGGTGATAGTTACTCGTCTTTACAGCATCATCAGTCAACTCCAACACATATTCCTCAAGGTTTCCAGCAACATCAGCAACAAAAACTTTCTGGGCTAGATGCAAACAACAGGGCACAAGGGAAATATAACCCTTCACATTCTCATTCCTCTACAACAGGTTCTCAGCCTGGAACACCGTCGAATATGTATGCAGCTGCTGCAGCAGCAGCAACTGCAATGTCATATATGGCTACAAATCCATACTATCCATATTCCCCCCCATATAGTGGATATCCAATGAATCCTGGTCTTTTTCCTTCAATGATGGCTAATTATCCATCCTCAATGCCTCATGATACTGGAGCAGCAGCAGCAGCAGCCGCGGCCGCGGCCGCGATGGCTGCGGGGATGGGTGTGCGGGCACCATTATCTCCCAATGGCTTAGGTTTGGATATGCAGCAGTTGTATAAGTATGCTAGCCAGGGGGCCAGCCCTTTGCCTTCTCAGATAAATGATCCATTATATTACCATTATCTGCAGCAATATTTTGGAGAAGATTGTCGCAATAGCGGAAACGCCATGGACTCCTCCTTGTTGAGAGGTTACCACCTGGATTCCATGGAGATGCAGAAAAACCACGTAAACGCGATGTTCGGATATCCTGCAGATCAGAAGCCACAGTTTCCCAGGAGTAATCCATATGGTATTCCCATGGGAAGCAAGAATGGCTCTCTTAGTCCTGCTTACTATGGCAGTCCCCCTGGTGTTGGCTTTGTGCTACCTTATGGAAACTCTCCAATTTCAAGTCCTGTACTTCCTGGCTCCCCAGTACTTCCTGGTGGGCACTCTGTAAGACAGTCAGACCGAAACTTTCGGTTTCCATTAGGGGCAAATAGGACCAGTTCTGGAGGTGTGTACATGGGTTGGCCAGGGCAAAAGACGGGGGATGTCGGGGAGGAGCTTAAAGCTACTTCTCTACTAGAGGAGTTAAAGAATAACAAGGCAAGACGATTCGAGCTTTCAGATATATTGGGTCATGTTGTAGAGTTCAGGTATATGGTTTATTTCAGGTTTGCTACAATGTTTTGTTTTGGATTTTGTTCTTTGACGGTTGTTTGGGACTTTTGTCAGTGCCGATCAGCATGGAAGCAGATTTATTCAGCAGAAGCTGGAGACCGTTTCCTTGGAAGAGAAGGCTAATGTTTTTCAGGAAGTTCTGCCGCATGCTCTCACACTCATGACAGATGTTTTTGGAAATTACGTCATACAAAAGGTAGATATCACATTTGATTGAGCTAGCAAGAGGTGATGTACTTGTCACTTTGGTAATGTAGGTAATTACTAGATATTGTGGAGGGTGCTTTTAGTGAAGTATATAATACATGAAGTAATTTTATTGAAAAGGTCTATTTGACATTGGTGTCGTGCATGTGCTGTAAGTATGTGAATTCTTAGCTCTCTACTATTATGAAAGGCTCTTCATAATGGACAACAATTTGTTACTAGTTGCCGATGGAGAAATGCTCTTTTCAGTAACTTCTCTCCTTGTGGTTGTACATATTTGTTGCTTTAAAACACTTCACCATGTATTGCCAATGTGATCACATGGTTTTCTTTTTTTTGGGAACTGGCATGAAGGGTAGACGGGTTTTACATTTTGATCACTACCTTGCATGAGGGAGACTATTGCTACTTGTAGAATTCATTAGCCAACTAGTGTACGTTGCACAATTTTAATCGTCAATATGAACTTCAGGACCGCAAGTAGATGCATTCAAGTATTAACTGGCACCAAAAATCTCCGTTACGATTTAGATTTCAAAGAGTCAAGAAATCAACCTTGTAGAATTTTTGACTTCGTTCTTCCCAGCTTGCTGTTCAACTGATTGATTGCTTGTATAGCTATTGTGCAAGTAGAGCATAGCGCCCAAGTAGCTCTTCCTTTTCCATCTAGAGAAAGAAAAAATCAAGAGTTTGTATTCATTTTTGATTTTTAAGTTTTCAAATGACATCTTGAGTGAGCTTTTCAACTTTTAAGAGCAAATGATTGAACAAGATGTGTTCCCCAATCTTCTTTGTGGAAAAGAGCTTTGGTTCTCAACACACATTCGGCAACCTTGAAAACATCACTATCTAAAAGTTGGTGTCTTGCGTTTTCAAAAGTACCTTGATTGGCAAGAAGTCAATCACCATTAAAGTTTCCCCCTCTCTTTCTTATCTCCGTATAAATAATACTGGACAAGGTAATTCTCTAGCTAATCGGAAGTTGGACTTGGAGTTTGAGTAATCTCTATTGGATATCCCATTTGCGTTGTCCGTTGACCATTGTGTTTCTTGAGGATTATAGTGGTGCATCAAGATTTTTTAGTGGTGCATCAAGAGTTCTCAACTAGATGAGAGGGCTAGATTGAATGATTGAAACACAATGTTCAATGTGAACTAGGTGTATGATTTTGTGAACTCTATGCACTGTGAATGTACTGTTTTGTCGGGATGGACAGGGGCATGGTTTGCGTGAAATGTGAGAAGAAAGGATATGAATCTAATAGCTATGAGATTTAGTAGATTAAGACATTCATGAAAAGATCAGCGCGGCACGTTGGCGATTGCTTACTATGTTACAATGATCATAATTTGTATCTGAGATAGTCGATAGAAATGTGATGATCAGTGATTGTTGTCTTTGTAGAAGCATTGGATTGTTGGAGTCTATTGTAGGGGTACATAGAGTCGGTGTCTGTTGAAGAAAGTTTTTGTCCTTTGATTGTTTTGCAGGCGTAGTCGAGGGGGATTACAATTCTTTCTAGGGACGGTATGTCACAAGTTGGTGACGTGGCATGCCCAACCTGAGAATACGAGTCTGAGAGGAGTAACCCAAAAAAAGTTGGGTTGAATTCCGCAAATTGCATTGACATGTTGATGTGTCAGGCTGTATGGACTATCGCTTTTTGTGTTGGTTGGTTTTGGCAGCTTTTTGCATGAGATTTTGGATGGTGCAGTTGCTTCTTGGGTCAAGCGCTTTTAGAATTGATGTTGTACGAACAACGTGCGATTTTCGTTGTTCCACGTTTGGCGTTGCTGGGTGCCGACATGGCAGAAATATACGGGTTTTCATCTTTTGCGTTGGTAGTTGTTTACGCTAGCTTTTGAACACTAAATGCTTTTAGGATTGATAGCTTTTTTATATATCTGCTATTTAGAGGCCAAGAGCCTTCAATATGCCCCATGTAACCTCCTATCAAAGAGATCTCCAAGTTCCTCGGCAAGAGCAAGTACATCGACTAGTATCGGCCCAAAATCAGCCCTCGTTGCCCCACAAAAGTCTCCAACTGGTTGGTTGAAAATCTGCAAAGATACCGGGCAGGAACTGTCTCTTGGAAAAACGAAGTTTGAAACAAACCCTCCCGGTGCTCTGGATCCACTAGGGGTGATCAAGCCTAGGTTGTGATACCATGTTAGTGTAGCGGAAGATATGTGTCACAAATTGTTGACGTGTCAACCCATTGAAGAACGAAGCCGACTTGCAAATCCCGACCAAAAGTCGTAAACCCTAAGAAGTAGAAGTAGTAGAAGAAGATGATGTGGCAAATTGTACGGAACTCTGTATTTCGCGTTGACTTGTTGACGTGGCACATTGTATAAATTCTGCATTTCACGCTGACTGTTGAGGTGGCAGACTGTACGGAATTTCGCGTTTCATGTTGACTTTTGATATGGTATATTGTACGGATTTTTGTGATTTGCGTTGACAGGTGCTGACGTGGCATTGTACGGAATTTTTTAATTTGCGTTGATAGCTTTTGGACAAGATGCTTTTGGATCAGTTGCTTTTGAGTTTAAGGCTTTTCATGTAAGCTGCTTTTGGGCCTAGGGCCTTTAAGTATGAGGCCATGGGCTCATTCTCTAGTATGCTTCTGGACGAAGGTGCAGAGGATGGAGTACCGCCTTGTACTCAATTGTTATATAAAGAAATACCGAAAGGGTCTTTGGGGTGATATTCCACCACTCTGTGTCGCCTGTCGTCTCTCTCTCTCTCTCTTTTAGTTCATTTATTGAAGTGCTAAAAGTCTGTTTAGTCTGTTCTTTTCTATTGACACGTGGTGCCGGTCTTGTGATAGTGGTATTAGAGCATCAGGGGTGTGCTTTTTTGAAAGCATACCGGTCCTACAAAAGAGTAGACAGAGCAAACCGGCGCTTCCAAAGTCTATTGGAATCTTATCTGGAGTAGCTTCGTGCTCCGACCCCGGCCTTACTAGCCACGCTTACCCTTACTTCATCGCAAATCGGGTACGCTCCCGTCTTCATCGCTCATGTCTTACTGGGCATAAGCTAAAAAGATCACTTGCGGGACGGATCAAAGATTTGTTTCGGGTCATTGCTTTTCTCAAAAGCAGTGCCATGCAGATGTTGATGTTTATAGCTACCAAGCCGCACACTCCAAGGACTTGGCAAGCTTTCAAGAAATTTTTTGCCCGAAGTTATATTGTTTCTGATATCTTTCTATGGAGTGCAACTCTTGGCAGAGTGGGGTATCTTGAAATGCTTGCCATGGAAACCCTGACAGATTATAACTTGAAATTTCTCGACATCTCTCAGTAGGTGTCTCTTTTTGAGTTAAAAACCTTGGAGGTCTAGTGTGATTACCAAGTCTTGGGACTACCATCACTGCCACATGAACATTACTTGTCGAGTTTGTGCATCATGCTGCAATTGGCTACGACCTTATGAAAAAAACCTAACCCTAACTTTTTGGTGCAGGCTTTAGGATAGAAAGTCAGTTGACTTTTCGATTTCGACTGATGCCGAGATTGCTTTTTAAGTTTGAGTTATGTTTGAGAACTTGTTTGGTGATCCTGTTTGGAATTTGTTTGAAGATGGTATCTGTTTTGAACCTGTCTTGGTTCCGATTTGAATTGTTTGACTTTGGTTTTAATACTGGTTTAAATGATTGGTGATATCCCTGGGTGGAGTAGTGACAAATGATGTTTGAAAATGCTTGCTCATTCATACATATGGCCCGAACCCTTGTGGTTATTTGCGGGGTAGTATTGAATGTTTGAAACGTGCTGTTTTTACTCATGGCCCGGACCCTTGTGGTTATTTACGGGGGGAGTATTGTTGTTGTTACTTGTGGTGTAACAGACTTGGACACTCCAAGTCAAGATTCTACCGCAACACGACAAGAATTCACTTCAAAACAATTCACAGCTCACAATTGATTCGACACAGCCCGACGGATATTGGCCCCAAAGATTGGCGCCCCTTTCGATATTTCTTTTGTATTAATCTGTTGCACAAAGTACACTGAGTGGTTGGGACTCACTCTCAGACTATTTTGCGTCCAGATGCTCTGAGAAGTGAGAGCCTAACAACACTTATAAAGAGATTACAAGGGATTCCAAAAGCAGAGCCCCAATAGTTGTCCCAAAAGTTTTCAAAAATAAAGCATGGCTCTCCCACAAGCTCTCTTGAGTAAATAAAGCAAAGCTTTAAAAATAAACTCTCTCTTGCTAATTGCGTAGATGAAAAGTTGCCCATGTATATGCTTTTCGGTACGTCGCTGCCACATCAGCATTTCACGATTTGCGTCGCATTTTCCGGGCTAGTCCGTACGGCAGTGCCACGTCATCATCTTAGCCGGGTTTTCCATGAGATTGTCCATACCAAAAGGGGTAGACAAGGGTTGCCACGTCATTGGGTAGTGACATACCCCTCTCTTGAAAGCATTGTAATCGCCCTCGATTACGCCTGCAAAACAGGCAGAAGTCATAAACCATCTTAGCAGACATTGACTGTTAGTACCGACGCATTAGGCACACACATCTAGCACATGTATCAATCGACAGTCACATCGCACGATATCACAAGACATCACTTGACATCACAGGACATACATGATAAATTACATTCAACATTCATTCGGATCTCAGACCATGATTTATCGGCAATGCAATTAGCAATAATCGCATCTAGATCCACTCTGGACCTCATAGATGCCCGATTGACTAATCCCTATTGCAACCATGTCTATCGAGATGATTCAGACCAAAATGTTGCAGTCGTTTTGTCTATTGGTTCTTGCACTTAAACAAGTCAAGAACAAATTAGTATCATATTATTCGGAATTCCAGTTCATAAAGTCATACAACAGAATACTGTCAGCTCAGAGTATCCCTGAAACTCAAAGAGACATCAGTGACTTTAATATCAAAAATCGAAGCATATGTTGACAAAGAATCGGAGCAACTCCCCTCTTGTGCATACCCACTGCACAAGATTCCGGCCAAGCTGAGTTCAGGGTTCTATTTGGAATAGACTATGCTTTACTCTTAATTTTCTGTCTTTATGTGCCAATACTTGTTCGGAAACAAGGATCTTCTCGTTTTCTTTCACTTCAGGTTTCTCATTAGGCTCCCCATCGTCAGGCACATCGCCTTTAAAAGGCTTCAGGAGACTCACATGAAAAGCATTGTAAATTACTTAAGTATCGGGTAGCTTCAGTCTAAAGGAGACATCATTTATCTTTTCGGAGATTTGGGAAGGTCCGTAGTATTGCATACTAAGCTTTAGAAAAAGCCTCTCCTTTCTCTTTTTCTTTCTCAGGGGTGCCTTCTCAAAATGTAAGAGCACCCAATCGTTCTCCTTCAATTTCAAATTTGCGGCGGCGATCAGCTACCTTTTTTTTTGTCTGGCTTGAGATTTCTGCAAAGCCTCGTGGACCTTGACAAAAGCCATGTCCAAGTCACGTGTGTACTCATCTGCTTCAGAAATCTTATCTTTCGTGCTTAGGAAGGGCTTCGTAGCACCTTCAATAATCTCAAATGGCGCCTTCCCCGTTGAAGAGTGTATCATGTTATTGTAGGAAAATTTCACCAAAGGTAAATACTTTTCCCATTGAGTCTTCTGATCCGAGATGTAAGACGTCAATAAATCTAGTACCGCTGAATTGGCAATCTCAGATTGCCCGTTAGTCTGCGGGTGGAAAGATGACGAGAACTGCAATAGCGTGTCAATATTCTCCCAAATAGCCTTCCAAAACAAACTTGTGAATATGGGGTCTCCGTCGGAGACAATCGTCTTGGGCATGCCATGTAATCTGAAGATCTGGGCCACAAACAATCTTGCTAAATGATCCGGCTTGACTGTTTTCTTTACTAGAATGAAATGAGCTTGCTTGCTAAATCTGCCAATAACAATCCAGATACCATTGTGACCACTCTGTGTTCTCGGGAGATCAAAAACGAAATCCATTGCAATACTTTCCCCGGGGCGGGTAGGTATGGGCAAAGGCTGTAACAATTCCTATGCTTTATGCCTGTCAAACTTGACCTTCTGGCATACCAAGCAACTGCGCACAAACTCGTCCACATCCTTCTTGAGTCTCGGCCAAAAGAAGTATCTCTCTATCCCTTTCAAGGTGGTAGCATTGGTGCGGTGACCCGTAAAAGGTGAACAATAGCATTCGGTCATAAACTTTTTCCTCAACGGCTGTGTAACGCATAACATGGTTTTCCTCATCAAGTAGCCATCCCAAATGGAATATCTCGCTACTATCTCCCCTTTCCATATCCGAGTGAAAATATCTGCAATGTATCTGTGGCATACTGATCGACCATATCCTCGAAGCTCCCATAATGAATCGCGGAAATAGCCAGAACCAACGGCTTCGGGACAAAGCATCTGCCACTAAATTATTCTATCCTTGCACATGGACAATTTGGAAGTGAAACTAAGATAAGATGTTCGCCCACCGCATCTGCTTTTCCGATAGTTGCTTTTGTGACAAGAAGTAGCGTAAACTCTGGTGCTCTGTGAAGACAGTAAAATGCGCTCCGAGTAGGTAATGTTGCCACTGAGTAAGAGCATGGATAACTGCCAAACGCTCTTTCTCATAAATATGTGCTGTCAATTCCGGCCTTGAGAACAATTGGCTCTCGTAGGCAAAATGACATGGCCTTCTTGCATTAAGACGGCACCCAGACTACGACCACAAGCATCACAATATACTTCAAATGACTTCTGCAAATCTGGTAAAGTCAAAACTGGTCTTGTAGTCGATTTCTCTTTCAATGTCTGAAAGGCAGTCACCTCTGTGGGTCCCCATGAGAAAGGGACTCCTTTTTGCGTCAACATATGCAAAGGGGAAGCAACCTCTACAAACTTTCTAATGAACTGCCTGTAGTACGAACACAATCCCAAGAAGCTTCTAACTTCATGGACATTCTTCAAATCGAGCCAATCACGGATAGTCTCTATATCTTGGTTGGGTCCACCTGCACTCTTGCTGTTGAGACAATGTGTCCCAAAAAGTGTATCTCAGGTAGGAAAATTTCACTTTTCTTCGCATTAATCACTAACTTGTGATCTCGTAATGCTTGAAAGACCTGTAGCAGATGTTCTCTATGTTCTGCCTCATCCTTGGAGAAAACAATGAAAGTGCCAACAAATAGTCTGTACTCTCGAAAGTCCTATCCACCGTCTGGTTAAATGTCGCAGGAACATAGGTTAGGCCAAAAGGCATCACCAAAAACTCAAATAACCCAAAAGTTGTCCGAAAAGCTGTCTTGTAGACATCTCCTGGCGCGATTCTGATTTGACGATATCCGCTCTTTAAGCCGATCCTGCTAAAACACGAGGATCCCTATAGTCGGTCAAGAATATCATCGATCGTAGGAATCGGAAATGTGTTCTTGATGGTGATTTTGTTGAGAGCTCTATAATCGATGCACATTCTCCCAAATCCGTCTTTCTTCAAAACCAACAAGACTGGAGAGCAGTACGGTGAAGTACTAGGTTGGACAAGACCCTTTTCCAAGAGGTCTTTCACTTGGTTCATAATTTCTTCGTTTTGAGCTAGGCTCACACGGTAAGGTGGCTGGTTAGGTGGTGTGCTTCCAGGTATCAGATCAATGGTATGATCCTCAGGACGAGCGGGTGGTAACTCGCCTGGCAAGCCTTATGAAAAGCAATCGGCATGAGTGTGGAGAAAATCTTGGCGTTCTTTATCAAGTTCAGACATATTTGTCTTATTCTTGTCATCCATCTCTCTCAAAAAGATCGAGTAAACAAACAGATTGATTTCATTAATTTTGAAACGGCCGAAGCCGATACAGTAGGGACAGACTCGCCCTTAGTGTTACATCAAGTACAATGGTTCTGCCCTTCTCTGTAGTCAAGTCACTTTTCTCGCCCGATAGTCGACCACGACGTTGTTCTTGTGGTACCAAGGAATTCCCAAGAGGACATTACAACCTTTCAAGGGCAGTATGTAGAAGTCCTCATGCCCCAAATACCCCTGACAATGCAACCGAATTTTGCAAATGACAGGTGTAATGGCTATGTCCCTGCCAATGGAAGGGTCTGATGCATAGCCTGTTC
Source organism: Adiantum capillus-veneris (assembly GCF_014529385.1). NCBI lineage: Eukaryota > Viridiplantae > Streptophyta > Polypodiopsida > Polypodiales > Pteridaceae > Adiantum > Adiantum capillus-veneris. Next base: position 159,846,841 of record NC_140940.1, on the reverse strand, counting down.
ATAAATCCCTTGACCATTCACAAAGGGTTCTTGTCCAGCTAAAGCAAATTGCTTTGGATCATTGGACACCATTGGTTGCTCAACCACATGGGCTTTCCCTTGAGCATCACATGTCCTTTGTGCAGTGAAAATCTCCTTTTTCTGCAACGGCTATCATAAGACGGGCACCACGTGCCAATAGAAAAGAACAAACTGAGCAGACTTTTAGCACTTCAATAACAACTAAATTGAGAGAGAGAGACGACACGCGACACGGAGTGGCGGAATTCCACCCCAGAGAGTATTGGCCCTAAACCTTGGCGTGCCTTTCGATATTTCTTTATATTGCATCAACACAGTACAAGCCGGTACTCTAGACTCTTCACCTTCTCCAAGAAGCATGCCAAAGAATAAGCCCATGGCCTCATATTTAAAGGCCTATGTAGGGTGCAGCGGAATGAATGTTGTATTTTCTCAAGATTAGTGATCCTTATTGCTCAAGGATCCTTTTAGTTCTTAGGGAAAGAGAGAGCTTTCCGTCTTATGGAGAGTGCTATGATCACGAACAAAGTGAGTGGATATTGTTGTGCAAGTGAATGAGACTGAGAGAAGGAGAGAGAAGAGATACGACACCCGAGAGGTTGTAAAACCCTCCTCCGAAGGCCTCACTCTTGTCGGCGAGAGTGGTCTACTTTGATTGCACATTGATTGCACAAAGGTGTACAATGCGTATGCAATGGGACTATGCCGATGACGATGACGGTGATGACGACGACGACTTGGTGGTTGGAATCTGTGGTCTTCTAACTGCTGAATTTTGGGACTGTTTCGGTGGCTGAAAATGACTGTTTTGGCTGCGTTTTTATGGCTGAAAATGGGGGAACATCTGCAACCAACTTTGGGGCTGATCTGCTCCTGTGTCCTAGGGCTGGAAATGCTGTGGATCTGATGTGGTTTAGGGCTGAAAACCAAAACGCTGGCTGAATCTGTACCTGCTGCAAAAACGCTGAAGGGGCTGATGTCTTGCTGGCGTTTTTGGCTGAAATCGCAATGTATCTACTGAGGTTGGCTAGCGTTAGTAGAAGGTTGGATCTGCTGCCAGTTGATGGTGGAAAACTTGATGCTGCTGCCGGTAAGGGCTGGAAACGCCAAGCACTGGATTTTTATGGCGATGGCTACTGGAGATGGAAAACGCTAGGGGGTCATGGGGGGGCGGGGGGGGGGGGGGGGGGGTACTGTTGAGATGGAAAACGCTAGGGGGTCATGAGGGGGGGTTTTGCTTATATATTAACTTAGTAAAATTGCCCTACCTACTTTTGTTGGAAAGTCACTTAAAAATAATAAGTGAAAATAACCAAAAATAGGAAAATAGGCTAAATGCACTGGAAAATTCCCCTAACTGATGCTAATGGATTCTGATGGGAATTCCGATGATCATGCTGTGTGCAACCGGAGGATATGCATCTATGCTAAGTGACTGGTCATGCACGGTCTACGAATAGACTCACAAAAGTACCAGATCACTGCTAATCTAGACTTGACTGAACTGACTGAACCATGCTGTGGTGTAGCTTGTCCACGTACACATAGGGTTGGGATGTGTCATGTGACATCCCCTCCTTTTCAAAGTGAGGTATTGGTACCGAACTGTATGGCGTCAAGGGAGATCGCCAACAACATTCGGAATCCTGGAAGGGACTCTTCGTCGGCCCACTCTATTGTGTTACTTTGATTGCACAAAGGTGTACAATGCGTATGCAATGGGACTATGTCGATGATGACGACGACGACTTGGTGGCTGGAATCTGTGGTCTTCTAACTGCTGAATTTCGGGACTGTTTCGGTGGCTGAAAATGACTGTTTTGGCTGCGTTTTTATGGCTGAAAATGGGGGAACATCTGTAACCAACTTGGGGCTGATCTGCTTCTGTGTCCTAGGGCTGGAAACGCTGTGGATCTGATGTGGTTTAGGGCTGAAAACCAAAACGCTGGCTGAATCTGTACCTGCTGGAAAAACGCTGAAGGGGCTGATGTCTTGCTGGCGTTTTTGGCTGAAATCGCTATGTATCTGCTGAGGTTGGCTAGCGTTAGTAGAAGGTTGGATCTGTTGCCAGTTGATGGTGGAAAACTTGATGTTGTTGCCGGTAAGGGTTGGAAATGCCAAGCACTGGAGGTTTATGGCGATGGCTACTGGAGATGGAAAACGCTAGGGGGTCATGAGGGGGGGGTACTGCTGAGAAGTTGCCTGTTGAGTGGGAAGCTCCTGCTGCCTCTTCTGCCACAAAGTGCTAACTTGGGTTTGCTTATATATTAACTTAGCAAAATTGCCCTACCTACTTTTGTTGGAAAGTCACTTAAAAATAATAAGTGAAAATACAAAAAAAAAGAAAATAGGCTAAATGCACTTGAAAATTCCCCTGACTGATGCTAATGGATTCCGATGGGAATTCCGATGATCATGCTGTGTGCAACCGGAGGATATGCATCTATGCTAAGTGACTGGGCATGCACGGTCTACGAATAGACTCACAAAAGTACCATATCACTGCTAATCTAGACTTGACTGAACTGATTGAACCCTGCTGTGGTGTAGCTTGTCCACGGACACGTAGGGTTGGGATGTGTCACGTGACAGCCTAGGCCCAAAAGCAGTTTACATGAAAAGCCTTCAAACTCAATAGCATCTGGTCCAAAAGCAATGCCCAAAAGCTGTCAGCGTAAATCACGAAAATCTGTACAACTGCCACGTTAACACTATCAACACGTTTTGCGAAAATTTGCCACGTCAGCACTGAGCGCAAAATCTGCGTCGTTTGTACAGTTGCCACATCATCAGTTTTTGCGCAAGTCTTGGTGTGTGTGTGTGTGTGGGTCATACTTTATTTTAATTCCTTTTTTTTGTCTCTGGGGCCCAGTCGGACGAGGTCCCCATAAGTTGGTAGGACTTCTTCTATTGTTACTTGTCCTTCTTAGGGTTTAGGCCCCTCGGCCGTGATCTGAAGGTTGGCTATGCTCTTTATTGACTTGACACGTCAACAGTTTGTGACAGTTGAGCTCTACACAACCAAGTTAAGATTCTACCACGACACAACAGAGATTCACTTCAAATTAATTCACAGATAAAAAGAGAGTCGTCACGGCTCGGCGTAGTTCCGGGCCAAGAGATATTGGCCCCAAAGATTGACGCCCCTTTAGGTATTTCTTTTATATTAATCCTTGAGCAAAGTACAATTGCCCCACGACTGCTCTCTCTTAGACTCTACATCCAGATGCCTCGCAGAGTGAGCCCCTAGGGTCACTTATAAAGAGTTAAAGGGATGCTAAAAGCAGAGCCCTAAAAGCTTTCAAAAATCAAAAGCAACTTGTCCTAAAAGCTGCCAGCGCTAAAAGCAGACTTCCGTACACTATTATCAGCGCAAAAGTAGGAAATCCATACGCACTGCCACATCAACAGTACATATTCGTAAGAGTAGCCCAACTAGTGGGGCATTACCATAAGTGCAAAAGGGGGGAGAGAGATGCACGAGAGCAAATCAACGCGCTACATGAGACAAATTAGAAGGCAAGCTTTCCAAAAAAGCTGTCAACCTGCACCCACTACTCACACACACACACACACACACATTGTAGGTCACTTATGAAGTTCAAATCAGCCCCCGCCTCATTTGGCGCCTCCTCTTGTTGAGGTGCCTTGCAGGTTGCTCTCCTTCTGCCAAGTGTATAGTTTGCTCCTTTGAGTTAATTCGCTAGTTCCCACTCAATTATAAAGTTGTGACTTTCTGAGTGGCCCAGATTTCATTTGGTGCACATAGGCTTCCATACTCATCAGAATTCAATACTAGTCCCAGACTGACCGACCTAGACTCTCGATGTGGGAAACTTGTACGGCCGCAACTGTTTCACACTGGCTAGGCAATGTCCTCTTGCACCTTTTGAAGGGTTCAGTGAAAACAAGTAAAAATAATATAAAGAAAAATATGTAGTACATATTCAGAGAAGCCAATAGGAAAAATACACCTCCTGGTGACAGCATGCACTAGCACATATCTTGATTTTCACTGATTTTACGAATAACAAAAAACAATCACACTAAACATTCACATCCTAATCCAACTTGGATTTTTGAAAACCTTCTACGCCATCTTGGTCCACACTAAACTTTAGATGTCACATTACACGTGGGTGGTAATGGATCGATCTGGTCATCACATTTAGGCCCACTAACATCTACACATAAATGTCGGAACCTGCACCAGAGTCTACATAGATCATGACATTTCATATTTACAATAAGAGCAGTCATACATGCACACAGAGAGGGTGATTGCTGTGTATTGTTGTTTAACTGATTTAGTAGAGACACCTGTTTGTGCTGTATAATGTTTGTGGAAGACCTTGTGATTCTTAAAATGTCTTTTCGTCAGTTTTTTGAGCATGGAAGTCCTGCGCAAAGGTCTGAGCTTGCAGAGAAGGTCATTGGTCATGTTCTTAGCCTGAGCCTCCAAATGTATGGGTGCCGGGTTATACAGAAGGTATATTTCTTCTATTTTAAACTTTTTTGAAAGTTATTCCTGTTAGGGAGACATAATGGAGGTGAGTGATTACTGACCTATCAAACATGATATGGTTCTAGGCTCTGGAAGTTGTTGATGTGGAACAACAGACTCAACTTATATCTGAACTAGACGGCCAGGTGATGCGATGTGTGAGGGATCAGAATGGAAATCATGTAATACAGAAGTGCATTGAGTGTGTTCCCCCTGAACACATAAACTTTATCTTGTCTGCTTTTCATGGACAAGTCGTCATGCTGTCTACCCATCCATATGGTTGTAGAGTAATTCAGGTAAAGTTTAAAAAAAGTAACATCTAAATGTGGAAGCCGGTTGATGCTTGACTATACTTTTGCTTTTACAGCGGGTGCTTGAGCATTGCACTGAAGATCAGAAACAAAGTGGCATAATGGAGGAGATTTTACGCTCTGTTTGCATCCTGGCACAAGATCAATATGGCAACTATGTTGTACAGGTATATGTTTTGCCGCTACAAATCTCCAGCATATGTTGCTGTTAATGCATTGGATTGATTGTTTTGGCTTATTTAAATGTATCAACAGCACATTTTGGAGCATGGTAAACCGGAGGAACGGAGTGAGATTTTGACAAAGATGGCTGGCCAGATTGTACAAATGAGCCAGCACAAATTTGCATCCAATGTTGTGGAGAAGTGCTTGGAGTTTAGTGGTCCTGCAGAGCGTCAAATTTTGATCACAGAGATGCTTGGGCAGACAGATGAAAACGAACCCCTGCAGGTATGGTTGTGTGTGGGTCCCTTGATATTGATCTCTCTCTTGAATGTTTGGGCTAGCTTGTGAAGCAGCCTTATGCTATTACACCATGCCCGTGTTCTCTACAAGCGTTATGTGTACACTGTAGGGTTGCTTGTACGCTACAGGGCTGCACCTCCAGCCTGCCTGCTGGCTGCTGGAAGCTCTTTTCCCTCTGCTGGCTTGGTGGCTCTAGGCCAAGCCAATAAAGTAAAAAGCAGAAAAGGGGCTGTTTGTAGACATTACACGACTTTTTTGGCTGCTTTGTAGTATGTTATATGAACACAGGCGAGCTGCAGTACATGTATATTCAGTTGTGCAGTAGTTCGTGTGCTTTTTTTTAAATTTTGCGAGCATAGTCAGTGCGGAACTGAATAGCTAGCTTGGTAGGTAGCAAACCTTCTTGTAAGCTCCTTTGCTGGACTCCTGCCAGAAATTTTTTCGGTACCATCAGAGGCTGATGAAGGCTCATGTTGTTTAACTTTTTGTAGGCTATGATGAAGGACCAATTTGCTAATTATGTGGTTCAGAAAGTCTTGGAAACATGTGATGATCAGCAAAGAGAAATGCTGCTTTCCCGCATTCGTGTTCATTTGCACGCACTTAAAAAATACACTTACGGAAAACATATTGTTGCCCGAGTTGAGAAGCTTGTCGCTGCTGGAGGTGAGGACTGTGAATTTCAGCTGATGGGTTTTCGAAGGTGAGTTTTTTTTTGTGTGATCTAATTCGAGTGTTATGATGAGCAGAGCGGCGTGGTGCCATGGCAGCCTTGATGCCATCAACTTGAAAATTCAGAGGCATCTTAGAGTAGTGTATCTTTTGTGAATAGTATACATCTACAGACTTGCGTGTTGGTTAGAAGTTCTTTTGGGTTTTCCAGCTGGTGTGACAGGGGCCCTCTAGCTAATTCAAGCCAATGTAGAGTTGCAGTTTGTAACGAAATGTACTTCCTCCTACAGCACTGGCTTGTAAAAAGACATCTTTTCTCTCCAGACAAATTTTTACAAATTATGCTACTTGGCTGTGGCATGGGGAATGCTTCAGCTTTCTCTGTACAAATAGAGGAGGGTAGCACTAAGTGTACAGTGTCTGAGGTCTTGTAAGGGCTTTTGGCTTTAGGGCTTGAGTCTTACAAACAGCGAGGTACAACGCTCTGGTTTTGCGATATATGGTACGAAGGCTTGCAAACAGGAGCCAAAAGGAGAAATTTATCTGGAAGATTTACGAGGAACCATACTGTACAGTGGACGCTTCCAAATTGTGCCTTGTGCAGTACACATTTTCTTCACTCAAAATTTTTCTGACAGCTAGCTACTATGGAAAAAAAAATACTGGCCCAATCTGTTTTGCTCTCATAGGACTTTAATTGTGTGCACATTGTATGACTGTATAATGGTAGGAAAGGCTTGTGCCAATGAGATGCTGTTTTCTACCTTATAAAGGTTTCAATGTCTTTATGCTGAAGGCTATTGTTCCATATGAGATCCTCTTTTCTACCTTATAAAGGGTCCAGTGTCCCTTAATTCTTTTGACATTCAGACCATAGGATCTGTTTTATTGTTCAAGCTAGAGCTCAGGATGACTGAAGGCGCTACGTGCCTTGGGATTAAACCTACACAATACAAGTAAAATGATGTAGGATATTCGAAGAAATGTCTGTAAAGGCTCAACAAGATCCCCTTTAGATTCCTCCAGATGGTTTCTGTTCAGGATTGCAAGTATTTACATTCCCCTTTAGTGAGCTGATATCAAAGTATTTTAATTTCCTAATTTGGTTGTATAGTTTCCTCTATTGAAACGTGGGAAGTTTGGACAGAATAGGATGCCTTGTGTCTGTTGCGTTAAACATGCTTGGTTTCATGTTTGCTTGATGTATTCAACTAATGGGACTTCTGAAATTGTTATACAATTTGACTTATGCTACCCTGCACTCTTTCTAAGCACATCTCATAATTGGGATCAACCACTTGATGCACAAAAGTACGGTTGTCAACAATTAGTGACAAGGGACACCTATGAACAGTTTTAATGCAATTAGGGCTGGAAAGTCCTTCAACTTTTTGAGACTCATAACGAAAGTGATCTATAAGCTTGTGTATTTCATCTTTTCTTACACTGAGCATGCCATTACAGGCTTGCGAGTTGTAGCAGTTAGGGAGGGTAGATGTGGTATCTGTTCACCTTGAACTATGCATAGACTTAATCAAGGCTTAAGTAGTCTTGCTCTGTTGGCTTAGTTAATGTGTGAATTAATGTAAACATGTAAACTGTAGTCATAGTAGTTAATGTGTATATAATACTAATGGTGTGTAGCTTGATATTTTTTTATTTTATAAACAATAACTCAAAATAAACATGGAAGATTTTGTGAAACAGAGCTTGAAATATCTGCCAAAGATACAAACATGTTGGCTTCCTTCAGCCGTCTCTCCTCTTTGTCAGGATTGTTATGTGCAGATGTTGACGAGTTTCAATCCTGTTGGTCTTTGACTTCTAGATGATTGCAGATGCATTTATAGCATTTGTAGAAAGTTGTAAAGCCTATCTGTCATGTGTTAAATATACGCCACTGAATTGAAAGTGATTCAAAAATTTGAAAAAACAATTGGCGACGCAATTGAGTTTTTGATGGTTACTCGGCTATCTCTAATCAGTGCTAGGGTTGCTCCGTCTTCAGAAAGACAAGGAGTTGACAATGTTGTGCGATGCACAATGCATGCGTGTGACGAGCAGAGGGATAGAAGCACATTTGGTTAGTGTTTATAAGGTTCCTTATTAGTCATACAAAGGAGACAAAATAGAGGAGATTAGTTAGTCCTTTCCTATGAGATCGCAAGAGGTTGTGACTAAAGTTACGATGTACAATTGTGAAGCACCACAACACCTCCATCCTTTTACAATTACTCACTCTACATCCATTAACTGGCATAGTGAATCCGAGTGATGTATTATGAGCAGAAGAAACATGGCGTTGGAGACATTTAGATGGTTTTGCAAAATGACAGTTCATACTCAAAAATGTCAGTGTCCCCAAGTTAGCAAAGAGTTTGATATGTATTGGTAAACTTATCAAGTTGGGCTACATGACAACCTTTGAGAACATTGCATAGATGATAAATAAGGGAAACCATGTTGCTCTTTGAGGTCAAAAGCATGGAACACTTTATTTTATGTATGGATTGTGTGTAAAATAGGATCATATATCCATAGCCGTGTTGCTATCTATTGAGTTGTGGTAGAGCCGGCTAGGCTATATGAGCCAAAAGGGAATGCAAACATTGGCACGTTTTAATTACTGTGTATGACCACTACATCTATAGCAAACACACTAAGAACACATCATCGCTATTGATAGAAAGCATTTGCAACCATTAGAACTAGGTCCAGTCAAAGTATTGTTGTTTTGACAAGGAATCTTGTATTTCACTCCAAGTTGAAGCATATTTGGACGAGGTATCATCTCATTCAAGATGTGTTGATGGATAAGTGATTGTAGCTAATCAAGGTCCACATTGATGACAACCCAACAGATGCTCATACAAAGACCCTTACTACGGAGTGATTTGAACATATTGTGCATAAGTAGAAGACCGTTGTCTATGAAGTTCCACATGGAAACTAGCACTTGAATCTGTGATCCAATTCTAATCAAAGGTGCAATCTTCTCCAATAAGAGCATTTTGGTTAAGATCTATTATAAAGACTAAGAAATCTGTAGTTTTAAGAGACTACCATATCGACCTCTTCAATTTTAGCTTTGCCCTTTGACTTTTACTTATCCCTTTGTCATGCACACACTTTTTTGTTAGATGCCCTTTCTTATGGTAATGATGACATTTAACATTGACAAAGAACTTTTAGATTATCTATGAGAGTTGCACCGATCCTTGCGTTTAGCATGATTTTGAGTACGACCTTGTTGTCCTTGGCCACTAGCACCATATGCATCAGCCTGTTTAGCAAGTTCCATAGATTTCCTATGAATTTCTTCATTGAGCAAATCACCTACCATATCATTCTCCTTAGGTGCAGAGTTGCTTATGACTGCAAAAAATGTCCCATGAGGAAGGTAGAGACCATAACTTAAAGATAGACCGCACCTCTTTCTCAAAATCGAATCTTTGCAACGTCAACTAATTGAAGAGTACCTGAACACATTCAAGTCTTTAGAAATTGTGTCGCTTTGTTTCATTAGAAGCTTAAATAGCTCTTTGGTCAAGTAAACCTTGGTACTTGCGCTTTTGCTCTTGTACATATTGCACTGTGTTTCCCAAAAGGCTTTAAAAGTAGCTTACCTAACGATGGTGAAGTATACAGACTCTGCGAGGTGTAAATGAATATTGGACATATCTTTCGCATAAGCACTTTTTATTGTGAAGCCGTGTAGCTACTGCCCTTTGGGAGCTCAAAGAGTAGCTCCAATTCACTTTTTGGATCAAGACGTTTTGAATCTTCTCTTTCCTTTCCATATGGAAAAGTTCGTACCAACGATCTTCCTTTTGTTGGATATGTCTTTCTAAAAATGAGAGGCCATAATTGTAAGAGTTTGAACACTCTAGTGAGAAGACCCAAAAACTATGGTGAGAAAGCTAGGGAAATTTTAACAAAACCTCCTTCGAATAAGAGAGAAATCTCAACTCAAAACGAAGCTCAAAATACCAAAAACCGCATAAACTAAACTCGCAAAAAAAAAAAATCCCTGATAGTCTCCTCTATTCGGGGAGTAAAATCTCATCCAAAATGCACATAAAATCAACCATAACCTGTCAAGAGGATAAATTGTGCATACACCAAGTCCAAACTAACCAACACAGCCTACTAACACGGCGTCAAATGCACTTAGCCCTCTCTATACATAACCTATGGCAATGCCTCAAAAACGGAGTGCTCCAGCAAACCTCTATCATCGAAGATATATCAACATTTGAGAACCCCTAACTCGAAGAAAATCTCACCACAACCCTCCAAACGGTTTGGCAGACAACAACAACAATTTGAGGAAGGACTCTCTTCTAAACGGAATCTCAGAAAGGGTTGGATAACTGCCAAAAAACAAGCCAAGATCGGTTCCACAATGACGTACAATAGAGAGTGTGAGCAACTCAATGTACATGAGTGGCCTATACATAAAAAAGTACCAAACCGATGCAGAAGTATATACCAAGTCTCAAAAGAGCTCACTAGCACTCCAAGTACCTATAAAAGAGTGGCTACTCAGAAGAAGTAGAGAGTTTCGATCATCTATGCTCTTCTCTGCTCAATCCAATTGAGCTTCGATTTTCTGTGTGTTCTGCAACAAAAGCCTCTTCCATTGATTTCCTGCTAGATTCTCCTACTGAAATAAACTTAAAAATCTTCACTTCAACTACTCCAGTTCTCTCTCTTGTTCAAAATTCGCTACAGTAGAGAGAGAGAGACATAGAATTCTCTCTCACTATCCCTTGAATCCTTCCTTATCCATCTGGGAGAGCGTTTTGATTGCTTTCTTTCTCATGCCCCCTTCGATTCAACTTGTAGGCTTCAATCTCTAAGTGCTCTTTGGATATGATTCAAGCATGCTCCTTTGATAATTCTCTTCACAGAGAGCTCAATCTCCAAGGTTGAGGCGGATATAGATGCGATCGGGGCGGGGGTGAGGGATGGAACCACTCTTGATGAGTGTGTGAGGTCTAGGGCTTCCTTATTACTTATCTGAAAGAGAGTAAATAGAGTTAGTTAGTTAGTGTAGGGTTAGTCATGCCACTATGGCCTTTACTGAGACAGAAAGAGGGAGAGGGAGAGAGATGAAGAGAGATAGTGGTAGTATGGGTCCAAGACAAAGCAAGGGCCACACCATTGTTGCCTTGGTGGAGGCCATTTGTCTTTATATTTGTAGGCGTAGAATCGATTGTGGGGTTGGTATATTTCTTGAGAGAGTTTATCTAAAGAGACTAAGAGCTTCTCTTTGTATGTAGTGTTACTTTTAGGGGGATGAACAATAAAGAAGCTCACTATAGATGCTCAAGCAATCCCTGATGAAGCCCAATTCTACACCATTGTGCAAAGGATATTTGAGATGGACGACGTGTTCATGAGTGTGGATTAAGGTGACGTGAAAAGTAGCAGTAGCAGTATGTGGATGTAACGCTTCCGCGATTCCTCTACGCGCATTGTGTTTGCAGTGGCCTTCGAAACGAGGGACGAGCAGTACCTAGATCTAAGCTTTTGCTCCGGGCAATTTGGGCCAACGTCGATGGCTTAGATTATGCCATGTGGCCACCTGTAGGCTCAAGAAAAGGAAACATCTCATTAGGCTTACCATAGTAATAACTAGAGTGCTTCGTTAGCCGCATTTATATTGAATTGAATTGAGTATGAGGTGAGAGAAAACAAGAACCTAGAAGAGAAAAGTTTGGAGAGAGAGAGAGAGAGACCAAAAATCCTATTACCTTAAGGTGACATGGTCCTGTGTTTACAACGCAACAATCTTGATGTCTCAATTTTGATATGTCTAAATATATCCTTAGCTTTTAAATTGTATTAATTCTTCGATTCAATCTTGCTCTATTTTATGCGTTCTTGTCATTTGTGTAAGTGTGGTTGTGTCAGTGTGGTTATGTCATTTGAAGATTCAACAAGAGTAATATCCCTAGAGAAGAAAGTAGAAAGAGAGAGAGAGAGAGAGAGAGAGAGAGAGAGAGAGAGAGAGAGAGAGAGAGAGAGAGAGAGAGAGAGAGAGAGTGTCAATGATGATGTTGGCTAAAGCTTTGTGAATGAGTTTGCCGACATGATGCTTATCCGCCCCTATTGGTATATCTTGAAATCTCATCGTGCATTCTCCAGTTGAGTGGAGGCACACATCTATGCAGCTCTGAAGCTGACTCTAGAGCTCATAAGGGGCCCTGGGTGATCCAAGCTATTGTCAGGGTCAAGGAGTAGAAACGACCCTCTGCCACGTCCATCAATTGGCAAGGGGTTGGCAAGGAACTGCAAGGGAAGCGTGCATCATTTTAGCCGTGACACTGCATGTCGATCTAGAGCCGTCAAATTAACAAAGCACAAATTCATGTGAGAAAATTGACCTTTTTGTGTGATTTTCCGCCCAATTCCAAGGTGGGTGGAGGTAGTCGCAAGCTAATAATAGAACCAAAGCAAGATGGCGTAGAAATGCCGAAAAGCATACAATCTATATTAAACGACATAATCAATTCTGTCGATTGAAAAACTCAGCATCTTGCGTAGGTCCACATGCCTTCAAGATGCATGCGTAGGTGATGGAGAAAGGCCGTCGGTTCGCATTTGCTGAAAACAGACTAGAGCTTTCTATTCTTGCCTCTGTGGGTCATATCTTTCAATCAGTGCATTCCAATAGTCCACCCTCAGGACATGAAGCTCCTTGAGCACTTGCATAGAGCGACATGCCTTCAAGATGTAAGCATAGCCTTCAAGACAAATGTATAGGTGACTGAATTTGGAGAGATACACTTGCTGCATAGCCTTCAAGACAAATGTACAGGTGACTGAATTTGGAGAGATACACTTGCTTGCATACGTTGAAAATAGCCTAGAGCTTTCTGGCCCTGCTCTCGTTGCACACATCACCCAATCAGTGCATTCCAAGAGGAAAGCTTCTCAACCACTTTTTGTGTTTTTTCAAGCGCACCACATTTGGCATACATATCGACCAAGACATTGCCAAGCACGACATCCTTTTTCAACAGCCTCTGCCTAACAATATAATTGTGAATTTTTGTAGCCGCGTGCCTTCAAGATGCATGTGTAGGTGATTGCATTTTAAGAGAGGTCCTCGCTTCAAATCTGCTAGAGCTGTTTGGCCCTGCTCTTGTTGCACGTCCCGGAATCAGACGCCATTTTGGATTGGAAGCTCCTCAAACACTTTTTGTGCTTTCTCAAATGCACCACATTTGGCATACATCCAAGTCAGTGCCAAGCACGATATCTTTACAACAGCCTCTGACTAACAATATAATTATGAACATTTGTGTCCACATCAGCATCTTGCATAGAGCAGCATGCCTTCAAGATGCATCGGTAGGTCATTGCGCTCGCTTCGCATCCGCTGAAACCAGGCTAGAGATTTCTCCTGTAGGGAAAATCCTGCAATCAGTGCATTCCAAGAGTCCACACTCCAGATAGGAGGCTGAACACAACCTAGAGCTTTTTGGCCCTGCTCCTGTGGTGCATATTCCACGACTAATAGATTGCAAGAGACGCCATTCTTATCATTCAATGCATCTAACATGCAACATTTCAGGCAAAATGGTCATCAAGAACATGCCCAGGTCATATTGCATCTAAGAAAAAAAAAACCTTCTAGAGCTTCCTCTCTTGCTCTTTTTTGGCATATTCGTGAATAAAAGTACTCCAAGAGACTTCGTCTGGTAAGAAACCCTCACTTTTCATATGGTTAAATTAGCCGAGATCTACCTTGCCACAACCATGTCGATGAACGTGCTCCAAAAGGCGACTGTTCGTAGAAAAAGCTCATCCAGAACTTTTTGTAGTTCTGTGAGGGCACCACATTCGGCATACATATTGATCAAATCACCTCTAAGCATGACATTCCCCTCGATCGGTCGTGACTAGCAATTACATCATGAATTCTCAAACCCATGTGAAGGTCTTGCATAAGGTGACCAACTTTCAAGGTGCAAGAATGGGTGAATGCATTTGGAAAAACTTCCCTTTGCTTCTAGTCAAAACAGCCCACAACTTCCTTGCCACTCGCATGTTGGGAGTATCCTGATTGCAGTTGGGGAAGCGTCCTTGTGTTGGTCCAACAAAAAGTATTCGGCCATCCTATTCCATCCAACTATCGTGGAGCTTTGGCTTGGTACAAATCCTTCTTTTGAGCACACACTTCCAGTGCAGATAGAAAAGAAAAACTCCTCAATTTCTTGATGGGCATAATCTCGGGAATGGCATCACATTTGGCTTACGTATCGACCAAAGCACTGCCAAGCTCATGTTGCATCTAGCAAAAACGGTTGAGAGCTTCCTCTTGCCGGGCATATTCTCTACAAGAGCACTCCAAGAGACTTTGTATGGCTAGAGACCCTTAGTATGCATCTGGTTAAAACATCATAGAGCTTCCTTGCCACAACCATACTGCACATATCCTGCTATCAATACACTCAAAGTGGTGAGATTCTGGAGATTATGACCATAGAGAACTTTTCACCATTCTCCAATAGTCTCTGACTAGCAAGCTCATTGAGAATTCTTTCAGTCCCAAGCACAGTGAATAGTCTCTCCAATCTCATCGAAAATTCTCTCACCCATGTCAAAGCAAAATAGCCTTCAAGGTGCAAGCATGTGTGAATGCTTTTGAACAAAAGAAAGGCTTTTTCTTCGTATTTGGTTAAAACATCCCATAGCTTCCTTTCCATAGCCATGTTTTTGACGACTCGTCATGCTCTTCATGTCTACGCTTGATTTGTGTTGCGAGTATTGCTTCTCCCCTGGAGTTATTAGTGGATTTTTTGCCTCTCTATGGATATTTTTTGGCACCACAATTGGCATACATATCAACCAACGTACACACTCACCACTATGATCCTAAATATGCGACTTTTTGAAGTGAAGCAACACAACTCACTATTGACTTGGTGCACCTGCTTCTAGTTCACATGCATGAAGACCATGATAAGGACTCAAGCACTTTTCTTGCTTTTGTAAGTGCACCACATCTGGCATACATATCGACCAACACAATGCCAAGCATGACATCTCTTTTCAAGAGCATCTTGCCTACATGCCTTCAAGATGCACACGTAGGTGATAGCGTATGGAGAAACGCCCTCACTTTGCACCTGTTGAAAACAGCCAAAAGCTTCCTAGCCCGGTCCTTCTCGGGCATATCTTGCAATCAGTGTGTTCCAATAGACGACATCCCACATTTGGCATACATATTGACCAAGGCACCGCCAAGCATGACAATTCTTTGCAACAGTCCATGACTAACAATATCAGAGTGAATTTTTAAGCCCATATCGGCATCTTGCGTATAGCCACATGCCTTCAAGATGCATGCATATGTGATTGCATCTGGAGAGAGGCCCTCGCTTTGCATCCGATGAGAATAACCAAGAGCATTCTGGCTCTTGCCTTCTGTTGCTTTGATCTAATAGCTTTCTTTTGGGACTTGAGTCTTTGTTTGCAAGAGTAAGTAGTAGGTCCCATGCATGGCTACTTCTCAAAATAACAGAATCATCATTACCATGAGTTGATGTGATAAAAATTATTTCCCCATATGTACAAAGCCATTGTCGATGAAAGAGGAAGGGATAGACAATTTTTTGCAACAGCTCTTGACTAACAATATCAGAGTGAATTTTTAAGCTCATATTAGCATCTTGCGTAGAGCTACATGCCTTCAAGATGCATGCGAAGGTGATTGCATCTAGACAGAGGCCCTCACTTTGCATCCACTGAAAACAGCCTAGAGTTTTCTTTCCATGCTCCTGTGTGCATATCCCGCAATCAATTGATGCCGTACTGAACAATAAACTCCTGAAGAACTTTTTGTGCTTGCTGAAGTGTCCCACATTTTGCATACATATCGATCAATGCAATGCCAAGCATGCCATCTCTTTTCAAGAGCATCTTGCATAGAGCCACATGCCTGCAAGATGCACACCCTGAGCTTCTTGGCCCGGACCTCGTTGAGCGTATCCTGCAATCAGTGTGTTCCAAAAGACGACATCTCATACCGCATTTGGCATACATATCGATCAAGACATTGCCAAACACGACAATTATTTGCAACAGACCCTGACTAACAATATCCGAATGAATTTTGTAGCTTCTCAGCCTCACATATTCGATAACCAATCTATAGATAGGGGCCTTCTTATCTGGATGAGCCAAGGGTACCTTTGGCCATGGCGTCTGCTGTCATCCGCATATACGCACATATGAGAGGAAGCCTGGATTCAGCCGTAATAACTGTATGAAGAAGACAGTTCCTTGAATGGACATTATGGCCTTGACTCTTGAGTCCTCGTCCTGGTCTTCGCAGTGGCATGCATCATTAGAGACGGGCGTGTGTGGCAGACAGCTCGGATCAATAAAGCACGTGGATGTGACGGCTTTTCTGTCAACGGAGAGAGGGAGAAGAAGAAGAGTATTTTAACGTCGTAGTAAACTATCCCAAGAGACAGATTTTCTGTCAACGAGAGAGAGAGAGAGAGAGAGAGAGAGAGAGAGAGAGAGAGAGAGAGAGAGAGAGAGAGAGAGAGAGAGAGAGAGAGAGAGAGAGAGAGAACGGAGTGCAAAAGCCGCTATTTTTAACGAGGCCACGTGGACGAACCTCTAGCCAGAATTTTAAAAGAGGCGGGCATGTGTGGCAGACATCTCGGATCAATAAAGCACGTGGATGTGACGGCTTTTCTGTCAACGGAGAGAGGGAGAGGGAGAGAGAAGAAGAAGAAGAAGAAGAGTATTTTAACGTCGTAGAAAACTATCCCAAGAGACAAATTTTCTGTCAACGAGAGAGAGAGAGAGAGAGAGAGAGAGAGAGAGAGAGAGAGAGAGAGAGAGAGAGAGAGAGAGAGAGAACAGACTGCAAAAGCAGTTATTTTTAACAAGGCCACGTGGACGAACCTCCAGTCCGAATTTCAAAAGAAGCTGCTACGCTAATGAAGTAATAAATGTTGAGAAAATGACATTAAAGTTGATTTGATTTTTCAGCCCTTCACAGGTACATGGAATGTTTCTTTGACTTTAGTGTTGGGGTAAAAGCCCATGGTCGCTCGCCCATGACTAACCATTAACTCCTCTCTTCCTTTATACCTAGTAAAAGAATAAAGGAATACATACAATGATTCCTTCGTGAGTGTGCCCTCCCTCCCCTCCCTCCCCCTCAAAATGTGGCTTTCTTTGTTAAGTATGGAGCCTGATTTACCCCTTGTAATTTTTTGTATTAAAAACGCACATTTGTAAGGCCCTTGTTATGAGAAGAAGCGTGAAAATATTATTCGTCGGAAAATAAAATTTTCTTTCTGCCGAAATATTATGGCTGGCGACGATTGAAAAGTGGTCGAAAAATGGTCAGTCGGTTGGCCGGTGCCCGAATTCAAGACGGACTTGCCTTCTCAAGAGCGGCCACACATGGACGTATTGGAGAGTTCAACTTGGACTTGTTTACACAAGGGCGTCTACACACGGTTGCCTCTCATGAGAGAGGATAGCTCTTTTGGCCTATAAAAAGAGGCCTTTTCTACACACAAAAATGGATCGAAGAGGTGAAGCATTGTGAAGTTGATGTAACAAGGTGGATGTGAGGTGGTGAGAGTGAAGCAAGGAGAGAGCTTTATCAAAGGTAAAATTAATCTCTTTGTAATCTACTTCTTGTTTGAAGTATTGAAGCCATTGAACGGTTGCTTTCCCATGGATGTAGTTTGCATTGGGTGAACCACGTATATCGTGTGTGCTCTTTCTCTCTACTCTATAATCTCTCGTGTGTGAAAATTTGTCTTTTTCCATTAAATAAGCTACTCTACTATCTATTTAGCTACGTCCTATTTCCTAACACTCCTCCTCTCCTCTTCTTTCGTTTCTTGCACGTACGCATGCATGGACACGTCTTGAGCTTTTGGTGCATATGCGGGTGTCTCAACTTCAAGGTAAGGCTGGAAAGCTGGAGTGCAAAGAATAGAAAGGTAACGTAGAATCGGACAACATCGAACCGTAGGGAACGCTGGAATCTGCAAAGCTTTGGGGGAGGTGGAGTTGACCTGAATAGACTATTCGGGCAGTGAACAAAAGCTTTTGTTAAGCAAGCCAAATAAGGTAGCACTGGTGTTTTCCGCGTTTTCAAAGTGCGCACATGATGGAAATTTTTGCCACAGCGTCTTAGAAATGTTGAGTTGGAAGCAAAAGTCCTGTAGCAATGGCTATCCCGTGATAGTGGGATTCGTCAGAGAGTTATCCGCAACGTCCCTACTTTCTCTCTCCCACTCGCTAGATCTCAGAGCGTGTCCTCTACTTTTTGAGGTTTTGTGTGCGGCAGAAAGCATTGGCGGCAGCTTCCAAGGAAAGCGGATAGCCGTTTTCAGCTACTGCTTCCACCTCATGTACGCACCCTTTCAACAAGTATGGTCCCCCCCCCCCCCCCCCCCCCCCCAAAAAAAAAGAAGAAAAAACACACACACACACACGCACACATGTCACAAGCTTTAGGCAAAAGGAAGTGCTCCTCACAGATCTTGACATTGCAAAGGAATCAGCAATTGGGCAACCATTTTGAGCTTTGTAGCAATGGCATTGCAGGGAAAAGCGATAGTGCTGGAGCTGGGAATCCTTTCAATTTTTGTAGCACAGCACGGGCACGCATGGGGAAGTGCGTGTCTCTCTCTCTCTCTCTCTCTCTCACACACACACACACACACATACACACACTAGCTTAGATCGAGCATCGGCCACTCACGGATCTTGGAGGTCTTCAAGAAAGGGAATTTGAGCATTGATTCTGAAAGAACATCCACTCTCTCTCTCTCTCTCTCTCTCTCTCTCTCTCTCATCGGCGTACCCTTCCTCGGTATCGGAAGCGGGAGGATCCCGCCATTGGACTGGAGCGAGAGAGACTCTCTCGACTTCCCTAAATTTCCCGGAAGCGACTAGCTTTATTCGATTGGAGTTCAAATTAGGGGTTCAAGGGCTCAATCAAAACGCTCTATGCATACACACAAATCTTAAATGGATTGAAGCTATGCAGAGAAAATAATTCCTACTGCAGAGCGGAAGAGATTGAGCCTAATACCCACAAATGTATTGCAAAAGAGTAGCCTTTAGATGCAATCAAATCAGAATTGCCCCAAAGTATCAATTGAAATTCATGCCCAATCAATTGATTGATTATGATGAACCCAATCAATGGAGAGAGAGAGAGAGAGAGAGAGAGAGAGAGACGATTAGCACATGGTGCTTATTGATGTAACGAATGCATATGCACACGTCTAATATGCCTATTCCTTCCCTTAACCAAGGTTCAAATAGCCAAGATAATTAGTGGCACTAGGAACTAGAATCCAAGTATATAATTAACCTTGGCTAATTACGCCCTTGATTAGAGAAAAGAGAGCAAATACTAATCAATCCAGAGATATTATCCTCTTATGGCTCTAATACCAATTGTTATGTCTAAAGTGACTTTAATAATAGAAGGCATTCATAATGATTACAACAGCAATCAATGGTACATACAAGATGTATCAAGATGAAATGAATTAGATTATTCATCATAAACTCACACTAGAAGTGTGTACAAGATAAGCTACTTAAGTAGAGGTACCAAGGTCTAGTATAAGTGTGTAGTGCCAATGTATATGGCACAAGAGGTATCCCAACTTCACAAGGCAATCTTCACAAGTGTGTATGGCTCAGATGCAGTATGGCTGATCTGGGTGTTGGAGAGGACATTGTCAACATCATCTACATTGACATTCAAAGTGCATTGTCAGTTTCAAGGAACCCAATTTTTCATGGTCACACAAAGCACATTAAGGTGCATTATCACTATGTCAGAGAGAAACTCTCAGCCGGAGAGAGAAACTTGGCTTATGTGCCAACACAGGACAACCTTGCACATCTGTTTGCCTCGTGATAAGTTTGAAGCTTTTTTGAAAACTTTGAGCTTACTCCCCTTTGCGGATTGGTCATGTCCTCAGGGCATGGCACTTCCCTATACACTTTGTGCTAACTCTCATTCACCGCAACACTCCCAAGGGGGATTTGTTACGATATATGAGGTAGTGATGTGTGTGAACACACTTAGGGCCGTTGGGGTCTTTTTTCCCTCACTAGGAGTTCTCCCCCCCCCCCCCCCCCCCCCGTGCATTGTATATACGCCCATCATTCTAGGGCTAACTTATCTTTTCATTGTGCACTAAGCAATATACTCTCAGTTGTGTGCCTTGACCTTCTTCATCTTCTCCAAGCTGTGTGTGTTTCCCTACAACCCTAATTCCAACACTGCCTACACCTATACTTGCTTCTCATTGGCACACAAAATCTAATCTTGCCTTGATTCCTTTCATTGTCCCTTAGTAAACCAACTCTCACTAGCATCTAAGTGTTCCCCAACCACATGCAATCCACAACTCATCACCAACTCAAAAGCATTTACACAGGGCTTATATATATGGACATCCCTATAGAAAATGAAGATCCAATTGTTGTGCTTTTAGAAGATTTTCTTGATGTAGAATTTAGGCAAATTGTGATAGTGCTCAAAGAGAAGGACACTCTGCCTAAGACTGAAGATCTCATCAACTCTCTTCACAATCTCAAGAAGAAGCTTACAACCAAAGACACTAAAGGAGCTCTAATTGTCATGAACAATTGCTACAATAGAAGGACTAAAAGGAATCTAAAATGCACACATTATGGAGACACATATCTCCTTTCAAAGGATTCATTTCATAGGGACACATATCACCTTTCAAAGGATTTCTGTGAAATGAATCCTTATTGCATTTGTGGTAAGAACAAACATGCTACAAAGTGTTGTAGATTTAAAGAAAACAAACTACAACAAGTCACCCACAAGGAACTTTTCAAAGAATAAAGGTAAATAAAGTACCAATCTTGCTACTAAAAAAATTGAAGTTGAAGAAAACCCTATGGGCTTAGTCTATGATAGTGATGATATTCTGTAAAAATATTGAAGCACTTTGTGTACCAACCTCATTGTGTGTGTAGGGGAGTCTTGTTTTTTCTTGCCACCTACTTGATTGTGTGTGCCTCATCCTAGTGTGTTTGGAGGGGAGGACTATTTGTGTGAGTTCTACTACCTACAACCATACCTTGTGCAACAAAACCCATAAGAGGAGGCTTGTTAGAGTGCAGACCTTGTTGCACCTTGTTGTGAACGCCCTCTACCTATGTCGAAGCATTTGTAGAGGTAGCCATATGTATGCCTTTGGCATGCCAATATGATGCCTCTTTGTATATGCCTATATAGAGGCACTTTATGCTTAACGAATCAAGTCTATTTTGCAACCATATGCTCTGTTTCATTGAGTCTTGATTAAGAACTTGTCTAATATTTATTGATTAACAATTAAACAATGAACAACTCACTAGTTACTCCATCATAAGATTTCAAAATCCACCGCAAAGGCCAAATGGTGTATTTACTGCCAAGCATTGGGTATGATGGAATAGCTACTACCACCAATAAAATATTAACTAGAGTTTGACTCCTCCAAAAAATGGATGGAAGAAAGAAGAAAGAGGGCAATTAGAGCAAAGAAACTTTAATTGAAAGCTAAAGAAGAAGAGGAAGATGGTGCCACCATGAATCTAGGCCTAAGAAAAACCTACTCCACACAACACTCCACCCATAGGAAACCCCAAGGGTGATGCATCAAAGGATTCTAAAGCAACAACTATTTCAAAATAGGAGACTAAGAAGAGAAACAATGATGAAATTGGTGCATCACACAAGAAAGAGAATGAAGTGGATAGAGCCATTGACAAAGGAGAAAGTTCTTAGACTCCATTAGACCAAGAGGAATTGGAAAGATGCCAAGCAAGATATATACAAAGACGACATAGAAGGGGACCAAGGAAACAAAGATGTAGATAAAGGAAGAGATCAAGACAAAGACAAAGAGTAGGGTAAATGATACGGCTAAAGTAGACGAGAATAAAGAGTGAAAGAAGAGATCCAAGAAGAGGAAAGAATCTGAAAGACTGCCAACTATAGATCCAAGATGTTTGGTGGACACAACGGACTGACACATAAAAGGCGGATATACACCAAACCTTGTTGTACTCGCTCATTTTTTTAAAAGAAGAGGTGTAATTTTGCTAATAAGGATCCCCAGTTGTAATATATTTTGTCATGCCCTCTTAGCCTCTCTGAGTCTACACTCCTTGCAAGTGGCCGAATGGCAGTGGGAAAGTCCCCTTAGCTCTTAAGTGAAAACCCTTAGTTTTGAAAAACAAATTATCATTAGCTAAAAGAAGTATTGGACGTCTAATGTGAGAGCTTCTTGCTTTAATTTGAATCCGCTTTTCTCCTTGCTTGGTAATCAGAAATCAATTTCGAGTAGCACATAGTGTTCCTTGTCTCTTGTTCTACAATCTAAGTGTAATCATTCTACTGTGGTTCATGACATCTTGCTTGCGAGCTAAATTCATTGATTTGAGGTCTTAAATGGTTGTTTTTTGATGTTTTGACCTTGGATAAGTGATAAATCGTGATTTACGTACCTTCCCAGATGGCTGCAAAACTTGGTAGGATTGTACCTTAGGTGCTATAATACCTCTCCTTAAGTTTCGTTGCATTCCAAATTCGTTTGGATGCCGAAAAGGCGTGATAACTTAGAGCGGTGAGATCGGACGTAGACTGATTTTTTGACTAGGAAGTGGTTGATTTGCTTTTGTCATAGAATGAATAGCCCTCTAAGTTCACTTTGGTAATCCTGACACTCTTATTAAGTCTCCGTGCCCCATCCCGAGTCGCTTCCTTGCATATTGACATTATGTTAGTAACAAAAACCTACGCTGCACTCAGTTGTACAAAAAATCCCTTCCAAAGCTTTTGACACCCATTTTGTTTACACATAGACAATAAAACATCTAGACTTAGGTTTAGTCCTTAATAGAGAATGGAGACTAGCCAATGCTACTCCTTATGAGCAAAGAAAGCTAAGAGTGAAGTACAAAAGAGTATTTCGTTCTTTGATTTTCCCATGCTTGGAAAGGACGGTTTCACCACACACTTTGTTGTTGTTTCTATACTGTTAAATTCATTTATGTTTGTGCATCTATTTCAGTTTATAGGAGTAGGGTAAGTAACAATTTCCACCATCAATTTGGGCCAAAAGGATTAAAAAAAAACTGTCCAAAACCTTATTTTAATGCCGAAGACCATAAATTTGAAAAGCTGTAAAATTGATGGTCAGAGCCTCAAAGTTGAACCAAACCCAACAAAACTTGCAAAAAGGGGATATAAAATCTTGCTAGAGATAGACTGTGCAATATTTTTCCAGCTTGCCTACCAAACATGGATCAATATCCATGTACCTTTCAGGCAAAGTGAGAAGAAATTGTTTCCTTTGCTTAGAACAAACTCTTAGGCATTAGAACCTTGAGTTTGGCCAGAAATGGAGTGCTAAAAGATCATCTAAATCAACAAATTGGGTTAAGCAGAGCAAAACCTTAAAAATTGAAAAAATTTGGAGAAATTGAACTTTTATTTGTCCATATTCAAAAAGGGGTGAGAATTGGGATCAACTAGAAGCAGGGAACCAACAGGAACAAAAATCATGACCAGATGCTGTCCAACATGGATCATGATCCATGTACCTGGTGGACATTTGTAAGGGAAATTGGACCAGTGCACTCCTGAGAACTAAGGGAACAAATTTTCCAAGGGAGCCACAACAAAAAAGTAAAAAAACCCGATCAAAATACCAAAAAAAGAGTTGTCTGCAAAAAACCGCAAAGCAAACACAAAAGCTTGCTTTTGACTTGGAAAAAGTGGGTCAAATCCAAAAAGATTTGGGAAAGAGCATCGCCATACCCTCTGTCACAAACTCACCAAAGGTCATGCCAAAGTCTTGCCAAACATGGATCACAATCCATGTATCTTTTTGGAATTTTGAGCTGATATTCGACAGGTAGAAAGTGATAACATTTGAAGTACTTTCTCCCAAAGAACTCGAATTAAAAAAGGTCAAAAGGTGGGCCAAAAGGGCAAGAAACAGATCAAGGGGAAAACCACTGAAACAAACCCTAAAATTGATTTTTGGTTGACCTAAAAAAACTCCAAAACACTCAAAAACCATATAGCCAATATCAGTAGACCAAGGACTAGATGTGTGTCATTTAGAAGGAACTGCTTTGACCTGGTTTCAACCTTTAAACAGCCTGGAATTCCCAAGTATTGAGCAACTTCTCCAAGAATTTGTTGAGGAATTCTCAAAGAGAGGAATTAAGCATAATACTATCTCCCAGATCTATGCATTTAGACAAAAGGAGAAGGAAAAGGTGAAGGAAGCCTCGCTTCATTTCAAGAAATACATAGAAAGATGCCTTGTTAGAGAACTACCTCAGGATGAGAGACTGTCAGTCCTTTTCGTAGAAGGATTGCGAAATGACACTCTCAAAAAGACTTGCACTTAAAGGCATGTGTTACTTTTGAGCAATTCACAAAAGAGGCATTGTATCTGGTAGACGATTGCAAGGCATATAGAGAGGTGACAGAAGACACAGACCAAGGGATGAGTAGCACCTCTTCAACCACTAGTGAGTCCCCAATGAAACTGGGTGGGTAAAACCCAACTGTGCCGGACGTCGATCAAATGATTGAGGAAGTGATCAGAAGGATGAACCAAGGAAACATGACGAACCCAAACACACAATAACCACCCACCCAAAAATGTGACACTTGTGGAGGAGATCATCCAACTCAGTGGTGCAACCTTCAATAGAGGCCATGAGTAAATGTATCGTGTGCACTGAAGTGGTGTGCTACTGAACAAAAATGGACAAACCATGAAACCTACAAATGTTTCTATAATTGAAACTATGTTAGAGAGAGACAATACGGGCCACATGGAGGGCATCGGTTTCCACCCCCTCCAAGATACCAAGTAGGGCCAAATAACGCAATCCAAGGGCAAGAAAAACCTCAACCTCTGTTGGGGCATCAACCTCCTTTACCCCAGGAAAACGGGGCCATGGTAAGGATTTCTCATCCCATAGAAGCACCTTCTGATCAGAGTAAGGTCCAGGCAGTTTTGTAATGAGAAGATTTATACAATACCTATGAGAGACGGTTTGATGGGAATGCATATGCTTCGGAGGGACAAATTCCATGGGTGGCCTTGGAAGAAATGCCAGAGCCCTCATGCATAGCTCAACCAACAAAAAACCATTACTTGGTCGATGAAAATATGCTTATGTTCATGGCAAACCAGAACTACAAACCTAGGGGATATCCTCCTAGAATAGGACAACCAATGGGGGATCCGCAAGCTTCTCCACCACCTGTAGGACCATGCTATGAATGCGGCAGTGATCATTGGGCAAGGATTTGTCCACACAAAGGAGAACGAATCAAACTTTTTGGGTTTTGTGAGGGGTGTATGAATGACCATCTAATTTCACATTGTCCAAAAAACCCTGATAACAAAGGAAAAGCAACCATGAACAAAATCGAAATTATGTCAAGATCAAGTGGATCAGAAATAGAACCAACCATTCTGATAAACGCGGTAACGAGAGCCCAAGCACATGAGGTTGCAAGAAACACCCCAGCCAGTCAAACAGAGATAGAAGATTTGCTTGTCAGAATCCCTAGGGAATCCTGGAAGGCAAAACGAGACAAGATAAAATAAAAAAGAGAGAAAGAAAAAATGGATTTGGAAACCAAATTACTGCAAACAGAGGAACAATTGAGGATGGAAAGAGACCTTAAGGAAAAAGGCGATGTAGCAAAGCCATCATCAATACTGTCGGGAGGATCTGTCTTGGTGGACGATGTCTTTGAACCCTTGGACGCGATCTTAAAAGCTTACGATGGTAGGTTAAAGCCTAACCAAACCAAGGAGGATAGGTGGCTAACGTACCCTCACGCGGGCTATGAAAAAGAGAGGTTAAAAATGTGCAAGAAGCTCATCCAAGCCGCTCAAGCACTTATGGAACTACCGGTTCCGACTGCTCCAAAAAAGAGGTGTTAATCTGCGAAAACATTCAAGAGTTAAAGGAGCGTGGAATTGGAGATGGAGACCAAAAAGATTCTATAAAGGAAATGCCCTTGGATACGAGGGTAGCCGCCAATACGACAGATGGAATGTATTTGCAAGCACCTCTATCAATTCCTGAGGTGAAAGAACAATGGCCACAAAATTTGTGGGAGCATATCAGGAACAAAAAAGATGGAAGTGCAACGTTTCAGTCAGTAGCACCGATCATCATAGAGATCCACCTCATGAGCTCTATCCAAATGATATCCGATCAATGTATGGTGATGCAAGTACGGAGATATCAAAAGACAACAAACCTCAGTCATTGAAGACTTTACCTTCATTTATTGGCAACCATGAAACCAGATCAGAGGTAAAGAAAGTACCATCTCAATGGAAGGCTAATCCTAAGATGATGGATACCAAAACTCTTCATGAGTTTATGTCATTCACAATCCGTTGTACGCTAACTCTATCAGAGTTACTGCATATGAGACGTCATCTTTGGACAGAGGTGGAATTTTCTTTGGAGAAAATAGGGCTGGTAATTTCGCCACCAAATGCTTCTCCAAAAACATTGAATACCTAAACCTCGAAACAGGCTAAACATGACCCAGTGCCAGTGAAAAAGATAGGAGATTATTGTGAAGGAGAAGAAGGAAATACTACCGTGCCAGTGGAGTGCAAAGACGTGAAGTCGATAGCAATATTGGATATTGGAGCTGGAATAGCCATAGCCACCAAAGCAATGTGGGAAAAATGGGGAAAACCAGTTCTCCGAAAAACTAGAATGAAACTTCAATTAGCAGTTGGGTATCTGGAGAGACCTATTAACATTTTGGAGCAAATCATAGTAACCTCTTGCGGAATTGTATATGAACACACGTTTGCCATTATGTATTTTGATGAGAGCAGCAATTTTGATATCATATTGGGCATACCATTTATGCATCAGCTCAAAATGGTACAAGATTGGGGTTACGAGTACATGTACCTAAGAAACAAAGATGTCACTACAAAGATCAGTATCACGGATCATAGCTATAGAGATGTGGAATGAACCCCAAGAGAGGAACTAAACTCCACAACTGACCAAGAAGGAGAAAAACCGGCTTGGTGACAAAACAAAGCTCACAATTGGATAGGTGAAGCTTCTGAAGGTGGTAGTTTAAAAAAAGAGGATTGCATTCAAGATAGGTCAACACAAGACATGGCATATGTACCAGAGCCTTTTCCAGAAGAGACGTTCAAACCTTTTGGATGGCAATAGATACTGGCCACTCTTGATGTATACGTGAATGAGGTGACCCTGACCAAATTCTGTGATGAGGAAGGATATGATATCATTCCATTCCGGATGATGAGTGTCGGTCTAAATCCAAAATCAGAATTGGATGTCCCTGGCAAGGAAGAAGTTGCAGATTGTCGACGCATAGTGGATGAGATCTCAATAAGGGACCTTGACCAAACGGATGAAGAAGCATTCCAAGACTCCACGGATAAGCTGTTAGAGGACAATGCAGACGAGGAGCTTTCTAGTAGCTCAGATCAGAACATCAAACGGAAGGATTGACAAGTGATCTACTTTGATTTTCTGAACCAAAATCCTCAAAGACACTGTAGATATCGGAATAAATGCATGAACAAACGAAACAAGATGAAAGAATACTCAGTGCCTTTGTTAACCAACAAAACGTAGTACTTAAGGTTGGTTGAAGCAACTTATTGCCTTAAAGATGGGATATCAAAGAGGTACATGAAACCCGACTCAAACAAAACAAAAATTAAAAAGAAGAACAAACAAAAACCACTAATGGAGAGTATTTTCGAAAAAGCAACGAAGTTGTCCAAAACCGAGTGCAAAAACAGGTATAATGAATTGAAGCGAGCTTTGAAGGAAGTTTGAACAACAAAATTGGAAATCGATGAGGAATCAAACGATAATAAATTTGATGCACCTTCCCACTACAAGAAGTACACTATTCAAGATAGAAAAATTGTGGTGCAAAAACCCAAACGCGACCCAAAAAAGCCTGGAGCTACATATGATGGGCCTGAAAAAGCCAAATGCATATACTTAGTAGAACCAGGCAAGGAACCTAAACCAGCATACATTGCCACGGACCTCACCAACGAAGAAGAGTGGCTTCTGATACATACACTCAAGAGGTATAAAGGTGTGTTTGCTTGGTCATACAAAGACCTGAAGAGGATTGATCCAAAGATCTATCAACACATGATACCCCTTAAATGTGATGCCAGACCATGCAGACAACGTCCTTATGCATACAATGAGACTTTTGCCAAGAAAATTAAGGAAGAGATAGACAAACTGAAGGATGCGGAGTTTATCGCGAGATTGAACTCACCTTTTGGGTGTCTCCAATTGTGGTGGTACCAAAAAAGAATGGAAAATTGCATGTCTGTATAAACTTCAAAGAGGTAAATGCTGCCATCATCCAGGATGGCTATCCACTACCAATAACAGATCATGTTATTGAGAGAGTAGCAGGGAAGGAGGCCTATAGTTTTTTAGATGGGTTCTCAGGCTAAACCAGTTAACCATCAAAGCAAAAGATTAGCATAAGACACCTTTTGCAATAGAGTGGGGCATATTTGCATACAGGGTAGAGTCACGCATTCAAGGAATATCTCAGACAATTTTTAGAGATATACATGGACGATCTTTGCGTTCATTCTCACCTGAAAAGTGATCACATAACAGATCTAGGGAAAGTCTTTAGAAAGTGCAAAACTTATCGTATTTGCTTAAATCCTAAAAAATGTGTCTTCACGATAAGACAAGGTAAAATTTTGGGCCACATTGTGTCCAAAATGGGATTTCCATTGATCAAGAAAAGATACAAATAATTGCCACACTACCGAGACCAATGAAAATGAAAGAAGTGTAGGCATTTCTGGGAAATTGTGGGTACTATAGGCACTTCATATACATGTATGCTGTAATAGCTAAGCTGTTGTATGCCCTCATTGCTAAATTTGAATGGACAAAAGAATGCGAGTAGGCTTTTCACAAATTGAAGCAAAAATTAATTTCTACTCCAATTTTGCAAGCCCCTGCCTGGAGCAAAATTTTTCATGTTCATGTTGATGCATCAGCCTATGCCATAGGATGCATATTAGCCTAGCTAGGAGAGAATAAAATGGATTTTCCCATTTGCTACTCTAGTCGGCAACTGAACAACGCGGAGAAAAATTATACCACTACAGAAAGGGAAGGTCTAGGAATGATATATGCTGTAAAAAAATTTATACACTACCTTCTTGCAAACATGTTTGTTTTCTTTGTAGATCACCAAGCACTGTTATATCTAGTAAACAAACCTTGTAACAATGGAAGGATTGTTTGCTGGTTTATACTATTGCTTGCGTTTGACTTCACAGTAGTCGTAAAAAAGGGGACCACACACACACACACAAACACACACACACACACACACACACACACACACACACACACACACACACACACACACACACACACACACACACACACACACACACACACACACACACACACGAGCATATCATCTTTCGAGACTGTTCCATGGGGAAGCACCGAAAGGTATTGATGATGATCTTCCAGATTCGTACCTGTTTAACATTGAAATGGTTCTGAGGTGGAGTGAAGAGGTCATTCCTTTACTCACAATCAAATCATTACAGGTGGAAAGACAACCATCAATAATACATCAAACAAGAAATCTCTAGCTTTTAGCAGGACGACTGTACAAGCACGGAAAGGATGGGATTTTGGGACTTTGTATACAACCAGAAGAATACGAATACTACCTCAAACAGACTCATATACAACATACGAGGTTTCATAGTAGAGAAACGCAAACCTACAAAAGACTGAAGAGACTAGGAGTCTACTGGCAAAAAATGGAAAACAACGTCTATACTTATGTAAAATCATGTGATATTTGTACAAAGCAACCTCCAGTGGAACACGCCACCCTGTTTCAAGTAGTACAAGCACCCAAATGGAGTACTCACATAACTGAGTACTAAAAAACAAGACCTTCCTAGAGGGATGGGGTAACGCAAGAATGAGAACCGTAGCAGAAGAAGCAAAACATTATCTGCTAATTTCCAACCAACTGTATAGGCGGGGAAAGGACGAACAACTACGATTGTGTGCTACAAAAGGAGAATATTTATGTATCCTAGAACAAGCACACTTGGGCCATTGAGGGGGACATTTCTTTGCTGATAAAACGGCAAAGTTAATACTTCACTCAGGCATATGGTGGCCAACCCTATTTAGGGATGTAGAGGCCTATGTCAAACAATGTCATGAATGTCAACGCACAAAACCACCCCTACGGATAGATGAAATGCCATTAAGGCCCCTGATGGGAGTACGCGACTCTACTTTCAGGAAATTAACAAAGGAACCTCTAATGCCAAATACTATGGGGTTCAAAGTGGACAACAAAGGCACAATGGATAGTCTGGAACATGTAGACTTACCAATAAATGTTGATGGAGCGGTTTATCCTCATCAGTTTCATGTGGTAGAGGATAAGGATCTTAACAAAGCAATCATTCAGGGAGTGTCATGGATGCGCACTTATGAAGCCACACCCAACTGGCATGATAATACTTTGCTGCTCAGGCAAAATGATCAATCTTTTGGCACACCCTTTGTACCGATAGACTATGTATGGGAACCTCTCCTATCAACACCTGATCCAATCCAGTGATGTTCTCCAATGGTGGTCAAGAAAATCTGGGTAAAAAAGTCCATTATGCAAACCAATCCGAAGAAATTATGGATACCCAAATGACATGGAAATACAAGCCCACCCATGGTGCATCAACAAAAACCTGACCTCGCCAAACTGCCCAAGGCTTTTATCAAGCAACCTAGACCAATCCAATCTCAACATCAACAACCAAAAGAAGCCAAGTGGGTATGGAACCAAAACTGCATCGCTCATCGGATGCCTTGACCATGAAGATCACATCCAAACAATTTCAGTGGCGACAAAAACAGAGCCCTCAATCACAAGATAAGGCAGGGTCACAACTTCTAGAGGCCAGTGTCAAACAAAGGGCTCTTCTTCTATGAGTACTTCTGTTCGAACCACGCAACTTCAACATAACCTCACCATCGAACATCACTGAACTTATTGTTCAGAACCCATATCTTGCACAACATTTTGTTACCACATGCATATCCTCAATTCGCATCATAGAGCCACAATATATGGCTATGCATAGGCACATACTTCATTCCCATGCACTCTGACACATGTTCGTTTGGGACGACTCACTCTAGGAAGGGGGAAAAATGCAACAAGATCATCATTTTGTATATATTAGCATCATTTCTTTTTCTTTTCTTTTCTTTTTCTTTAACAATTTTTCATCAGAACTATTTAACTCTCAGCAGGCATAACCATGAGCCATATCGACACCATCTAAATGCCAGGTTAAGAATATGTATATATGAGAGATTACACTAATTTTGGTAAAATTTTAGCCAACTAATAATAATTATAACTAATTTCCTTTACTAAAAAGCTAAAAACGACAAATAATCATCAAAAATTAATAAGTTGAGCCAGAAAGTTGGAATTGACTTTTTGAAAGCAAACGCTGAAACTTCAAAGCAAGGGCTTCGAGCATGGCAAATATGGAAAGATTCGGCACACGATGGATTTTGAGCCAACTTCTAAAGGATCAAAACTGCAGATTGAAGGCCATTTGCCGATTGAATATTAGAATAAAGAACGGTTCAAAGTGCAGGTGATATGTACAACAAGATATGATCAATGGAGGTAAGTATGAATGGGGCAGTCTGGGTAAATTGGGAACATATAGCCAAATGGGGCAACATAAGCTCATTTGCATTGTGAGAGAGAGAGAGAGAGAGAGAGAGAGAGAGAGAGAGAGAGAGAGAGGGAGCCACAAAAGCATAGGGTTTTCCGCTTTGTTTCTGCCTGCTGCAACCACCTTGGTAGCTCTTAGTACACCAGATTCAATAGGTATGATCATTAACCCTACAAGAACATTTGTGTATGCCCCATAATGCACAAACAATACCAAAACAACAGATCAAAGTAGATCAAAGTCGCAAATCTGCAAGTTGTCAAGGCCAATGGGGGACTTCAAAACTCACCCAAAACCAAAAAATTTTCATCAGCAGATCCCTGGTAACTGGCAGAATCAATGAGTGCAAAAACAATTGCAAAAGGTGGTGGAACATGGATAGCGATCCATGTTTCCCAAACCCTAAAATTAGAAAAAATTGTAAAGTAGCATCCCCATGTGACCAAGAACAACCTCCAATAGCTGGAATTTCAAAATGCTACCAAACATGGATCGCGATCCATGTACCTTGATGATAAAATCAGGGCAGGAGTTGTTCACTAGTTGGAGGATGCAAAAGTAAGTTTGACCATGCAGAAATAGTCACAAAAAGGGCTTTTAAAATCATCAAACCCTCATGGTTTGCTACCTCCAGTCTGCAAATGGTCATTTGGCAGTAATCAAAGGAGAAATGGCCTGCTTCCAGCAAAAAACTTATGGAGTAGGGTCAAGAGAAGAATATGAATCTACCACACTGGCCAGAGTAGCAATTGGAACTTCTTAGGGCTTTATTCCAAAGCCAGCTGAACCAGAAGGGAGTCTGGAAGAAAGTGAAAAGACAAGCATCAATGAGATGTAACATTAAAGGTGTAATTGTGGTGAAAACAAAGCAAAAGAGTACCTGCAAAGTTATGCAAATTTCCTGGACCAATTTCCCCTTTCAGATAGACTCAAAAAATGACTAAAATTGGTGGGGAGCTAGGTAAAACTGTGCTTTTTTAGACACAAATCATCCAGAATCAAGGCAACAACAGATGTCAGTCAAAGGAAGTGCCCAAAAGTGGCTTCAAAAACCAATATGGTCAAGAAGAAAAAAACATGGCCATAAATTGAAAAACTGAGTAAACATAAGAGAAACATGTCCAAATTTGAAAATATTTCACCGGTGCAACATGGATCGCGATCCATGTACCTTTTTGCCCAACCAAGGAAAAATTCATATCATTTGGCCCAGTATATTCAACAAAGCTTAGCCATGAAGTTTCAAGTCATTTGGATTCCAAAATCCACATCAAAATGCCAAATTTCTCTAAATCTGAGGATGTTTTCCAAAAAATGACCTAAGTACCAAACCAATGATCCAAATTCCATTTTTTTTTGGACCAAGGCACCATCTTGATGAGCCCTACCAGCTGGTATCATCAGATCTTCAATATGTTACCAAACATGGATCGTGATCCATGTTCCTCAAACACTAAAACCATAGAAATTTGCACAGTAGAATCCCCATGTGGCTAGGAACAACCCCCACTAGTTGAAATTGCCAGATGCTTCCCAACATGGATCGGGATCCATGTACCTTTTTGCCATAATTCATATGTTACCTTTTGCCCTTGTGCCTATAGTTATCCTAGATGCACTGGTGATATTTGGTCAAATTTGGGGCAGTTTTGACAAAGTTATGCTCATTTTTTCATTTTATGGTCAAAGTTTGCTTTTTCTTCAACTTTTCGACAGTTTTGATCAATTGCTAAATCCTGTTTCCAATCTGAAACCAACCTCAGGATGCCTTGAAGGAAAGCACAAAGGGAGTGGGGAGCACCACCATATGAGATCACAGATATAGCCTCAAATGAGAAGGCCCATATCATTGAACAGGTGCTCGAAGCAATATTGGCCAATATATTCATCGAAAGATTTCAAGCAGCGGACAGTGAGATAGTAAAGACCACCATCTTTCCAAGGGAATTGTGGACACTACACCAGAAGTCCAAAGTGCAAGCAGGGGCTAGGTGCCTACAATTGGACAACTTTCTATGACTACCGCCATGGGGAATGGATTTCAGAAGGGCTCATGAACTCATAAGCTTGATTCAGTACAATGGGGAAGCCACCCTGACTGACAAAGATGGAGCGACAATAAAAGTTAAAATCATTGCAAAAATAATCAATGAAGCTCTCCGTCTGTAGCAGCAGTAGGGAACACACAACCTATTGCAATACACGAAAGCAATAGATAATGACAAAGCCTTTCTGAAACAAAGAGGACACAAACTGGTATAACAAGGTTTGATCTACTTGGAAACAAAATTGCCGTTGCGCCTCATATCGCAACACTTCAAAGTACAGAAGCCACCGAGATACATTGAACCGCTGTTGCACATGGCACTGGTAATGGCAATGGGGTTAGCAGAACAAAGAGTGGTAAGATGTGACTTTGGCAACTACCTCCTTGACAACCTAGTAGAAGCAAATCTTAAGGGTAGCAAAAAGAGCAAGACCTACATGAACGCTGGACCAGTGCTTACTCGAATTGCCTACCAAGCATTGGGAATGATTGCTGATCTACCACCTGCAAAAGCACAAATAGATTTGATCCACAAATCCAAAAGAGCAGTAAAACTGGTAGCAGGACCATCCACAAGGCCAAAACCAGAGGTCAAACAAACAAGGCAGGGTGCAACAAGAATTGACACTGACAGTGAGAAGATGGAGTCAGATGCACCGAGCAACGAGGAAGCTGGGTCTAAGGAAAGAGATACCCCTTTTGAATATGAGTATTTAGATGAGGAGCATGGGAGTGAGTTTTCCATGAGATATACAAGATTGAAGAAGAGAACAACCCGGGCAGAAGAGGCCATCCCAGTTACCCAAGCCAAAAGAACAATGGAAGAAGCACAGGTGTGCAAAGAGAAATAATCAGCCAACAGAAGCACGACAAGAAAAGAAGTAATGGGACAGAAATGGACGATGAAGAAGAAGAAGAAGAAGAAAAAGAAGAAGATGATGATGTCCCTTTACTATGAAGGCAAACAATAGCTCTTGAATGGATCAAACAACGCAAAAGCTAGGAAACGAAGGAGAATTTGAACATTGCCAGTGAAATGCGGCAATGGATTTAGAATGAGCTCAAACGAAAGATGGAGCAAAGAGAAAGAGAGGATGCAAAGCGGCCACGCGTTGATGATCTCGAATCATCCGACGAATCTACCAAGACCAAGGGAGAAGATGAAAGCCAAGAAGAGAAGGGTGAGCAAGGAACACATGACCAATAAGAATATGATTTCAAATCACGAAAAGACAAAGGGTTACCTTCAGAGGCTGGAACATAAAAAAGAGAAGAATTTGTAGATCTTTCAGAACAAGTGGTGGATAAAGTGCTGCCACAAGAGAAGGTAGACCAAGAAAAAGGGACAACACCACTCAAAACTACTACAACTCCAGCTGCTCTCGAAATACTGAAAACAAAGGAAGGAACGATGGATGAGGTTGGAACCTTGGGTTAGGGCCAAACAAGTCAAAGAAAGCCAAGATCGCCTCATTCGCAAGTGGTGGTAGAGGAGGGAGATGAAATGATCAGGTCATCGTTCGAAATTGATGCACATTTAGACCAGATCAAGCTCCAATTCCAATGCCAAAGAGCTCTCTACAGCTTGCGCGAGCTAGAGCTAGAAGACACCAAGAAAGAGGCAAGTAGAGCAGCTGAAAACACACTACAACTACAAAACAAGATAGAGGATTTGCAAAAGGTCCAGATGCAACTCCAATCAGAGTTGCAGAGAGAACAAGAGAACACGGCCTATTACTACAAGGAGGTCCAACAATTTAATGAGGCCAACACTACTCTACAAGTCGAGCAACAACGACTAGAGGAGGAGATAACCAGAGAAAGAGAGCAGAGTGAAAAGCTGCAAGAGTCCAAAGTGGTGGTCAGCAAGATTTTGACCCAGCTTTTAGCCTTGCAGGAGACGCTGAGCTCCTCTAGCTTGACGATAGATCAACCTTGCTGAACAAAGAGCTCCAAGATCTAAAGGAGGCCCTTGCTCAAGAGAAATACGACAGACAAATTATGACAATAGGGAATAGAGCACTGTAGAAAGCCAAAGACAAAGAGATTGAGAATTTGAGAAAGCAATTGGTAGAGGCACATGGAGATTTGGAGGCTCTAAGGGAAACACAAGCAAAGCCCAAACAAACAGCTCCGGTGGAATTTGAGCAGACAAGAGGAATTGAGAACTTCACCTTTGAGGCTAACCAAACAGATGTACCAAGTACAACCATAGGAAAAGCAATGCAAGAATTTGAAGATCCAGCCATGACATCCATCTCGGATTCGACAAAAGAAGAAATTCAGTGCTGGATCTCAGAAGTCAAAGACCCTCACACAAGGAGTACTTGCAATATGAGCTGAAAGTGTTGGAATCAGCTGCCCTGCTCATGATCACTCCAGATGAAGTAGTGAAAAACCTTGGGCATGAGATGATCACCCTGTCACTGATGCGGCAGGAGGCCAGATTATGGAAACAAAAAATGCTACTTGCCCTTGAGCCAAACAACAAAGGGGATTACAGAGATGTTCCTATCACCAGGATACAAATTTAAACTATCATTGACAATCAACCCCTCTGGCAACAGAAATGGTTTGAGCAGCGACCAACAGATGAAGCATAATTTAGGAATACTCCGCAGCATCTCACGATTGATCCAACTTACTGTCCCATCAATAGACGACGATCCTAGGAAAATTTTTACTCTTGGCGAAGCAAAAGACCGACAATATTGAACCACCCCGTCATAACAAAGCCAAGCAATGAGAACCCCCCGTCAGAGAAGTATATGGTTCAGACGCTCAGAGGAGTCATCAACATGATGGAGGAGATCCCAGATCTCGCATGCTAAATGCTCGTGAAAATTGCCAAGATGCTAATCACCTTCATAATGGCATTCAATGATATAGAGGCAACGGAGCATCCCTGGCAGATTTTTGTGGAAGGCACAAGAGGGCTCTACTGGAATATGGAGACAAAAATTCCAAGCAAAAAATGCAATCATGGGATGTTATGCGAGAGTCATGTTCCTACCCTCCCACTACATGAAAACTTTCAAGGGGAGGCGTTCATGACCAAATTGTTTGAGGTAGACTCCTCCACAATTAATCCCATGACCAAAGATCTGCCAGCCAGACATATAGCCTATCAGAGCACTCTCATCAATAATCCTTTCAGAGAGCTGGCAACAAAAGTGGAGATTGAGGCAAGGGCACAAAAGTTCAGGCACATCACTGTGACGCTAGAAAAAAGACCGATTGACAACTAGAAGACACTCAAAGACAGATCACGAGGACCTGCAATGAATAGGAAAGGGGGAATGTTTGGTGGACACAGCAGATTGACACGTAAAAGGCGATGTACACCAAATCTTATTGTACTGGCTCATTTTTTCAAAAGAAATGGTGTAATTCTGATAATAAGGATCCCCAATTGTAATATACTTTGTCATGCCCTCTTAGCCTCTCTGAGTCTACACTCCTTGTAAGTGACCGAATGGCCGTGGGAAAGTCCCCTTAGCTCTTAAGTCAAAACCCTTACTTTTAAAAACACATTATCATTACCTAAAAGAAGTATTGGATGTCCACTGTGAGAGCTTCTTGCTGCTAAAATTTGTAATCCGCTTTTCTCCTTGCTTGGTAATCAGAATTCAATTCCGAGCAGCACATTGTGTTCCTTGTCTCTTGCTCTACAAATTAAGTGTAATCATTCTCAATTTTGTTGTGGTTTGCGACATCTTGTTTGCGAGCTAAATGCATTGATTTGAGGTCTTAAATGGTTGTTTTTTGATGTTTTGACCTTGGATAAGTGTTTCCATGCTTAAGGGGGACCTTTCCGTGTAGTTCTGTTTTAGTTTTTTGCACATTTTTTGTGATGGATCGTGATTTATGTACCTTCCTAGATGGCTGCAAAACT
Source organism: Adiantum capillus-veneris (assembly GCF_014529385.1). NCBI lineage: Eukaryota > Viridiplantae > Streptophyta > Polypodiopsida > Polypodiales > Pteridaceae > Adiantum > Adiantum capillus-veneris. The sequence continues at coordinate 159,809,028 of NC_140940.1, read as the reverse complement.
TGGTAGGATTGTACCCTTAGGTGTTGTAATATCTCTCCTTAAGTTTTGTTGCATTCCAAATTCGTTTGGATGTCGAAAATACGTGATAACCTAGAGCGGTGAGATCCGACGTAGACTGATTTTTTGACTAGGAAGTGGTTGATTTGCTTTTGTCGTAGCATGAATAGCCCTCTGAGTTCACTTTGGTGAGATTGACACTCTGATTAAGTCTTTGTGCCCCATCTCGAGTCACTTCCTTGCATATTGACATTATGTTAGTACCAAAAACCTATGCTGCAGACGTCCGTGGTGCGACCCGCTAACACAAGATTTGACATTAAAGAACACTTTAAAATCAAACGTGAGAAGTATATTTTGATAGAAGTCAAGATTTTCCACACAAAAATAGGAAAATATAGAGCAATTTATACAAGCCTTAGATGCCAAATAAAGATCTATGTCTGATCTTATTGTCAAGTATGCCAAGCTACAAAAGAAAATGGAGTATTAACCAAAAGATAGATAAGATTAGTGAACAAAATTGTGAACTTCAAGTTTGGAAAAGGCTTATGACTCCACAAGCATACAATCTCTACTTTGCTAGAAAATCCATTTTATACAAATCCTCCCTTTTTAAGTACCCTTATGGCTAGCCAAGATGAGGTGAGAAAATTGCAAGCTCAATTGGAGGAGGAAAGAATGCAGAGTCACACATTGACTCACACATTGACTGCACAATTCAAGCCACAAATGTTGAGAAAGATGATAAAATGGTAAAGAGTGAAGATGATTTTTTTCTTTGAAGACCTTGATGTAGAGAAAGAGAAATAGGTCATTGATTTGGATGTGCAATTGGTTTCCAATGACATGGTCACAGAAGATCTTAAGATCCAAAATCATGCAATCATTATGAATCTTGGGCTGGAAATGTATGCTACTTAAAAGACCTAATGGGCATGCAAGAAATGGATAGACCCACAAAATTTGTCAGCCTCTTCACATTTATAGAATAAAAGAGAAGACATCTTCATATCTAAATCGGAAAAGTGGATTAAAGAAGAAGAAAAATGTTTGCAGATGTTGACGATAAATACCCCTTCCAGCCAAATTTCAGCTGAAGTCCTCATTTGTAATCCTAATTTGATTATACAAATTGTAACAGAGGTTGATATTACTAGATTATGATGTGATTGGATTTGTCCCACTTAATTTTGAAACGATTGTAAATTCCCCGTGGGAACTGGACTAGAGGCCATTTTGAAAACCCCTAGGCATAAAATCCAATGATTAGAAGGATAAGGGGGCAGTATGGTGATCATTTTTAAAGGTGAATAAGTGAAACGAGAAAAGCTATTTTGTACTCATCATATCTTGCAATCAAGTATTCCAAATCAAGTTTCATCAAGTGCATTGTGTTTCTCTACTATTGCTCTATCTCTTGAGTATAATCACTATCAGCTTGGTGAAGAACCATGTCTATGCTGTGCAAGCCTTAATCTACAATTTCATTAATGTGTTCAAGATTAATGCTAATCTTATTATAGGAGGCTAATCCTAGGCCTTAGGAGAGGGTGTTAGAATGTTTATGTGCATCTTTTGATGACCTATAGAATGAAGGATTGTGATTTGTGTTACCTTTAGAATTAGGGTTAATGGCCCATGTTTGTTTTGAAACTCCTAACCTATCATCTTCTTGAGTTTTAAAGAATTCTAAGCTCATATGGCTAAGAAAAAAATCCAATGATTAGTTGGTGTGAGGATTGACTATATTCATGACGATTGAGTATTTTGCTCTCATGTACCTTCCTATGTAGGTTCACTCCATTGTGATTGACATTCCAACACCTCTTTGTGCCCCATTGGGATTGACTTGTTGAGTATTGATATTGTATATGTTAGTGCTTTATAGCTATGCTATAGATGTCCATCATAACAATTTGCTAACATTGGCATCATTTTCAAGAATCCGATCTATGATGGTTGAGTGACCTTGTAATCATACTTGTGTCAATCTACAAATTTTAAAAGCATTCCACTTTCACTAGGAACATAGTGGCTAAATGGGGTTTTGTTACTTGATATAGTCTAGTAGTTGAGGACTGGTTAGATCTCCCATTTGGTAGCAAATAATGTTTGTGATAGCTGAAGATGAATTCAAAGCATTTCAATTGTCAAGTTGATCATTGCTTTCAAAGTGTTGTTTCATTCACCAACATTGGTTGTTAACTGTAGTTTTGTTCATTTTCATTTCAATTTCATAGAAGTAGGGTAAGTAAGCCAAAACACTCTCCAATTGAGCTACAAAATTTAGAGAAAATTGGATCAAAGACCATACTTCAAAAAAGGCCATAAACAAAAAATGTTATAAAATAGGGAAAATTGGAATTAAATCACAAAAGATTAGGGCAACAATCTCCATATACCCCGGAGCGCAAGTCTAACAAGTTTGGCAACAAACTTGCAGAAATGATGGATCTTGATCCATCATCCACAAAGCATAACAATTGAATTTTTATAGTTGTTGGCAATATAGAGATATTGACTTGATGCAATCACTTTTTAAAATGTGTATCATATCACGGGATTCATCATACCAAATTACAAGGGAATTTGGAGATTCATTGGACCAAATTACAAGAGAATCTAAAGATTTTGACTCGAGGTAAAAACTTCTTAAAATGTGTATCATATCATGGAAGTTAACTAGAGGGGATTATTAATAGTCTAAAATGTATATTTTTATGTATAAATTAGAGGGGGTGGGGGTTTTCTAAATAGGCCCACAATGCAAATAGAACATGTAGATTGGGACATTATTAAAAATCTCTTGAATGCATGTGATATAGAGAGATTTTGATGAGTGACTGCCCTGGGGATTTAAGAACTCCAAACAAGAAAAGTTTTTGGGGAACACTTGAAATTGACCTCACCAACAAGTGGTACTTTATTTTAAGGCAAGATCATTCCAAAGGTGGATAGCAATCAATCACTCCCAGAATGAATTTTGGCCAAAAGGGGAGTCATCACATAGAGATAGCATAGAAAAATATAACTAGGAACTTGGGTAATAAAAAAAGGCTTGGAAATATAAGGGAAATTGCCAAAATCAAATAGAGGTACAAAAACAACCAAATAGATAAAAGAACAAGGATTGGACCCATTAGAAGGAGTCTAAATTATAAAAGATTGTAGGTAAAGCATATAGAACAGTGTGTAAATATTTGTTAGGAGCTCAAGTCCATCTCATGCTGATGATGGATTGTGATCCATTGTTTTGAGCATCTTGAACCAAGATTCATACCAATGATAGTCCTAGTTTCTAAGACCATATTGGTGTTTTCCAAGTATAAGGGGTGTCATTCAAGCTAATACGTTTTTGATACTCTAGAATTGGCTAGATACGATAGTAAGTTCACAATATTAAAAACAAGTGAAGTCAAAAAATACTAAGTAATATTGGTTTTTATAGTGGGGAGCCAAGGATTGATATTGAGTATCATATGACCAAGGTAGAGGTACATAATTCTAAAAAATGAGGTAGTAGGTTGGGCTTCTATTGCATTTTTCATGTTTTTGAGAACAAGATTACTATACCAACCCAAAAAATCAAGCCCAAGGACATGGGGTTAGTACTATGTCAATTAAATAGAGTGTGAATCAGATTTTGTAAGAACCTTTAGATCCCATCTAGGAAGAAAGTTTGTTGAATACATCATTTGACTACTCTTATCAAACCACGTGTGAAAGATCTACAATTTTGAGTTTTAAGAGAAAAACTAAAGTCACTGGGATGTCTAGTGCTAACCAAAAAAAAATTCATGCTTTTGCAATAATAGTTTGACGATGATCAAGGATGAAAAAATTACAAAGGCTTGATGGGGCATTATTGTGTCATGGAAGAATATACATCCAATGAGTTTAAGGAGTTGGTTCCAGTAGATTACAACACAAATAGGTATATTGATGATGATGGAGTTGTATATCAAGTTGTATTTGACCCTTACATAGTTAATAAGTGGGGAATGATTGGTATAAAGGCAAAATTTAATGAAGAAGCAAAAGAGAAACCTCCTCCGATAAAATAACCTAATGATCTAGTTGTATTTGAACCTTACATAGTCAATCATTGGGGAATGATGGTATAAAGGCAAAATTCAATGAAGAAGCAAAAGAGAAACCTCCTTTGATAAAATCACCTAATGTGAGGTTCATCACGAGGCTTGTAGATTATGATTATATGGGCCTATAAAGGTTTGTAAATGGGGATTAAAATAACTTCTATAGATGTGAAGAGCCCAATGCATGGGTGATAATAGATTATAAGAGTCTCTATGTGATTATTTACATAGCAGCTCAAAGAGTGCAAGTTCTAATGGTAGATAAGTATGGACAAGAGTATAAACGTGTTGATCCAACCAAGTAGTAATTGACCTAACCCTTGAAGAGGAAGAATTTCGATCAATGCTTAAAAAGTACAAATATGTGTTTTCTTGGTCTTATAAAAATTCAAGGTGGTGGACCTTGACATTTTTCAGCACATACTCTCTCTCTTAAGGGAGATGCTAAGCCATGTAGACAACATCCATACATATATAATGAGACATTTGCAAGAAAAATCAAGGAAGAGATAGATTATATTAATAGATTTTGACCACTATTATCATAAAAAGGGGCATAACCCACCAGTGAGCTTATCACCTATCAAGGATGTTACATGTTGAAGCATCTAAAGGCATATGTGATGAATTACTATTTAATCCAATATAAATGGTGCTTGAATGATGCGAAAAGCTAATTACTCTTCTTACCCAAGGGAACATGCATATAGAGCATGATTGAAACGTTTTTGAGAAAAGTAGATCTCTCTTCCTATTGGTTGGCAGTCTCTATAAGTAGGGAGTTGACCAGATTTTATGCATATGATTTGAACCAAGGGTATGACAAACCTGCCTAACTTAGGTACATGTTTAGAGACTTAAATTCCATAATTAAATAGAAGAAAAATATCAAAACTTGATGAGATTGGGATTGTATTGGCCTAATATGCACAAAACCATTCATGAGTATGTCAAGAGGTGTAAAATGTGTCGCAAGAGCAAGCAAATAATTGAATGCCCAATTTTCAAGTTATTGTGACACCCAAAAGGAGAAAATACATCATTGACTACCTGAAAACTTGAACATCTCCCAAGGAGTTGAGTAAAATGTGGAAAATGTAGATTGAGACATAGGCTCATGATTACGAGATAAGGAGATGTTTCTATCATGTAGCCTGTAATGGCTATGATGAGGTCAACCGCCCTCCGTCTGTAGAGCTATGTGGATGGGGTTCAGGGGGAGACCGCATGGCCGTAGTGCCCGGGTGGCCAGAACAATGTGGATGGTAGACCACAAACAACTATAAGGTCTCAAAATGAGGGGCACTCCTCATTTTGTCAATCGCTAGGTGGAGTGCTGATGACCTATCTCTCTAGGCAAGTACACCTATGGTGGCAATGTGGTTTGCTAACATTGGTATAAGAGCTAGAGTGGATTAAGGGGGCTTGTGTGGATAAGCTCTCTACAAAAACAAATGCATGGTACAAAGCTTCTATGACATCTCCACAAAGAAGCAAGCTCTCTCTCTCTCTCACTCTCTCTCTCTGTGTCTCTGGTGCTCACACATACACACACCACTCCCTCTCTCTCCCATTGCTTGTCCATGCTCTCTCTCTCTCTCTCTCTCTCTCTCTCTCTCTCTCTCTCTCTCTCTCTCTCTCTCTCTCTCTCTCTCTCTCTCTCCCCCCTTGCACGCCGCCCCTCACCTTTGCCATTCAACTTGGCACCCTTCCTTTGTTGCTTGTTAACACCCTCCCTTTGCTGTCATCAGCTAACCATTTATGCCCTCCTTTGCTACCGATTTGGCACTCCCACTCCCTCCTCACAACACCTACAACATTGGTGTTTGCCACCCCCTTGTGTGTTGGTAGCAATCACCGCCACTAGCCATAGCTAGTGTGCTAAAGCCAGTGGTGGCAGCTTGTAGTGCCGTCACTAGAGCAGTCGGCCAGCACTCCCTGCCACCATTGTCAAAAGTCAATGCGGCTGTCGTTTGGTATTGGTCTCCACCAGTGCAAGTTTTCATCAATTGCCTCCATTATTTTCCGCACTAATACTATCCATGGATGTAGTTGTTAATGCTCACAACTCTCTCTCTCTCTCTCTCTCTCTCTCTCTCTCTCTCTCTCGCTGTGTGTGTGTGTGTGTGTGTTTTCTTTGTATTCACAGAGAGCATTGATTGATCAAAGGATTCAAGGTGTTGAGCTAAAGTAAGGAAATCTTCACACTTGCAAGCAAGAAGTTTGGCTACAAAGTTTGGGATAGGGAAGATGGAAGACAAAGCTCTTGGCATGACATACTCCCATAGTTGATATGTTATGACACGCCGACTTTTGACACCGGTTCGTGACTCTTAGAAGAGAGGGGGTAACTATTTTCCCCTATTTCTTACTTGTTTGCATGTGTTTTTTCTTGCATTTAATTTTTTAGAAAAGCCAAAAAATGCTTGCCCCTCGTAGTGTGTCCCCACCCCCTCTAGTTCTCTAGGTTTTTAGGGTTTTCTCTCATATGTTCAGGCTTAACCTTGATTGAATTGTTTGGCTATAGATGCCAGGTTCTCTCCCATTTTGGAGGGTGCTCACCGGTCACATTGCGTGACCCATGAATGCCCTCCACATTTGTACACCCTATCCTTGGACCCGACACGCCCGTACAGGCCGCTAAGCCTGGTGACCCTCCTCTAGCCAATAAGTTAGACCTTATGGATATCGACATCATTGAAGGGGATGATGAAGACCTCTTGTCCATGCTCTCTTGCTCTCTCTCTCTCTCTCTCTCTCTCTCTCTCTCTCTCTCTCTCTCTCTCTCTCTCTCTCTCTCTCTCTCTCTCTCTCTCTCTCTCTCTCCCCCCTTGCACGCCGCCCCTCACCTTTGCCATTCAACTTGGCACCCTTCCTTTCTTGCTTGTTAACAGCCTCCTTTTGCTGTCATCAGCTAACCATTTATGCCCTCCTTTGCTACCGATTTGGCACTCCCACTACCTCGTCACAACACCTACAACATTGGTGTTTGCCACCCCCTTGTGTGTTGGTAGCAATCACCGCCACTAGCCATAGCTAATGTGCTAAAGCCAGTGGCAGCCTGTTAGTGCCGCCACTAGCAGTCGGCCAGCACTCCTTGCCACCATTGTCAAAAGTCAATGCGGTTGTCGTTTGGTATTGGTCCGCACCAGTGCAAGTTTTCATCAATTGCCTCCATTATTTTTCGCACTATTACTATCCATGGATGTAGTTGTTAATGCTCACAACTCTTTCACTCTCTCTCTCTCTTGCTGTGTGTGTGTTTTCTTTGTATTCACAGAGAGCATTGATTGATCAAAGGATTCAAGGTGTTGAGCTAAAGTAAGGAAATCTTCACACTTGCAAGCAAGAAGTTTGGCTACAAAGTTTGGGATAGGGAAGATGGAAGACAAAGCTCTTGGCATGACATACTCCCATAGTTGATATGGTATGACACGCCGACTTTTGACACCGTTTCGTGACTCTTAGAAGAGAGGGGGTAACTATTTTTCCCTATTTCTTACTTGTTTGCACGTGTTTTTTCTTGCATTTAATTTTTTAGAAAAGCCAGAAAATGCTTGCCCCTCGCAGTGTGTCCCCACCCCCTCTAGTTCTCTAGGTTTTTAGGGTTTTCTCTCATATGTTCGGGCTTAACCTTGATTGAATTGTTTGGCTATAGATGCCAGGTTCTCTCCCATTTTGGAGGGTGCTCACCGGTCACATTGCGTGACCCATGAATGCCCTCCACATTTGTACACCCTATGATTGTACCCGACACGCCTGTACAGGCCGCTAAGCCTGGTGACCCTCCTCTAGCCAATAAGTTAGACCTTATGGATATCGACATCATTGAAGGGGATGATGAAGACCTCTTGGATGATGAGGATGATGACTATTACCTAGAAGACCTTGTCAGCATCTTGTCAGAGATAGAGCTTTCTAGTAGGATATTTAAATATTTTAGCACAAAATTGACCACCTTAGAGAAGGTCCAGGCTGACGTAGTCATGATGTTATAGAGCATCTTCAAATTCTCAGATGCATTGACAAAACCACTTTGGTAGGAGAGCTCCTATGGTGCGAGTGAGACTAGCCTCACTTGTGGTCACAAGAGTCCAATCCAATGTGCCTACAAAGCCATCCTTATAGACAACCTCATCCCTACTCAAAGATTTTAAACTGGCTAGATTTGGAGGTAAGGCAAGAGAGCAAACCAAAGATTTAGTGAATATGTTCCTAGAAAAGTGGTTGGACATCCATGCATTATGAGGCAACCTAGTCATGTGCAACCCATAGAGGCTATCTTTTTGTTAGCTCACAAGGTATACAAGTGGTGTATAATTTTGACTACCTATCTTGCCACTTGGGAGGAGTTCAAAAAAATGTTTAAAAAGAAATTCTTGCTAGTCAACAAAGAAGAGAGAAACTAGGAGTTATGGGACAAGTGCTTGATGGAGAACAAATCACAAACTTAGTACATCTTAAATTATAGAGAGATAATACTCAATTTGAAAGGGATCAATGCATTCTAGATGCTACATGGCTTCAAGAGAGGCCTCATAGATGATTATCTTGAGTACTTTGAGCATCTTTAGCCGAAGGACTTATCCAAGGCAATCAAATCTATGCAAATTTATGATGACATCAAGCACCGTGGTGTGCAAGATGACAAACATAGGGTTGGGGATAGATAGAGAAAGGGGTTGAGGTTTAAAAGAAAAGGGTTCTATAGTGATAAGCAAGGAGAGGATGGACAAGAGAATTCAGGGTGGTCGTTGGACTAAAAAACCACAACCATTCAAAAAGAAGAGGGAGTTCAAAATCCAAAAAAAAAAAAGAGAATTATGTTTAAGCACAAAGAAAAATTGTTGGTTTTGCTACCAGGAGGTACAACACACCAAGGCTAGGTGTCCAAAGCTTATAGCTAGCACTAGTGGCAATGAGCTCAAGAGAGATGGAAAATACTCTAGGAAATTGCATACGATGCAGAGGCTTCCTCTCGGTTTTGGAAAGTTCAAGAAGGTGACTGTGATGAGCCTCATGCTTCTTCGCTAACACCACCTATGTGGAAGCTTAGCATAGGTCCTCATGACATGCTAGGTCGGTGACACCATCTACGTGGTAGACTAGCGTAGGTCCTCATGACATGGTGTGCATGTATGGCACCTTAGGTGGCCACAGAGTCACTATGTTCATGGACAATTGGAACTAACCATAACTTCTTAAACTACTTGTTAATTTTGAGAAGTTAAGATTGACTGAGACTGTGAACGATCATGAGTATAATGTTGGGTAAGCCATCAATTATGATAAGACAATATGGAATACCGTAGTCTTGGGAGTTCCATGCACAATTATGAGGCTTTTCTTGACTTTCAAGTCATGCAATTGGCTAGAGAAAATATAATCATATACCTATGCAGGGAGTGGGTGTATAGCTTGGGACCTAGTCTAGTTTGGAGTTATTTGCATAACACACTACGCTTTGAGCATGGTAGTAGGGGCATCGCTCTATAGGGTGATCAGAGTGTCCCATCTACCTCTCTGATTTCTTCCATGGGAGCTACATAGAGCATTCCTAGAGGCTAGATAGGAGAGGTATTTGCTTGTTACCCTCTTTTAAACGCTATTGTTGCAAATGAAAGTAAGAAAAAAATTTTCGTAGTCGAAACTATAAGTAATGTTTGCATAGAAAAGCACAATAAAAAGAACGGTCTTGGACGAGACCCACTATTTGAGAACCTTGTTTGGTGTGCATGTAGGTTTAAAACAAAAAAATCCAAGTCAAAAGAGACTAGTTCTAGTTCTTATAGGAAAGCAGTGGTGATTTTTTTGAGATCAAGATTCATTAACTTAGTCATTATATCAATAGAGGGAACGTGGATGGAACTTGAGAAAGTGGAAGCTATTCTTAGGTGGCCATCACCAAGAAATCTCAAGGAATTGTAGATTTTTCTTGGTGTGTTGGGGTTCTATTGGAAAAATGTGAAGGACTACACAAAGATCACAGCCTTTTTGACGGACTAGTTGAGGTCAAAAAGTAAAAGTATAAGTTGGGGGAAAATACAATAGAAGAGATTTGAAAAGCTTAAGGTAACTATAACAATTGCACCTATGTTTACTATAGTTGATTTGAATCAGTCGTTTGTATTGGAGACAATTGCAAGTAATATGGCCATTGGAGCTATACTTATGTGAAGGGGACACCCGATTGCAGTTGAGAGTAAACAATTAGATCATGCCCAACATAACTACTCAACTAGCAATAGTATATGCACTTAAAAAGTTGAGACACTATTTAAATGGGGCCACTTTTATGGTTTGGACTGACTATGAAAGTTTGAAATGGCCTTCAAGTTAGAGCGAATTGAAGGAAAGAAAATCTTGGTGGGTGGAGATCCTACAAGATTTTGACCTTCAAATACGTTACAAAAATAGGTAAATATAATGTAGTGGCTTATGTGAGCATGATCCTTGTTTTACAGAGGTCTGGTGCACTATAGGTGATTGCATCATCTCACAGATGCAACTACCTCCCTTAGCAACATGTAGTGCTAGTTTAGAGAGAATCGCTATAGATACAATGAGTAGCGGAGCAAGAGTTAGTCCAAAGAGACTAAATGAGCCTTTGGGGTATAGTTTGGAGCCGGAGAGCTTTGACATAGACCCTTGATTACCTTTGACAGCTAACGCTTCAAAGGGGGGTGATAAATTTTGTCAGGGGGAGAGGTATGCTAACTACTCCATTGATGATGGTGATGCAACTAAAGTTGGTCAATGCTATGAGGAGTGCAAAGTAGGGCTATGTGTGCTCACAAGGACATGCCAAAGCAATCAAGAAGATCAAAAGGTCAAGGGTAGGCAAAGGGCATCGGATGTGTATGCTTTATGAGGTTTTGTGGGCCAGTGTGCCTTGTCAAGGTACTCATCAAACGTGGCTGGTCAAAGTGTGGTGCTAGAGGCCATCTCAATGTGTTCTCCAGGCCGGTCCAGACGGTTCCTCAATCAGAGCTATGGAGTGCAAGTTATGTAGGCTTGAAGTTTAAGGTGGTTTGTAGATAGTTGTTGGATTGGGAAGTAGCAAATAGTTGGTTGGGGTGGATATCAATGCATGGACCTGAAGTGCTTAACTTATGGTGCATGTCGGTCTTTCCAAATTGGCAAATGGAGTTCAAACAAGCGAGTTATGGGCAGTGGCAGTTTCATTCATGAGGGCCAGTCTTGTGCCAATCTGGTCACCTTGGTAGGTCTGCCATCAAGTTTTTTGAAGCTTGCCATGGTTTGCATGGGTAGTCAAGAAGTTACAAGGCGTCAATCGGAGTTGGGAGTGGTGAGATACGGCCGGTTGAAGTTTTGAACAGTTGGCATGGGGCGGTGTTAGGTGGTCTTTTCCCAATTTGGGCTTCTTGGTTTGTGGTCTTGGGGGAGTTTAAATTTGGCAAGGTTCTCGAGATTTGGAGCTGACAAGGTGAGCTACTACATGGGCTTTACAAGAGGGGCACCAAACTTCGGAGCAGAAAGATATGACATATCAAAATTGGTACAAAGTTTTTTGATGGCATGAGGAGGGAGAGTTTGGTGGCTCAAGGTGGAAGGGCCCGTGGGCCTACCATGTGGCATTAAGTTTTTGATGGCATGAGGAGGGAGAGTTTGGTGGCTCAAGGTGGCAAGGCCCGTGAGCCTACCATGTGGAATTAAGTTTGTCCCATATGGAGAAGTAATTACCAAGGGGGACAGCGTGGCGGCAATGATGATAGCACGTGATGTCGATGTGGCCGTTAACCATTAGTGTCCACTTCTAGTAGTCATGGGCCGGGCTTGTCGGGCCAATATGAAAAGGGCTTAGTGATCCCTGATGAGAGGCGCATTCTAACTAGAACATTCAAGGGTTAGTTGACTAAGCATGGGCGCCCAAGTGTGAATGGGCGAGCTCATATAAAAGTCACCTAAACTTAAAAATCACTCATTCTCTCATTTGTGCAATTGAAGAGTGCTCTTGCTCCATCTCCATCTTCTTCTTCATCTCCTTGTGTGTGTGTGTGTGTGTGTGTATGCATGTGTGTGTGTGTGTGTGTATGCATGTGTGTGTGTGTGTGTGTGTGCGTGTGTGTGTGTGTGTGTGTGTGTGTGAGAGAGAGAGAGAGAGAGAGAGAGAGAGATTGAGCATTGTGACGGCACGGCGGCGGTGGCGAGGAGGTTGAGCGCGGCACGACGGTAGCTCCCTCTTCTTCGTGGCGAGGAATCCTCCACGAAGGCGGGTGTAGGGTGGTAAGTGACACACCCTTGCTCTCTTGAGCTTGCTAGATTAATCTGGTTGTGTGCTTACAGTCATTTTTGGCTCGCACACTATACAAAAAGTCCCTTGCTTTGACATGTGCGACAGATGCGCACATTTTTGGTGCCGCTGTCGGGGAGATGCCTTGCACTAAGCTCAAATAGCACTCTATGCTGCTTTGTGTTGCAATGTGAGATGTAGGAAAAGTAGAGAAAGAAGGTGTGTGGCTATTGAGAAGGATTTGTGAACTTTGTTTTTGTTGCAGTGTACTGTTTTTTGTTAATAAGGTGTCAGAGTTTTTTGCTGCAACGTATTGTTTTTTGTTGATAAGGTGTTAGATTTAAGGTATTAGATCTATAATGCTAGATCTGTAAGGTGCAATAAGTAGATCTGTTAGTTGATTACTTGCTGTAGCACAATGTTAAACAATGTGTAACAGTGACTCTGTTAGTTGCAAGTGGGTAGGTTAGGTGTGTGTGTGCGCGCACGGGACGTGACCGCGGCGACCTTATCCTCCAAAAAATAAATAAAAATAAATAAAAAATCTTATTTATTTAAAAGGAAGGATCGGGATTGGGAACATTCCCCAAGCCCAAGCCCAAGCCTAGGCTCAGGCCTCAGTCATCCTTTGGACTTACTTATTTTAGCCTCACACCTAAGTAAAAATTGACCCTTTTGAGGACCATCGGAGCTTCAGGTAACTGAACACTGTGCTATAAAGCACACATCAACCCCCTGAGCAATACGCTCGTTTTGAGCTATCACACACTCTAATCTAAAAATCGATCGTAAAAAGACATTAAAAAACATCAAAAAATGAGTGTAAACGGAGTGCAAAACGCCCAAAAACAAGAGTTGAGGCTAGAGAAAGACAACAACATCTTTGACGCCAATGAGAGTCTAATCTGGGAATCATGAAAGCATTTTTTGAAGACACTGATGATGATTCATTGGAATCTGAGCTACCTCTACGATATCCAATTGAACTAAATAGCCTCTATGGGAGAGTACTATATAACGCATTATTGGACACAAGAGCTCAATATAATTTGTTATCCTATGGAGTTTGGTGACAACTACAAAACCACCCCAAATCATGTTGGATTCCCAAACAACTATTAGAAGCCCAAGGCTACTATGATAAAAACGATCAAATTTGGGTACTTAAATGTAAACCGTGTCCTTCCCTATCCACTACGAAACCATGTGAGTCAAACCTTGTGATTACAAAGCCGATGGAAGACCGTGGGAAGGGAAAGATCACAGAATGCTGCACACCTATTCCAGAGCTAGTTTGGGTTCCAAGGCAAAACCAATCTATTCAGCTTAGCTCAGGAAAAGGGGAGTTCCATGAAGCTTCTAGATTCTCATGTAATGCATCGGTAAAAGCTTCTACACAACCTCCACCTACTACCATAGGTAGCCTCCATGAAGCTACAAAAGATTCGACACCTCCTATTGTTCAATTATTACCTGATGCACTACTTCAAGTTCGTTCATGGGAGAGTACCTTACCACCCTTGCAACTCGATGAGGCACCCAAGGTAATAGAGAACTATTGGCTAAAATCCTCCACCTATTACCAATTGGAATAGTTGGCTCCAAAAGGTGATGACATCCTTTTAAAGTATGATCTACCCAAGGAAGGGGGGAGTCTTCATTCAAGTTAGCCTATTGAATTACTTCCCTCTTACCCTTCTTTCCTTGACCCTTGAGCTTTTTGATTTTAGGGATTGTATATATACAGATATATAGTAACTAACCACCCTAGTTTTGATTTTAGGGATTGTATATATATAGATATATAGTAGCTAACCACCCTAGTTTTAAAAAATAAAAATAAATGAAAAATAGTAAAGAGCAAGAGCAATTAGCAAACAAGTTGCACAATACTAGTCAAAATCATTGACCCAGACCTACACATGTCACATCAAGTACACTGAAACAGAAAACTATGTCATCAAACACCTAACCATCCTCTATTTGTGTTCACAACTATGGTTGATTCTTATGAATATTATTTTTACCCGTCCCAAGTAATGTATTTATGTTATCCTCATATTTCCTGTGAATGGGATTCGGTTGAAACACTTGCTTGTGAGAGAAATGTTGAGGAGTTAGAGTGGCTGGTCTGCCTCTTGACTACGACGGATCCCTATTCCATCCAGGAAGTTTTTCCAATTACCCAAGTTTACCCTTTTGCCCAGGCTGAGTATGTACGCCTCGTGACATTCCTAATACTATTATGCATGGAAGATGTTAACTGAGACAACGCCAGTTAACAGAAGCTGCTAAAGACCGAAGAAGTACGGATGCACATTGAAGATCAACATGAAGAAGCATTAAAGATTGGAGTTACAAATTTTCCACGTTTTCCCAAAATGGTCACGTATTGTAAATTCTTGATTTATTTCAAGCCAATGTAATATTTTAATATGTTACGGGCTCAATGGGAGTTCCAAGCTATAAAGAATAGGCCAATTATTGTGCCTAGGTTACAGATTCACTAAATGGTGGAGCCCTAAAAGCCTTGGGTGGTGCCCGGATATTGCATATTTTTAACCTAGGTATATAAGGCAGTGTGTAAAAGAATTTAGGGTTCTCAAACTCATTGGTTGAGAGCTCTTGAGGTGTGTGGCTATGGATTCCTTGAGCTTCTCCTTGCTCATGAGACTTGATTAACACTAATCAATGATTCATTCTCTCTCACTATGCCTCTCTCTTACTTCTTATCATTGCCTATGATGCTTAGATTAACTAGATCTTAACTAATTAGTTGTTAATCCCTTTTTAATATTGTGTGATTGTCCTCTTTTGCTTGTGTGTGCATGTAGGTTTGATTGGAGTGTGGTGCTCGATAGATCTATGTGTGTGTGCTTGCGATTAGTGTGTTGCATAATAGGATTAGTGTTGTGTGCGTCTTGCAATCGTAGTGTGTGTGATTGGGTTGATTTGAGGTGAAGAGAAGGGAATATGGAGATTGCCCTTAATTGCGGCTTAGCTCATCCATAGGCCGAGAATCTCACCTCGTAGATTTAACCATTTGTGTTGCCACGATTAGCTCACTAGCCGTGTGAGTGCTTCCATGCCCTAGCCGAGTAGCTCATCCCTTCGTATTGACAACTTTGTTGGTCATTGGAGCTATTGCAACGATGGAACCCCCAACATTTGGCGCCGTTGCCGGGGATGCTGAGCTACGCTAGTGTAACTGTGGCACAATCGAATGCGTTCCCTCACTAATTTCACTACTAATTTCACTTGTGTGTTTATATTTTTGTGGATTTTGAATGTGTGTGCACGAAGTATTATGTTCATAATTCCCTAATGTGTCACCGTATCTTGCCAATTGTGTGTTTACCCACTCTAATTTCACACTAACCCCTTGCTAATTTGACTAATTTTTGTTAAATTACTAATTTTCTATGAAGGATTGGAGCATTCAACCATTCAATTGTTTCTTCAACGGAAAGGTAATCAAGGTGGTATTCTCAACCTCCCTAGAATCTAGAGGTGTGTAGAATTGTGTAGAGATCCCACCACGATGATGCAATGTAATGCAATGCTATGTTGATGCAATGTAATATGATGCAATGTGGATTGAAATTTTTTTGATTTTTCGTTTTGACGCCGTTGTAATGCCGAAATTTTAACGATTTGGTGGCGTATGATTTGACAAGTTTCAATTGCTAATTGGTGATTGTGGATTGCTAATTGGGTGCTAATTGAGTTGATTGCATGCTTGGATGGTCAATTTCAAGTGTGTGTACTAAAATCAAGTGTGTGTGCATTCTAATTGAGTGTGTGTTTGTCTAATTTTAGGTGTGTGTGCACTATTTTGCCCATGTTTGCGCATTACAAAATCAATGTGT
This sequence comes from Adiantum capillus-veneris, assembly GCF_014529385.1. Lineage (NCBI taxonomy): Eukaryota > Viridiplantae > Streptophyta > Polypodiopsida > Polypodiales > Pteridaceae > Adiantum > Adiantum capillus-veneris. The sequence goes on along the minus strand of NC_140940.1, from coordinate 159,792,808 downwards.
GCGTTATGATTTTTCAATTGTGATGATTGATTTGTGTTGCGCTCATGCCCAACTATTGATTTGTGAATTCATATTGCAAATTTGACAAATTTTACCCTTTTGTGTGCGCACCTAAAGATTGGTAAAAACTGCCAATTTTTTAGTGTGTGTGTGTGTGTGCCTAAAAAGTGTTTAAATTTGCATGATTAATTCAATATTTTGACTGTATAATTGATGTATGTAATGATTAATTACTAGTTTTTGTGCTCAAAACACGGATTTATACATTTCAATTGCGTCAAATTTTGACTTAAATTTGTCGATAATTTTATTGGTTTAATTGCCTAGTCTTGATTTTATTAATTAAATTCTTGGGAAATTGAATTGATGAGATTTTTGCAATTTCATTTGGCTGCACTATTCCCCAATGTGTGGAGAATTTTTAGATTTGTTTTGGGTATTTTTTGGATAATTTTTGCAAAATTTTGGCTAATGTTTGCATCAATATTTGCTTAATTCCATCAAAATTTGATTTTGTAATCTTTACGAGCTATTTTGTGTGTGCGTATTTACGGCATCATTTTGTTTGCATTTGTGCCCTCTGTGGTTAATTTTTGAGCGTTTTACTATTTTCGAGGGTCGGGTGGACATTTTTGTTGAAATTGGCATTTTTGAAAAAATCTGCTGTTTTCGGTGTGCTTTTGCATGTCAAAAATGCTCGATTGTGAATTACGATGATTTTCTAAGATTTTTGGAATTTTCGAGATAAGTTTTGGATTTTTTTGACAATTTTTGGAGTTTTCTGATGATTTTTGGAGTTTCGGCTAATTTTTGGCCTATTTTTAGCATTTTTGGAAATTGAAAAAAAACATTAATAAAAAGTTGGTTCGAGCTTTGACGCCCGTGCCTTGCGGCGCATAAAACTCTTCGTGCGATAGACCTTCATGGTCTCTTGGGACAGTTTCCCACAACGTTAAAAAAAAATTCTTCTTCTTTCTGTCGTTGGCGCTCGTCTCTTTTCGCGTGAACACATCCCCTCTCTAACTCTCTCACTCTCTCTTTAACTCTCCTCTGTCCCACATGCGCGCCTTCACTCCTCTGCTGAGCCTCGTATTGTGTGCCAGACCCCATCAAGTGCTCAAAAAAAAAAAACTTTTTTCGAAAAACTTGGCAAACCTACATATGTGAAACATCAGAGGTAAATTGACAAAATTTGAATGTTTTTACATCGGATTACACTAGTTTTTTCAAAATTTTGTAGGTTTTCTCACCTTCAAATGTAAAATTTAGAGATAAATTTCAAAATTTGTAGGTGGGATTGCACTTCAAGCATGGTGTCCTATCTCTCTTTTCTCTCTCTCGCTCGTGTGCACCTGCTCTGCCACGTGGCCCTATAGCCCACTCACTACACACACACACACACACACACACACTCTCTCTCTCTCTAACTCTCTCTCCTCTCTCTAACTTCCCACTCTTTAACTTTGTTTGTCTCTCTAACCTTCCCTCTAACCTTTAACTCTCTCTCTACTCTCGTACTCTCTCTCCTCTCTACTTCCACCCCACTCAAGAACCCCCTCTCTCCCTCCTTTTTGTCATATTCTCTCTCTGTAGAAAGCGCATGTCTCCAGTTTCCCCTTGTCATGTGCCCGCCTTGCATTCAACGATCACTGCCCGCCGCTGAAGCCTGCCGACTTGGCTCTCTGTCCTCAACGCAGCGTGCCAGAACCCCAGGCCCCTTCGTCCCTATCCTGCGGCTTCTGCCCCGCCAGAGTCAGCCACGTCAGCGTGTCCCCGCTGTCCTTCTCGCCAGTCGTCACCGCAGTAGGCTCGGCGCCCCTTGACCCCGCCAGCTGGTGGTAAGGTAAGTAAATAAAGTAAAAACATTACAATAATCAATTAAAAAAAACATCAAAAACAAACTAGAGAAAAAAAAAAATCCAATTAAAAAATAAAACATAAAAAAATCACAAAAAAGAATAAAAATCAAACATTCAATAAAACAAGTAGAAAATCACCAAAAGAAATTTAAAAAATTTATTAAAAATAAAAAATAAAAACACATAAAAATAGAAAAATAAAAGGCTCACAAAAATGCAACAAAAAATTTCAAAAAAAGGGATTAGAAAATTCACAAAAAAAGAAAAAATCACGAAAAAAAATCACAAAAAATCTCAAAAATAGTAAAAAACTCAAAAACTTACATAAAAAACCAAAAATTGATTGAAAAAACACAATAAATCACATAAAAATTAAAAAATTCACAGAAAAATTATAAAAATCAAAACCTTTCAAAAAAAAAAAGACCAAAAAAATTAGAAAATTCAAAAATTCACAAAAATTAAGAAAAATAAAAAGAAAGTCGCAAAAAGTGCCGAAAGTACCAAAAAGTGCCATAAATAGTCAGAAAGACCCAGAAAAGCTAGCAAAAGCCAGAAAGAGCCAGAAAAGTCAAGAGAAGCCCGAAAAAAGGCATAATTAGCAAAAAAGCATCGTCAGAGAGTCACACCGAGCAAACCGTGCAAAAACGAATTAGATCAGGCGGTGAGAAAACAGTCAACTCGAAACCGTGAGGAGCATACAAATTTCTAAATTTGTCAAAATCAACCCGAAAATCGACCAATCACGATGGATTACATATTAAGCTGTTCAAGGCCCAGTTTTCATCGTTTCAAAAGGTTGCAATTAATTTTGAAACTGTCGAGCTAGAGTTAATCAACTCTTGTGAGGATACGAGCAGTCAACTGCAAAAGTGCTTTGGCTAAAGCAATTTAATCAAAACCAAAGCATGAGAAATTCTGCTAATCGATATCTAAATGTGCTAGGAGACAGTTTTTACAAACCAGTCAACATGGACTCAAATTGATCCGAGAGCTCAAGTACAACAGGACAAGCCAATAGTAGTGGCAACACAAGTGCAACTACAACCGACCAGATTCAACAACTATACGGCTACAATGGAGACAAAGTCTTGTACACAGATTCAGAAGGCCATAGATATCTAATGAGCAGTAAAATCAACACAGAAGCCAAGATCTTATTGATCGGAGTAAATCCAGATTCAGAGAACTCCCAGATGTTCACTAACTTTAGTGGAGCCAAGTATTGCAAGCTCAAAGATGAGGTGCATATAGAAGTTCAAAAAGTCAACCCAAGTGTTTATCCAGAGACCTACACAAGTCCGCAAAACATACATTTAGTGCATATGCAATCAAGGTCATTGTACATGGATTACAATGGTCACATCTATAGTCGAGAACCAGAAATGGAAGATCCAACAGATCAACCGTAGAAGCCAATCTAATTGGAGAACAAAGCCAAAGACGGTACAAAGGTCAAGACGGAGCAATCTACAGCTTGATGCTCAGTGTTTTAAAAGAAGATGCCAACAACTTAGCAAGCATAGAAGCAGAAACGTCTCAGCATGAGCTTGATATGATAGAGCCAGTTGAAATACCACCAGTCATGGAGTATTGCTCAAATTGTGGATGAAAAGGTGGACATTTTTCTGAAGATTGTCCGAGAAATCCAGACAACAGGGATACATCAACTGCCAAGCAAGGTACAAAGCAAATTGGAAATGCGAATCTTGACGTAAGTGCATTTAACTCATCACTTTTAATGCAATCAGATGATTCTGCATTACCAATGGAAGTACCATTAAAAACATTCCAAATTCAAAATCAGCATAAAGATGTATAGGCACCTGAAAAGCCTAAAATTGATTCTTTAAACAACAAATTCTTGCATGAATTTGGTCAAGGTGTCGAGATATCATTGAATGTTGAAAAGACTGTTAGGTTTGCAAATGATTCTGCATCCACTGCTATAAGTGTGCAATCATTCACGAGTCTAAGGGACACATCAGACAGAATAATGTTAGCTTTTTATGGTAGTCATCATTCATATGCACACTATGTAGACCAAAAAGGGAAACTGTACAAAAAGGATCAACAATGTTTGAGAGGCCCACATACCAGCTCATATAAGTGCGTCCAATGATAGATAAAAAAGGATGGTTCATTTTAGAGGAAAGAATATATTATAGCCAATCCTCTCTAGAGCTGAAGGATATTACCCAGGTGAACCCAGAAATTTATTCAGAGCCAAACTCTCCTCCATCGAAAATCAAACTTCGGTGTTGTGACCAAACGAACATATACTTTGACCAAAACAGTCGTAGATATAGACGAGAGCCTAGCATCTATCATGCCTTGGGTCCTGAAACCACAGAAGCTTATATCATAGGAGACCCATGGGATAGACAATATCACGGCAAAGACAATGCTATTTATAGCTTGACTTTGGGAATATTTTCTCATGTTTCACAAAGATACATAGGAAACTATGTAGAAGGTTTACATGTGCCAAACATCAATAGTGCTACCCAAAGTGTACCTTCACAGTCCCAAAAGGTGAGACTAAACCAGAGCCAAAAAATTTGAACTCTTATAATGAAGCAGGCAATAGTAATCACCCTAGGAAGGGGGGAGCTGTAAACCCATTAAGCTCAGCTTATGTACCAGGAAATGCTACACCAATTAGAAACCCCAGAGCTTCTAGTCAACGAACCCCTTCAAGACAGAAACCATTGAAAGATCATATGGTTGTTGGATGATTCGAATTGACCCAGATTCCCTCAGAATCTGCAGTCTATCAACTTACAATTGGTGGAGTGTCGTAGAATCCAACACTCATGCACAATGCACAGTAAGATGAGAGCACATATCCTCGTCAATGAAAACCATGACATATGCTTTTATAGCTACACCATCTTTCAGAAGAACCCCTCAAAATCTTTCTTGCACAACATATTGTTTTCCATGCATTTCTGTGTATGCAAAATAGGATGTCCCACCATTGGACATATGCATTAGACACTCTTTTTTTCTTCCATCTATGCACCTTGAGTGGACTACGATAAGTAAACCAATGTTCCATCATGCTACCCTTTCATATTTGCTGCCTTTTTAATTCCATATCTATCAGCAAATAATCCCTCGAGTACTTTATTAATATTTCCAATGCTAGTAAGTACTCCAATAATGCGCTTATCCCAAATGCACTTTTTTTCCACTGGGTTTTTTCCCTTTGGTCATCCAGGTATTAGACCCTAATTTAGAACCTCATCATTCTACTTTCCTTGTACATACTTTTCATAAATAAACAGAAGCCTCCTCATGATGCTATTACAATGGACAAATGCAACATCATCTCTCACATTAGACATATTCAGACCAATGAAGATGCTGCAACAAATTGAACCTCATCAACAAATTCAATGACAAATGAAGACAATCAGCCCATCAACAACCAATAAAAACCTTCCCTTGCCTCCACAAACACCTTTCAACAGTGCCCGAGGACGGGCACTAAAATCGGAAGGGGGGAATGTTAACTGAGTCAATGTTAGTTAACAAAAGCTGCTAAAGACTGAAAACTTGAAGAAGCAGTAAAAATGGAGCTACACATTTTCCACGTTTTCCCAAAATGGTAACATATTGCAGATTCTCGATTTATTTCAAGCCATTGTAATATTTTAATGTGTTACAGACTCAATGGGAGTTTGAAACTATAAAGAATAGGCCAATTACTATGCCTAGGTTGCAGATTCACAAGTGGTGGAGCCCTAAAGGCCTTGGGCGCCCGGACATTGCATATTTTTAACCTAGGTATATAAGGTAGTGTGTAAAAGAAATTAGGGTTCTCAAACTCATTGGTTGAGAGCACTCTTTGGTGAGAGCTCTTGAGGTGTGTGGCTATGTAGTCCTTGAGCTTCTCCTTGCTCTTGATTAACACTAATCAATGATTCATTCTCTCTCACTATGTGTCTCTCTTACTTCTTATGATTGCCTATGATGCTTAGATTAACTGGATCTTAACTAATTAGTGGTTAATCACTCTCTAATCTTGTGTGATTGCCCTCTTTTGCTTGTGTGTGCATGTAGGTTTGATTGGAGTGTGGTGCTCGATAGATCTATGTGTGTGTGTGCTTGCGATTAGTGTGTTGCATGATAGGATTAGTGTTGTGTGTGTCTTGCAATTGTAGTGTGTGTGATTGGGTTGATTAGAGGTGAAGAGAAGTGGATATGGAGATTGCCCTTCATTGTGGATTAGCTCCTCCATAGGCGGAGAAGCTCACCTTGTAGAGTTAACCATTTGTGCTGCCATGATTAGCTCACTAACTGTGTGAGTGTTTCCATGCCTTAGCCGCGTAGCTCATCCCTCCCTATTGACAATTTTGTTGGTCATTGGAACTATTGCAACGATGGAACCCCCAACAGAAGAGGACAAGGACAATAATGGTGATTGGACATACGAGACACACGGCCTTAATAAAGAGGATTACACCTACCTTGATGATGAGGATGGTGGTTTAGCCTTAGAGCTACCGACCGAGCTCTCCAACCTTCACTTACTTTGATCCTCATCACTCGAGTGATGGAGGGTAGGTAGGATTAGTATGATAGGAGTGTTTCTGTTTTAGAGTTTAGTGATTAGCAAAGTTCTTTTTTCCCACTGATGTGCCTCTGGAAGGTAGATGTTTGGTGTTGACTATTGTGCAATTTGTAACTACATAAGGATGCCTTCGAAGCACAATGACAATGGATGTTTACATGTTACAACGGATGTTCTCCATTATATCAGGTGTACTACTTCCTTTTATCTATGCTTTCCACAGTTACATGTTTGTATCTTGTCATTTGAGTTTATAACAATGCATAAAATTTATGAAGTTGTGACATTGCCAATGTAGATGCTATAATTTTTTCAAACTTCTAGTGCCATGTTCTTCTCTTTAAGTTTGGTCTATTGGTTGGCTTTAAGTAGGTATCAAGACCTTAGGCTAAACTAGGCCACTTAATTACCGACTTTAATTCCTAAATAGTCTATTAATTGTAGTAACTTTAGTAGTGTTTTACGCTATGAGGATATAGTTCTCTCTAGCTTATTACACCTAAGTGTGACTTGTGTTGTGGAAGTCCATGTGTTAAGTTGGTATCTGAGACCTCGAGTCTCCCGGCTAGTTTATGCTCAAGCTGGTATTTGAGATCTCGAGTCTCCCAGCTACTGGTATTTGAGACCTCGAGTCCACATCTACTTGTAGCAACTATGAAAAAAAAAAAAAGAGAAAAGAGAAAGCAAATAGCACAAACTTCCTTGTATTTTATGTTGATCACACTTAAGTGGTATAAGTGACAAGATCACTAGTCTTTAGACCCAGACGAGCATTCCTAGGGTTAACTACTCTTTTATCGAAATTTTTTTTATTAACGTTGGTCAATCTAGTACTTACTTTAGCCCTAGCTCTTGTGTACTTCTCTTAGAGTCAACCTAATAGACCTTAACTCAACTGCATTTTATTCAGGTACTACGCTTGTTCTAGTTGGCAATGTTACAATTCATGAATTTTTTTTTTGCATTTCCGTGAATATCATGTATGCATCTCACTTATTGCACGCATGCACATGCTTCCTTTGAGCTTTCACAATGTTGTTTTTCTTCTGCTCTACAGGTACTCCTATCATTGATCCCGATGCTGCATTGTTATATTCCGAGGGTGGAATCTACATCAAGAAGGGGGGCATGTTAACCACTGAAGTCCACTTCTAGTAGTCATGGGCCGGGCTTGTCAGTCCAATAGGAAAAGGGTAAGAGTGATCACTGATGAGAGGCACACTCTAACTGGAACATTCAAGTGTTAGTTGGCTAAGTGTGGGGGCCCAAGTGTGAATGGGCGAGTTCATATAAAAGTCACCTAAACCTAAAAATCACTCATTCTCTCATTTGTGCAATTGAAGAGTGCTCTTGCTCCATCTCCATCTTCTTCTTCATCTCCTTGTGTGTGTGTGTGTGTGTGTATGTATGCATGAGAGAGAGAGAGAGAGAGAGAGAGAGAGAGAGAGAGAGAGAGATCAAACATTGCAATGGCACGACAGTGGCAAGGCGGTTGAGTGCAGCACGACGATAGCTCCCTCTTCTTCGTGGCAATGAATCCTCCCCGAAGGCGGGTGTAGGGCGGTGAGTGACACACCCTTGCTCTCTTGAGCTTGCTAGATTAATCTCGTTGTGTGCTTGCAGCCATTTGTGGCTCACACACAATGTACATCAAGTCCCTTGCTTTGACACGTGCGACAATGTCCACTTCTAGTAATCATGGGCCGGGTTTATCGGTCCAATAGGAAAAGGGTAAGAGTGACCGTCGATGAGAGGCGCACTCTAACTGGAACATTCAAGGGTTAGTTGGCTAAGCATGGGCGCCCAAGTGTGAATCGGCGAGCTCATATAAAAGTCACCTAAACCTAAAAATCACGCATTCTCTCATTTGTGAAATTGAAGAGAGCTCTTGCTCCATCTCCATCTACTTCTTCATCTCCTTGTGTTGTGTGTGTATCTATGCGAGAGAGAGAGAGAGAGAGAGAGAGAGAGAGAGAGAGAGAGAGAGAGAGAGAGAGAGAGAGAGAGAGAGAGAGCAATCAAGCACTGCGACGGCACGACGGCGGTGGCGAAGCGGTTGAGCGCGGCACGACGGTAGCTCCTTCTTCTTCGCAAGGAGGAATCCTCCACGAAGGCGGGCATACGGCAGTGAGTGACACACCCTTGCTCTTTTGGCTTGCTAGATTAAATTGGTTGTGTGCTTGCAGTCATTTGTGGCTTGGACAGAGTGTACGGCAAGTCCCTTGCTTTGACACATAGGATAAATGCGCACAGTGACAGTCTTGTTGGTGGTAACATATTTTGGCCAACGAGCGGCGATGCTAATGGCACGTGATGGTGACTTAGAGGAGCCCATAATTATGTTCACACATGGCCCAAGCAGTGCCCAAATCTTTTATTGAGAGAGGGTTCATCCCCCCCTCACCCCCCCCCCCCCCCCCCCCAACGTGGACACTATCGTTGCCTTAGGGAGGGTAGTTTCATGTGTGTGAGAGAGAAAGAGGGAAAGTCAGCTAAAAAAGGAGTGGTTTCTATGCAAGCATGCAAGAAAAGGAGTGGATAAGTGCCCACCAATAAGGGCCTCCTTTTGGGTTTTTTGAGGGGGCTTCTGAAGAAGAGGGAGATATTTGAGAGAGTAGGAGAAAGCTCCAAGAAGCATTGTACTGCATTTTTTTTTGGACAAATCAAGCATACACTTTCCCTTGTTACTGTCAATCCCCCCATCCCCCTTTGTCCTTCTGCTATGTTATCGTCTGTTATTGGTGTTGATGTGTGTGCATTGCCCACATGATGTTCTTTTGTGTGGTGAAAAGAGAGAGCGAGGGAGAAGTGTTGTGTGATGTTAGTGTGTGTGTGCGCTTGGATTCATGTGGGTGTTATGTGATTTTAGATTCTCTAGAGGCTGTTTAATGAAAATTGTGTCACTTTTGAAGAGATATTGAGTGGATTGGGGTGTTGTGATCATCCTAGGCTATATAGAGGAAATTTGTAAGTGTTTCTAGGTGTGCTCACATTCCCCCTTTCCAATGGTTACTTAGTCTACAAGGGTAGAGTGTATGTACCAACTATTGGTGATTTTTGTTGGGGCTCCCATCGTTGCAGTAGCTCCAATGACCAAAAAAATTTCAATACGGAGGGATGAGCTACCCGGCTAGGGCATGGAAACACTCACACGGTTAGTGAGCTAATCATGGAAACGCAAATGGTTAACTCTATGAGGTGAGCTTCTTGGCCTATGGATGAGCTAAGCCGCAATGAAGGGCAATCTCCATATCCACTTCTCTTCACCTCTAATCAACCCAATCACACACACTACGATTGCAAGATGCACACAACACGAATCCTATCATGCAACACACTAATTGCAAGCACACACACACATAGATCTATTGAGCACCACACTCCAATCAAACCTACATGCACACACAAGCAAAAGAGGGTAATCACACAAGATTAGAGAGGGATTAATCACTAATTAGTTAAGATCTAGCTAATCTAAACATCATAGGCAATCATAAGAAGCATGAGAGAGGCATAGTGAAAGAGAATGATTCATTGGTTAGTGTTATTCAAGTCTCATGAGCAAAGGAGAAGCTTAAGGACTCCATAGCCACACATCTCAAGAGCTCTCACCAAAGAGTGATCTCAACAAATGAGCTCTCACCCTAATCCCTTGAGCCTTTAGGGCTCCACCATTTACTGAATCTTCTACCTAGGCATACTAAATGACATGTTCTTTACAACTTGGAACTCCCATTGAGCTCGTAACACGTTAAAATATTACAATGGCTTGAAATAATTTGGGAATTTTCAATACGTGACCATTTTGGAAAAACGTGAAAAATGTGTAACTCCAACCTTTACTGCTTCTTCATGTTGATCTTTGATGTGCATCCATATGTCTTCGGTCTTTAGGAGCTTTTGTTAACTGACGTTGACTCAGTTAACATTCCCCCCTTCCGATTTTAGTGCCCATCCTTGGGCACTATTGAAAAGTGTCTGTGGAGGCTGTGGAAGGTATTGGATTGGTTTTTGATGGGCTGATAGTCTTCATTTGTCGTTGAATTTGTTGATGAGGTTCAATTTGCTGCAGCATCTTCATTGGTCCAAATATATCTGATGTGAGAGATGATGTTGCATTTTTTCGATGTAATAGCATAATGATGAGGCTTTTGTTTATTTATGAAAAGTATGTACAAGGGAAGTGGAATGATGAGGTTCTAAATTAGGATCTAATACCTGGATGACCAAAGGGAAAAAACCCAACGGAAAAAAAGTGCCTTTGGGATACGTGCATTATTGGAGTACTTACTAGCATGGGAAATATTAATAAAGTACTCAAGGGATTATCTGCTGATAGATATGGAATTAAAAAAGGTAGCAAATATGAAAGGGTAGCATGATGGAACATTGGTTTGCCTGTTGTAGTCCACTCAAGGTGCATAGGTGGAAGAAAAAAAGAGTGTCTAATGCATATGTCCAATAATGGAAAATCCTATTTGTGCATACACAAAAATGCATGGAAAGCAATATGCTGTGCAAGAAAGATTTTGAGGGTTCTTCAGAAAGATGGTGTAGCTATAAAAGCATATGACATGGCTTTGCAAGCTGGCACCCCTTTAAGAATAATTTTCATTGACGAGGATATGTGCTCACATCTTACTGTGCACTGTGCCGGAGTGTTGGACTCTACGACACTCCACCAATTGTAAGTAAATAGACTTTGACTCTTATGCTTATCTCATCCAGCATGAACAACATGACTTAGATATGCTCAAGTCTTCCAACTTGAGCGTAAGCCTAATAACTATGACTCTTAGCTCAGAGTTTAATATGACTTGAAGCAGTGGGACTAATGCTTTGCTCATTTTATGGCTCAGCAACCCGACTCTGACTATGCCAAAGAGTGTTTTTTGCACTCTGGCGACTTGAATTTTTACATTCTTGAGCTTACTACAAACATTTCTTAAGGTAAAAGTAAGCTTGAATCCTAAAAAAGAGGATTAGTGAAGGACCAAGTTGGCACTGAAGGTTTCTTTTGGCATACCTGTTTTATCATCTTTGAATTTGCATTGTTGGTTGGGTTATCCTTCTTTGACTGTGAAGACTCCATTATCTGTTTGATTCTCCAATTAGGCTTGTTGTAATAAGTCTTTGATGTTGTTGTAGGCCTCTGTTGATCGTTGACATTTGACTTTTGACTAGGAGCATTGGAAGACTTAGGAATCCAAATCTCTTGAGGACCTTTGTATCTCCATTGTTGACTTTGCTTCGTTCTAGATCTTGTTGAGTTATTGAGATCTTCCTGCAGGTCTAGTGTAGTTACAGTTGGCTTATGGTTGACTGGTAGCCAAATCTTTGTATAACTTGTGTAGAATCCTTGTCCAAGAGGAACATTCTTTGAGATCCGTCTTTGTTCTGAATCCTCTTGAGAGTTGTGGTTGACTTTAGCATCTTTCAATGTTGTTTTGTTGTATACCTGCTTCCTAGGTATCCTAGAATATTGTCAAGGTTGATACCTTGTGGATTTTCTTTCTTGGGAGGGACTTGAAGCTACTTCATATGCTCTAACCTACGGTTTTGGTACCCATATCTGTCTGTTACTTTTGTAGTACTTCTATTCCTTTAAGCTCCATAGTGATGCTATCCATCCCATGTGTTTGTCTTTCTGTGTTGATTTCCCATCCTTAATCCAAACTGGATCACTGACTTTGACTAAACTGCTTGGAACAAACACTTGCTTGAATTTTCCTTCGCTTTCTAGAGTACTTTGGATGATATATCTTTGCTTTTCTGGGTGTCTCCTTAGAGGTTTCAGTTGGCTCAGCAATTGACTTGAAATTTTGAAAGCTTGACTTGCTTGAAGAAGCTGATCCATGAGGGTTCTTTGATGTAGAGGCATATTCTATCACACCTTCTTTGCTGATCGGTGGAAGTTCCACTTTAGCTTTACCTTTGTCTGCAAGATTTGTCTTTGATTCCTATCACTTCTGCAACTCTGATTCCAGCATTAACGGCACCTGTAATTGTTGCTGGCTACTTCTTAGAAAAGAGAGTATTAGCATTTTATCTTCTTTGTAGGCCTTGTGTTGGTCTAAACATTGATGTCCAAGGATTATATCTGCCAGCATTTCCTTTGAAGGCTTCACCTGAAACTTTACCTGTTCTTCATGATTTTGGATGCTAAGGGTAGCAGCCATTTCTTCTTGCCTTGTAGCCTTACCCATGATTTCCTTATTATCTGGCTTGCTCTAAGTAATTTCTAGAATGCTCTGAATGTTGTCTGCAACCATATTGCACTCTGCTTCTTTATCTAGTAGAGCATTGCATCTGACACTTGCTCCTTTTGTACTGCTAAGAATTATAGCTATTCTCACTGTTGGTTCTACTGAAGATCTTTGTCCTGCTTTTGCCATGGTATCATCTTGATCTAGCTGTGTCTCTATAGGGGGTTACTTGAGATTCTACTTTCCAATCTGACTTTCATCAAATGATTTAGATGGCAATGAGTGATTGATCTTTGGACATCCTATTTCTTTCTGATTTTTTGCAACCTCATTTTTCTTAACTTCTGGCTTTGGTGGCATTCTCTGCTCAATAGCTTCCGTGGTTGCTCTTTGTTCTGCTTGATCTGCACTTGCTATTGCCTGATTTTCTTTAAGCTCTTCTGCAGTTCTATTCAATGGAGATGAATCATCTTCAATAAGACCTGCTTTGATATCGGTTTCCTTTTTAATTGTGCCTGAGGACTTTGTGCTGTCGTTTGTGGGTGACCAGTCTTGGTCCATTAGGCAAAATTTGGACTCACAAAGGGGCCCTTTAAGGAGTTTGACTTTACCTCTCTCTACCAAAACGAGCGCATGGATAAATTTTTGCAAACAAACTCCAAAGTTGGCGGAGGTTTGACAGTTAGAATATCCTCTTCAAGCTCTATCTACTGATATATAGCACGCCATGAGATTCCTCATATTTTAGAAGATTCTTTTTTTGATTCACCTATGATGTGACAACTCTGTCAGAATCTAAGTGAATCAAAAAAAGAATCTTCTAGAGGAATCTCATGGCGTGCTATATATTAGTAGATAGAGCTTGAAGAGGACATTCTAACTATCAAACCTCCGCCAACTTTGGAGTTTGTTTGCAAATTTGTCCATGCGCCCGTTTTGTTAGAGAGAGGTAAAGTCAAACTCCTTAAAGGGCCCCTTTGTGAGTCCAAATTTTGCCTAATGTTCATTCTTGTTTTCTGCGATGACTCCTTCATGTTTGAATTCTGTATCTCTGACATCTTCTGGGCCATTTGCATTCCCATTATGATGTCATCTGGCATATCTTTTGCTGTGATCACATGAAATTGAGCCATGATGATATGTGAACTTACTTCAATGGTGGTGGAAATGATTGACATTCTGTTCGTTTGTCTTCTGATATGCTCACAAATTCAGGAGCATCTTCCCGTTGTGGTTGGCCACATCTCTTCCAAGTGCAAAAAGACAAGAGATTCTTGTCTAACTAAAAATCTAGCTTTACTTCTCTTGACAGCTTTTCTTCGTTCTCACCAACAATGTTGGACTTGATCTTCTAAGGATTTGTTTCTGTATTGACTTCTTTGCTATGGCAACATCCTTTGGTTGAGCTTTATCTTCAAATTCTTTGCTTTGACCACCTGCTTCCATCGATGTTGACTACATTGGCTGTAATATTGCACTTTTTTGAATTGTTGAGCATTATCCACCTGCATCTGAGTAACCTTTGATCTTAATAGATCCACTATACTTTTTGGTAGAATCTGTCTCTTCGAAGGAGATTCTGGTGGTGATATTTGTGTAGCTTTTTGGACTTTAGCTCCCATTAACTTTGACTTTTTTGTTATTTGTTCTGGCAGCTTGAGGCTTTGCATCATCTTCAGATAGTCCTTGACTTCAGTTGGGCCATCTGTATGGGTTTGTACAAGGTCATGATCTTGCTGATATTCGTTACCCTATGCATCTTGATATGCACATGTGAGCTTGATTACATGTAACTGTTTGAACACTATTGGATTTGTCTGTTTTTGACTTTGACTTGTGGAGATCAGCTGAAACTTTTGTCCTTGATGATCTTCATAGAGGCATTTATCTACAGACTCTAATGGAATCTGGTGCAATTGGAGACTTCCAACAACCATATGATCTTTCAATGGTTTTTGCCTTGAAGGGGTTTGTTGGTTAAAGGCTCTAGGGCTTCTAACTGGTGTAGCATTTCCTGGTACATAGGCTGAGCTTGATGGATTTATAGCTCCCCCCTTCCTAGGGTGATCAGCATAGCCTACTTCATTGTAAGAGTTCAAAATTGTTTGGATCTGATTTGTCTCACCCTTTGGGACTATGAAGGTACATTTTGGGTAGCACTGTTGACATTTGGTATCTGTAAACCTTCTGCGTAGTTTCCTATGTATCTCCTTGAAACATGACAAATTATTCCCCAAGTTAAGCTGCGGATAGCTTTATCTTTGCCCTGATATTGTCTATCCCATGGGTCTCCTATGATATGAGCTTCTGCGGTTTCAGGACCCAAGGCATCATAGATGCTAGACTCTCGTCTATATCTACAACTGTTTTGGTCAAAGTATATGTTTGTTTGGTCACAACATTGAAGCTTGATTTCCGATGGAGGAGAGTTTGGCTCTGAACAGATTTCTGTGTTCACTCGGGTAATATCCTTCAACTCTAGAGAGGATGGGCTATAATAGATTCTTTCTTTTGAAATGAACCATCCATTCTGATCTATCATTGGACGTACGTCTATGAGCTGGTATGTGGGCCGTTCAAACATTGGTTGCTCCTTTTTGTACAGTTTCCCTTTTTGGTCTACATAGTGTGCATATGAATGATGCGTACCATACAAATCTAACATCATTCTGTCTGATGTGTCCCTTAGACTCGTGAATGATTGCACACTTGTGACAGTGGATGCAGAATCATTTGCAAACCTAATAGTCTTTTCAAACTTCGGTGATATCTTGACACCTTTACTAAATTCATGCAAGAATTCGTTGTTCAAAGAATCAATTTTAAGCTTTTCAGGTGCCTGTGCATCCTTATGCTGATTTTGAATTTGTAGTGTTTTGAATTGGAGTTCTAACGGTAAGGCAGAATCATCCGATTGCATTAAAAGTGACGAGTTAAATGCACTTACATCAAGATCCACATTTCCAATTTGCTCTGTACATGCTTGGCAGTTGATGTATCCCTGTTGTCAGGATTTCTTGGACAATCTTCAAAAAAATGTCCCCCTTTTCGTCCACAATCTGAGCAATATGCCATAACTGGTGGTATTTCAATTGGCTCTGTCATGTCAAGCTCTAGCTGAGGAGTTTCAGCTCTGTGCTGGCCAAGTTGTCGACATATTCTTTCAGAACACTAAGCATCAAGTTGTAGATTGCTCCATCTAGAACTTTGTACCGTCTTTCGCTCTTTCTCCAATTAGACTAGCTTCTATTGGTTGATTTTTTGGATCTTCCAATTCCGGTTCTTAATTATAGATCTGACCACTGTAATCCATATACAATGACCCTGATTGCATATGCACCAACTTTATGTTTTGTTGGCTTCTACAGATTTCTGGATAAACACTTGCGTTGACTATCTGAACTTCTATCTGCACGTCATGTTTGAGCTTGCAAAACCTAGCTTCGCTGAAGTCTGTGAACATCTAGGAGTTTTTGAATCTGGCTTTACTCTGATCAATAGGATCTTGGCTCCTGTGCTGCTTTTGCTGCTCATAAGATACCTATGACCTTATGTATCTCTGTACAAAAAATTATCCCCATTGTAGCCATATAGCTGTAAAATTTGCTCTGTTGCAGTTGTGCGTGTGTTGCCAATGCTACAGTTTGCCCTGCTGTACTTGAACTCACAGCTTGATTTGAGTCCATGTTGGCTTGTTTTGTAAAAACTGTCTTCTAGCAGATTTCGGTATTGATTAGCAGAATTTATGCTACTCGTACTAGCCTAATCTGCAATCATATGTGAGTTGTGCCCCTGTTTGTTTGATTGGAAACTAATTTGCACTGTTACACTTACACATGCTTGGTTCTCGCATGCAGAAATTTTGAAATTTATTTGACGCTCTACTGCTTCGAATTGGTCGTTTTGCTTGCTTTTTTGGCTGATTTGATC
The DNA here is from genome assembly GCF_014529385.1 of Adiantum capillus-veneris. Taxonomy (NCBI): domain Eukaryota; kingdom Viridiplantae; phylum Streptophyta; class Polypodiopsida; order Polypodiales; family Pteridaceae; genus Adiantum; species Adiantum capillus-veneris. Next base: position 159,776,234 of record NC_140940.1, on the reverse strand, counting down.
CGCTTTGCACGGTGTGCTGTGTTTGCTCGATATGTGGTACACTTTTTGGCTTTGCCTTTTTGACTTGTTCGCTTTTATTCGGTTTGCCTGGCGTGTGACTTTTTTTGGCGGTGCTATTTTTACTTTTCGGCCTCATTCTTGCTTTTTTTCACTCTTTCTGATTTTTCTGGCACTTTTGACGACTTCCTTTTATTTTTTCTAAATTTTAATGAAATTTTGAAGTTTAAGTATTTTTATGATTTTTTTAAAAAAGTTTTGATTTTTAATAAATTTCCTTGTACTTTTCTAAATTTTTTGGGATTTTTCAAAGGTTTTTATGAGTTGGCTGATTTATTTTGATTTTTCCAGGACAATTTTGGATTTTCTATGAATTTTTCATGACTTTTTTGAGTTTTCTACTTTTTTGTGAATTTTTGATTTTTAAAAGAATTTTCTGTGTTTTTTTATGAATTTTGTTATTTTATGGTGATTTTTTTTAATCAATTTTGATTTTTTATGAATTTCTAAGAGTTTTTTAAATTTTGTGATTTTTTTCTAATTTTTTTGTGAACCTTCGATATTTTTTATGAGGTTTTTCTTTATTTTTCCGGTAATTTTCTATTTTTAAAAAATTTTGAAACCTTTTTGTGATTTTTGTGATTTTCTATTTGTATTTTTTTAATACTAATATACAAATAAATGAAATGAAAGTGAGAAAAGAAAAAGAAAATGAATTGAAATGAAATGAAATTGAATTTGAAATTTAAAAGAAATGAAAACAAAAAGAATTGAAATTAAAATGAAATTGAAAAGAAATAAAATGAAATGAACAAAATACAAAAGTCAATGACACAAGAAAAAACAAAAAGACAAAGGCTCCCAGAGCATGCACGTTGAGAAAAGAGAGAAAGAGAAAAGAGGGTCTCTTTTTGGCTTTCTAAAAGAAGCTTTAGTGTTGAGTCGAGTTAGGCGTCCTTCCAGTGTTTTCAATACCAACGATGGAGACTAATCTTAAATGTTGATCAAATGGGTCCCTTTCATTTCATAGCCTTACAGGGCCTTATAAGACTTTGCCTTGTTTATTTTTTTTGTCCTTGCTCATGAACACACAATTTATTTATTTTTATTATTTTCAACATGAACACACAATTTATACTTGTTCTTTTTTCTTAGGATGGGACTACATTGATTTTATTTTGTGTACCTTTTTATTTTTAAAGCTTTTAAAGAGTAAAGAGCTTTTTCACAAGAACAAGCGATTGTGACTCTCTCTCTCTCTCTCTCTCTCTCTCTATATATATATATATATATATTTATTTCCCTCATATCTTGATTTCCTTTTTGGAAAGCCATCGTGAAATCTCACCTTGTTCTTTTGTCTTGTAGCTTAATGAATTGTGTGTTGTGTGTGTAAGGGTGGGTTCACACGTCACATGGCGACGAAAGCGGAAGGAAAAAGAAGAAGAATATTATTCTAGCGTTGCAAGAAACTATCCAAAAAGACGTAAAGATCTATCCGACGAGGAAAGTCCATCGGCCGAAAGGCACGCTCGGGAATTGAAAAAAAAATCGAATTTAGGTCAAAAATTAGCCAAAACGCGAAAAATCATCCGAAAATTTAAATATTTGCCAAAAAATTCTAGAAATCTTAAAAAATCAACAAAAATCGTAGTTGAACATTCTTGACATCCATAAGCACACCAAAAAAAGTAGTTTTTATTAAAAACGCCAGATTTGACAAAATCGTCAACCCGACCCCCGAAAATAGTAAAACACTCAAAACTTGACCACGGAGGACACAAATGCGAACAAAATGATGCCTAAATATGCACACACAAAATAGCTCGTAAAGATCGCAAAATCAAAATTTTATGGAATTAAGCGAATATTAATGCACCAAAAATTTGTAAAATTATCCAAAAAGTACCCAAAAATTTCTAAAAATTCTCCACACATTGGGAAATAGTGCAGCCAAATAAAATTGCCAAAATCACATCAATTCAATTGCCAATTAATTTCATCAATAAAATCAAGACTACGCAATTAAACCGGCAAAATTAGGTAAAAAATTGACGCAATAAGAGTGTGTAAATCCCTGTTTTGAGCACAAAAACGCAGAAATTAGTCATTACACACATCAATCATGAAAATTAAACACTATTTTAGACACACACAAAAAAAATTTGGAAGTTTTTACCAATCTTTAGGTGCGCACACAAAAGGGTTAAACTTGTCGGATTTGCAATGTGACTTCACAAATCATTAGTTGGGCATGAGCAAAACACAAATCAATCATCACAATTGAAAAATCATAACGCACACATTGATTTTTACATGTGCAAAATAGTGCACACACACCTAAAATTAGCATACACACACTCAATTAGAATGCGCACACACTTGATTTTAGTGCGCACACACTTGAAATTGACCATCCAAGCATGCAATAAACTCAATTAGGCTCCCAATTACACTAGCGTAGGCCATCGTCCCCGGCAACGGTGCCAAATGCTGGGGGTTCCATCGTTGCAATAGCTCCAATGACCAACAAAATTGCCAATACGGAGGGATGAGCTACCCTGCTAGGGCATGGAAACACTCACACGGTTAGTGAGCTAATCGTGGCAACACAAATGGTTAACTCTACGAGGTGAGATTCTCGGCCTATGGAGGAGCTAAGCCACAGTGAATGGCAATCTCCATAACCACTTCTCTTCACCTCTAATCAACCCAAACACACACACTACGATTGCAAGATGCACACAACACTAATCCTATCATGCAGCAAACAAATCCCAAGCACACTCACATAGATCTATCGAGCACCACACTCCAATCAAACCTACATGCACACACAAGCAAAAGAGGGAAATCACGCAAGATTAGAGAGGGATTAACCACTAATTAGTTAAGATCTAGTTAATCTAAGCATCATAGGCAATCATAAGAAGCATGAGAGAGGCATAGTGAAAGATAATGAATCATTGATTATTGTTAATCAAGTCTCATGAGCAAGGAGAAGCTCAAGGACTCCATAGCCACACACCCCAAGAGCTCTCACCAAAGAGTGCTCTCAAAAAATGAGCTTGAGAACCCTAATTTCTTTTACACACTACCTTATGTACCTAGGGTAAAAATGTGCAATGTCCGGGCGCCCAAGGCCTTTAGGGCTCTACCATTCACTGAATCTGCTACGTAGGCATAGTAATTGACCTGTTCTTTACAACTTGGAACTCCCATTGAGCCCGTAATACGTTAAAATATTACAATGGCTTGAGATAATTCGGGAATTTACAATACGTGACCATTTTGGAAAAACGTGAAAAATGTGTAACTCCAATCTTTACTGCTTCTTCATGTTGATCTTCGATGTGCATCCGTACGTCTTCGATCTTTAGCAGCTTCTGTTAATTGACGTTGACTTAGTTAACAATTTTCAAGCGTGCATTCTTAAAGAAAGTTACGATAGTCTAAGTGTAGATTGTCCCAAGATTCAAAAGACCTATACACTATTTTAAAAGGCAATTTGATTGGCCTAGTTTATTTAGGGAAGTCCAAACTTATATGGTGCAATGCAATAAATGTTAGGTCAATAAGCATGAGTGTCTCAAGGCTGGGGGATTACACCACACTTTGGAGATTCCTCAAGGGAAATGGAAAAGAATTTCCATGGACTTCATTACCGGTTTACCCAAGACTCGTCAAGGTAATGACTCAGTGTGGTTGGTAGTGGACAGGTTAACCAAATTGGCAAAGTTTATTGCCACGAAGAAAATGGTTAAACTGCCAAAGTTGGCAAAACTTTCTATTGAACATCTCTACAAGCTATATGGCTTGCCCGCAAATGTGTCAGATAGAGATAGAAAGTTTAATCCTCATTTTTGGAGGGAAGTCTTCAAAAATATGGATGCTACTTTCAGTATGAGTACGGAAGATCACCGAAGTTTGATGGTCAAATCGAAAGAGAACCAAATCCTAGTGGACATGTTGCATTCTTGTGTAGGTAAGAAGTAATCTAACTACAAAGAGTACTTACACATTTTGGGATTTTCTTACAATAGTTCCAAAACTTTAGCAACTAGATTTACACCATTCATGTTGATGTATGGTGTGTACAACAATTGGTATCAGAGCAGGTTGCATCCTCCCGAGCATAGTCGCCAGTATCACTTGTCTTAAAATGTAATATCTAACTATCCCACATGACTTTCTCATATTGAACTGATCATTTAATGTGGGAAAATAAATGGGAACACCAGTTAGAATCTAGATATGTGCTTTTGGACCAATCTCAGCATGGGACCAAAGGGAGAGAAGGCTACATTTCATGAAGGGTCCAAAACAAAGATGGTCTACCAAAGAGAAATGAGGAAGTAATGGATCTTAAATGACCTTAGGGTAGGTTCATCAAAGACCTCCAAAGGTTAGTGCTAAAAGTCCTTAGACCTAAGACCTTTAGGTACTTTAGACCTTAGGCAAGCTAGGCATGTGCTTGAGGTGCTTGTCGTATGCTTGATGACTAAGGTTCTTGAGGTGCTTGTCGTGCTTGATGACCATGGTGCTTGAGGTGCTTGTCATGTTTGATGACCAAGGTGCTTGTGGTGTGCAAGTAAAAAAGGATCCCTACGAAGGATGGGGAGAGCCCTAAAGGTAGGGGCATGAGAGAGAACACACACACACACACACACACACACACACACACACACACACACACACACACACACACACACACACACACACACACACACACACACACAGAAGGCAAGCCCAAGACTCTAGAGGCAATAAGGACACATGTCAAGACCCTACCCATGCTTCTTTTGTGGTGTGCTTGAATACTATTGGATGGCCTTTAGGGAGGTCCAATGAAAATTGAGGTGTATATAAATAATTAATTAAGCTCTCTCTCTCAAAGGGGGAAAGAAAGACACTTTTCCAACTGCTACCCCTATTACTTGAAATAGCCATAGCCTTTGATTGGCGAAGCGTGGAAAGGGCCAATAGGGATCAAGCTAGAGTAAAGAGAGAGAGGGTCGACCTAGGCAAGGAAGGGACTTCATATTTTCTCATGATATCAAACTCATTCATTCTCTCATTGTGTTGAGCAAGAACTTCATCTCCTTCTCCAAGCTTGAGAAGTAGAGAGACTACACCAACACCTCTTGGCTATGGAATGCAAATCCAACTAAGAGTCAAGCTTCAATCGAATTATCATCTTCTCTACCATCTCTATTACTTTGCTAAGCTAAGCTCCAAGAGTAATATATGGTGAGGAAAGTACTTCTTTATCGTATTCTACTTCTTCTTCTTCTTCTTGCCTTCCCTCACTCCCTACTATCTCTCTCCACCTTTGAAGGTGTTTGAGGTCTTGGGATTGAGACCGGGGACAAGTTAATGCTTTTGCAAGTTAGGTACATACATAATATTGGTGCATTAATCTTACCATCTTCATGGCATAAACAAGGTCTCAAGGAACACAAAGTATGTATTGTACCAAGTCTCTCTTCAAGGGAGAATCTATGACACAAAATCGTTTTGGAGGGGGGACCGGCTCCAAGTAAACCGGCTCCAAGTAAACCCCCTCCTCAACTGTTGTCAATTTCTCTATTTCTCTCTCTCTTTTGCAAGTTTTTTCATGCCAAGCTAACTAGGTATAATGTTCATTTTGCTACCTTTAATCAAGTAATCTACTTATGCTCTTTAAGAATTCTCTTAAGGAAATGCTCAGTATTGTTACTTTAATTCCCTATAATCAATGTTATAGCCATATTCTGTTACATTGGTATCATAGCTATTGGTTTCTCTTTTCTTGCTTAAGAAGAGAGGTTCTTAAGTTGTCCATAAAAGTTTGGACCTATTCATTGCAAGAGGGTAAGTGGGATATAGATTTATTACCTCGATTGAAATGAACTAAGTTTGAGGTACACCGTTGGGAACTATAGACTTGATAATCGAGTCTTTTGGGACTTGCCTTTGGCTGCCTTTGGCTTAACCATTATTGAGCTACTAGCAAGCTCAATAGGAACCATAATCAACTGAGCATTGTTAGACCCTCTCCACTACTCTTTGCAATCAACAGTCTCTAAACCATGGGTGTGGCTGCTTTTGAGAGCTAATTTTTAAAAGTAAAGAAGAGTAGAAACTAAATTTTTGGAGCTGCCAAAGCACAAAGTAACATAGATATAAATTTATTAGCATGGCTGACAATAATAAAGAGACTAAAATGAATATTGACAACTTTGATTTTGCAAATGAAGATGCTACTAATGATGCCCCTATGTTTGTGAATTAGAAACCGAAGACCAAAATGTACCTAGAGGAAAGAACAATGCTCAAAATTCGTCCTAAGGCAATTCTAGCAACAACAAAAACAACAAAAAGACCAAGGATAAAGGAGTTTACAAAGGTAAAAACAGATCTCTCCTAAAGAGTTAGAAGATTTTCACAAAGACCATAAATGTTTCAAGTGTGGGGAGCAAGGACATGGCTATCGTTCTTGCCCCAAAAGGAATTCACACAATGAGACTCCTAGAGCTTCCATGGTCAAAGCTCCAAAAGTGGATAGTCATTGCAAAGGATCATCCCTTTTCTATGCTTGGGGAAAGGTGAGGGAGCATGATGCCTTTATCCTTGTTGACCTTGGCTCTACTCACAACTTCATATCAATGCAGCTGGCCACTAAGTTGGGCATACAAGCTTTTGAGATGGGAGATATGTGACTACTGATGGAGATTCAAGGGACAACAAGGCTCCGTTACTCCCTTGATTGGGAAATCAAGGCTTCATGTCCAAAGCTACGTTGACAAAAGAGGAATTTTTCATCTCCCCTCTCCAACATGAGGATGTTATCCCAGGGGCACCATGGTTCAACCGCATGGTTGCCAATATGAAATTCCTTGAAAGGAGAATTTATTTCACCTACAAGTAAAAGAATATGTACATAGATGCTAATGAGTCGGGTCGTACTATACCTCTTGTAAATTCTCGTGCTTTTAGTCAATGAAAAGCTCAGTTTCCACGTTTATGATTTTTGTCAAAGAGTCCATAAATGTTCTTAATGTCCTACCTAATGAAAATGGTAGGAATCAAGAGGAATTAGAGTTGTCTAATTTCCTAAATGTATTCCAAGATGTTCTTATCAATGACATCCTTGGAGAGTTACCTCCAAAATGAGGGGATGATGTGACCATAAGATAGAGCTTCTACTTGGGAGCTCACCACCTAATAAGCCTCCTTATTGAGTTTTCCAAGTACAACAAGAGGAGATTATGAGGCAAGCACATGAATTGGCGGATAAAAGGATGGTGAGGTCTAGTTCCTCTCCCTTTTGTTCACCAGTCCTATTAGTGAAAAAGAAAGATGGCACATACCATATGTGTATTACTATAGAGCAATAAATCAAATTATTATCAAGAACAAATTTCCCGTATCATGAATAGAAGATCTATTTGATAAGCTACAAGGATCTACCTAATTAAGTAGGATTGACCTTAAAAGTGGCTATCATCAAATAAGGGTAATGAATGAAGATATTGTAAATACAACTTTTCACACAACGTTTGGTCTTTATGGATATCTTGTCATGCCTTTTGGCTTGACAAATGCTCCGGACACATTCAACCTCTTAATGGAGAAATTTTCTAGACCCCATTGTAAGTTTATTGGAGTGTTCTTTGATGACATCATAATCTACTCCAATTCTCTTGAGGAGCATAAGCAACATCTCTAGGTAATCTTTCAAGCTTTGAGGGAGAATAAACTTTTCATTAATTAACAGAAGAGTGAATTTTTCCTTTAAGAGATTCAATACTCAGGTCACATTATCTCTCAAGATGGTATCCGTATGGATCCAACGAAGTCAGAGGATATAAAAGGATGCCCCAACCCAAGAAATCTACATGAGCTATGAAGATTTATTTTGGTACGTGTGCATATTATATACACTTCATAGAAAAATTCTTGCAAATAGCAGGACCATTACATGAATTGACAGAGAAAAACATTAAGTATACATGGAGTGCAAAAGAGAAAAATGCTTTTGACAAGCTCAAAGAAAATCTTACCTCTCAACTTGTCCTTACACTACCAGATCTCTCAAAACCATTTGAGGTCCAATGTGATGGTTGTGGAGATTGCCTTGGAGCAGTCTTGTTCAAGAAGGGCATGCCATAGCATACGAGAGTCAAAGACTCAACTCCAATGAGCAACTGTTGGGCATATACGAAAAGGAGCTACTAGCTGTTCTATATGCCCTTGACACATGGAAGCATTATCTTTTGGGGACTCCATTCATCCTACAAATGGATCACCAAAGTCTTAAGTACTTCATGATGCAAACCAAGCTTGCAATTTAATTTTCATATTGCTGGCAAGCACAATCAAGTGTATTATGCACTATCATGACAACCAAGAGTAGATGTAGTGTCTATAGCAACTCACAATGATCTATCTTCTATGATAGATGAGTATGCTATTGATCTTGATTTCAAGGACATAATTTCAGCCCTTGCCTTAGGGAAGAAAGAAGAACCATTCACCTTGCAGGATGGTTATCTTCTCCAGGCCAGCTTGCTATGTTTGCAAAAATACTATATGGTTGCTTCATTGCCACCTCTTGAAGCACCTATGAAGCATGTTTGTGAAGGATATTTTTTGGGTAAGATGCAGCGTTGGAGATTTCCAAAAGGATGGTTCAGTAAGGGCTACGTGGAGGTTGCAACTTGTGCATAGTGATGTTTGTGGACCCATGCAAACTCGATCCTTGGGAAATTACCTGTACTTTGTGACTTTCATTGATGATTATTCTAGGCATGCATGGGTGTATCCGCTTAAAGACAAGTTCAAAGTGTTTATGTGCTTCATCAAATTTTGGCTATGGCTAAAAATGTATGTAGATGCACTATGGAAACCCTCCATTTTGATCAAGGAGGGGAGTATATGTCTCTTAAATTTAATGTATTTTTGGCTAGTCGTGGCATAAAACACCAATTTACAGTGCCATATACACCTCAACAAAATGGTGTTGCTAAGAGGAAAAACAAGTCACTTACAAGGATGGCATGATGTATGCTCAAGAGTCAAGATTTTCCACATTCATTTTGGCTCGAGGCTATCATGTGTGCCACTTATGTACTTAATAGGTGTCCTACAAAAATGACTCCTTATGAAGCATGGCATGAAGTACACCACATTTGGCATACATGTTGATAAAGGCTTTGGAAATCAAAAAGTTTTTTATCAACAAAAAAAATCGTTGATGTTTTGATTGATAATATCATCTTGGATTCTTTTGCCTAGAGATGCCCTCACTTTACATTACATCTTTAAAATGAGCCTATGTTTTGAGAGAGAGAGAGAGAGAGAGAGAGAGAGAGAGAGAGAGAGAAAGAGAGAGAAATACAAGATAAATACCTAAAATAGAAAAAAGAGAGATAAAAACAGAATAAAAACAAGGGAGATAAACATAGCCCTGTATTAGAGAAAACATGGATATTTGATTTAGGCAAGGAGTGGAGCCCATTTTAGAAACTTTCATAATGCCACAACCCTTTGAGATGTAAGCATAGTCTTCAAGAACAAAGCATAGGTGATTTCATTTTTTTGTCCATGTAGGCATCTTGCGTAATGGCCCATCCCTTCCGTCCCTTAAAGATGTAGTCATAGACTTCAAGATCAAAGCATAGCTAATTTCATCTGGAGAGACACCCTCACTTCGCATTCATTGCAAGCAACGCAAAGCTTTGTAGCCCCATTGTTGGGCATAGCAAAAAAGCAGTGTACTGCAGAGACGTTGTTGGGCGCATTTTCGACACCCCATTTTTTGTAAATTTGTACATATGGGCATGAAGCCCGATGTCAAAAGTGTGTGTGGGATCTCTTTCTGTGGGGTTTTTAGCTTGCTTTAGCAAGCACATGTACATGCACTGCAAGTCGCTAGTCTAGTGACAGCTGTCGGGCTGCTGTAAGTGCCCGTGAGTGAGTTTTTTGAAGGGAGACTTGTATATAACTAAAACTCATGTAAAAACTTAAAAAATTTCAGCCAAACTCCAAAAAATTGAAGGTTTGAGCTTGTTGTGCCTTCTTCATGGTTTTTGTTGCAATTTTTGCCGTCGCGTCGCCTTGCCTACTCTACGTGTAGTCGTGTTGGGACAACTCCCTGTTCGCATCAATTTTGCATGTAGGGGTGTGTAGATTCAAATTTGGTCAGCTTCAAAATTTTTTCCAGTCATTTTCCAAGTTTTCTCTCAAGCTTTATAGTTCCCCAATTGGAGTTGTGCTCTTCAGGTTCCGACTAGTTCTCTGCAGGGTTATGGCTATTGCAGCTGGGTGGCAAATTGTGTACAGGCAGATTGGGAGGGCATGTATGTATGAATTGTGGAAGTGATGTTGAAGTTGTGGGTTTGTGATGCTCAATGGTGAAAGGGGAGGCCCTTGTATTCAAATGGATTGGTCGGTGTGTGTTGTAAATCCATGATTTGGCAAGGTTTTGCTCCTATGTGACATAGTCTGTTGGGTGGGTGACGACCAATAAATTCCCAAGGGGATTTCTCTTGTTGAACTTGTGGTGTTTCAAAGGGACTTTTCAAAGCTTTTGGTGTTCTTGTAGTTCTCTTTCAATGATCTTGGCTGACAACACTATAGAGGTGTTCCAGTTTGCTTCTTTCCCAAGAACGTCATCCCGCACAGGCATCTCTTTAAGCATCTTTTGTGCTTTTTGAAGCGCACAACATTTGGCATATTAATATCATGCAAATTATTTTTCCCATATCAGCGTCTTGCGTAGTGCCACACACCTTCAAGATACAAGCATAGGTGATTGCAATTGGAGAGATGCCGCTGCAATGCTTTTGCTGAAGACAACCCATAGATTCTTGGCCTTGCACCTATTTTGGCATATCCAAAAATCAATGCACTTAAATTGACAACATCCAGGTCATGAAGTTCTTGAAGTGTTTTTTTTTTTGCATTTTGAAATAGACCACATTTGGCGTACATGTCAACTAAGGTGGCAAACATCAAGTTTACTTTGAGCAGCCCCTAACTAACAATATCATCATGAATTCTTTTGCATGTATCAACATCTTGAGTGGTGCCACGAGAAGCAAGTGTAAGTTGCTGCATCTAGAGAGATTCCCTCGCTTAGCATCTACTGAAAACAGCCCAGAGCTTCCTAGCCTTTCCCCTATTTGACATGTCCTAAAATTAATGAAGTCCAAGAGACAACATCCCCGACAGGTAGCTCCTTAAGCACTTAGGCCGTGCTTTTTGAAGTACACCAAATTTGACATACATATTGACCAAGGCATTGCCAAGCACGACATTTTCATTCAACAACCCTTGACTAACAAATCATCATGAATTTGTTCTGCCCATATTAGTGTCTTGCATAGTGCCACATGCCTTGAGAATGCAAGCATAAGTAATTGCATTCGAAGAGATGTCCTCACTTTGCATCCTCTAAAATAAGCACAAAGCTTCTTGGCCCTGCCCCTGTTGGGCATGCCCTGCAATCAAAACACTCCAAGAGAGGACATCTCAAACAAGCAGCTCCTCAAGAAACTTTTGTGCTTTCTGAAGTGCACCACATTTGTCATACATGTTCACCAAGGCATTTCCAAGCATGATATTTTTCTCAACAACCCCTGATTAACAATATCATCGTGAATTTTTTTGTTGATATCAGTGTCTTGCGTAGTGCCACATGCATTCAAAATGCAAGCATAGGTAATTGCATCTCGAAAGATGGCCTCACTTTGAATCCTCTAAAAACAACACGGAGCCTCCTGGCACTACCCCTATTGGGAATATCCCACAATCAAAACACTCCAAGAAAGGGTCTATAGGGCAGCAACTCCTCAAGCACTTTTTGTGATTTTTGAAGTAGATGAAAATTGGAAATCATGTTGGCTAGGGAATTGCAAAGCACATCTTTTCTTTCAATAGCCCTTGACTAAATCTATGAGCTTGAATTATTTTGCATATATAAATTTCTTACGTACTGCTACATGCATTCAAGACAAAAAAGCGTAGGTATATCTATGTTTTCTTTTAGCAGCCCTTGACTAACAATCTCATCGTGAATGATTTTGCCCATCTCAGCATGTTGAGCAGTGGCACACTCCTTCAAGATGCAAGCATAATTGATTGCATCTAGAGAGATGCCCTTGCTTTGCATGTGCTAAGAGTTGCTAAAAAATTCCTAGCCTTGCCCCCATTCGGCATATCATATCATGCAATAAATGAATTCCAAAAGACAACATCCCATACAATGCAATTTTTGCGCTTTCTGAAGGATACCAAGTTTAGCATACATATAGACCAAGACATTGCAAAGCACAACGTTTTCTTTCAATTGCTATTGACTAACGTGAATTCTTTTGCACGTATCGGCATCTTGATTGGTGGCACACACCTTCGAGATGCAGGCATAAATCATTGCATCTAGAGATATGCGCTCACTTTGCATCTGTTGAAAATAGCTCAGAGCTTGCTGGTCTTGCCCCCATTCGGCATTTCATATCATGCAATCAATGAATTCCAAAAGACAATAGCCTGGACACTCTCTTCTGAAGCAATTTTTGTGTTTTCTGAAGATACCACATTTAGCATACATATCAACCAAGTCATTGCGAAACACAATGTTTTCTTTTAGTTGCTATTGACTAACGTGAATTATTTTGGCCTATCACCATCTTGAGTGGTGGCACACACCTTCAAGATGCAAGCGTAAATCATTGCATCTAGAGAGATACCTTCGCTTTGCATCTATTGAAAATATCCCAGAGCTTCCTAGCCTTTCTCTCATTTGGCATACATGTCAACCAAGGCATTACCAAGCACAATGTTTTCTTTCAACATCCCCTAGCTAACAATCTCATTGTGAATTTCTTTGTCGGTATTAGCATCTTGAGTGGTGGCATATGCCTTTTAGATACAAGCGTAAGTGATTGCATGTGGAGAGATGCCCTCTCTTTGCATATTTTGAAAACACCCTAGAGATTTTGAGCCTTGCCTCTGTTCGACATATCCTGCAGTCAATGCATTGCAAGACATATCATCCCAGATAGGTAGATCTTCAAGTGAGTTTTGAAAGACACCACATTTGGCATACATGTCGACCAAGTCATTTCGTCGCACGACGTTTTATTTCATCAGTCCCTAACTAACAATATTATGGCGAATTCTTTTGCCCGCATCAACATCTTGAGTGGTGGCACACTCCTTCAAAACAAGATGCAAGTATACGTGATTGCATATTGAGAGATGCCTTTGCTTCTGATTGCATTCGTTGAAAATAGCCTAGAGCTTCTTGGACTTGCCCTTGTTTGGCATATTTTGTAATCAATGAATTCCAGGAGACAACATCACAGAGAAATAGCTCCTCAATCACTTTTTATGTGTTTTGAAGGACACCACATTTGGTGTGCATGTCAGTCAATGCAGTGCACTCCCTCTTTGTCTCTCTTGCTCGCTATTTCTCTTACTGCTTTGCTCACTTGCATCACCATGTCTGTCAAAAGTCTTTGACTCATAATATTGACGTGAATTATTTTGGCCATATAAGTGTTTTGCATTGTATCACTTTCCTTTCAAATGCAAGCCTAGATAATTGCATCTATAGAGAATTCCTTGCTTCACATGCTTTGAAAATAGCCTAGATATTACTAGCCCTACCACTATTGGGCATATCCGCAATTAAAAAATTACAAGAGAGGGCATTTCGAATGGGCAGCTCCTCAAGAACTTTTTATGTTTTGTGAAGTAGGAAGATATTTGGCATACATGTGGACCAGATATGATTGTGAATTTCTTGTCTTCAAAACAAAATGTTAGGTAATTTCATCTACGTTAGTAACAATATCATTGCGAACTATTTTTCACATATCAAAATCTTGAGTGACGCAACATGCCTTGAAGGTGCAAGCGTAAGTGATTGCAATTTTTAGAGATGCCCTCACTTTGCATCCTTGAAAATCAGCCCAGAGCTTGCATATCCCGCAGTCAGAACACTCTAAGAGAGGGCATCTTGGAGAGATAGTTCCTCAAACACTTTTTGTGCTTCTTAGCCTTGCCCCTATTCAGCATATATATATATCCTATAATCAATGAATTCCAAGAGACACCATCCTGAAAAGGCATCTACTCAAGCACTTTTTATGCTTTTTGAAGTACACCGCATTTGGTATACATGTCAACCAAGGCATTGGCAAGAACGATGTCTTCTTTCAAGAGACTTTGACTAATAATATTGAATTTTTTTTCCCATATAAGTGTCTTGCATAGTGCCACATGCCTTTCAAATGCAAGGGTAGGTAATTGCATCTGGAGAGAAGCCCAAAGCTTCCTGGCCCTACCCTTATTGTCTTGCCTTGCACAAACACACCATTTCTAAGAAAAGTTCTTGAGACTCGTTAAAAGAAGGTATGATTTCTTCTTCCGTTGTCATCTAGAAAGCCATGTAATGTGACACCCATCTGTGATAATATGTCGAATCAATGTATAGGAGAGAATCTATAAGAAATTTAGAATGAATCCTTAATAAAGAAAAACATCATGAATCTTTTTTTTCTCTTTTTTTTCTAAAATTGCAAAGAAGAAAAATAAAAAAAAATATATTCTTTCAGTGATGAAAAATCCTTTCAGTACATCAAGAACTTCAGCTGCTTTTTTCAACAAACCATATGATCCCGATGAGGTTATCTTTATCAACTCCTCCAAGGCATGCTAATGTAAGAGATGCAAAGCAACTTGCATGCTCAAGGGGCCAAATCCAAGGTGAAAACTAATCCATAGATTGAGTTAGGGATATAAAGATGATATTGTTTACCATTTAAGAAACATTTTTTTTTTCTCTAATAGACATTGATAGCCCTTTCAATTCTTCCCTAGGTATTGTTGCTGGAGGGCCACACGATTCCAATGAGGTCATTATCATGCCACTGCTTTCCAAGCATAATACTATCAGGAATGTAAAGCAGCTTGCACGCTCTAAGAGTCAAGATCAAACTAAAGATTCTTCAAAATGTTTAAGGATGATTGAAGATGACTTTGTTTTCGACGTTGAAAACCAATTCCAATGCAAAGGCTATTTGGAGGATATTCAACATGAAGGCCAAGGATCTCATGTTATCAATGATGAAAGTCTTCAGAGGAGATAATTTCATCTTTGAAGGACATGAAGAAAGATATTATTTGATTGGGAGAAAATCAGTGTGACCTTTTTTCTTTGATGCAAGAATGTCAAAACAAGTCTATCGAACACTTCTCTATGTGTTCCATAGAGAAAAATCAGGATGTTGTGGCCTTAAAGTAGCAAGTTACTACTCTAGAGAGTGATCTTAGAGCTTTAAGGATGGCTGTTAATCGATTAAATTCCATAGAAAAGAGGCTAAGTCATTTGGCTATGCCAAAGCCTTTGCCGAACTAGAGAAAATAACCATGGTTTCTCTTTTGTGGACAATCTATCGATATGGTCTAGGTGATTCTCATGTGACAAATTTAAACTTTCTATGCTTAATTGCCACTAAATTAAAATAAATTTTTGTTTATACTCGCTTTGTCTATCAATTTAGCAATTGTTTGCTTATCTATTTTTGTGAAGTTGAACCTAGCTGGTTCTCAATCTCATCTCATGTTATTGTGAGCTTCTCAATCGATCTCATCTCAACTTTGAACTTTGAAGTGTTCCTACCACTACTTGGATTCAATTTCCACATTGTAATGTCTCTCGCTTATTCCTTAAAAAAAAGATTTATGCCAAAATATGCATTTTCTCTTTGACTTGCATCTTCTCTTATTCATTTGCTTGCAGTTAATGTTGGGCTTTCTCTCTCACTTGCACCTGCTGTTTCTTTTTTGCTTGCACTTAATATTGGATGCTCTCACTTTCACCTGCTCTTTAATGTATAATTCTAGGTTGTTATGATATCAAGATTGGCCCCTCTTAGGTTTCTTATGTGGAAAATTTTGGATTCTCCATTTTGTGGCCATATTATACTCATCAAATCAAAAGAAATTTTATATGTATTGATGTTGTCTCCTATATTTTTAGCAATAATGTGCTTACTTATTGGTGGAAACTTGATCTAAGGTGTTTCTCAATGCCATGTCATGTTGACCTAAACTTCTCAATTACATCTTGACTTTGAAGCTTTGAAGTTGAAGTATTTCTAATGTTTTCTAAGGTTGACTACCATGCTGCCACTTCTTTGATCTATTTGTAAACCTACCTTGCCTCTAAATCAACATTTACTCTCTTGCTTGCACCTACAATGTCTCCTTTGCTTGCACTTTTAATGTTGCACTTGGACTCTCACTTGTGTCTACTCTTTCATGTATACTTATAAGGTAGAAGAGGCATATACAAGATATGAATATATACACTTTACTATATGTAGGTTTTACATGGCCACATAAATGTATGAAGCTTATAAGGCAACTTTTTTGTTAATTTGTTTTTATAAGAACTGCACTTTAATAATCATAGATAGAGAAAAAGAATACTTCCTTTTCTTTTACTACATCTTATTTATTAAAACGTTTGTTGTTACAATTACAACATCAGGTATGGCCCCTCCTAGGTTTCTTACTGGAACTCAAGTTCAACGATTAAAAAAATTGAGTGTAACACGCTCAATACGCCATAGCCGTGCACGAGACAAGACATACATGACAAACCAAAGGAGATGCAATGCATTAAATATGAAAAACTGTCACATGATATTTGAGGGTGGGACTTTAGAGCAAATGAGAGCAGCACATAGAAAAGACTTTGGTGGTCAAAGAAACAATGTGAATGCAAGCCAAAGAGAAATTACAAACCCTACTACTTTTGTGGTGGGTGACATCTACAATACAAGTTGGATGTGGCTCTATCTTACGCCATATAAATTCACACACAGTTGAAAATCATCATCCATCTACTTTTCCATTGCTTTTTGGTGATTGTAGTCTACACCATATGGATAGCATGATTTTTTAGTGTTGTTTTTGTAATGCATATCTATGGAAGTGTGAGGTAGAAAGTACCTCCCAAGGATTTGCAGGTAGGTATTGTTGTTCAAAGGGAAGAGTTTCCTTGCCTCCTTTGCACAACCCTCCAGAGGTTTTGGAAGCTCTTTTGAGTAGTGATGATGCACGTTTAGAAGAAATATACGAGCATACAATAACTCCTTATCTTTTGTATCCTTGGGTGCTAATGTAGATGAGCAAGTCACTAGAGGTGGGGGTGTTTATACATTTCGGATCAATGGGTTAACATTTCTTTGCATTGGATCTCTATTGCCTAATGCACCACAACAACGTTGTCCAAGGTATGCAAAACTAAACGTGCATGACACAGATCATGAATTGAATGTTATGTTACAAGGAGTTTTTTCATTAGATGCTTGCGTAATGCATCAATTACAACAGATGATTCATGCATATAATCCATATGCATGTGTACTTTCTACTGTAAGAGACCATCTAGCAGTGACACCACATATCAATTTAAGGATGGTTATTGCTGAGACTCGAGCCACCTGTAGTCAGTATTCTGTTCCAATTGCAAGTAAAGTTGCAGCCATCATGCCTGTTCAAGGTGATGACCTTGATATTGGTCATCAAGATATTCAAACCTTTACAGATAGTGGGGTTGTCAAGAGAATTTTAAATTTGCACAAGTCATATATGCCATTGATGTATGTTATATTGTTCTTAAATTGAGAATATGGATGGAGTATAGGGATTCCTCTTTGTGGAGGAGATATGAGACAAACGGTTACTCAACATGAGTTTTATGCATTTAGACTTCAAGTGCAAGAAGATAGCAACAAATGTCTTCTTCGTGGAGGAAGATTGCTACAACAATATATAGTAGATGCTTATACTAGCATTGAAGAGTGTCGATTAGTAGGGGTATGTGATCATCAATCACCACTATGTTTTGAAGTGTACCAAGGTCTTGCTGACATGCTTAATGTTCGTGATGTTCCAAGAAATGTATTTGGTAGAGATGTAGGAAGAAGAGTTGTTTTGCCCTCTTCTTACATTGGAGGTCCAAGATTTATGCATTAATTTTATCAAGATTCAATGGCAATTGTTAGAAGAATGGGAAAACATGATTTGTTTATAACCTTCACTTGCAATCCAAAGTGGGATGAGATCACTGATGCATTGCTACTAGGGTAAACTGCTCAAGATCGACCAGGTTTGACTACACATGTCTTTTATGCAAAATTTTAAAGACCTGGTTTTGGAGTGGTATCTGGATATGTATCTATAATTGAATTTCAAAAGAGAGATCTTCTACATGCTCACATACTTCTAATATTTCAAAGTTGCTTTAAGCTTGTTGATGTGGCACATTACGATAGATTTGTGCGTGTAGAGCTACCTAATAAAATAGTTTTTCCTGATCTATATAATGTGGTATGCCACTCAAATATTCATAGGCCATGTGGTGCATTCAATAGAAATGATCCTTGCATGGTAGATGGAAGATGTAAACATCATTATCCTAAATGATTCTCACCTACAATTAGATTTGATGAGGATGGATATCCTTCTTATATGCGATGTGAGAACAATGGTACTGTAATAGTCAGAGGAAACATACTAGATTGCAGATGGATCATGCACTATAATCCCTTTTTGTCCTTGTGATAAGGCCCACATAAATGTTGAGTTTTGCTCAACAATTACAACTGTCAAATACCTCTATAAATATGTGTACAAGGGACATGATAGAGCCATTATGCATTTGCAAGATTTAGAGGGTATCATGGATGAGATTAATTTGTACTTGAATACAAGGTGTGTATCCGCATGAGAGGCATGTTGGCATATCTATGCATATGGTATGCATAGTGAGCAACCAACTGTATAGAGGTTATAGGTCCATTTGCCTTTGCAAAATAATGTGGTCTTCAATGATGGAGACAATTTGCAGAATGTGCTAAGAGAAAACAGAACCACTCTAACAAAATGGTTCAAAACTAATGAATTGCACGAAGATGCAGGATCATTATTATATGGTGATTCTCCATGCAAGTGGGTTTGAAAAGCGGGGAGCAAGGAATGGAAAAGAAGGCAAAGAGGAAATGTTATTGGATGTATGTACAACATTTGTCCAAGTGCTGGTGAAAATTATTAGTTACGTATGTTGTTGAAAATTTGCAAGGGATGTAGATCTTTTGAGGAGTTGCGTACTCTTGATGGATATGTATACTCTTCGTTCAAAGAGGCTTGCCTTGCTCAAGGACTGCTGGAAAGTGATGAGGAGTGGAGTGCATGCTTGAGAGAAGATGCATTGCAACAAACAGGTGCTCAATCAAGAAATTTATTTGTGATTATTTTAAGATTTTGTGCTCCATTGCATCATAGAGAACTTTGGGATAGATTTTCTAGCAAACTTTCTGCAGACTATGCTCATCGCCACATGCACTTGGGGTTAACTCATGCAAAGGACTTGGCATTTTTGAACATTGAGGAGATCTTGCAGCAATATGAAAAGCATCTACATGACTTTGATGGCATGCCTATGCCAAACATATCAGTATCAATAAGCAGACAGAATGGATTTTTGGACGAAGAGATGGCATTTGATGTGTCAGAACAAGCATCGTTAAGTGCCTGCATGGAAAGGACCTTAAATGATAGCCAAAAAAGAGCCTATGACACTATATGGATGCATTTCATGATGGTAATGGTGGAGTTTCCTTTTGGATGGTTTTGGTGGATCAAGTAAAACATATCTTTATAATGCTTTACTCTCACATTTACATGGTGAAGGTTTTGTGGCTTTGGCATGTGCATCTTTCTTGCTATCTAAAGGTCAAACTGCTCACTCTCAATTTAAGATTCCACTCAATTTGAATGCTTCTAGCACATACAATATTAGCGTAAAGAGTCCTCACGTAAAGGTTATAAGGCTTGCACGATTGATAATAGGGGATGAGGCACCATTGACACATCATTATACATTTGAGGTACTGGGCATGACTCTATGTGATATAATGCACAATCAAAATACCTTTGGTGGAAAAGTGATATTGTTTGGAGGAGATTTTAGACAAATACTTCTAGTCGTAGTCAAAGGTTCACGAGAAGATATTGTTGATGCAACATTCTGTCGATTGAGGCTTTGGTCACATGTAAAATTTCTATCTTTGACTCAAAATATGTGTGTACTTCAAGGTCAAGCCAATAGATGCGAGCGAGAATTTTGCCAGTGGCTTTTGAATATTGGAAATGGTTCTATAGAGGGTAATCAATACATCGAGCAAGTGGCATTACTTGGGCAAATGTTATTAGTGAACAATGGATTGCAGGATTTGATTTCTTGGGTTTATAGAGGGGTAAAATGTAAATATTGATCATGTCAATTTTTTTAATGGATAGTGCTATTCTTGCACCTCGCAATCACGAGGTTGATGAGATAAATGAGTGTGCTTTGCATTTGTTGCTGGGAAGCCTAGTGGAATATCTTAGTGCAGACTCTATTGTACCTACCTAAAATGGGAATTGCCCTCTCTACTACACAAAAAAATGCATCAATAGCTTGAATTTTGGTGGTGGTTTTCCTCCTCACCGATTGGTCTTGAAGCACAATGCACCTATTATGTTGCTTAGAAATTTGGACCCTCGACAAGGCTTATGTAATGGAACTAGATTGATTTACAAAAACTTCCATTAAAAGGTCATAAAAGCACATATAATTACATGTGATAAGTGTGGGTATAGAGTATTTATCCCAAAAATTACATTTATTCCACCTTCGTATCAACTTCCTTTTGACATAGGCGACAACAATTTCCTGTACACTTGGCCTTTGGGATGACAATAAACAAGGCTCAAGGGCGGACTCTCAATGTATTCATGGGCCTTTACTTGCACACACCTGTGTTTTTGCATGGACAATTATATGTTGCTTTGTCACGAGTAAGATCATATAGAGCTTTGAAAGTTCATGTAAGGAACGATGCAACAATGCAAGTGGGTGGCGATCCAAGACATAGGTTTGATGTTACTCAAAATATTGTATACAAGGAGGTTTTACAAATGTCAATGTAGACTACAATGGTGTGAATGGCAAGCACCTGTATTCTTGCATGGGCATGTATAATGTTGCATTGAGGTGCTTTAAATGATTAGACAAGCATGTATCTATACAATTGAAATTGGTAATGAGTCTAGAGATGAAGCAAGTTCTACTAAAAAAAGATTGTAGATAAGGAATTTTCCATATAAAGTAACATCATGCATATTACAATGAGATGAACAACGATGGTTTTGTATGGAAAGGTATTGGCATTGCTCAAATAGCAATGAAATTGTGGGAAATTTATAAGGTCCGTGTAATTGAAATGATAGTCAGTAATCACGTATACATGTATCAATTATTATCCAAAAGTTGTATATATGATGGTTGTATAAATGGACACTTAGTGAACATTTGTCTTTCTATATGTTTTTGGCTTAGATATAAATGTGATTTGATGTTAGGGTTATGTGTATGAGCATTGATTTTATCAAGAACTTTTTAAAATGTAAAAATGGATTTTGAAGAGAAATCTTCAAAACATTTACAAGGTTTATGCAAAAGAAAAGTACATGAAGAGATGTTACATAACATTGAAAACCATTTATCTTTTGCATTACAAATTATTTATGATCCTTTGCCTAAGTGAAGTCATACATGATTTGAAATTTGTATGATAGAAAGAATGAAGTAATCTATCAAATTTCAATGATTAAAAAGATGAATTAGTTGGCACATAAAATATTATAAACAAGAAAACTCTATGGAGGGTAAAATCATATACAAGAGGGTAATATGCATGTCCAATAACTATCCATAGTTTGTAATCGTTAAAAACATTGGATAATGAATGAGGTTGGTATGCCATTTTTGTTTTCTTTGCATCTAAATGTGAACATACCTCTATGGACACACAAAAGTGTGTTTAACTACGTAAATGGTATAGGTATATCCCGATTGCACCAAGGAAGACATGTCATGTTCAAATTCAAGGTAGCACTGTTTTTGACACTTGAATGAATTTAATGTCAACTTAAGGTAGTTGCCATTACAAAGACTACTAGAAAGAATGAGGCAATTGAACGATTTCATTTAATGTTATTATAATTATAATTTGACTTTTTAATTCTTATTTGTGTTTTTGCGTTTTAGGTCATGGTTGGGGATATAAAGATTGGCCTTAGAATGGAAATAACATATCAAGAGGCATATGCGATTCCAGGTTAAATTTCAATGATGTGTGATGTCAATCAAAATGATGTTTTTGTAATATTATGTTAAAAAATTATCAAACTTTTATAAAAAACTTTAAAAATGTATAGTTCCTAGAGGTGGAATGCCCCATACACACCAAACCAGATAGTATTAAGCATCAAAGATGATATTGAAACATGGTAATGTCCAGAAGCTATTCTATTCATTTATTAATTGCTGACAATATATCTTAGAGTCTAAATTAGAATCATATTTTACTATTTTATGAATAGGCAAGCTCCACCTTGAGACTATCCATGGCTCTTTAGGGATTTTTATCAATCCATCGGATGCTGTCTGCGGCCAATATTTCTCCATACAATCCACATTTCTAAGGTCAATTTTGGCCCCCAAAGTATCTTTTTTGTCGATGAGATGGTCCCACATCAAATTACCCACATTCTTGAATATGTGCATTGGATCAAGCAAGTGATTGATCATGAGTCTATGCCAATATGGAAACTCGTACCATAGAGAGAGTCTCTTCATCTCTTGGGGCAAACCATCATCCCACATCTCCTTTTTCTCTAACCATGCTTGAGCAAACATCCTTGGTGGCTCTCTTCCCAAAAAACCGTTGCGTAACTCGTGATTCTCTGGAAGATGCACTTGATGACCTTCATAGATTTGCTTCTTCAGTAAGGGCGCCCAACGTGCATTAAGTCTAGGTCCACATGTGATACATGCTTTGTATCGGCTTGTTTGAAGCCCTGCATGTATACACATGACAATAGATAAGATTAAGAAAAACCAAGGTTTATAGTGTTTGAGTTTGAGTATATATCACCTGAACATTCTGTTAGTCCGGGATAGTCATGCATGGTCCACATTAGAATGCCTCTGATCAAAGCATTGCGTCGACTTGTGTGTTGGCTCATATCCACCACTGCTATGCCAATCCACAATTTTTGTAGCTCTTCCAATAGTGGACGAAGATACACATCCATATTCTTCACTTTATACTACCTCGGCACGATCAAGCTTAGAAACAGGTGCCCCTTCTAGGTAGTCAACCACGGGGAATGTTGTAGTTGATGATGACAATTGGCCATACACTGTAAGATATTGACCTTTGACCAAATGGATTTATGCCATCCATAGCCAGGCCGAGGTGAAAATTTTGATCTTCCTTGGCAAAATCCGGTCATGTGTTGTCTATATGCGTCCAAGCCATGCAATCTACAGGAATCCGTAGCACACCATCTGAAGATCTATTCTCCTCGTGCTGTGATGCTAGGGGGGCCATGGACTTACATTTGAAGAAATGTTTAATGTGAGGCACAGAGGAAAGTGTCACAAAAGCTTCTGTGGGATTTTTTGTCTGTGGAGATCTACTCGATATATCTCGGAATCACATTTCGGACACTTCTCCATGTCTATGTATTCCCCTCTGAAAAGAATGCAGTCGTTAGGACAAGCGTGAATAAAATTGTAATCCATCCCCAAGTTTTGCAAGATCTTTCTTGCTTCCACTCTGGAATCTGGCATCACATTATCAGCTGGTAGTATGTGCTCTTTGAGCAATCTACACAGCGAAAAAATGCGGTATACTTGTGTAAGTAATCTATCGGATCATTATACAGTTAGGGTTTTTTTATTTAAGTAAACACATTCAAATAGATCACCGAAAAGGTGCTGTGACGCTGGTGTCACTCCATCCAAACTTTTCCTGCATGTTGAGAAGAACCAGGAGAGCCTTCAATCTAGACACACATGCTCCACCATACAATGGCGTATCGGCTTCACTTTTCATGTCATCATAGATAAGCCTTTATGAATCTATGATCGTCTCGATCATTTCATCGATCTCGGGCTCAAACATAGCCTCTTTGGGAATGTGGTTTGCATGATCACCCTCCGAGCTGTCAGAGGTTACATCTTGTGGCCTCATGTATGCTGCTTGTCCAAAGCATCTACGAACACGTCTATTGGATTGCAAGATTGCTGTCTGTTGGCCAGCGTCAAAGTTTGACGAGGTGTAATTGGCAACAAATTGATATATAATAGATGGATCAAACTAGCCAAATTCGCAAACGTGATGCAAAGAAACATGTCTTGTTCGTCACACAGCATGTTTGCATTGATTACAAGGACATAAGATCCTTGTTGAGAGATAGGCATTTCGATTGGACAACCCCACATCGTCGTCACTACTCATAATGAATGTAAAAACCTTATAACCTAAACATAAATTTAATCTTCTATTGGCATCCTCCGTCTCTTATGTCTCTCTCTCTTAATCTCGCTCACAATCAAGAAACACTGTAAACTACATCAAATACTCTAGCCATGTCCAATCTCTGCACACCTCGCACTATAAAACTTGCAAAGCATTTACCGCGTCCCTTTACCGCATTTTGTAGAGAGAGAGAGAGAGAGCAAAATGGGGTGGCCAAAGGATAGAGAGGGGTGCGAGAAGGATTTATTTTGTAAATTAAATATACCGTGATAATTACCGCATATATTACCACGCATATTATCGCGTATATTACCTCAAAAAATTTCAAAACGAAAGAGAGCATGGTATGCCGCGTTTTTTGCAGCATATCTTGCTCTTCTACTCCTATTGCCATCACACCTACCGTCGTATTCTCTCCTTCTCTCCCTCCCAAAGCTCACATCCCTCTCTCTCCTTCTCTCCCTCTCAAAGCTCACCTCTCTCTCTCTCTCTCTCTCTCTCACACACACACACACACACACACACACACACACACACACACACACACACACACACACACACACACACGTGCACAATCAATCTTTGGTGGAGCGCTCCATCACTTGACGATCGTTGGAGAGGAGAGGGCAGACCGCAAGAGGGCTCTACACAAGAGGACCGCAAGAAGACTCGAATGCTAGAGGAACACAAGAGGTAAGCTTCTACAAATCCTCCCTCCCCATTGTCTTAAACACACACACACACACATTAGAAAAGTTAGATTCAAAGATTTTGTACCTCTTTCATGTTTGGTGTAGGTGTTCTTGCTTGCTCGATTGACCTCACTTTGCTTGTTTGATTGATTGTTGTAGGCGTGTGATTAGTTTGTAGATACTTGCTTGCTTGCTTGGTGTATAATCAGGGAGCGAGAAAAAGGAGAGAGGAAAAAAGAGGGAGAAAGAGAATTAGCATAAATTTAATGGTTAATGCTAATTAATGTTAAAATAGAGATTAACATAGATTTCATGATTAATGTTAAATAGATGTTTAAGGAGAGAGAGAAAAAGTCAAATAAGACATCACACCTACACATGAAACCTCTTATATGTTTAGTGTTAAATTAGTGTGAACTTAGAGTGAATTGATGTGTACGTTAAATTAGAGAAATAAAAATAGAGAGACAAAAAGAATAAAAATTAAACATTAGAAAAAAAAAGTGATAGAGTATGATAAATTGTACATTAGAAAAAGAACTTAAAGAGAAATCAGAGAGAGAAATATTCAATTTAGTGTATGTGAAATTAGAGAGTGGAAGAGAGAGAGAGAGAGAGAGAGAGAGAGAGAGAGAAGAGCGATTAGAGGGAGGAGAAAAGAGAGGGAAGAAAAGAGATGAGAGAAGAGCAATTAGAGAGAGAAGTGTTAAAATAGTGTAGATTGGATGAGAGAGAGAAGAAGAAAGATTAGAGAGAGGAAAAGAGGGATAGAGGGTGTAGAGAAAGTGGAGATAGAGAGGAAATAGGGAGAGATTGTTAAATTAGAGAGAGAAATAAGGATAGAGGGTGTAGAGAGAGTGTGTAGAGAGGGAAAGAGAGTAGATAAAGGGTATAGAGATAGAGATTATGTGGAGAGAGAGTCAAGATTAGGAGATAGAGAGAGTAGAGAGAAGGTAGAGATAGATATTAGGTAGAGAGATAGATAAGGTTAGGGTTTATAAAGAGATTAGAGTGTAGAGAGGTGTACATAGATTAGATAGAGGGGGGGTTAACGCTATGTAGATTAGGTAGAGAGGGAGAATACGTAGAGAGTAGCAATAAAGAGAGTTGAGATTAGGGGATAGAAAGAGTAGAGAGAAGATATAGAGATTATATAGATAAGGTTAGTATTTAGAAAAAGATTAGGGTGTAGAGAGAGGTGTGGATAGAGTAGATAGAGAGGATTTAGAGATTAAGTAGATAAGGTAGAGAATACGTAGAGAAGATGTAGAGATTAAGTAGATAAGGTAGAGAATACGTAGAGAAGGTGTAGAGATAGAGATTAGAGAGAGAGAGAGAGAGAGAGAGAGAGAGAGAGAGAGGTGGATAGAGGTTAGGATGTAGAGGGAGAGTAGAGAGAGGTTAGGATGTAGATAGAGGGAGTAGATAGAGAGCCAGAGGATACATAGAGTGTAGAGATAGATAGAGGGACTAGAGAGAGTATAGAGATTTACCTCTATTTTAGTGCTCTCTCTATGTTTAGAAGGTAGAGAGTCTGAGGGTGGATATAGAGATTAGGTATAGAGTAAATAGATAAGATTATAGGAAGAGATCATAGAGGTGTGGATAGAGTAGATAGAGATGGTGTAGAGTTTAGGTAGACTAGGTAGAGAGGGAGGATACATAGAGAGTATAGATAGAGACTAAGTAGAGGGGGAGAATACGTAGAGAGTAGAAATAGAGAGAGTTGAGATTAGGGGATAGAGAGAGTAGAGAGAGGGTAGATATAGAGATTTGATAGATAAGATTAGGATTTAGAAAAAGATTAGGGTGTAGAGAGATGTGTGGATAGAGTAGATAGAGAGGATTTAGAGATTAAGTAGATTAGGTAGAGAGTATGTAGAGAAGGTGTAGAGATAGAGATTAGGTAGAGAGAGAGAGAGGTGTGGATAGAGGTTAGGATGTAGAGGGAGAGTAGAGAGGTTAGGATGCATGGTACTTTCCACAAGTCCCAATGGAGTTTTTTTGGTACTTAACAAAGCAAACTCCACCATTTAACAAGGATTAAATATGTCATGGTACTTTATATAAGTGCCAATGAATTTGTATGGGTGCTTCATGCTATTACCCAGATGGATAAGATTAAGATTTAGGAAGAGATTAGGGTGTGGATAGAGTAGATAGAGAGGGTGTAGAGTTTAGGTAAATTAGGTAGAGAAGGAGGATACATAGAGAGTGTAGATAGAGATTAAGTCGAGGGTAGACATATAGGATTAGGATTTAGGAAGCGATTAGGGTTTAGAGGGAGGTGTAGATGGAGTAGATAAAGAGGATGTAAAGATTAGGTTGAGTGTTAACACAACCTTGTTCTCCCAACCAACAGTCCCTTGCACACACATCTAATCATTCGCACAATTTTGACTTTGTTGAAGCTACCAACAACCCCAACTTTATCGGACTAGCCCAACCTTGACTTTGCCCAAGCTGCCCTCAATGCTCAAAATTGTCTTGAGCACCAACTTTGACTCTATTTGAGTTTCCCATGACTCTCTAGCAGTGATGCTTTGAGTCTCTTCATAGGAAGCATGTACCCATCATGGCCACTTGAGCCTCATCTCAATGCAAGTCTACATTCTTCGGGGTCATGGAAACACCACCAAAGACAAACAACCTAGCACATAGGTCTTCAAAATGAAGTCAAGAAGCTTCACAAGGAGAATGAGGAGTTGAAGCATAGACTCCTCGCCATCGAGGCTCGACTCACCATAGTGGAGAACCACAAAAAGGAAGAGATGGAAATCAAGCTCAATAACACAAAGGTGAAAGTAGAGACCACCTTCCCAAAGGAGGTCAAAACCCAAGTGTAGGATATTGCCCATTTTTTTTTTTATTCGTAGGCTTCCAAGTGACTGGAAAGAGAAGGGGGACCTTAAGCTCAATAACACAAAGGTGGAAGTAGATACCACCCTCAAAAGGAGGTCAAAAACCCAAGTGCAAGGTATCATCTTTGGTAAAATTAAATATCGTGTAGTGTCCACGCTAGGTGAATGACAATGCCAAGAGGATATTGCCTTTAATGTTCCACAATTCCTTTGCTCACATCCAAACAACAGCCCACATGGTACAATGGGGTCAGCCATAATCACCTCTCTTACGCACAAACATCGTACAAACCATGCGATCCTAATTTTCAAGACCAAGGTAGATCAAATCAAACTCCTTGAGCAATCGTGGCTTCTCAAGGACACCAAATTCTGGTTTGCACAAAGATCTAACATCCGCCTAACACAAATACAAGAAGGAAGATCTCCAAAAGATGTGAGAAGCACACTCAATAGGGAAACGGTCAAAACTCCCAAACCGGCTCCCTCCTCACCTACCCCTTCTTAGGTTTCATTCATTTCATCTTATCTTCCCTTTATCACACCTCGCTAGACCCTTACTCCTTAATTGAGATGTATCCAAGTTCCAACACCCGAGGGGATCCACCTTTTAAAAATACCTATAGCACGTGCGTTCAAGAGGTATTTTTAAAACCCCGGCTATACACACACACTTCATCGTGAATGAAAAGACCCATCTTCATTTATTTAGAAGGAACTTTGTAATGTTTTTTTTTTGGTACCATAGGTCATATCTGATCTTCATTAATGATAATTAAATCTATTCATCTATTTATATCTACCTATCATAGATATCATAATAAGCAGAATGCACAATCATTGAGAATGCCAAATGGACGCCAGCATGAACATGGCAATGGCAATGTAAATTGGCAATGGAAATTCTACAAAGTTTCAAACACGATGCTTATCTTAAAGGTTATGAGTGTGGTCCTAGTACTAGAACCATGATTATACACAAAGGTTCTTAAGTCAATCATCAACTACATCAGCTTCCAAATCACTGGTTGATTTGACTCACTCTTCAATGTCGAAGATGAGTAGACAAAGCCTCTACAATAAATAGAGCTCCTTGTGAGAGAAGAGTATTAAGAATAAGCGACCAATATTTGTTGATGTGAACTATGTGCTTGAAGAAGATAGACATGACCAGATAACTTTATACAGGTCAACAATAAAGATGAAAATCTGGGCCATCCAAATTGGATGGACCAAATGAGCATCTTTATTTTTGGCGGTAATACGCGCGGTAATATGTGAGGTAATATGTGCGATATTATGTGCGGTAATAAATGCGGTAATATACGTGGTAATAGGCATAGTAATAAACACGATAATGTACACGGTAATATTTGCGGTAATAATCGCGGCTAAATTACCGCATCAATATTGTTGTCAAACCACTACTGCGTCCTTTGCCGCTGTTATTGCCGGACACACAATATTTTCTCTTTCTATTTTCCTTTGTTAATCCGGGGCAATGCTAGCGGTTCTAGAGTTTCCTCTTATAGTGTCGGTCTAGAGGTGCACGGAGATTAGAACCACCAGGTTATAATCTCGTCTTTATTGGTCAATGCCTATATTTGTGCGTATGAGAAATCTACACACCTACGTCTACATGACAATGCATGTAGTGGACAAAACCCCTTTGCCTCTTATTCAGCTATAGCAATTCACACCTGCTCTAATTTCTACTCAACACCGCGAGTGCTCCCTGTCCCTCTCTCTCTCACACACACACACTCACACACAAGCCAACTTGATATGTTGTGAAAATCCTGAGTTATCCACTTTTCTCTTCCATCACTCAAGCTCAACAGATGGAAAATGCTTTCAGCAGAGCTAGTGTTGTTGCCTACCCTTTGAACATTCGAAAGCTAATTATCTTCAAACACCTTTAAGATCTACAAAAAAGAGAGAGAGATGGTTGGGCCTCTTCTTCAACTCTAAACCTAAAATCTTGAGTTAAACCCTAAACCTAACTCCAAAGCTCTAATATTAAATCTAAACCTAAACTCTAGCTTAAATATAAAAACTAAATCTGAAACCTATGTCGACTCTCTCTCTCTATCTTTCTTTCCCTCTCTCTTTATCTATATATGTCATCGTACGTCTATTTACAAAGACAGACATTGACGAAGCTCTTCACCGACCAATGCACTATTTTCTTGGACAACGCAGACATTATATTTGATCCACAAGGAGTTTATCAGATTGGTCTCATAAATCATTTTGAGATTTTGAGGACGTTTAATATAACATTTCATTTCTTATTTTCTCTGCTTTTCTCTATTTTTTTGATCTATCTCTATCTCTCTCTTTGTTTTCTACCCTTATCTCTCTCTCGCTCTCTCTTTGCTTTCTCCCTCTCTCTTGTTGGAATTAGGGTTGTAGAGAAACGCACACACTTTGGAGAAGACGAAGGAAGCTCAAGGCACACGATAGAGAGTGTGTTACTTAGTGTGCAATGGAAAGATGGATAGCCCTAGAGTGATGGGCGTATATACAATGCACAGGGAAAAAACCTCCAAAAGAAGGAAAAAATGCCCCGACGATCCTAGTGTGTTCACACACATCACTACGACATGTATATGGTAAAAAATCCTCCCTAGAGTGATGCGGTGAATGAGAGCTGGCACATGAGTAAAGGGAAGTGCCATGCCCTAAGGACATGATCAGTCCACAAAGGGGAGTAAGCCCAAAGCTTTGCGGAAAGCTTGAAGCTTCTCACGAGACAATGCCTTTGTGAAAAGATATGCAAGGTTGTCCTGTGTTGGCACATAAGCCAAGCTGATCTCTCTTGCTGAGAGCCTCTCCCTGACACAGTGGTAATGCACCTCAATGTGCTTTGTGCGAGCATGAAAAACTGGGTTCCTCGCAACTGCCAATGCGCTCTGACTGTCAGTGTAGATAGTGTTGGCAGTGTCCTGTCCAACACCCAAATCAGCCATAAGGCGTCTGAGCCATACACACTCAACCGTAGCTGTGAAGATTGCCCTGTACTCAGCTTCACAACTCGAAGTGGCCACAATAGGTTTCTTCTTGCTCAACCATGATATACATGAACTGCCAAGCATGAAACAAAAACCACTTGTGGACACTCTCGTGTCAAAACAACCAGCCCAAATCTGAGTCCGAAAAAGCATGTGAGTCTGGTAGCAATGAACCCCCGTTGGGATAAAACAAGCCAAGATGTAAAGTGCCACTAAGGTAGAGGAAAATCCTCTTGACAGCCTTCCAATGCTTAGACCCTGGGCTATGCATAAATCTGCTGACCTGCGAGACTGCAAACTGAATATCCGGCCTCGTGTTGCATACATAAATGAGGCAGCCAACAACAGTTTGATAAAGAGTGACATCAGCACGATCACCAGGATCATGTAGACTCAACTTCAAACCTGTTTCCATGGGAGTGGCAATAGGTTTGCAATCCTCAAGTCCAAACTTACATAGCAATGTCTCTATGTAACTTTTTTGACACAAGGCAATACCACCATCACACTGCTTAAACTGTATACCCAAGTAATGATGCAACAGCCCCAAATCTTTCTTCTTGAAAGTAGCATTCAAATCAGCCTTAAATTCAGCAATATGTCTCTCATTTGGTCCAGTGATCAGCAAATCATCAACATAAAGAACCACAATGAGAAGTACATCACCCTCACGCTTTACATACAATGTGCTTTCTGTTGGACTGTTACGAAAGCCTTGTTTGACCAAATGAGTGTCAGCTTTATCATACCAAGCACGAGGAGATTGCTTCAACCCATACAAAGCCTTGATACATTTGACACTTTGTCCTCTTGTCCTTTTATGACAAAACCGCGAGGCTGCGTTACATAAAATTCCTCAAACATGTCACCATTCAAGAAAGCAGTAACAATGTCTGATTGATGTACATCCCAACCAAAATGAGCTGCCAATGCACATAGAAAATGCACAGCAGTCATACGACAAGTGGGAGCAAAAGTCTCTTCATACTCTATGCCTTTTTGCTGTGCATAACCCTTTGCAACAAGTCGAGCCTTATGGCGATCAATCTCACCATCCGGCTTGCATTTCAACTTGTAAACCCACTTCGTACCAATGGCCTTTTTGCCAGGAGGCAAATCACATAAAGTCCATGTGTCATTTTCTATAAGTGCATCATATTCTGATTGCATGGCAGCCATCCAATTTTCTGAATTCTGTGCTTCATCAAAAGTCAGAGGTTCCTCAACATCATGTAAGCCAGACACAGCCAAAGCATAACAATCTGATGCATAAGATGCATGGCGAGAGCCTGAACGAGTACGACTAGACAAAGGTGCATCCAATTTACTGTCACGCAAAGTGTGCACCAGCCATTTTGGCATACCTCTAGCCTGCTCATTTTCAGCCCTTTCCTCATCAGGTACATCATGTACATCTGCATCAGTAATAGGCTGATCTAAAACATTTTCAAAAACCCCCATAGGCTATACATTTGCCTCATTGGAACTTACATTCGTATTTCCACCATTGAAAAGAGGCAACAAAGTGTCATAAATGTCCTGTGAGCTTACATTACTGTCTCTAGTACATGATAGCAAGGGCTGAACAGAATCTTCCACAAACACTACATCCCGTGAAACCAGAATACGTTTTGTTTGCGGATGATACAACCTGTAACCTTTGCTTTCAGCACTATACACAACAAAAATACATTTGACAGCCTTATCATCCAATTCTCTGCGCTGCACTTGTGGCACCAAAGCATATGCCAAACAGCCAAAAACACGCATGTGCTCAATAGAAGGCTTTCTATCATGCCATGCTTCATATGGAGTAATAGACTACAAAGCTTTCATAGGACACCTGTTAAGTACATAAGTGGCACACATGATGGCCTCAAGCCAAAAATAATGAGGCAAAGCTTGAATTTTGACCATACATCGTGCCATTTCCGTTAGTGACCTATTTTTCCTCTCAGCAACACCATTTTGCTGAGGTGTATAAGGCACTGTACATTGGTGTTTTATCCCACGACTAGCCAAAAATGTATTAAATTCATGAGACATATTCTCCCCCCCTCGATCGGAACGGAGGGTGCCCATAGTACATTTTGAGACATTTTCAACCATAGCCAGAAATTGTTTGAAGCACATAAAAACTTCAGACCATATCAGATGACCAAAACGTGCCTGCCAAAGTTTTGCATATGAAATAGCCCTTGAATCTGCAACAACATTTGAAAAATTTTATCCACACTTGTCATACAAAGTGAGCTCATACAGCCCACGGCACAAAAGCCCATATGCAACAATTTCATCACCAAAACTGAGATCATGAACTGTACATCTGTCATCCACAAATTTGACTACAAGTCCAAGTCTAGCAAGTGCGGATACGGACAAGAGATTCTTCTTGATCCCAGGTACATAAAGTGCATCAACAAGTGTGAAGGAGCTGCCATTAGCAGCAGTGAGCACAATCTTTCCAACTCCCTGAACTGGATAAGATGCGTTGTTGGCACAAGTGACTGAATTCCCATGAGGGACAGACTCGAGAGAGGTAAACAATTATGATGTGAGGTAATGTGCTTTGTAGCACCACTGTAGAAATACCACACATGTGAATCTGCAGCAACAACTGACAAGGATGCATCATGGACAACAGGATTGTAAGTGCACTCTGCGCTAAAAGCCCATTCTGCATCAACATCAGCATTACAGTCTCCTTTCACAGAAGACTCAACAATGGCTGCATTTGTAGTCGAACCAGCATTTGCAGTGGAACCACCCTCTTTCTTCTTAGCCTCTTTGGCCTTCAACTTAGGACACGACTTGATTAAGTGATCATTAGCTTTACAATAATGGCAACACATGTTCTTTTTTCCCTTGTCACCAGAATTTCCAGACGAATTGCTGCTAGTAGAAGCATTAGGAATAGAATTTTTTCCACTCGCAACAGAACCATAAGAAGTGGCTGCATTACTGTTACCACCCTTTCTTTGAGAAGCAATAAAAGCCTGTTCAACTGCAGTCCTGTTTTTTCTGGAAAGTAACTCTTGCAACAGCAATGTGCATAATGCATCAAACTTGACAACTTCTGGATTTCCTTGGGTCATAAGTCTCCAAGTACTAGCAAAAGTCTGGTAAGAATCTGGTAAGGCATCAAGAACAGTCTGCACAAGGGAACTGTCTGAAATGACTTCTCTTCCAGAAATAAGTTGCTCATTGATATCCTTGACACTAGCAAGGAAAGTGTCCATATCATCTTCCTCATGCATAATCTTCAACTACAACTCTTTACGTAGCAAAGCAATTTTAGCCTCATTGCGACTTGCATAAAGACCAGCCAAAATATCCCAAGCCTGTTTTGCAGATTTTGCTCAACGGATGTGAGGAACAATGGTGCATTTCACAGACAACGCAATTAATGCATGAGCTTGCGCATCCTTAACATCCCAATGAGCTTGTTCTACCGTAGGCAAAACAACTCTAACAACAGCAATCCTTGCAGCAAGACCTGCAACATCCTCAACATCGCCTACATCCTCAGAACCAGGACGTACATCAATGCCTTGCACAATGTTCCAGACACCCTTTGACACAAGAACATGTTGCATCATATAAACCCACATAGGGTAGTTGTCCCCATCTAACCTGTCCTCAGCAGCAAACATCTTGAACACATCTGTGTTGTTGTTGTCAGCCATGGTAAATGCTGCACCTGATGTAAAAACTGCCCGAAAATAGGAGAAACAGAGCGGGAGCAACCTGTGCTTTATAGCACAAACCGTAGAAGACTATAAGGCACCTGTTATGCAGAAAACAACACTGACAGAAATTCTGCACAAAATGACAAAATAGCCTATGCAGTACTGCCTGTAGTGGAAACGGAGGCCGAAATGAGCCCAAATCAAAATGCGAATGCTCGCCAA
This sequence comes from Adiantum capillus-veneris, assembly GCF_014529385.1. Classification (NCBI taxonomy): domain Eukaryota; kingdom Viridiplantae; phylum Streptophyta; class Polypodiopsida; order Polypodiales; family Pteridaceae; genus Adiantum; species Adiantum capillus-veneris. Next base: position 159,741,322 of record NC_140940.1, on the reverse strand, counting down.
ACCTCACTGAAATCAGAGAAAGTGAGCAGGCCTGTGCTGGAGCAGCTGGTGACTAAGCCCGGGAGGACGCAACCTGCTCTGATACCAATTGTGGGAATTAGGGTTGCAGAGAAACGCACACAGCTTGGAGAAGAGGAAGGAAGCTCAAGGCACACGATAGAGAGTGTGTTACTTAGTGTGCAATGGAAAGATGGATAGCCCTAGAGTGATGGGCGTATATACAATGCACAGGGGAAAAAACCTCCTAAAGAGGGAAAAAATGCCCCGACGGTCCTAGTGTGTTCACACACGTCACTACCACATGTATATGGTAACATATATATCTCTCTCTCTCGCTTTGTTTTCTTTCTCTCTCCCTCTCCCTCTCTCTCTCTCTTTGTTTTCTCTCTCTCTTTGTTTTCTTTCTCTCTCCCTCTCTCTCTCTCTCTCTCTCTCTTTTCCTCTCTCAATGTGTATGTGTATGTCTTCTATGTTTATGCATGTGTGTGTACATTCTTTGTAAATTCAATGTGTGTGTGTGTGTGTGTGTTTTGTTTATGCATGTGTGTAGATTATCTCTCTCTCTCTCTCTCTCTCTCTCACACACACACACACACACACAGTGTGTGTGTGTGAGAGAGAGAGAGAGGGAGAGAGAGAAAGAGGGGAAGGGAACATGAGAGGGAGGAGAGGGAATCAACATACCTGGCTCTCCTTCCTCGTCTTGTGTGTGTGTGTGTGTGTGTGTGTGTGTTGGGGGGGGGGGGGGAGAGAGAGAGAGAGAGAGAGAGAGAGAGAGAGAGAGAGGCGAGGGCATACGTGCAAATTGAGAGTGCCAAAACTCAGATATGAGGTCTGAGTTTTTGGCACTCTCAGCTTTTTTTTTTACCATGTCGACGTCGCTATGAGCATCGCTATGAGCATCGCTACGCAACAAATAGTATAGCGACGCCATCGATTTTCACGTTTGAACGTCGCACTGCTAGCGTCACTAATATGGAGAATGTTTTGTAGTGTTTGAGGATTATCCAGATGGCTATGGTGTACATCCGCTAGGAGTATACCAGGCGCAACGCCAAAGAGATAATCAAGATTGGTGGTGCGTATCCTATTTGGGGTATAGTGTGTCAGAGGATTGGGTACGTTATGGTGGCTACAAATGGTCGACTTACCATTATAGTTTTTATGTGCCCCCACCTGGGACACCACCAACATATTTGCTATATCGCTATGGTAGAACAAAATCTTTGTTTCTTCTTTTTGTAATCGTTTTATAGTATATATTTTAAAAATACCCAATTTTCAAATCTCTTTTCTCTTTTTTATAGGACCATTTGAAGCAATAGATGGAGATTTTGGAACAATTGCTTCTCGATTTGCACGCCAACTTTCACTTTGAGCTATATGTCATATTGTGAAGGGATTTATTGGCGATAAATAGAGTACTTTACAACATAAAAAAGTATACAAAACGTTGTGACTTTTTGGTGGGATTATGAATGAATGTAGCTAAAACTAAGTAAGAAGTATTTTTGTTGTTGGTATTACACAAAGTTAATCTACTATAAGTAATAAGTGCTATCTTTGTAATGTCCATCTCATATTTTTATAAGCATCTTTAGTCCTTTGCATTCAATACTTCTTAAGCATCTTTAGTCCTTAGCATTCAATACTTCAGACAAAACCATACTTATGTCAATTGAGTATACAAAGACAAAACCATACTTATGTCAATTGAGTATACAAAGGATGAATTACTATTTTAAGAGTTTTCTTGGCATGTCATAAAATAATAATATGTTATCATGGTTGTGACTCTAAATTCCCCTATATAACCTCTCATTGGAAAGTGCTTTAAAAGTAGAATATAAATGTAGACTTTTTAAATCAAGTTTGAATTTCCTCTAAGAATTTCAGTTAACACACATTTTTTAAAAAACCCTAACAACTTAAGGACATTTTATAAGCACATATTTACAAAAAACCCCTAACAACTTAAGGCCATTCATGTGGTGGAGTGAAACTTAAATTAAATTAAACATTTATAGTGGAGAAATGCGCATTGTCGTTCTATAATGTGATAACCTTCTGTGAAATAAAGTTCCTTTATGTGATCTATCATCAAATAGAATTTTAAGAGTAAAATGAAATCACAATCTCTACCAAAATGTGATTTTTTTGAAAATGTAGTTATAGAAAAAACCAATAGCTCATGTTTGGCCATGTGGCACCAAAAAAGTTAGTGTGCATTGATTGGATTGGTTCTGAGTTTTAAATTTCATTTTCAAGTTACTAAGTTTAAACTCAAGGGCTTACCAAATTTTAAGTATGAGGATATGTTTTATGACATATACTTACAGGAAGGATATATAGGTGTGTCTTGGGAAATATTTGCAGCAGTAGAAAGAGATGGTCAAGATTTAAATATGAGCCATTTTCAAGTTGGTAAGTTTAAACTCAAGGGCTTACCAGACTTTAAGTCCGAGGATAGGTTTTATGACATATACTTACAAGAAGGATAAACATGTGTGTCTTGAGAAATATTTGCAGCAATAGAAAGGGATGGTCCAGCTTTAAATATGAGCCCAAGAGGGAATTTGGGAACTATGTTAACCTTGAAAACTTGGGAAAAGTAGAGGAAGAACTATACAACAAGCCCAAAAAGGTCATTTCTTTTTGTAATTATTATGTATACTAGTATATGACCCGCACATTGCTGCAGCTAAGAAGAAGCAATCGCGGCACTCTCCTCCCTCACCTTCCCCCAAAGGTCGCAACATGTACATATATACAGTAGTATGTGACCCATGTCGAAAGTGGCAACATATATATATGTATATGTGTGTGTGTAAATACACACACACGCACACCCACACATGCCCATGTGTTGACAACAGTCTAGCCATGATCTTAGAAGATGATTCACACAATCAAATGCACTCTTGTCAAATGTGATAATGGGATTTCCACAAACCTAATCTCTTTAGCAACTCTCTCTCTCTCTCTCTCTCTCTCTCTCTCTCTCTCTCTCTCTCTCTCTCTCCCCCGTGACAAAACTTGAACTACATTTGGAGTTGGTATGTGGACGGATTAACTTTGCCATAAGCAAGCGAGTCCCTCTCTATTTGTAGAAACATACTTAACCTTCGAATTTTCCTTAGTCTCTCTCTCTCATGTACGCACGTTTCATGTACACGTGCATACACACACTTACCGCAACAATCAACAACTCAGTGGGGGAGGGGGGTAGCACAATTGCTCGTGACACGTGGAGATGTCATTTTTTCAAGAACTTTAAGAAAGAGTATAGGAGTGCCTCTTTAGAATAATTTTTTAAAATTTTGAAATAAAAAATTGCACAATTTGTTAAAATAATATCAATATTGGTCTTGATAAATTTTCCTTTAAAAAAAAATCCAAATATATCTTCAAAAGCTAAATTTGCATTGAGAAGCAAAATCCTCCTCAAATTTATCTTTTTTCTATGATTTACTCTAGTAGAGTAGAAAGTCTTTGGTATAAAAAAAAGGTAAGTTTTTTATTTTTCATTGTCAAAAGGTTTTTTATTCATACAATTTGCTTTTCATTCATACCCTTCACTTATATATATATGTATACACACACACACACACATATATGTATGCGTGTATGCATGTATATATATATATATATATATATATATATATATATATACATGGAAATATTTAAAGAGACAGAGAGAGAGTTTTTGCAGAGTGTGGTTTTGGTGGAACGGTCTATCTTTCAAGGTTGTTGTCATCCTCTCTCCGTTTTGCTTACCATGGAATTTTACTATCTTTAGGAGAGGCTTTTCTTGTAGTTTTTGGTTTTTTTCATTTCCGCATGTAGCTAGTTGTACTTGATTCTCACAAATCCAATTTGTTGCTTACATTCTCTCAGATTCATCATCATCTAGGCATTCTCAAAGATTTTTCAAGTAATACGAATAAGCCTCTTTTGAGAGAGAGAGAGCAATCAAAAATGCATTTTTTTTGCCAACATGCAGTAGATTGGTTATCCAAATCTCCTTCCAAGGAACATAATTAGAGTCCTACATTTATTGGAGGTAGACTAATCTTCTTCTTCTTCTTCTCCTTCCTCTCTCTCTCTCTCTCTCTCTCTCACACACACACACACACACACACACACACACACACACACACACACACACACACACACACACACACAAAAAAAAACTAGGATATTTTGATGTGAATAGTTGTTGAAAATCAACGTCTCTCTCTCTCTCTCTATTTCTTTTCATTGATCAGTGGCTCTATATCATTTGGTCTCCCCCCTCCCCTCTCTCTCTCTACACACACACACACACACACACACACATATATGATTGGCTCTCTCTTTTAGCACACATAACCTCTCTCTGATCTCTTCTTCTCTTTGAGCGATGCCCTCTGATCTCTCTCTCTCTCTCTCTAACACTCACACACACACACACACACACATACATGCTTGTGTGTTGGCAGTGGCCTACCCATGATCTTAGAAGCAGATTCACACAAGCAAGTGCACTCTTGTTGAATGTGACACAAGACTTTCCACAAACCTCCTCTCTTTACCAACTCTCTCTCTCTCTCTCTCTCTCTCTCCCTCCCCGGGTGATAAACTTAAACTACATTTGGACCTGGCATGCCAGTTTGCTTAACTTTGCGATAAGCAAGCGAGTCCCCCTCTATTCATAAAAACATACTCAACCTTTAAGTTTTCCTTAATCTCTCTCTCTCTCTCTCTCTCTCTCTCGTGCTATACACACTCATCATAACAATCAACAACTCGGTGGGAGAGGGGACGGGGTAGCATGTTTGCTTACGACATGTGGAGGTGTCAATTTTTCAAGAACTTTAAGAAAGAGTATAAGAGTGTGTCTAGAGTAATATTTTAAATTTTTAAAATACAAAATTATAAAATTTGTTAATATAATATCAATATTGATCTTGAAAAAATTCCCTTGATTTTTTTTTTCAAATATATCTTCAAATTTAAAAGTCAAATTTGCATTGAGTAGTAAAATTCTCCTCCAATTTACCTTTTTTCTATGATGCATATTTAACGTGATACATTTATCCTCTTGTGTAGAGTGAAAAGTCTTTTGGCAAAAGAAAAGAAATAAGTATTTTGACTTTTTATTGTCAAAAGGATTGTCAAATGGTCATTCCAGCAGTTTTGTAAAATTGAAGTGAACTAATGAGTGACACGTGGAGGCCCTCTCCATCCTTAAAATTTTTAAGCTGCATTATATATAGTATTGATAGATGTTTTTTTCTTTATAATTTGATTGATAAAGCTAAACAACTATTTATTTCTTTCGTTATAATAGTATTATAGGTTTTCTTCCAGTGAAAGTCAAAACACAGTGTGATACTCTTTCTCACTCTGTGCATTTCGCTCGCGTTGTGCTCCTCTCTCTCCCCAAAGTGCCGTCCCCGCTATCTTGATATCTCTATGAGCATAGTTGCTTCTTTGCATCCAATATTTGACTCATGACTAAACATATGTTGATTTAATACATTATACATTCCGTTCATGTAATGAATTGTTTTATTTCTTATCTTTTTATAAAGATGGATTACTACTTAGAAGTGCTATGTCGACAAGCCTAAAAGATAGCTAGCGATGGAGTCTCTTTTTCTCTTTCTCTCACTCCTTTGCTCAATTGCATTGCCATGCCGGCCATCCACTGCCATCCAAAGAATGGGTCACACACCTAAAAAATCATTTGCACAAAAAAAGTGAAAGTTCACCATGGCCAATATAAGGCTATTGAGAAGAGTTTAATAATAAGAGGTTTCTTTGTAAGAGGAAAAAAGAGAAATTAACACTAGCATTTTAAAACATTTTTAAGGACTACTTATGTAGGCCAACAAGGTGAAAGAGGATCATAAAGATTTTGTGCTACCTAATACTTAATGCTCCTCTAGGTAAACAAATATACCAACACCCTTTGTCATTCCCGCAAGAAATAATAAAAAAGAAAGGTTGTCATGATTAGTTTATAATGTGGCACTACTCAGCAAGCTTTATCAAGTGGTCCACAATTGCTCCCAAGATGCAATGCTTTACTTAGGTGTTATCCGGGCCAAAAATGAGATCTAACAAAGGTGAAATGCACACGTTACTAGTAGAATGAGTATGAAATCAAGTCGTGTAAGGCTATGAAATGAAAGGACCCATTAACAAATTGAAAACAAACAAAAAGAGGAAGATTTTAATGCTTTCACATGAAAAGGTAGGTCCAATCAGTATAGGTGTAGACAATTTCAAATGTACACCTAGCTTGTTTCGGAAAAAAGCCAAATATTTTATATGTGAGCAAGGTGAAGAGGCACGGAAAACAATTCTATCTACTATTATAAAAGGGGAAGGGATTTCAGCTTCCTCCCCCGAACACGTGTTGATGTCTCTTGAATCCAGCCGATGTGCCCTGCAGCCAGCTACGTAGCATGCTTAGTCAGGGATAAAAGCTTCTGCGAAGAGAGAGGGAGATCGAGGCGGCCGAAGGCCCCCCCTGACACATGGAACTCTCTCCTAACTCTAGAAATCATTTAACGAGTGTACACTGGCTGCCAACATTGCGCGCAGAGAGAGAGAGAGAGAGAGAGAGAGAGAGAGAGAGAGAGAGAGAGAGAGAGAGAGAGAGAGTAAGTAAGTAGGTTACTGCACACATTCCATTTTTAAAAAACAAAAGCCTCATTTTACAAAACAAATTAACTTTTTAAAAAAAAACTCCAAGAGAAGCCCAGAAGCCATAGGTTTTTTGTATTAACAATGCTTTAATGTACAAAAGTAAATGAGAGAACAAGGAGAGTAAGTAGGTGAGCATAAATGATCCCATTAGGCAAAGGAAATATCTGTTACCTGCCACCATCACCAGAAAAAAACAAACAAAAAGTTAGAATTTTTACATGGTGGAAGACAGGTGTCAAAAAGATTTCCTACTTGTTATTGATGTCAACTTAATAAAATCACTAAGCTCAATCCTACCTGTGTAGAAGACTCCATGTGGAGGGATGAAGAGGAGGTAGAGTTTTGTCTCCTTGTCAGCTTTAGTGAAGTCCTCTAGTAAGCATACAAATGAAGGACCCTTAGCCCCTTTTTATACATGGCAAGAGACTCTCTTCTTTTTAGGAGGTTTGTTTGAAGGGTTAGAGAGGAGTGGGGTGAAGTAGTGGGGGGTCCCTTTTTCATTTAAGAGAGGTGTAACAAAAGTAGTGGTCACCACCTATTTTTTTGAAAAAGGAATACGTACCCTTTCTACTCACAAAATCTACTCTTTTGTTTTGTGGTATGTGTAGATGTAGAGTTTTGAGAGAATATGCCATTTCAATGTTTTTTCAAAAGGTAGGGGCAGTATGTGAGAAAGAGGCCCACCTCCGCCCACACTAGGGTGTATTTGTCCCACTTTGGAGGCACTAGTCCCCCAAAGGGGTCCTAGTGCCCTCCAGTTTTTAGAAGGTCCAAAATATTAGTGGGTAGGCATGCAAATGAGGAAGATGAAAATCCCTTGAGGAATCTCCTAACAAGTCTCCATAGGCGAGCTCTTTCAAAACCGTTAATACAAAATGCATTGACAAGAGCCCGAATGTCCTGGGCGGCTTCATGAGGACTAGAGTTGCAAAATAAGATGGGTTTTAGTTGGGATATGATCACTTTGTGAGCCCAATCTGCAGGCCTATTGCTAGATCGCTTGATGTACCTGATGGGAGTGTAAGATACGTCGGTGTATTTTTTATGCAAGCTTTTGACAAGAATACCTTTATGTATGGTGAGGCAGAGGTTTAGAAACTTGGTAATGGTTCCTATCTCTACTTCTATTGTGAGACAGCTGGGGTATATGTTTTGTTGTGTAATAAAGTACGAAGAGTCTTGGGAGTTTATGAGAAGGATGTCGTCAAAGTATCTAAATGGTATTCCAAGTTTTGGAAGCATTAGACGTTTATGTGGATCTGCTAATGTTTGACTAAGAAATTCAAATTCCAACGAGTGAAGGTACAAATTACACCACAATGGGGAGCAAGCCAACCCCATTGGTATGCCATTTACTTGTCTATACACCACTCCTTGACATTGTATGAACATATTATTAATGAGCCACGTGTTTAGTGAAATCACTTCTTCCATTGCAAAGGACAAACCAGATTTATATGCTTGTGATGACTAAGTACCTTCTACACACAAGGTTGGTAGACTTCTAAATGAGATGTAACATCCATGCATGCATGAGAATGCATATGTTAAGAGTTTGGTTTGATGATGTAGAAGTCCTTGGTTTCCTTGATGCAGAATATTTTTATAGCATCGCTTTACATCTCCAGAGAAAAGTGAGGTTGCATGTGTAGGTAAGTTAAGTACACAATCATAGACGGAATCTATGATCCACCAAGATTGTATGTGGATGTGATGGCATAACAATGATTTTTGATTAAGCTTTCTAGCCTGGCTTTTAGAGGAGCAGTGCAAGTTTTTAAGATGCAAGCCATGAGAAGGGAGATTTCTGAGTAGCAACACGAAGAGCCACACGTAATCCACCTAAAGGTAGATTTGTGAATCTTATAAATAGCAGTGAGATAGGGGAGACACATGTGAAGAGGGGTGAGAAGTGGGAGAAGAAAATCATATACCCTAGACAAGGTTATGTCTATATCTTCATGCCAAAGAGAAAAGTCTTCACCTTGTAGTCTCTTTTTGGCCTCTAAGGAGATGAAGTGTTTGCAAACAATTACCATATTGTTTGGTGCCTTGTCTAAACAAGTAATAAAGAACCTCTCTTGTAGATCCTCAATCTCAAATTTGAGATCGTTGTGAGGTTGGTGTTGTCTCTTTGGGGGTAAGTGTGAGACACAATAAGCTTGTAGTAATTGTAGTGCTTCTAAAAGAGAGAGTGTGTGAGGGAGTATTACACACTTTTTCTCTAGGAGAGAGATGAACACTTGTTTAATCTCTAGAAATGCCACATGAAAGTTAGGTGTTTGTGTAGGGATGTGTCCCAATCCATTCTCACATAAATTAGCCAGTGGTGTGCTAACATATTGATTAAAGTGGGTAGTCAATACATGTGTTGCATCATCATCTTGAAGCAAAACATCATTACATTGACACTTAAACTCATGTGTTGCTGAAAAAACATCTTTTGCATTACCAAGAGTAACCTTTAGTGGGGGATCAAAAGTCCAAGAGAACAAACACTCATCCTGTTGGACGGGTACGCCGCGACGGACGTCAGCACAGTGAGAACTCACCTAACAAGTAATGTCAGCTAAGGACGAATATCGACCTGCAGGCGCGTGGAAGCAAGCATAAGGTGTCAACCTACACTCGACCGACTCCTAACTAATTCCTATAGAGGTCTCTACCAATTGTCTGAGTCACAGCCTTCAAGAGTACAAAAGAGGAAACTTCCTACAACGCTTGCTAGAGCCAAACACCCATCAAACACTTTCGAAAGACCATAGAACGTGAAGGAGACCCTACTAATACCTGTAGGACACTCTCCCTAAGGTCTATGAACCAAAATCACGACCCAAAACACCCGGTGCAGAAATACGTAGGATGTCTGGCCGAAATCTGCAGGTCTTCGTTTCTGAAATCTGAAGTGCCTAATATGTAGTTCTACTCAATGTGAATGCGTGGATATGCTGCAATGCAAAATCAGATAGCGTATGCTCACCCAAACAACCGATGAAGCTCGTAGAAGGAGCTCTCAAAGCCGGACCGTACGCGCGCAATGTTGGTATCGGCGCGTAGCTCTAGTCGGGGGCAACATGCTGCACTTCTTTGCACTCGATTTCGACCACCGTAGCACACGTAGCGTCAAGACGAAGCTCCCACTTTCTCTCTCGTATACAATATGCTCACTCATAGACTTCAAACTTCTTTTTTAAAAATGACAAAAGGTCCTTCATTAAGGTCAAAAAGTGGTATATATACCTTACAACTTCTCAAACCCTAAAGTTCCAAAATCAACCATCTATTCAATCTAACTATCAAAACTGGAATACAATCTGGAAACTTCTGTAAGTCCCAATATTTACAAGGTGAAAAATCGGGTTTTTCTCAATGAATGAATAATTACAAAAATAATAGTCCGCCGAGTAGTTAGATGCCGTGGGGTGTGTCCAGCTACTAACATCCCCCCCCTCCTCGTTCATGTCGTCCCCGACATGGCCTTGATCCAGTGCTTCATCTTATGGTCTCCCGCATCTTTAGCAGTGATTCGTACCTTGCATGGAGATTCAGCATTGTTGGGCCAAAGATATCTGTATGCATGGTGAAGAACCCCGTGTAGAATGCTTCTTCAAAAGCCTGGAGGTGATAGGATGGTAGAAACATAATTCTTTAATACAACGCATGTATCACCTCCTTGGAAGGATGACCTGACAAATCATAAGCACATCTGTATGTATCCTGGAAGAAGAATATGCTGTCGATCACCTGGCCTGGCTTGAAGGTCTCGAACACTGCTACGATGGTTCTGCAGATTTTTCTCATCATAATGCATGTAAGGTCAGGTGAGCCAGTGAACAAATTTATGGCACCCGTTAGGGTTTTCACCATGTATTGTACACTTATTCTCTCACCTGCCTTTACGCCCGGCAGCTTTGGGTAGTTCAGCCAGGTGGGTTGGCTTCTTTGCAAGATTTCTTGTGCCTTCCACGTCCTAACCCTTGGTAGAGGTTAGAAGCTGAGGTTGTCTCTGATGTGTTTAGGTGCCTCTACCAAGTGTATTAGGTATTGTGGGTACTTGGTAAGCCAAGCTTTCCTCCACTTTGGCTGAGAATCCACTATGAGCTTTACTCCTTCTGGCCTCGAGGTGTCTGCATTGTAGAGAGGTTCCGTTGGCTCTTCTCTTATTCGCTTGTTTATTGTTGTTGCCTCATATTTCAGCAATGGATAAGGGAGAGAGGGTTGAAGCCACTCGCGCCTGAGATTGCTGGCGTCGATCTTCTGAATGGTCATAGATTTGAAGACCCTCTGCTCCCATTCCAAGGCTTCCTTTGTGCTTTATCTGAGCTCTGCCTCTATTGCCTTACTCAATTTTCCCTCCTCTTCTTGTGTTAGATCCTGTGGCTCTTGAGAGGATCCTGCTATGCTTTCCTCTGGCATGGGTGTGCCCACAAGATCTTCCACATTGTCGAGGTCGATGCCCTCATTTGCAGCTGGCCTTGAGCTTTCTGCTTCTGCTTGTTGCCTGCCTTTCAACTCCTCAATTTGCTTGAGGAATGTCTGCTTTTCCGCTTCGGCTTCTCTGCCCATAGTCACGAGGAGGTCATTAAGTTCAGCGTTTACACTTTCCGCCTCCTCGAGCTTTATCTTTATGTTCTCCATTTCTTCTTGTAGGGCTTTTTGGTTGTCCTCCATTCTTGTTTGCATTGCGATAGAACCTTCAGCCATCATCAGCCTCTGCTTCTTCTCGAGAGTTAGCTCCTTCTGAAGTGCTTGCATTTTCTCTTCATATATTTGACTCTCGGAAATGATTTGAGTCGAGCTCGTAGCTCTAACTCTAGTAGGTGATGCCCGCAGCCTCTGGATGGTTTGATCTTTGACTTTTAATTGGTCCTTGAGCTCAAGGACTTCATCCAGGCTTGCTTCTTGTTCTATCTCTGCCTTTTCCTTGGCATTCCGCATGGCCTCTACTTATTTTGTTTCTTCTGCCAGCTGGAGTGTCAGATTATCCCGTTCTTTTTCAGCATCTTGCAATGACTTGCTGAGCTGCAGACACTCTTCTTCAGCTGCTTGTATTCTTTTTTCTGCTGCCTCATTTGCTTCTTCCTTTGCTTGGTAGTTTTGTAGAGCCGTTGCCAAGCTGGCCTAGAGGTCAGCTTCTCTCTCTTTTAGCCCTTGGCTTCGTACCTGCAGAGAATCCCTTTCCATCATGGTCTTTTCTTCAGTGGCCTTTAGAGTTATCATTTCTTCGTCTGATGCCATAGATTGTGCTCGTATTCCAGCTAGCATGGTCATCACCACGTCCCAGTCATTAGAGGGCGGGTGCAGGTCTACCGTGTCAGTAGCAATCTCTTTTAGCTCCACTAGCCGGATGCCTGGCATCTGTTCCTTATGCCCTGTCCTCGCCAAGTCGAATGCGACTGTGGCGGCTTCTTCCCTTGTATAGCTTGTAGCTAGCAGGTCCAAAAATGCATAATAGGCCTCATCTAGTCCTTTTTGTTCAGACTCAGGCTTGGCCTCTTCCTTTGGCTCAGGTTGTTGCCTTTGCTCTTTCTCCTCAGCTTGGTTTTCTATTTGTTTGTCCTCAGCCTCTTTATCTTTTGGTGGAGGGATGCTAGGCGGTGGTGATGGCTGCGGGCTGGGTTTAGGGCTTTTTGGTAAAGTTGTAGGCTTGGCCTCTTCCTTTGGCTAAGGTTGTTGCCTTTGCTCATGCTCCTCAGCTTGGTTTTCTTCTTGTTTTTCCTCAGCCTCTTTATCTTCTGGTGGAGGGCTGCTAGGCGGTGGTGATGGCGGTGGTGATGGCTGCAGGCTGGGGTTTAGGGCTTTCTGGTAAAGCTGCAGGTTTGCCTTTTAAGTCCCTGTCTGATTTTGTTTTCCTTTCCCTTTCTTGGCTTTCTTGCTCATCTAGCAATGTCTGCCTTATCTGCTCCACTTCCTCCTCAGTGAAAGGGACATGGGGAATGTTTTCCGTTGCAGCATCAAGAATCTCGAAATTCTTGATGTAATCTTCAAAGCGGTCCCTCTGCACTCTTCTAGATGATCCGGACATAGACTCGAGAGATGGCTTCCAGAGTTCGTTTAAATCACCCTTGAGGACTCTTTCTGCTTGGAAACTCTCCATCAGTCTCTCGAGTCTTGCCGCTTTTTGTGACCTTGTCTCTTTGGCCGGCACTTGAGCAGACTCCTTTTTTCCTTTCTTCTACTCAGGTTGCTCCTCTGCAACTGGCTCTAGCCATCTCTTCAACCTCTTAGCCACCATTGGTGCTCTTTGTGGCTCATCTTCCTTGTCTTCTTTTACCCTTAGCCAATCATTCTGAGATGGGGGATCAGGCCACCTTCCTTTAGTGTGTAGTGCTTCATAAACCACCTTGGTTATCATTTCTCCTGGCACTATGTAGGTTGGCTTTTTGTTGCCCATTTTTACCAAGCTGTCATGTATGTAAGCCGCATAGTTGGGGTGCCTTTTGTCATTGCCCAAGTAAATGTTGTGGCAATTGCACCTGGCGGCATCCTGTACTTCTTTGGCCTCTTCGTGCACATGTGGAAGTACTAGTTGTACAATTGGCTCATGATTGCCACCTTTGGGTTGGCAATGTCTTCAAAGGTGTAATTTGCCTTTTTCTCTTTGTACACCTTGACTTCATCCCTTCTTTTTGTCACACTGTCTCTCTGATTGGAGAGATCTAGTGCATGGGCTACAACCCGCTCCATGATGATGATCTCTGTATCGGGTCTACCTTGCAAATCTGTCACCTTGGCCACTCCATCCTCTTTGATGCTGGTTACAAACTCCCATACTCTTTTGACGTCCATCCCTGCTGGTATTGCTTCGAAATAGTTATGGAGGTCAATTTTCTCCAAGTAGCCGGCCATTTTGCTTCGTACAAATTCATTGAGCTCTCTTGGCAGCATTGGTAGCTCTATTACATTGCCTTCGTTGTCTTTGAACACTCCCTGGTAGATCTTTAGGTCGTTTGACTCTAACAGATCTTCCTGTATCAAGGTGTGCTGGTGGGCTTTAGTGTTCCCTCTGGAATGACAAAAGGTTCCACCTCGTCCAAATAATCTTTGATTGTCATTCTTTTCTTCTTTGCCGGTGACTTCGAGGCTGCCATAGATCCTGTTGCACGCAGTAATCCAAAGTTAGCGTTTTTTCCATATTAGCTGCGAAACTGAGTTTTACTCATCCAAATGACTTGAAAATTGGAATTATAGCTTAAAAGGAACTTGTGAAGCTGTGCATGTGCTCACAGTGCAAATCTGGCCAAAAATTTCCATCTAGACATCCTACGCGTAGTATGTCTTTTTCTTCAGAATTGGTTCATACTTGACATGCAATTAGTGTAAGGCTCATGGAGCATGGCTATAGGCTTGGATTTGAATTTGGATATCAAAAAGTGGATTTTTGGGCTGATTCAGGCTTTAGGTCACAATTTAGGTAGAATGTCCATCATAGGTAGCAATTGATGTCCAAATGGGTTGAAAATTGGTATATGGGCTCATTGCACCATGGTATTGGCTCCTATGATGTCATTCTTTGCATAGAAGGCTAAATTTATGCTGAAGACATACTACGCGTAGGATGTCCTTTTCATCAGAATTGCATGAAACTTATTCTGTGGGTTGTTCTTGGCCTATGGAACATGGCCATGTTCTTGGATTTGAATTTGGATAAGATTTGATGCTTGTAGGGCTTTGTGAGGTGTTTTTGGACTCAAAAAGTGTATCTTGAAGGTATTGGGGATCAAAAGTGATTAGAATGGCTTCAAACTTGAAATATGGGCTCTTGATGATGAGGTAATTAGATCTGAAATGACAAAATATCCCTTCCATGCCAAAAAGGTCCATTAGACATCCTACGCGTAGGATGTCTTTTTCATCATTTTGACTCCCTGACCACACAAATTGTTTGCTGATGTGTATGTGAATGTGTTGTGCAAGTTTCACGAGATTTGGACAAGATTTGGTAGATCAATCGCCCATTATTGCCTCTATGCTCTAACTTTGCGTTTTTCCATGCATATGAGGTCAAATCTGGTCCAAATGTGATGAAACTTGGTGTATGGCTTGTAAATGTCATTCAGAACATGTGCATGACAAAAATTGATGAGGTTTGTGCCAAAAAGTGCCCTTGAGACATCCTACGCGTAGGATGTCTCCTGGTGATTTTTTCAGTGCTAGTGCTCCCAGTGCTTGCCCTTTGCCCCCCTAAGTCCCTTTTGAGCCTAATTTCAACAAAAAAGTCAAATGGATAGAGTATAACTCCCTGTGTGGACTTCAGAGCCTCCGAGCTATTTTTTGACTTTTGGAGTGCTTTTTGGCGATGAAATTTCTCGATGTTGGTCTCCATAGCCTCCCAATCCCTTGGGGATCCTTGCCGTATGGTTTTTGTCGACTTTGGCTTCGCCAGAGCTCCATTTGGCAATTTGTCGTTCTAGAAGCACCCGTGGTTGCGTTTACATATCTTTGATGATTTGTGGTGGTCTATCACCATAGTACTTGGTTGTTGATGGTCTAGGAAAGCCGCTCGTGAAGTTTGGTGGCAAACGGACTTGCGGTTTGACCGCAAGTGCATTCTGACGCTTTGTGTGTCTGATGTCGTTTCTGAGGTTTTAGTGCCGCTTCGGGTCACTTTTTGGTTATGCAGGTCATATGGACTTGTCGAGCATGTCGAGATGCTCCTACCCATAAATTTTGGTAGCATTTGGTCGCCGTTTCGCCAATTTCCCATTTGGTGGCCTCTTGCGGGTTTCTGGGACTTAGGTTTTTTTCCCGATGGTTTCCCACTGCGTTTGGCTATCCAGGACTGGTCTCCTAGACTAGGGTAAGCTGCCGATGAAGTCTTGTTGCTTTCGGGTTAGCCGTAAGGCCGCTGTCTCTACTTGCAGGTCTCTACCGCTCGCTTTGTGTGTGACCTCTACGCTAGTTTTCGCGACATAATGACAAACATGCGCGAAAAGCTCAAGGTGGTGAGCCTATCTCTCATGTCTGGAGCTGGTCGGGTAGACGTGCACATCGTAGAAGCTGCTGGAAGGTCGATCCGATCTAGGTGGCAGAAGCTCTCTCCACAAAGTCAATAGTGAGAATGAGCTAAAAATGGGGTGAAAATTTCTTATAATGGAGGTCCCCGAACCAATTTTCATGAAATTTGACATGTGCTCCTATCTTCCTGCGAGATACGGTTTAGGCTCAAAAATTTCTTGATTTGGACTCCATTTGCTCTGTTTACCAGAAATTTGTCATTTCGGTCAAAACCTGGCCAAAACACTCTTTCCGCTCTAGTCTCATAATTGCACCCCCACTGTACCATAGGTTGTCCTATAGTCACTGATCATCCCCATATTTTTTGTTTTTCATTACGACTGTTTTTCACCTGTTTTTTGTATTTTTGAAGTTTTTCTGCCGAAAATTAGCAAAATTAAAAGGAAAATAGCAAATCAAACCCAGAAAATCCCAAAAATCATAATAGATCACAAACATCACCTCAACACATTATATAAACTCATATGCAATTTTTATGGCCGGATTTCTCCGTTTTACCAATATTTTACCTGAAAAATGGCTATATACACACACCTAGGGGCTTGATTTGGCGTTTGGCCCCCTATACCTGTAGCTTCATGTTGTATAAGGGCATATATACTTGGTTACTTTAGAAAATTTTGCAATCAAACAACAACCCTTAAAATAGTCGAAAATCATGCCCTTTTTTGCCGTTTCGGTCATTGGTTCCGCATTTGAGAATGCCTTCTAGAATGTCTCCCCCCCTCCTAGTCGGAGTCCTCCCGGACGACAAGGTTTCGCCTCGGAGTATGTGCCGTGCATATGTTGAAAAAGTTATGTTAATGCTTGGCCGATTAATATGGCCCTATTTTATGCATACTCGATCAATGCATGGAAAAATTAATGCTGTGCAAGAGAAGGGAATAAGCAAGATGCTTATTGGCACTTGCCGTCGAGGCTTCCTGTTTTCTTTGCAAGTAGCAGCTGTAACTCTACTGCTCTCTGTTTAATTGTCCTTTTGGCAAGAGGCAATTGCTTTGCCGACATTGTTGATGGAGTCGTAGCTGTTTCTGAGGATAGAATTGGCTGGGATGTAATATCTATGGGCCTTATGGCCTTGGCTTTCCATTGGTATTTTGTTGCTGCCGACTTTTGTAGATGGTTTGGCACTTTCTTGTTTGCCACTGGTTTGTCTTTCATCAGCATCCACATATATCGGTTCTCCTGGTTGACATGCATATGTCTGCTTTCCATTGTTGCTTGTACCGTAGGGAGTTCCTTTGGCTTTTGCTTTGGTATCCAAATGTGAGTGACTTTTGGGTTATGACTAAGCATTTTCTTTGGGATCCATATCTGTTTTATGACCTTGGTTTTGGGTTGAACAGTCTTTGTAATCCGGTTGTTACATTGTAATCCGGTTGAACAGTCTTTGTAATCCGGTTGTTACATTGTTTTTTTTCCGCCATTGCATTTCTATCCTTTCGCATCCATACGTGTTTACCTTGTTTTGGTAGCCCAGATTTTTGCATTGTGGCCGGTGACTTCAACTGTCTGTAATTAGCATGGTTGGCTTTTACCTGGTTGTTGGTCTCAGGTTTCATGTTGATCTTTGATGGCATTTGTGCTTTTGTCTTTGTTGCCAGTGATTGCATGGCTTGCAGTTGATCATGATGGTATTGCTGAGCAAAAGCTATCACCTGTTGTTCATGTTCGTGCTGAATTTTGACCGCCTTTGCTTTCCAATCTATCTGCACATTGTATGCTTTTTGCCAAGGTTGCCCTAGCATCATTGGGTGTTGTGTGCTTTCATCTGTCACCACATAGAACTTGTGTGGGTAAATATATTGATGTATCTGTACATGCAATATAGTCCATCCTAATGTTTTCAATGGGTGTGATGTGCTACTTTCTAGCACTTGGGGAGTAGGATGAAGTTGATCTGTGACTTTGAGTTGTTGGTATAATCCGTAAGAGATCAAATTTGCTTGAGCACCCGAATCAAGAAAAGCCGTTGATTCAACTTGATTGTTGCCTACTTTGACTATAATTATTGGCTCCACTGTTTCCTCCTCCAACTTCATCAGTCGAATGGAATTGATTTTCAATGGTGGTTTACTTTGTTGTTGTTGTCGCAGAAGTCGTCTTTTTGCAATGCGTTCTTGTGCTTCGGCTTGAGCTTCCTCCCGTACTCTCTCTTTTTCCTTCAGTCTTTGCTTTCCTTGATGAATTTGTTGGAGCATCTCCTGTGTGAGTGGTAGATGATATCTTCTTAGTCGACACCCACTAATCCAGTTTGGCATTTCTTCACCTACTAGTGTAGCAAGCTTGACAGCTCCACTTTGTGATAGATCATGAATCACAAATGGTCCCATCCCTCTGTTGGAATTAGGGTTGCAGAGAAACACACACAGCTTGGAGAAGACGAAGGAAGCTCAAGGCACACAATAGAGAGTGTGTTACTTAGTGTGCAATGAAAAGATAGATAGCCCTAGAGTGATGGGCGTATGTACAATGCACGGGGGAAAAAAACCTCCTAAAGAGGGAAAAAATGCCCCGGCGGTCCTAGTGTGTTCACACACATCACTACCACATGTATATGGTAACAAATCCCCCCTGGAGTGATGCGGTGAACGAGAGCTGGCACATGAGTAAAGGGAAGTGCGATGCCCTGAGGACAGGATCAGTCCACAAAGGGGAGTAAGCCCAAAGCTTTGCGGAAAGCTTCAAGCTTCTCACGAGACAATGCCTTTGTGAAAAGATCTGCAAGGTTGTCCTATGTTGGCACATAAGCCAAGCTGATCTCTCCTGCTGAGAGCCTCTCCCTGACATAGTGGTAATGCACCTCAATGTGCTTTGTGCGAGCATGAAAAACTGGGTTCCTCGCAACTGCCAATGCGCTCTGACTGTCAGTGTAGATAGTGTTGGCAGTGTCCTGTCCAACACCCAAGTCAGCCATAAGGCGTCTGAGCCATACACACTCAACCGTAGCTGTGAAGACTGCCCTGTACTCAGCCTCACAACTCGAAGTGGCCACAGTAGGTTGCTTCTTGCTCAACCATGATATACATGAACTGCCAAGCATGAAACAAAAACCACTTGTGGACACTCGCGTGTCAAAACAACCAGCCCAATCTGAGTCCGAAAAAGCATGTAAGTCTGGCGGCAATGATCCCCCCTTGGGATAAAACAAGCCAAGATGTAAAGTGCCACTAAGGTAGCGGAAAATCCTCTTGACAGCCTGCCAATGCTTAGACCCTGGGCTATGCATAAATCTGCTGACCTGCGAGACTGCAAACTGAATATCTGGCCTCGTGTTGCATACATAAATGAGGCAGCCAACAGCAGTTTGGTAAAGAGTGACATCAGCAGGATCGCCAGCATCATGTAGACTCAACTTCAAACCTGTTTCCATGGGAGTGGCAATAGGTTTGCAATCCTCAAGTCCAAACTTACATAGCAATGTCTCTATGTAACTTTTCTGACACAAGGCAATACCACCATCACACTGCTTAAACTGTATACCCAAGTAATGATGCAACAGCCCCAAATCTTTCATCTTGAAAGTAGCATTCAAATCAGCCTTAAATTCAGCAATATGTCTCTCATTTGGTCCAGTGATCAGCAAATCATCAACATAAAGAACCACAATGAGAAATACATCATCCTCACGCTTTACATACAATGTGCTTTCTGTTGGACTGTTACGAAAGCCTCGTTTAACCAAATGAGTGTCAGCTTTCTCATACCAAGCACGAGGAGATTGCTTCAACCCATGTAAAGCCTTCTTACATTTGCACACTTTGTCCTCTTGTCCTCTTATGACAAAACCGCGAGGCTGCGTTACATAAACTTCCTCAAATATGTCACCATTCAAGAAACCAGTAACAATGTCTGATTGATGTACATCCCAACCAAAATGAGCTGCCAATGCACATAGAAAACGCACAGTAGTCATACGACAAGTGGGAGCAAAAGTCTCTTCATAATCTATGCCTTTTTGTTGTGCATAACCCTTTGCAACAAGTCGAGCCTTATGGCGATCGATCTCACCATCCGGCTTGCGTTTCAACTTGTAAACCCACTTCGTACCAATGGCCTTTTTGCCAGGAGGCAAATCACATAAAGTCCATGTGTCATTCTCTATAAGTGCATCATATTCTGATTTCATGGCAGCAATCCAATTTTCTGAATTCAGTGCTTCATCAAAAGACAGAGGCTCCTCAACATCATGTAAACTAGACACAGCCAAAGCATAACAATCTGATGCATAAGATGCATGGCGAGAGCCTGAACGAGTACGACTAGATAAAGGTGCATCCAATTTACTGTCACGCAAAGTGTGCACCAGCCATTTTGGCATACCTCTAGCCTGCTCATTTTCAGCCCTTTCCTCATCAAGTACATCATGTACATCTTCATCAGTAATAGGCTGTTCTAAAACATTTTCAGAAACCCCCATAGGCTGTACATTTTCCTCATTGGAACTTACATTCGTATTTCCACCACTGAAAAGAGGCAACAAAGTGTCATAAATGTCCTGTGAGCTTACATTACTGTCTCTAGTACATGACAGCAAGGGCTGAACAGAATCTTCCACAAACACTACATCCCGTGAAACCAGAATACGTTTTGTTTGCGGATGATACAACCTGTAACCTTTGCTTTCAGCACTATAACCAACAAAAATACATTTGACAGCCTTATCATCCAATTTTCTGCGCTGCACTTGTGGCACCAAAGCATATGCCAAACAGCCAAAAACACGCATGTGCTCAATAGAAGGTTTTCTATCATGCCATGCTTCATATGGAGTAATAGACTGCAAAGCTTTCGTAGGACACCTGTTAAGTACATAAGTGGCACACATGATGGCCTCAAGCCAAAAAGAATGCGGCAAAGCTTGACTTTTGACCATACATCGTGCCATTTCTGTTAGTGACCTGTTTTTCCTCTCAGCAACACCATTTTGCTGAGGTGTATAAGGCACTGTACATTGGTGTTTTATCCCACGACTAGCCAGAAATGCATTAAATTCATGAGACATATACTCCCCCCCTCGATCGGAACGGAGGGTGCCCATAGTACATTTTGAGACATTTTCAGCCATAGCCAAAAATTGTTTGAAGCACATAAAAACTTCGGACTTTGCTTTAAGCGGAAATACCCATGCATGCCTGGAGTAATCATCAATGAAAGTCACGAAGTACAGGTAATTGCCCAAGAACGGAGTTTGCATGGGCCCACAAACATCACTATGCACAAGCTGCAACCTGCATGTGGCCCTAACTGAACCATCCTTTGGAAACTTAGAACGCTGCATTTTACCCAGAATACAGCCTTCACAAACATGTTTGATAGGTGCTTCAAGAGGCGGCAAAGAAGCAACCATATCAGATTTCTGCAAACGCAGCAAACTGGCAAAATTCAGATGACCAAAATGTGCATGCCAAAGTTTTGCATCTGAAATAGCCCTGGAATCTGCAACAGCATTTGCAAAATTTTGTCCACACTTGTCATACAAAGTGAGCTTATACAGCCCACGGCACAAAAGCCCAGATGCAACAATTTCATCACCAAAACTGAGATCATGAACTGTACATCTGTCATCCACAAATTTGACTACAAGTCCAAGTCTAGCAAGTGCGGATACAGACAAGAGATTCTTCTTGATCCCAGGTACATAAAGTGCATCAACAAGTGTGAAGGAACTGCCATTAGCAGCAGTGAGCACAATCTTTCCAACTCCCTGAACTGGATAAGAGGCGTTGTTGGCACAAGTGACTGAATTCCCATGAGGGACAGACTCGAGAGAGGTAAACAATTCACGATGTGAGGTAATGTGCTTTGTAGCACCACTGTCGAAATACCACACATGTGAATCTGCAGCAACTGACAAGCATGCATCATGGACAGCAGGATTGTAAGTGCACTCTGCGCTAAAAGCCCATTCTGCATCAACATCAGCATCACAATCTCCTTTCACAGAAGACTCAACAATGGTTGCATTTGTAGTGGAACCAGCATTTGCAGTGGAACCACCCTCTTTCTTCTTAGCCTCTTTGGCCTTCAACTTAGGACACGACTTGATCAAGTGATCATTGGCTTTACAATAATGGCAACGCATCTTCTTTTTGCCCTTATCATCAGAATTGCCAGACGAAGTGCTGCCAGCAGAAGCATTAGGAACATAAATTTTGACACTCGTAGCAGAACCATAAGAAGTGGCTGCATTACTGTTACCACCCTTTCTTTGAGAAGCAATAAAAGCCTGTTCAACTGCACGCTGCCTAGTCCTGTTTTTTCTAGAAAGTGACTCTTGCAACAGCAATGTGCATAATGCATCAAACTTGACAACTTCAGGATTTCCTTGGGTCATCAGTCTCCAAGTACTAGCAAAAGTCTGGTAGGAATCTGGTAAGGCATCAAGAACAGTCTGCACAAGGGAACTGTCAGAAATGACTTCACCTGCAGAAATGAGTTGCTCATTGATATCCTTGACACTAGCAAGGAAAGTGTCCATATCATCTTCCTCATGCATAATCTTCGACTCTAGCTGCTTACGCAGCAAAGCAATTTTAGCCTCATTGCGGCTTGCATAAAGACCTGCTAGAATATCCCAAGCCTGTTTTGCAGATTTTGCTGAACGGATGTGAGGAATAATGGTGCGCTTCACAGACAACGCAATCAATGCATGAGCCTGCGCATCCTTAACATCCCAACGAGCTTGTTCTGCCGTAGGCAAAACAACTCTAACAGCTGCAATCCTTGCAGCAAGACCTGCAACATCCTCAATATCGCCTACATCTTCAGAACCAGGACGTACATCAATGCCCTGCACAATGTTCCAGACACCTTTTGACACAAGAACATGTTGCATCATATAAGCCCACATAGGGTAGTTGTCCCCATCCAACCTGTCCTCAACAGCAAACATCTTGAACACATCTGTGTTGTTGTTGTCAGCCATGGTAAATGCTGCACCTGATGTGAAAACTGCCCGAAAATAGGAGAAATGGAGCGGGAACAACTTGTGCTATATAGCACAAACCGTAGAAGACTATAAGTCACCTGTTATGCAGAAAACGGCACTGACAGAAAATCTGCACAAAATGACGAAATAGCCTGTGCAGTACTGCCCGTAGTGGAAACGGAGGCCGAAATGAGCCCAAATCAAAATTCTGAGCAGACCAAGCTCTTCGAGCTTTCCCAAAATATTTGTCGACCTGCGAACGCTTGCCAAAGCTCACTGAAATCGGAGAAAGTGAGCAGGCGTGTGCTGGAGCAGCTGGCGACTAAGCCCGGGAGGACGTGACCTGCTCTGATACCAATTGTTGGAATTAGTGTTGCAGAGAAACACACACAGCTTGGAGAAGACGAAGGAAGCTCAAGGCACACAATAGAGAGTGTGTTACTTAGTGTGCAATGAAAAGATAGATAGCCCTAGAGTGATGGGCGTATGTACAATGCACGGGGGAAAAAAACCTCCTAAAGAGGGAAAAAATGCCCCGGCGGTCCTAGTGTGTTCACACACATCACTACCACATGTATATGGTAACACCCTCGCTTTTTCAGTTTCTTGGCATGTTGCTTCAAGGTATAAACAAGTACGTAATCACCTGTTTGGAACTCTTTGGTACGCACATGTTTATCAAAAAATTCATTTTGTCTTCTCTTTTTAGCATAGATTGAAGCGACAGCTCGTAAGCGTAGTTCATCGAGCTTTTCAAGATCATTAATCCTTGAAGAGAGTTCATGCCCTGTCCATTCCAAGCTTGTTGCTACTTGTAGAGATGTGATTAAAAACTCTATGGGTAGTATAGCATTTAGTCCAAACACCATGTTGTATGGTGTTGTTCCTATTGATGTTTTGTAAGCTACCCTGTATGCCCATAGTGTTGAGTGTAGTTGCTGATCCCAATCTGTTCTTGATTCTGACACTATTTTAGTGAGAACCGTGCATAGTGTTTTATTTATGGCCTCAGCTTGCCCATTGGCCTGTGGATGGTATGGTGCTGATTTCCTATGTATCATCATGAATTCCCCTAGTAGATATTCAATGATTTCATTGAGAAAGTGTGTTCCACGGTCGCTGACAATTTCTATTGGTAACCCGTAACGTACAAAAACATTCTCATACAAAAATTGTACCATGGTGCATGCATCATCTTTTTGTGTTGCTTTGGCTTCGACCCATTTTGTGAGATAGTCCGTAGCCACAATGATATATTGGGTATGGGTGCGATATGTAGGGGGTGATATAGGTCTCACAAAATTAATGCCCCATTTTGCAAATGCCCTTGCCCCCATCATTGGCCTTAATGGAATCTCATCTCATTTTATTGGTATCTTGGTGCGTTGACACGCATCACAACTCTTTACAAACTCGTCGGCATCCATGTGCGATGTAGGCCACCAAATTCCTGCGGTTAAGACAATTTTTGCCGTCTTATCGCCCGAAAAATGGCCTCCGCTTATTCCCCTATGTGCATGTTCTAGAATCAGCAGGTATTCGCTTTCACTTGCACAGATTCTAAGTTGATTGTCCTTTCCCCGCTTATAGAGTTGATTCCCAATTAACTGAAAGTCACGAGCTTCCCGCTCTATAGGTTTTTTCCGTGCTCTTGTAATGTTCTCAGGGAACGTCCTAGTGGTTAAGAAGTCAATGATATATTGACTCCATGCAGGTGCTATGTTCACCTAAAACAAAGTTGCGTGATCCACTGGTCGTTTGGCACTACATACTGTACAATTGGTAACATAAGAATGTGTATCCGCATACATAGTTGGCTATTAAACCCCTAACTGTTTCAGTCTCTGGTGTGTTTTCACTATTGAACAGTGAAAAGCACATCCCTGGACATGTGCCTCTTCAAGGTAGCACTCGAGTTCTTTCGGATTTATACATAATCGTAGGATTAGGTCAGATTCAAGATGATACAGCCGTCCTGCTATCAACTGGAAGTTCTTTGTTTGTCGAATTGTTTGCTGTTTGGATCTGCACTCCGTATTATCAAACTCATGTCCGAAGGAGAGAATGCTAACTATTTCCTGAGACCATTTGGGTACCATTTCGATGTTGAAAAGATAAGCATCTGGTATGTCATCATCTACCCCTTCTGGAGCTTCCCCGTTGGGTATTCTTGAAAGATGATCTACTTGCAGATGGTTTTACCCTTTTTGACCACCACTGTGAAGTCAAATTCTAGCAATATAATAAACCAGCGCACGATTCTCCCTGTATTGCAAGGTTTATTTACTAGGTACAAAAGAGCTTGATGATCTGTAAAGAACACAAATTTGTTTGCAAGTAGATAATGCCGAAATTTCTTTACAGCATAAATCATTCCTAATCCTTCCCTCTCGGTGGTTGTGTAGTTCTTTTCTGCACTGTTTAACTGTCGGCTCGCATAGCAAACCGGAAAATCCATTGTTCCATCTCCAGGTTGAGCTAGAATACTTCCAATGGCATATGCTGAAGCATCAATGTGCACATGGAATATCTTTTCCCAATCTCGTGCCTTTAGTACAGGTGCTGATATAAGGTTTTCCTTCAGCTTTTGGAATGAGGTCTCACACTCCTCAGTCCACTCGTAATTGACTAGCAACCGATACAGAGGTTGTGCAATAACCGCATACATGTATATGAATCTTCGATAATATCCGTAGTGCCCCATGAAGGATTGCACTTGTTTCGCATTAGTAGGCATGGGCAGGTCTACAATGACTTTGACTTTGTCTAGGTCTGTGGTTATGCCGTTTCGTGAGACAATGTGTCCTAAGATTCGTCCTTGCTTAACCATAAATACACACTTTTCCGGGTTTAGACAGATTCGATATGTTCTGCACTTTTCAAAGACCTTTTGCAAATGGTCAATATGTTCCTCTCGAAGAAGAGAGTGTACACACAGGTCATCCATGTAAATTTCTAAGAATATTCTTAGGTATTCCTTGAAAGTGAGTCATTAACCTTTGGAAAGTGGCTGGTGCATTTGTTAAGCCAAATGACATAACTCGATATGCATAAATCCCCCATTCTGTGGCAAACGCTGTTTTGTGTTGATCCTCCCTTGCTATTGCCAGTTGGTTGTATCCTGAAAACCCATCTAGAAAGGAATAAGCCCGTTTCCCGGCCACTTGCTCGAGTACATGTTCTATGATTGGCAAGGGATAATTATCCCTTATGGTTTCTGCATTCACCTTCTTGAGGTTTACACACACCCGCAGTTTTCCATTCTTTTTGGGAATTACCACAATGGGTGACACCCAATCTGTGTGTTCAATCTCATAGATGAATTCTGCTTTCATCAGTTTATCAATCTCTTCCTTGATTCGTTTAGCAAATGTGTCATTATATTTATAAGGACGTTGTTTGCTAGGTTTTGCATCCGATTTCTGTGAAGATACAAGCTCATGGACATCATCAAATATCTCGTTATTATCATTTTGAGCCATTACGACCACTTTTGTAATGTTTATGGGAACTTCATATTTTAAGTCAGCAATTGTATTGAGGCCACAAATGCTTGTTGGATGAGCAAAGCCAGCTCACGGTGTTGTAATTAAGCTCTATAGAAGCATAGGGACAAATAAGGTCATTTTGGTCGGACATTAGGTTTTCTAAGGCTTAGTATATAAGCCAAAACCTAAAGCTTTGTAAGGAGACTTCTAATAAATCTGATCTTCTGTGTCGTTGGGAGACTGCGAGAGAGTGAGTGTGTGTGTGTGTGTGCTACAGGAGCTATGGTGGTCGGAATCGCAAACGGAGAGCAGTAGTGTGCTGCCCATGAGCAGAGCTACGCGTTGATGCTTACATCACGCGTGTGCGTCTGTGTTTTGGCAGATTCACCGCGAGCTACTTTTGGAGTTTCGGTGAGTAACTGTTGTCCGTTTTTTGCATTTCAGCATATCCACGGGATCAGAGCGAGTAGAGCTACACATTAGGCACTTTAGTTTTTGGAAACGTCGACCTACAAAAACCGGCCAGACATCCTACGCGTTTCTGCATGGAGGGTTTTGAGTAGGTTTTTTTGGTCACGGACCTTAGGGAGAGTGGTCTATTGGTGTTGATAGGATATCCCTCAAGTTTCGTAACGTTTCGAGAACGTCTAATGGGCTTTTGGCTTGCGGTAGCATCATAGGAGACTCTCACATTCACAGAACCGATGGCATGTAGAGTTGATATCTCTGTAGGAAGTAGTCATTAGTCGGTCGAGTAGAGGTTGACACCCTTTGCTTGCTTCCACGCGCCTGCGGGTCAAGCTTCGTCCTCAGTTGACATTATATGTTAGGTGAGTTCTCGCTATGTTGATGTCCGTCGCGGCGTACCCGTCCAACCTTGGCACCGCTGCCGGGGACGAGGGCCCTAAGTAGGTGACCGAGACTAGTCCTTGAGGATAGAGGTCCCTTTGGCTTGCCAGAGTATATTCATTCTTTTAGATAGGATCGGAGAGTGGTGGACTCTTTTGGTCTTAGAGGGAGTCTAGGGAGCGTGTGTCTGGCCTAGATCCTTCGTCTTAGGTAGTAGTTGGTTGTGGTGTAGAGAGTAGGATTTTGAGTGGTAGATGTGGTGGTAGGTTGACTTGAGAGTCCCTGTGAGGCCAGGAAGCAACCAAGACATCAAAATCACCATCTCACATTAATGAGTAGGAGTAGGGTAAGTAGGATATCTTGATTGTTGCTGATCTAGAGTACTTTATGCATGTCTTATTTGCTGTTAGGCTCATCAGAGAAGTGGGAAACACTAAGTAGGAAAGACGGGAAATTGTGTGGAAGCTAATTTGAAGTCCAAAATTTTCTGTGATTATTGCTGAGAGCTCTACAGAACATAGGAAGTACTACTGCCAGAAAAAATTTGCATTTTAAGACAGTAGACATCCTACGCGTAGGATGTCTCTAGGGCACTTTTGGCAGGGAATTTGGGAAAACTGAGGTTACCAGTGTGTTTAGAAGGGGGGGTTTACCCTAAGTATACATTGAAACTAAAGTTTTGACCAACTCTTGACACCCAAAAGACCAAAGACGGAGTGTCAAAAACGCGAAAACAAGAAACTTAAGAATCTGAGCACAATTTTGCATAAAAACTGGTAGGAATGCTTGAAAAGTAGTGCTCAAGACTTGGGGATGCCTGTGGATGAATTCTGCCACAAATTTCATCAGTAGAAATCCTACGCGTAGGATGTCTAGAGAGTGATTCTGGAAGCAAAAATCAAGTTTTGGCATCATACCCATATTCTGCATGTTGTGTTGGACACACACACCAAAGCTCATGTCATTTGGACATATAGACTGAGAGTTAAGGGGATGTTACTCTTTCAGAGAAATATTTTCCCAAAAGTGGTGATTCTGAGAAATTTTGACATCCAAAATTTGCTGTGATCACATATTCTTGTTATATGCATCAAGAAGCACCTTGGGTAGAAACAGAAGTCCATTCTGAGAAAAAAAGACATCCTACGCGTAGGATGTCTACATGGTGATCTGGTGGAAATTTTGAAATTCTGAGTTGAACAGTGTGTTCAGAAGTTAGGTTTTATCCTATTTTCATCTGGAAGGGGGAACTTGACCATATCTTTACAGGATAAGGCCAGATAGACTGAAATTGCCAAACATCCTACCCAAATTGTGCCAAGGCATTATTCCAAGACCAAAACCATAGGATGGCTGTCGGAGCATGATCTGCATGATATATTGAGTGACTAAGAGAGTTTTCATCTCATATGGGGAAGAAAAGGGGGTCCTAAGCAGACTTTAGCACTTTTGACTGAAAAAGACTAGAACAGCTAAAATTGGGATCTTTTGAAATCCAAACCAAAATCTAAGCATAGCATTGGGTTGCTGACATCAAGGGGAAGCTGTGGGACAAGTCTGGGGTCAAACAGGCCAAAAATACATCCTACGCGTAGGATGTCATATGTGTGATTTTGCACTCCAAACTTAATTTTGAGCATACCACAGTGATCAGCACCTTAAGGAGAGTCTGTGATTCAAATTTGGGGCAATTTTGAACAGTTAGATATCCTACGCGTAGGATGTCTAAGGCATGATTTAGAGGCCAAATTCTACTATGACCATACCATGCTGTCATATAGCCTTAGGCAAGCCTCCTAGGCAAGTTTGGTCCAAATTGGAGTTGATTTGACTCGGGAATTCATCAGAACAGACATCAGACTTCTGGAGGAGATTCTTGATCATTTGACCAACCTATAGGTGTCAGAATCAAAAAGTAAAAATAGCTGTGAGTTTAGCACATCAAGGGGAAGCTCCAGTGCAAGTTTGAGTTGAAACAGAGCAAAAAGAAATCCTACACGTAGGATGTCTCCAGGGTCATAAAGTGGTCAAAATTTTACTTTGGCCATATAGGGAGGTTCTCAGTGTCTCAAGGATTCCAGAACTTTTTTCAAAAGTGAATTTGGACCTTGTTTGGCCTATCTACCAAGCAAAGACAAGAATTGTCAGACATTGGAGTGCACTAGAAGCTTATGCAGCCCAGATCTTGACCTGTTGGCATCCAAATTCAAATTCTAAGCATACCATTGGGTTGCTAAGCACTAGGAGAATCTTGGGATCAAGTTTGGACAAAATCTGAGCAGTTAGACATCCTACGCGTAGCATGTCTCCAGCTTGATTTAGGACTCCAAACCAACCTATGAGCACACCACTGTGATCAGCACATCAAGGAGAAGCTGGGGTGAAAATTTCAAGTCATCCTGAGCAAAAAGACATCCTATGCGTAGGATGTCTCAAGGCCATTCTTAGGTCCAAATGAAATTCTGAGCATACCATTGTGTTGCTGGACTTAAGGGGAGTCTCTGGACCAAATTTTGTTAAATTCTGAGCATATAGACATCCTATGTGTAGGATGTCTCTAGGCTAGTTTTAGGTTCCAGCTGTAATTTTGACCATATAGGAGTGTTCACAGTGTCACAGAGATCCCAAATCTTCTTTTCATTTTGACCATTCTAAACTACAATTCACTGTTTTGGCCATAACTTTCACAAACGGTATCGGATCGGAAAAGTTTTTATATCAAAACGTAGCCTAAGAGCATCCGGAAGTCAGGGGTGTCTAAAACCGACAGTTCAAAAGAATTGTGAGGAAACGGTCACAGTTTTGAAGACTGCTAAGTTAGCAGATTGAAATTATCTTTTGGGAAAACCATTGGTCACCGCTGGAAGGTGCTTAAGGACAGGTGTGGCCATCAAAGGTACATCAAGGATTTCTGCATTCATTGTGAGTTTGCCAGCTAAATAGAATTTTGTAGATTGTGTGTTAAAGTGAACACAGGTTAGCTCGACTCAAGAATCGCTACAAAGGGAGCAGTCGTTGCAGTATAGTGGTAAGTTGCATAAATTATCACAGTGCTTCCACTAGATTGAGGCCTGCTAAAAAGCTCTAGGAAAAGCAAGCAGCCAGACAAGACAATATCAGTCTTTGTAAGAAAGGGAGCTAAGAAGTTCAAGCAGTGCAAGCAAAGCCCAATTCAGAAAACTCAGAGATTAAGACATCCACAAAAGTTGAAGAACCTCAAGCGAAAAAGACCGACACAAGGGTGCTAATAATTTTTATTAGCATTAAGGCAAGCAATTAGAGCTATCACTAAACAGGTACAACAAGGGAGTCAAGACGAAAGCAATGGCGCCTCAAAGGAATCAGACCAATCAGGAAGAAGCTTCAAGTACATCCACAGAAATTACAAGAGAGCAAATTCGGATCTATCTGATTGTATACTACAAAGGACTGCCATGCTATGAGGATGTCAATCGGAATTTGTACATCAAGACAAAGAAAGATACAGAGGGACATCTCAATATGTGGAAGTTGAAACAGCGAAGAATGTACTACACGCACATCCAAATTTCATGGAAGACTGTCTAGGATCAATTACATGAGGCACGAAAAATACATCGACAATGAGATAGAAATGTTGTACAAGAATCAACTTACAGATATCTACACATATCCTCCAAGTATTTTTCTGTACAAAGCACAAGATGGAAAACAGAAATTTGGTACCCTCTATGGAGATGAAGACGGTCGATACTACAGGGCTGTCACAAGTCATGAAGTTCCTGTAGAAAACAATCATTACTTTACAGCAGAAGAGTTTGGCTCAAGAGGAGAAGACTACATGTCTAAAGGTGGTAATGTATACCATCTCGTCATGGGTTTACCTCTAACTACGCACCTGGAAGAATTGACACCTACGGCTGTCACTACACAAATGAGTGACACACCACATGACACACAACAAGGCACAATACAAGACACCACATGGAAAGACACGACAAAAGTCTCGTGCACTGCACCAGCACAAGACAAAGCTCAAACACACCAAATTGCACAAACAAAGAATACGCCAGAAGTATCACCTATGAAGATAGCACAACTTCAAAAAGAACTAGCTCGGTCTCAAGAGCTAGTTAACAGAGCACAAGAAGTCATATCATCAGGCATTGAACAGATGCTAACATCAGATATGGAACACTCTCAGATGGAGGGAGTTCAAACTCAACAAAGAGACCCTATCTCTTCAAGAGTGGGATTAAGAAGTCCAGCTTTACAAGAAGCAGTGTCCTTTTCAGGAGTCCAAGTGGAATTTCAAGAAGCATTGGAAGATGCCGAGCCGGAGGAGAGACCACTGGAAATTCACAATGCCCAATGTAGAAGGTCAGGTCAAGATGTCATTGTGGTTGACAAATACGATAGGCACTATGAAATAGCCGATGTGAAAAATATGGATGAGTTTAGCAATTGTGGGCAACCTGTAAGTCACATACTTGGACCCCGTCCAAAAGCACCATCAAGGGAAACTGAAAACAAAAATTCAGTTCGACCTTCACCCTCGGTGCAGAACTCTCCAAAATCAACTCGGAAACATAGCCCTAAGGCTATGCAGAAGCCCCACGTCAAAGACCATATACTGATGGAAGAATTAGCATTACAACTTCTAGAAAGCATGGATAGTGATCTGATCTTGTATGCAAGCAATAATGGAAGCTATTTTCAGCTTCTCAAGGACAAGACGATGAAGGATAAAGAGACAAAGCCAGTGGATACACCTAAGTCAGTCGTAATCAACAGGTTCATGCATGCAAAGAAGAGGTCATATCTATATCTAGATACCATAGGAAACCATTATCAACAGTATTATGGAGAGCTACCTCGTCCAAAGGGTGCACATGTTGAGATAACAACATATTGCGACCAATGTGCCATTGGTCATTTAGTGAAGGACTGCCCAATAAATCTCTACATGGAAAAGAAGAAGCAACAAGCCAAAAGCAAAGTTCAGACAGTGACAACAAGCAAACGGAAGAAAGAATCCCCAACAAGATCTTCGGAAAAGAAGCAGATCTTGTCGCAGAGCACAAAAGATAGGCTTGAGACACAGTTGCTTGAAGTCAAGGGTGTCAACGACATTATCATAGAGAATCAGGCTTTCAAAAAAGATCAATTGAATCAGCTGATTCAAGATCGTTTAAGGAACCTCAGTGAGGATAAGTCAGAGCATCCACAAGGTGATGAAGATGAAGCTCGTAGTTCAAGGTTTGAGAGCAAAAGAAGCCAAGATTCTGACGATAGTGAGCCAACACAAGAAGAGGTGGCAGAGGTAACAAAAATTCTTAGTGCCAAGTCACAAGTGGAAGACATGCAAATAGAGTCAATGGATGAAGTTGAAAGTCTACCAAATAAATTTTCTATTGTGGACTCTTCATTGGTGATTGAACAAATCAAAGAGTATGAGAAGCTAAAAGAAGATGTAACTGAAGACATACAATGCACAGAAGAATAGAAAATGACTGAGTCCAAGATTGACTACCAAGGACAAGCAATACAGGATATGAATGAATATTTTCTAGAAGAGACTCTACAAAAACCCATGGAACAATGGAAACCAAAGGCCACGGCGACCATTGCATCAGAAGAAGAGAGTAAACCTCAACATCCTGCTACACAAGCTTCAAAACATTTCCAAGAAGAAAAGTCACCATTGAATGACCTTCAAGTGCTAGAAGAAGTAAATAGTGACAAAGAGCTTCTAAAATCAAGAATCAAGGCGTCACAGCCAGAAACTAGCAATGAACACCAACAAGCAGCTACAACGGAAGATAGTAGGCACTTGGGACATGCTACAACCAGTCAAATGACAAAGAAGTTCAACATACAAGAGGATGACAAAGCTTCCAAGGCACAAAAGTCCAAGACAAGTACCAAAAGCAAAGAGGACATCAGTTACTTGGCAGCCAACAAGAAGATTAAATTCTCGTTGGATGTGCATGAGAAACTGAAATTCAACTTTACAGCAGAGATAGATTGCACTGCCACGACTAATGTCATGTCTTATGGGCTATGGTTACTTCTAGGTAAGCCAGAACTGTATGAAATCCAGGTACAGGTTCCTATATCACATGGAATAGCCGTCACAAGTTTAGGGATTGCGAAAGTTACCCTTAAACTACGGTCAAAAACTACGGTCAAAGGTAATCAAAGACAAATTCTTAGTGGTGGATTCATCGAAAATGAGTACACATTTGATTTTGTCCAAGCACTGGGAAAAAACATTGGTAGAAGAACTTGAATTTTCAACAATGGTCATCACGACTAGCTCTCAAGAAATCCATCCTACTACTGCTCCAAGATTAGCGGCTTCCGACAAAGGCAAAGCCAAAATGAGCCCACAAATGTCCTACCAACAGAAGCAACCCATTAAATCAGAGTCTTCAATCCAGCCCCGAAAATTTCAAGACAGAGCTTCGACATCAACTGGCCACATGCTTCCACATGAAAGACAGAATCCAAAGAAAATCTTTCAACCAAAATACCCTACACTACGAGATCATCGTCGACAAAAATCTTCAAAGGTCTACATCAAAGCTGAAGAAATCAAGGTCAAGGACCCAATATGGGTAAATGAGCCTAGCCGATTGACGCAAGGTAAACACATGGGATGGATAGCCTCCCACTACAGCTTAGTAGAGCAAGGCTATTATGAGGGTCAAAAGAAACTTTGGTTACCAAAACCACAGACCTCGGCTTATGTGGTGGATAAAGGTTTCAAAAAGAGTCCCCAAAAGCAACAAAGCTCATATTTATATCGCCAAAGGAGACCAACCAACAAGGCTCGCCAAAGGGATGCACGAAATTTCAAATCCAACTGGCCTTCATACCAACATAGGACTTCATCGATAAATAATCCCAAAAATGGCACTCTTGTACATCTCAATACGACATCAAAAACATCATGGGAAGTGCCATCTACAATTCTTCAAGCACAAGGTTACTATCAAGGAAATCGGAGAATCTGGCTACCAAAGATGCTAGGTAAACATTCTTCAAGCAAACGACTTCAACTTGAAGATAATCGCAATTTCACGGAAAGCAAAATCAAGGACAATGTCACAGTCAAGGCAAAGGATATCTGCAAAGACACGCTAATCACAGGATGCAGATACAAATGGGTGCCAAAAGAACCACACATACCGAAGAAGATTGAAGTCATCTCTAGCTCTCAAGAAATGTCAAGACATGATGGACAAAGTGTTATGGAGAATGGAGCGAGCCAATCTTCTCAACCAAGGGACCAACAACAACAAAAAGAAATTTTGACAACCAAGGTCACCCAGGTATGGCAAAAGAAACCAATATTGCCAGTATGGTCCTTTACAAATCCTCTCTTCGAGGATGGGAGTTTTGAATTTCAAAACCTATTCTTGGTCGAAAGCTCCCGAGAGTAAGTTAAGTCGCCATAAAAATAATGGCATAAGAGTCAAGAGTCGGGCAGCTGAGCCACTAAATGAGCAAGCATTAGACCCAAGCTTCATGTCTTAATATTTTTTGTGGTCTATGAGTCTAGATATTTAGATTAAAGCTCAAGCTGGAGAGTTGAGCATACATAAAGTCATGTCACTCATGCTGGAAGAGGTGAGCATAAGAGTCAAAGTCTACTATTTTAAATGGTGGAGTGGCGAAGTAGTCCAGAAAACACTCACGCACATGAACACAGTGAGGAGAGTGGAAAAAACCTCGTCGACAAAAACCCTTCTTGTGAGTAACGGCAGCTCTTGAAGTCAAATATATTTTTGCTTCTCTAGCTACGTTCACTCCAGGAAGCACCCATTCAAACTCCTCTCGCACCGCATATTGTTTCCCATGCATCTATCTGTGCAAGCATATATAATGTCCCATCATTGGACATTTGCATTTGACACGATTTGTGTTCCACCCATGCACTTACACAACAAAATGACGATGACGAAGTGGTAACAGGTTTCATAAGCATTTGCTCAACAACAATGACTCTGACGTCAAGCTACTAACACTTATCCACTGTATATCCAGTAATAGTAGCCATACGACCATAAGTACTTTAACTCAACAAAACTCGGTTACATCAAACATAAGTACATATAGCCTCACATTTAATGGTGACTAAAGGCATTTTTTCCCCACTGGGTTTTTCCCTCTAGTCCTATCCAGGTATCCAAGACCTTCATTTTGTAATATACGTCACATTTTATTTTTACTATTTTATTTTTCTTATAAAAACACAGAAAAGCAGACCAACGACATCCCTAAAACAACTACATGCTCATCATCTATAGGATCCAAGGGGAGCGGCCCAGAAACAATTCAAAAAGGCTTCAAGATTACAGGTACACATGCAGGATGACACCCAAAGAACAAACAATACAGAGCTGCCAAGATAAAGACTTGCTGCAACAACAAACCTTACTCAACCTGTTCACCCTACAACAACCAATCGGAGGGGGAGAGCTATGGCTTCAACTACACTACATGTACAAGAAAAAGGTAACTCTACAACATACAAAGCATCTGGTAGAAGCAACTGCAACACCAAAAGATTCAACCAACACCAAAACATGAACCACTCACCAAGGCCACTGCAGACATAGAGTCTTGTTGGGGATGACAAGACTTCGGAGGGGGAGAGTGTTGAAAGGTCAACCTTTCAACAATGCTTCCACAAAGATTCCATAAAGATCCCTCAAAGATTCTCTAAAGATTCCAAATAAAGATGCTGATGAAGTGATGAAGACGAATATGGATGCTGTAATGTGAAGATACAAGCTCATGGACATCATCAAATATCTCGTTATTATCATTTTGAGCCATTACGGCCACTTTTGTAATGTTTACGGGAACTTCATATTTTAAGTCAGCAATTGTATTGAGGCCACAGATGCTTGTTGGATGAGCAAAGCCAGCTCACGGTGTTGTAATTAAGCTCTATAGAAGCCTAGGGACAAATAAGGTCATTTTGGTCGGACATTAGGTTTTCTAAGGCTTAGTATATAAGCCAAAACCTAAAGCTTTGTAAGGAGACTTCTAATAAATCTGATCTTCTGTGTCGTTGGGAGACTGCGAGAGAGTGAGAGAGTGTGTGTGTGTGCTACAGGAGCTACGGTGGTCGAAATCGCAAACGGAGAGCAGCAGTGTGCTGCCCACGAGAAGAGCTACGCGTTGATGCTTACATCATGCGCGTTCGTTTGTGTTTTGGCAAATTCACCCGCGAGCTACTTTTGGAGTTTCGGTGAGTAACTGTTGTCCGTTTTTTCATTTCAGCATATCCATGCGATCAGAGCGAGTAGAGCTACACATTAGGCACTTTAGTTTTCGGAAAAGTCGACCTGCAAAAACCGGCCAGATATCCTACGCATTTTTGCACGGAGGGTATTGAGTAGGTTTTTTTGGTCACGGACCTTAGGGAGAGTGGCCTATTGGTGTTGATAGGATATCCCTCAAGTTTCGTAACGTTTCGAGAACGTCTAATGGGCTTTTGGCTTGTGGTAGCATCATAGGAGACTCTCACATTCATAGAACCGATGGCATGTAGAGTTGATATCTCTGTAGGAAGTAGTCATTAGTGGTCGAGTAGAGGTTGACACCCTTTGCTTGATTCCACGCGCCTACGAGTCGAGCTTTGTCCTCAGTTGACATTATATGTTAGGTGAGTTCTCGCTATGCTGACGTCCGTCGCGGCGTACGTACCCGTCCAACATAGAAGTAACCATAGCCCATAAGACATGACATTAGTCGTGGCAGTGCAATCTATCTTTGCTGTAAAGTTGAATTTCAGTTTCTCATGCACATCTAGTGAGAATTTAATCTTCTTGTTGGCTGCCAAGTAACTGA
Source organism: Adiantum capillus-veneris (assembly GCF_014529385.1). Taxonomy (NCBI): domain Eukaryota; kingdom Viridiplantae; phylum Streptophyta; class Polypodiopsida; order Polypodiales; family Pteridaceae; genus Adiantum; species Adiantum capillus-veneris. The sequence goes on along the minus strand of NC_140940.1, from coordinate 159,704,491 downwards.
TGTCCTCTTTGCTTTTGGTACTTGTCTTGGACTTTTGTGCCTTGGAAGCTTTGTCATCCTCTTGTATGTTGAACTTCTTTGTCATTTGACTGGTTGTAGCATGTCCCAAGTGCTTACTATCTTCTACTGTAGCTGCTTGTTGGTGTTCATTGCTAGTTTTTGACTGTGACGCCTTGATTCATGATTTTAGAATCTCTCTGTCACTATTTACTTCTTCTAGCACTTGAAGGTCATTCAATGGTGACTTTTCTTCTTGGAAATGTTTTGAAGCTTGTGTAGCAAGATGTTGAGGTTTACTCTCTTCTTTTGATGCAATGGTCGCCGTGGCCTTTGGTTTCCATTGTTCCATGGGTTTTTGTAGGGTCTCTTCTAGAAAATATTCATTCATATCCTGTATTGCTTGTCCTTGGTAGTCAATCTCGCGTTCTTTCTTTTCGATTTTCTGAGAATTTTCCTGATATTTGATTTTTTACACAATCCTCAGCTTTTACAAACATCAAATAGTGAACTTTACCTTTTATCCTGGGCATCAGGTTCTCTCTCACTTTGTTTCCTGCTCTTTTCCTCCTATAGCGTTCTTGGCGTCTAGGGTGTTGATTAGCAAAATCATAAAACTTGATATTCTTGGCTTCATTTCCACGCTCACTTGAGGTGTTTGAACACTCATTATCTGCATCATCATTTACTTCTAAATGTTCAGACGAGTTGTAAAACTCTTCTTGTTCTGGAGGTTCTACCGTCTCTTTTTCCGGTACAATGCTTACCATGTAATAGGGTAGCACATCATCGCCATCCTTATCGCAAAATTTTGTTGTTGGACTGTCAGTAATGGTACAGACATCCAATGTTGCCAGTATGTGTTCCCATTCTAGAGGTTCCAAGGCATCTTCAGGGAAAGGTTTCTGAATATACTGTTTGTCCTCAATTGCTCTTTCTAAGACGCATTCCTCTTTTGTTAAACTTCCACAATGTGAAGTTCCGCACATCCATAGCTCTTTTGGTTGCCCTAACCATGCTGGTAGTTCCGATCCTGCTACTATAGTCGAATCAAACTCTTCCATTGGTGTTTGGTTTTACATCTTTGTAACTATGGTCTTTCAGGTGTATTTTAGTTGTCGTCTCGCCATGTCTGAGGTATATGTGGTCATAACCCCAATCTTGGACCATCTTCAGTTGTCGCATGAATGGTCGTCCCAAGATTATCTCATAATTGTTCTTTTTGTCAAAATTGACTATTGCAAATGTATGCTCATACTTGATTCCGCACGAAGTGACAATTACTTTTTCTAAGAGTCCTAGAGGCTTCTCCATGAACCCATCTGCCAACAGCAGCTTCATTCTGGTAGCCCTTAAAGCTGGTTTTTCCCATTTTCTCCAGATTTCCTTGGTGGCGATAGCAACTCCCGCTCCACTGTCAAGAATAGCTTTGGAAACTACTCCTTGGAATTCTACCGGTAGCGTCGTGTTTCCGTCTTCTCCCTCGCAATATTCTCCAACCTTATTCAATGGTAGCGGCCTAGTGTTTAGGTTAGGTCTGTCCAACTCCTTGATTCCTTCTTGGAGCTTCAAGGTGGGGTCTTTCACTCCAAATTTTTCTAGGCATTTTCCTACTGTGGTCCACATGTTTGGTCTTAACCTTAGGAGTTCTGCTAATGTGATTGTGCATGCCACCGGGGTGGATAACAACTCAATCAATCCTTGCGAATCCATCACCTTGTTAGAAGAAAGTCTTTGAGATAGTCTTTGAGATGGGATTGCTCTCACTTCCGACTTAGCTTCATATTCTCCCAGGTAAGAGGGTAAAGTTCTCAAAGAGTCTGGTTGGCTGCATGTGCCCTGAACTAATAGATCCTTGGTCTCCCCCTTGTGAATGTATCTCTAAGTTCATTTGTGATCTTGCCTCAAATTCTTCAATAGGAGGTAAGATCACGTTCTTTTCTTCTCTCGTGCTATTCATGTGGTTACTCATCCTATTAGCCTCGTTGGCCTCTCGGATTTGCTTCCACAGATCATCTAAACCGTTACCGTCCTTACCCATTTCTGCCAATATTTTAGGATGGACCCGTCACTTGCCCCATCTGTGGTATTTGGCACTATGATAGGCTCTCCTCTGGACTCATAATCATAAGTGAGTCTTTCCTTTTTTTTCTTCATGTTTCTCTAATGTTGGTTGGATAGGGGTTGGAGCTGGTGCGTCATGACAATTTGCCGATTTACCCAACGGGTCTTCCATCAATGATTGAGCCGTCTCGATCATCTTTTTACACATATCCAACCTTTGTTTTTCTATTTCTGCATATGGATAAGTCATCCACCTTTGCTCCTGGGTTTGGTTCTTTTTAAGTCGAGCTTCATAAGCTTTTAGAAGCGCATCCAGCTGCTCGTTTACCTTGTCTGCCAGTATAGATCCTCCTGATCCTGCACTTTTGGGCTCTTCTATTTCCTTGGATGCTATGGCTGTTGTGGTGTGTGAGCTTAAGCTAGCTAGATCCTCTAACCGCTCCAATATGTTCTTTGTATGTTTCAACTCATCGGATAGGGCTGCTTGCTCTCGTTCTTTCCTGGCTTTTCTACGCGCCTTTCTAGCTTTCCAAGTGCTTCTCTGATTTTTTGTTTCTGAACTTTGGGCATCGGTTTTTGGTTCTTCTACTATGGGTTCATTCGTCCTTCTTTGGGCTTGGGCTCGTGTTACCGCCTGAATAGGTATGATTGTTTCATTTTTTGATCCTCCACTGGAAGGTACTGTTTCTAATAGGTTCAAGGTGGTTTTTGCTCCTTTGCTTGGGTTTTTAGGGCAATCGGGAATCAAATGAGTAATTCCACATTCTGGGCAATACGCATTGACTCTAATGATTTCATCATGAAGACAATCTTTCAGCCAATGGTCTCCACCACACTTGTAACAGGGTCCCTTAGGTTGTGGAGGTGCTCCTTGAGCCCCTCTTTGCTGGTAAGCTTGTCTTTGTTCACCCATGCCTCCATTGGCTATGAACAACAATGTTCGTTCATCTAAGCTATATCTTCCTTCTCCTGCGGCCTGTGCAGCAGTTGGCGGTCCTTGATTCCCTATCATGCTCCATGGTTCTGGTGTCGAGGGTTCTTCCGATGGATAGTAGACAGGGTTTTCCGCATATCCATTGGGATATTCATAATATGCATGCATAGGCACCAAAGACTTTTCTTCTGATTCAGTTACTGTTGGTGTGTATCTGATACCAACTGGTCGTGAACCTGGTAGGGGTGGTTGTTGTCCCAACACCGGTTGTGGTCTTTCTACACCTACAGGTCCTGGTAATTTGCCTGCTTGATATCTGGGCTTCGGTGGTACTTGAGGGGAAGCTATTGGAGCTTGGGGAGCGTAAGGTCTCTCTCTCACATATCCCTTGTTATAATAACATTCCTCGGTCCCATGGTTTGTCCATTTTTGTTCATTAGCACACCACTTGGGCTATTTAGCCTAGGGTTTGGCGTACAAGTTGATCTTTTTTAGCACTTCATCTACGAGCTGCTCCTGGTTTACCGCTATTTCTCTTTTCAGTGTTGTCTTGGAAGACTTGCTCCCACTTTGCTGTGAAGATGAACCGTCATCAAGGTCCTTGAACTCCCCTTCTTTGTAGACCGCACAATTGTCCACAAGGTACAGAGCCTCCTTGGTCAACTCATTCAACGTCGTGCTCCTCTTCATATGTAAGTCTTTCTGGAGATCTGCATTCCTTAGTCCTTGGATGAATATCAGCATAAGTCTGGACTGAGTTGGCAGTTCTTCAACAGGATAGAACTTAACATATCTTTTTAGTCTTAGGGCTGCCTTTCGTACAAATTCTCCATCTTTTTGTTTGAATTTATGGATTTGTGAGACGGTATTATGAGCTATTCCCCTTTGAGAGAATTCCTCAATAAATTCGTCAAACACTTCCTCCATCGACTCAAAGTCTCTACGCTCCACAGAGTCAAACCAAGTTGCAGCATCATCCTCTAGGGTTAGTCTAAACCTTGCAAATTGGGTAGAAAAATCTAACACCTCTTCGGCTCTAATTACACGCACAAAGGCTGCTACATGATCTCTTGGGTCTCTGTTTCCTGTGTATTTTTTGTTTACCCATTTTTGCACTTGAGAAGGTCTAATTCTACGATGTTCTACAAACCTCATCATTGGATCACCCCGTCCAAGTCGATACACCTCCTCATGCCTTCTGTAATAGGCTGGTTCCTCTCCCAACGGTGCTCCTAAGCCATAATTTCTAACGGTTCTAGCTGGAGGTGGTTCATCTCTTCGAACTCGTTCTATGGGTGGTCCTCCAGGCTCGGTCGACCCTTGTGTCTTTGGCTTACTCCCTGCTTGATACCTTGAATAGTGTGGTTGTTCTTGCAAATCCCTGAGCCCGCGTGTGGCTTGATAACAGTCTCGGTTTCGATCTGGTTCCATTGTTGCACTCTGTAGAAGCCATGTCTGCAATGATGGCTGGTTTGCTGGTTGGTCTTGGTTGTTGAATGCTTGCGGTCTGGTGGAATGTGAGGTAGTGTCATACTCATCTGAAAATGGATTTGTTGACTTGCTTGGGGTGTGGACGGCTCTCGGCATTTTCTCAGGGGCATATGCTGATGCTCCTGGACCTGTTGCTCTTTCTACTTCCTCTGGGAGAATACGTTGGTATTCTCGCCCGTATCTATCAAAAAAAACTATGCCCTTCCCCGTAGCAGTTTCATAAGAGAATAAGTAGAGAACCTTGTCTTTGCTTAGTTCGTTTACATATGGTTCTTTGCTGCGAAAGTAAGAGACAATACCCTCACTCTCATGTTTGTAGATTCCCACATTCTCGTTATAAGTTGGAATCCTGGTTGTTTTCTTATCATACATAAAAATAGCTCCGGGCCGATCAATGTTTGGTGGCGGTTCTTGAGTTTCTGAAACCATTTTCCCTTTTGCCACGTTATCTCCATCTTTGTTGTAATCTTCAGGATTGCTAACTATTAAATAGTGGTTCCTCTTTTCGTCTCGGAATCTATCTCCATCATCATACACTCGGATTATCTCCAATCTTTGTGCTCACCTCTCTTCGATACAAATGCACTTGCGGCCTCGATAGTCTAAATAGACTAGGGCTCCTCTTGAGTTTGTTCCCTCTAAGAAGATCACCGTGAGCCTAGAATCATTCAAAGGCTTTTGGGAGGTGCTTCCTCCTCGGATAGGTCCATCATAGGTGAAACCTCCTGGCTGTTGACTACCCACCATGAAGAAAGATTTGTCTGACGAAGTGTCAGTATTACTACCTTCCTCAATAATCGGTGCTAGTGGATCTAGCCTTGCCTGAGTTACACTCTCTTCGATGGACACTAAGCTACCTTGGTCACCTGCCACCTTCTGGTTTCTAACAATGTATCTTCGTGATCTTAAATTCATCAAACTTATCAATGAAATTTATCACAAATTCAACCACTCACCTGGCAATGGGTCAGTTTCTGCACAACCTCTTGCCCTGTTGCTGAATATACCTGTACATAAGTGTTTTAATTTCGGCAATTGAATCAAAGCATTTATTTGTTAGAGGTTATCTTAGTAATGATTGGTATAACTGGAGAGTTAATCTCAACCACTACTGTATTTATACACTGTTGATGTTCTAGATTAGGTTTGCTAATCTGAAACAGTACTTCCCTCAGATGTTGATCAATTCACGCGAAAAAGTATGAATTCAGTCTTTGCTTTGTCAAATGGGCAAACAAGGTCCAAATTCACTTCTGAAAGAAGTTCTGGAACCCTTAAGCCAAATGAAACCTCACTGTTTAGGCCAGGTCAAATTTTCTCTGCAGTATGCCCCAATAGACATCCTACGTGTAGGATGTCTCCTGCTGTGTTTTGCCTGGATTTTTGCATTGTTGTTTCCCTTTGTTGTGCTGAGCTTACAACTGCTTTTACTTTTTGATTTGGACACGTATTAGCTGGTCAATGAGTCAGAAATCTGTTTTGATGGCATGTTGATGGTATTGATCAGTCTAATCAACTCCAAATTGGACCAAAATTGACTAGCAGGCTTGCTTTAGACTATATAACACCTTGAAATGCCCAAAGTCAAAGTCTGGCTTCATTTTCTTGCATTAGACATCCTACGCGTAGTATGTCTTTTTCTTCAGAATAGCTTTAAACTCAAATCTTAAGCTCCCCTTGAGTTGGTGATCACTTTGGTATACTCAGAATTCAGTTTGGAGTCCCAAATCACTCAGAAGACATCCTACGCGTAGGATGTCTTTTTGGCCTGTTTGACCCCAGATTTGTCCCACAGTTTTCCCTTGATGTCAGTATTCCAGTGGTATGCTTAGATTTTGATTTGGATGTCAAAAGTCTCAAACTTCAGCTGTTTTTTCTTTTTCAGTCGAAAGTGCTAAAGTCCACTTTGAACCCAATTTTCTTACCCAAATGAGGTGAAACCCCTTTTAGTCACTCAATATATCGTGCAAGACACACTCATGCAGCCATCTTATGGTTTTGGTCTCAAGTTAATGTTTTGGCACTATTTGGGTAGGATGTCTAGCAATTTCAGTCTATCTGGTATTATCTTGTCAAGATATGGCCAAATTTCCCCTTTCCAGTTGAAATTAGGGTAAACCTTACCTTCTGAACACACTGGTCAAAATCCCAAAATTCCTCCCAGATTGACCTGTAGACATCCTACGTATAGGATGTCTCCTGGCTTAAAATTAAATTTTTTTCTAACAGGAATGCTCCTGATGCTTTGTAGATATATCAGAAACACTCACAGTAACTTTTGGACTTCAATTAGGCTTTCAACCACATTTTTGCGTCTTTTTGCGTCTTGTACAATCTTGTAATGATTCTACCAAGCAAGTGTACATGCATGAAATGCTCTAGATCTGAATCATGATGTCCTACTTACTCTACTCCTACCTATCATGAAGAAATGGTGATAATGGTGTTTTTGGTTGCTTTTTGGCCTCTCCTGACTCTCAAGCTCACCTCTCACCGCTTCTACCACTCCAACTCCTACTCTAGAACTCAACTACTACCTAAAACTACCTAAGTCTACCTCCTCTACCTAAGTCGAAGGATCTAAGCCAGACACACGCTTCCTAAACTCCCTCTAAGACCTAGAGAGTCCTCCACCCTCTGATCCTATCTAAATGTAAAGTGAGACTCTTGGCAAGCCAAAAATCCAAATCCTCAAGGATTAGTTTCGGTTACCTACCTAAGGTTTTCGTCCCCGACAACGGCGCCAATGTTGGACGGGTACACCAGGACGGACGTCAGCAGGGAGAACTCACCTAACAAGTAATGTCAGCTAAGGACGAAGCTCGATTCGCAAGCGCGTGGAAACAAGCATAAGGTGTCAACTTACACTCGACCGACTCCAAACTAATTCTTATAGAGGTCTCTACCAATTGTCTAAGTCACAACCTTCAAGAGTACAAAAGAGGAAACTTTCTACATCGCTTGCTAGAGCCGAACACCCATTAAATACTTTCGAAACACCATAGAACGTGAAGGAGACCCTACTAATACCTGTAGGCCGCTCTCCCTAAGGTCTATGAACCAAAATCACGACCCAAAACACCCAATGCAGAAACACGTAGGATGTCTAACCGAAATCTGCAGGTCTTCGTTTTCGAAATCTGAAGTGCCTAATGTGTAGTTCTACTCAATGTGAACGCGTGGATATGCTGCAATGCAAAATCAGATAGCGTATGCTCACCCAAACAATCGATGAAGCTCGTAGAAGGAGCTCTCAAAGCCGGACCGTACGCGCGCAATGTTGGTATCGGCGCGTAGCTCTAGTCGGGGGCAATACGCTGCTCTTCTCCGCACTCGATTCCGACCACCGTAGCACACGTAGCGTCAAGACGAAGCTCCCACTCTCTCTCTCGTACACAGTACGCTCACTCACAGACTTCAAACTTCTTTTTTAAAAATGACAAAAGGTCCTTTATTAAGGTCAAAAAGTGGTATATATACCTTACAACTTCTCAAACCCTAAAGTTCCAAAATCAACCATCTATTCAATCTAACTATCAAAACTAGAATACAATTTGAAAACTTTTGAAAGTCCCAATATTTACAAGGTGAAAAAACGGGTTTTCCTCAATGAATGAATAATTACAAAAATAATAGTCCGCGAATAATTAGATGCCGTGGGATGTGTCTAACTTCTAACACATCCCAAAGTGGCGTGGTAACAATATGCAACCCAAAAAAGAAGTGATAAAAAGGCTCTAAGATTTCCGACATCAAGAAGAGGATTTTCGAAATTGACGTGGATAAAAACACCCTTGGTTTTTTCTATTTGAGTAAGCTTCAATCTTCTATGTGTATCGAGAACCATCTGCAATCAGTCATATAAAAGAGACTTAGCACTAGTAAGACAATTAGGATTAAAGGTTGTACGGGTTCGTATAGGAGCAGAGGGTTGGGAGAGATGTTGAGGAAAAGTGGGTGTAGCTATCCACATCTAGACAGAGATTGAAGTTTGAAGGAAGTTGATTGAAGAGGATTTGATGAGGTTATGGCTTCTTTTAGTTTAACCCGATAGTAGAAGTGTACAAGCAAGGCTTTTACAGCTTCTTGAGCCTCTTTTGCAATCCAAGTCATAAAGGCAATGGTAGATTTTTTGAGACTGGGCTAGGGAAGAAAGAAGTTAGTTGGTTGAGAATCATCCATAAAGCATGGTCAAACCAAAGGATGTTGTTGTCCTTACAAAGATCAGCTTGGCCTAAGTGCTCACAAGCACATTTGAGAAAAGGGTGATGGACGTTCCAAATTTGGAATGGATAATTGGTGTCCCTTCCTGTAGTAAAGATCACCCCTTTTACACCAACAACACATCCAAATGCAGCACTACATCTCTTATTTTCAAAAGATGACATGGTGAATAGTGCTGCAATGAGCATGTTCTCAATTAGGTTAGAAGAGTTAGTGTCAAGCATATGTTGAAGGCCTAGTTTTATGGAACTCTTATCAACACTATTGAGCAATGTGAGTAGCAAGTTTTCAGTAAATGGGGCAAAGAGAGTAAAATTACCTAAAGACCAAGCCTTGTGGTGTGATTCTCCCAAGTAGACCTCAAGCAACCTTGTAGGCATAAAAGGATCAGTGTACGTATCGAAGGGTTTTGTGACAAGGGTTCTACTTGGAGTTGTCAAGCCAAATTATTGACTTGCAAATTTTTGTTCTTCCTCATCAAGATCTACCGGAAGGAGTAGACTGTTGGTGGTAAGGTTGTGACTTCTGAGAGCCCTGAGAGATTGTGCTGACTAGGACAGTATCAGTATATTACTGTAATGGGTAGCAGTGTGATCTAAGATTAGACATGAGATGCAATTGGCAGGCACATGGTCATGGGAGAGCTAATAGGACGTGATGGGGGAAAAAAACATGCCGTGAGCAAATTCTGTGGCCGATAGCTAAGAGTAGTACACCAGTACCTTCTAGGCACCAGTTGCAAAGCCACGTACAGAGTCTAGCTTACGAGTGCACAATAGGGTAGTCTGTCGTAAATGCTATGTAAGTGGTCATGGTGGTTTTTAGTGCATGCAGGAGGCTACTGTGACTGTTAAATTCAGTCCTAGCCTTTTGTAAGGCCTGCCATGTTTTCAATAAAATAGCGCAGGCAACCAGAGTATCTATATTTACTATTGAGACATTTCGGGTGCTCTTGCATACACAAAAATATGAAAACAGCAGGATTAGTGTTAAGCGAAAACCCTGGTAAGCTCTGCAGAAACCTTTGCAAGCCCATTATTTTCCCTTCCATTGTTCACAAAATAAAGGCTTACTAGAGCTTAGATTAGCTCTTAAAAAATAGAACATTATCGGAGAAGCCTTCACTGGCTATGGGCAAAGTCTGTGAGAATTGGAATATTACCAAGCAGCAATGGCAGAGAATTGGTAGGCAACATGGCAGTCTGTAAGAATTGGAGCATTAGTAAGCAAAGGTATTAACTTAGAAATTGTTGCATAAGTCAATAGGCAGTAACAGAGACAATTAGTGTGGTATGCATTCCCTCGATTTCTGCGCTTTCTTGGTAGTCCGCAAGCCGTCCACGCACAGCGAGACACCTGTTTACCCTGAAAATCTCATTGTGAATACTCTCACCCATCACAGCTAGAGAGAGAGAGAGAGAGAGAGAGAGAGAGAGAGAGAGAGTACCAGAGAACATAAGCTCTGTAGATCACTAGAGAGGTGTTTTTGTGAAATCGTGCAGTAATAAGAAAAAACAGACTTTGTATCAGGGTCTCCCTGCTGGTCGGTATGAAACTTCAACATGTAGCAAGCCTAAGGCCTAGGCTCCAAGCTACAGCCTTCCAGAAACATGCACCGCCATACCCGCTCATGAAAAGAGAGAGAGAGAGAGAGAGAGAGAGAGAGAGAGAGCGGGAGAGCACTGCATGAAAAGAGAGAGAGAGCGGGAGAGCACTGCAACACCAGCCCATACCAGAACTCTCAACAATCATACTCACCCCAACAACTCGTTGTGCGTTTTCTCGCCCATCAGTGCATCACCGCTCTCTGAAGCATGCATCCATGCGTTCTTAATCACGAAAACGTCTGTGTGTATATGAGAAAGACCACGGTGACACGACCACTTTCAATAGGCCATAAGTCATGGGAGCCTCATACCCAAGATAGCTAGGCTTCGGTGGCTCATAACTCCACCCTTTTGTACGAGACACATATCCTAGGCCTAGGATTCGTGACAAAGTAGTGTAGAGGCCAGTTGTATCATATCATATTCATAGTAAAAAGGTGTAGAGGCCACTTGCACTGTGCTCATGACCAAGAAAAATTTAAAAAATAATTTTCTTTTTATCCATGTATGCCAGACCATACATGTTTCTTAGCATCCATTGTTAGTATCACCCACTTACTAGAGGGGAAGTATCTTACCATGAAGTGGTAATACCTCCCTACCACCCCCCATCAATAACAATAGGCCAATAATAAAACCATACCAAGCAGTCCCAAAAAGTAAGAGGCAGGCTATGGTCCATGAGTCAAGAACCACCTGAGCATTTTTTGAAAAAGCTGAACCTAGCCTAACCCCTTTATTTTAGAGTATAGTAGGGGTGTAGGGCTAGTTTTAGGCTTACAGACAAGAGGCAGGTCACCTCTTAAGTGATAAGTGGGACCTACTCATGCCACAAGAGAGAGAGAGAGTAGGTTATTGCACACATTTCATTTTTAGAAAACAAAAGCCTCATTTTACAAAACAAATTAACTTTATAAAAAAAAAAACTCCAAGAGAAGCCCAGAAGCCATAGGTTTTTTGTATTAACAGTGCTTTAATGTACAAAAGTAAATGAGAGAGCAAGGAGAGTAAGTAGGTGAGCATAAATGATCCCATTAGGCAAAGGAAACCTCTGTTACCTGCCACCATCACCAGAAAAAAACAAACAAAAAGTTAGAATTTTTACATGGTGGAAGACAGGGTGTCAAAAAGATTTCCTACTTGTTATTGATGTCAACTTAATAAAATCACTAAGTTCAATTTTACCTGTGTAGAAGACTCCATGTGGAGGGATGAAGAGGAGGTAGAGTTTTGTCTCCTTGTCAGCTTTAGGGTAGAGGACCCAATAAGTGGCTGGGCCCCAATAAGAAGACATGCTACCCTCCAATAAGCACACAGACGTGAACGAGTTGTTGGTCTACAAGAGCTGACGTGCTGCTTATTGATTCGTCAAATCGAGTGTTCAACCTTGGAGCACGTCCGTCTCTGTTTAGGTGATGCTGCGTCTCTAGCACTTAAGCGTCCTCAATTTGCCTCGAAAATTGTGCTAATCCGTCGTGCAAAGTGTGCGTAGATCCGCTCGAGGAGTTCCCATTTCCACAGAAAACCTCTTCTTATCGGGCATCTTTTGCGCCTCTCAGAGCCCAAATCCATGCATAAACGGATGCGCACAGCCCTCCTCAATCTCATCGTCTCTATATGGGCTCCTCTACCCTAGTGAAGTCCTATAGTAAGCATACAAATGAAGGACCCTTAGCCCCTTTTTATACATGGCAGGAGACTCTCTTCTTTTTAGGAGGTTTGTTTGAACGGTTAGAGAGGAGTGGGGTGAGGTAGTGGGGGGTCCCTTTTTCATTTAAGAGAGGTGTAACAAAAGTAGTGGTCACCAGCCAGTCTATAGCAGAGGCTCCTCGGTGTAGCTCCCTCCCTCGGTCCAAACAGGCCGCACCTCCTACGTCGTGCCCATCATGAAACGTAACCTTTGCATGTGTCGTAATTTCTAGGCTTGGGCCTTGGGAGAGGTACAAGAGCAGGTGCAAGGGACATGGCATTGTTGAGCAGAGACTGCCAGCCATGGAGATGAATCTCTTTGAATACAGAATAGAGGAGCAGGTGGTGCCAGGTCTACTCGCACTTTCTCTGTACCTCTGTATCTCTCTACCTATCATGTGTTGAGCTTGGCACTTCTCCACACAATGGTCCTCATTGGGCACATGCTCACCCGATAGCAACGGTCATCTTCATTAACCTTTTCCCATGCTCTAAGAGCAGCCCCTCCAAAGGCTTGACTTTTGCAGCCTGTCATGGGTTCCAGCTCGAGCAAGGACGTTTTGTATCCGCCCTATACCCCAATCTTGGCCTGAATGGATGCTATCTTCTCAGTGAGGTGTGGGACTTGGAGGTCTTTATATGACCACGAGAGAGAGAGAGAGAGAGAGAGAGAGAGAGAGAGAGAGAGAGAGAGAGAGAGAGAGAGAGAGAGAGAGACACACACACACACACACACACACACACACACAACACAACACAATTGGCAGCCCACATATGAGCTTGTCGAAAAGCAACAATGTTAATTATCAACGGTAGATGTTGGATGGCTTGGCATCGGCGGGAGTCAAAGGAAACTGCCCAACACGGTAGCAGGCAGAGGTGAGGGTTGAGTCTGTAGCAAGAGTTGAAGGCTGGGTCTGTAGGGGATTGTGGGAGGTGGTAGTAGGTGTACAAGGATACAGACAACTGTGGTTGCAGCTAAGGCTAATATGATGATGGTATAGGGGCAACCTCAAGCTCTTGCACGACGATAGTTGGGCCAGGAGTCGATGCTGGTGGCGAGGCATCGTAGGAAGCAGAGGTGGGCGTACGGGTGCTCGAATGGCACACACTATAGCGCTGTTGTGGGCGTACGGGTGCCTGTATGGAAATTTTGATGCACCTCTGAGAGTGGCCATCTCTGGACGGAATCTTGCAAGATGCGATGAAATGGATTGAGAGTGGAGCGAGTATGCTACAATCAACATGAGCTTTACTGCGTTGTCGACAACAACATGATCAAAGTAGTTGGCGACATGCTATAGTGTTGTGCGTCGTCAGCAACCAGTAGCGTCGTCAATATTGTGGGACGAGCAGTTGGATAGACGCTTGAGCACCACCTAGCATGAGCCACCGCGATGGAATCGTCCACCGCACTAGGACGAAGGGGACGCGCGCTCATGGAGACGAGGGGCTTGGATATTTTCTTTAGAATAAATAAAGTTGCATTTGCGCTGTAGCACAAGCATTTAATTGCATGGCTTAGCCTAGATCTCATGGAATTGAGAGGAAGAATGGCTCAGAGCTCGAATCTAGACTTGCCTTTTTTTATTGGTGAATCTGAAGGCAAGGATTGGAGGTGGAAGTGAGTGGAATCTTCTCAAAATCTAACTAATAACATTAGCATTATCTGTGAAATTAGACTATCTAAGGTTATCTATATATATCTATAAGTAGTAGACTGCAGCATCTGCGCCTAAAGCTTTTGTCACACTTTGCATGCATGTAATTGAGGATGTTAAAGATGTTTTTTTCAATGCTTGAAGTTTTTTTGATATGTAAGCACCTAAACATACATCAACATGGTATATGTATATTGTGCGCGTATGTCGCATGTGTCAATGCAAGGAACTTGCCGATACACTGTGTGCGAGCCACAAATGGCTCCAAGCATACAACAAGCCTAAACTAGTAAGCTCAAAGATGGCGTTGGTGTGTCCTCACCGCTCTACGCTTCCTGTCGTGGAGGATTCCTTGCCGCGAAGAAGAGGGAGACGCCGCTACGCCACACTCAACCACCTCGCCGCCGTCGTGCCGCCGCAATGCTCGATCACACACACTCTCACACACACTCTCTCTCTCTCTCACGCATACACACACACACACAAGGAGATGAAGAAGAAGAAGATGGAGATGGAGCAAGAGCACTCTTCAATTGCACAAATGAGAGAATGCGTGAATTTTAGGTTTAGTTGAATTTTATCTGAGCTCACTCCATTCACACTTGGGCACCCATCCTTAGCCAACTAATCCCTTGAATGACCAGTTAGAGTGCACCTCTCATCGGCGATCACTCTTACCCTTTTCCTATTGGAACGACAAGCCCGGTACCTGACTCTACCAGCAAGTAAATAATAGAACGTCCGTCGTAGGTGATAGGGTGTCCGTGAGCCGTGAGGGTTAACATGCCCCCCTTCCTGATGTAGATTCCGTCCTCGGAAGCTATTGAGTTGAAGCTCGTTCGTCGAGGTGAAAGAGCTTTTGAGAGATGAATGTCCTTAGCCTTCTTCAGTCACTGCAAAATCAAACAACATTGGCACAGTAATTGCATTCTCATATACAATTAAAAAGCATATGCAGTTTTAGGCAGACAATTTGATTGGTAACATAATTTTAAACCTTTTGTCAGTAGTAAATATTAAATTGCAATATAATCAAACGCATAAAAAATATAAAGATAAAAAATTAAACAAGTCTGGGGTTGCTAATTTAACGGTCGAAAGGCACTAAAGATCGACTATTAATACCATGCGTAAGCTTCTTAATTTTCTCTGGTCAATTAAGTTGTTTAATCGCGAGAGCCAAGTATTTTATGTTCGAGGGCTGACTAGAGGCTATACCTAGAAGACCTTGTAGTTAAGCTACGATAAAAGGAATTTCTCATGAAATCATCGCATGACTGATTACTTTTTCTTTGACCCCCCAAAGTCTTTTCACAGTGATTCAATTTTGATGTGTGTGCTTATTTTGTATGCCTTGGGTTTTTTGCTTTTCAAGGAAAAGCGCCCACACTGGGAACCTCTAGGGCTCTAGTACCATAGGCGATACATGTGAGTGAAGTACCAAAGCAAGCTGAAATTTCTCTTCCAGCTTAAGATTTTACATTGTGACACTTTCCCCATGGTATTAAGAGAAGATCTCTAACACCTAACTTGGTCAAACTAGCTTAGTCAGACTGCTTGATTTTTAAATCTAGACAAGTGATTATGACAAAAAATTACATTGAATTTAATGTTTGATACTAAGCAAATGCATTGAATATTATGCTACCAATCACAATCAAAGTAGACAAACATGGATGCAAAAAGACAATGGACAATGCTAATGGACAAGAAACACCTGTTTGCGTTGATAATAGCACTTGATTTGAAGTGTGAATGAGAGAAAGATTCCATGAAGGTTCAAATCCTAACCACAGCAACATGTTCCTGTACACACAAGGAAACACAAAGAATACCTCTAGGAGGCATATCAGTGGGAAGAAAGAACTTTGCTAATCACTCAACTCTAAAACAGAAACACTCCTATCGTACTAATCTTACCTACCCTCCATCATTCGAGTGATGAGGATCAAAGGTGTTTTATGACATAGGTTTCTGTTTCAATGTACCGGATGTGAATGTGTAGGTCTGGGTCAATGTTTTGACTTTTATTGTGCATATTTGTTTGCTAATTGCTCTTGCTCTTTATTATTTTTGTTTTTTGTGAGTATAAGGCTTTATATATACATTCCCTAAGATTGGAGATTAAGAGGTCAGGGAGGAAGGTTGAGAGGGAAGCAAGTGAATGATGGATGTGAGCAAACACTCCCCCCTTCCTTGGGTAGATCATACCGTTTGAAATGAGCTTGTCACCCTTTGAAACCAATTAATCCAGTTGGTAATAGGTGGGGATTTTTGCCAGTAGTTTTCTATTACCTTAGGTGCCTCGTCGAGTTGCAAGGGTGGTAAGGTACTTTCCCAGGCTCGAACTTGAAGTGGTTCATCAGGTGATTCTTGAACACTGGGAGGTGTGGATTCCTTTGTAGCTTCATGGAGGTCCACTATTGTAGGTGGAGGATGTGGAGAAGCTTTTACCTCTATGGATGTATTACATGAGGAGCTAGAAGATTCATGGGACTCCCCCCTTCCTCAGCTAGGTGGAACAAATCGTTCTTTCTTCGGTACCCAAACTAGCTCTAGAGCGGGTGTAGCATTCTATGATTTCTTTCTTTCCACGATCGTCGATTTGTTTTCGAGCTACAGGATTGAGCTCACATGGGTCAGGTGACAAGTAAGAACACAATCTACGTTTTGGCACCCAGATTTGATCATTTCCTTGATAGTAGCCTTGGGCTTCCAATAGTTTTTTGGGAATCCAACGCCACGTTTCCTTACACTTTTTGGAGCGAGTGGGACGTTTCTTACAAGGCTTCTGTTTTTTAGCACTAGCTATGGTCACTAAAGAAGCTTTAGGGACCCACTTGTATGTTTGCTTTGTTATATTAGGCTGAGTCTTGTCAGAAGCTATATGTATTGCTTCTAGCATATTTAAGGGTACGAGCAATGGCATTTCATCCCCCTCAGGTGTTACCCAGGTCGTCCCCCTGTTTCCCCAAGTGTCTATGGTTGCTGCTAGGTGGACCCAATCCACATTGTCCGACTCAGTCATCCCAGGTAGTACATCCATAGAGGAGAATCTTCCCCAACATCAGTGTCCGCTTTACACGTATAACAATACTGCAATGGGGCCGAGTGAACTGTGGTGTCAGATCTATGATCAATTATAAACCTATTTCCTAGAGGATGTGTTCGACCAGTTACAAGATCCACTCGAATGACAGTATCTTGGAACTGCAAGTAGACATGGTTTTTAGACCAGTCATGCACCATTTTTGCTTACCTCATGAAAGGACGTCCTAAGATCATCTTTGATGCCATAGTGTGCTTGGAGAAATCCATAACAATGATGGTAACTCTTATTTTATGTCCAAATACCTTGATCTTGAGATCTTATAGCATCCCAATAGGTTTAACGATAGACCCATTGGCCATCTTCACTACTATGGTTGTGGTCGCAAGGTGAGGTCTTCCCATAGCTTCCCAGCAATTTTTAGTTACAATGCGAATCCCAGCGCCACCATCAAGGATTCCATTCACAGTTAATCCCTTAGTAGTGATTGGTATGGTCGCATTGGATTCATCACCCTCAAAGTATTGTCCCAACTTGTTAACAGGTATTTCTATAACAATGTTCTCATCTAGGTTGGGTTGTGGATCTAAGTGTTCCTCCTCTATTGGCATCTCCCCAACTCCATCCATCTGTGCAAATTGTGGTAGCCCAAACTTTAGTTCTCCATTGAGGAAGGCTCGAAGAGCTGAGAGTAGCTCAGGGTCTTTATATAGTTTGGACATGATGGTGGTTCTAACTTCTGAAGACATGAAA
This sequence comes from Adiantum capillus-veneris, assembly GCF_014529385.1. NCBI lineage: Eukaryota > Viridiplantae > Streptophyta > Polypodiopsida > Polypodiales > Pteridaceae > Adiantum > Adiantum capillus-veneris. The sequence continues at coordinate 159,687,022 of NC_140940.1, read as the reverse complement.
TCCATCAATTTGGCAATGTTTAACGACACCTTTTGGACTTCACTCCCTTAACGTGGGGAAAGATGGGATCTCCATTTCTTCGATAGGATCAAGTAGCCCTTCTGTAAACATTCTTTCCATCAAGAAGTGAGTAAACCCACTTTCCCACGACTTTAAGTCACTCTCTTCTTGGATGACACTAGGTATGGCTAAGGGTCTATGGTCTTGGTAAGGTTGTTGTTGCATGGGGAACACGGTGTCTGTAATTTGGATATTCCTAGGTGCTGGTTCTAGATCCCTTTGGGTATCTTCTACCAAACTCCTTAATTGCTTGACTTGCTCAATCTCCTCTGTAGGGTTTGGATAAGTTCCTATCTTCTTCTTGGATCTTGGCCATTGTGGCTCATGAAGATCTTCCTTGTTGGTTTCTATCTTAGTGGTCGTTTTGGTCTCCATGGTTTCTCCTGAATCAGAATCCTCTTCATCATCATTCATATATACGGGGTCGTCACCAGTCCCTATGTTGGTCTTTGAACTGGGGTCTGAACTGGGGTCTGACTTTGCTATTTTTTGCGATCTCTTTCTTCGTGTTTTCTTCTTTTTCTGAGATTGGGCAATTGACGCCGTGTCTCTTTCCTCAAGAATATAGTTTTGTTTTTGGAGCATCGATCGTGTGAGTACGTTTACTGGTACCACATGTGTACTTTGTGATGGCTCCTCGATAACTTCAATCAAGTTTAATGGCGTGATCTTCGGTGCATTTGGATTATTTGGACATTGGGCAATCAAATGATCTATGCCACATAGATTACACATGAGTATCGGCATTGTAGACGTGCTCGCTTGATTAGTTTGCATTAGTGTGGCGTTCTTTTGTAGCCTAATAGGACACTCGGCTACACGATGTGGACCTCCACACTCATAGCATTAAAGAGGTGGTCTCTTAGTAGTGTAATTGATATTTTGGCCTCTTGCCGCAAGAGCAGCTACTTGATATACAGGTTTGACTTGTCCCTAATAGTCCTCCATGTAGTATTGTGGACTTTCTTCAAGGACATCCATCCCATAGGAAATATTAGGATCTATATCTTCTTCGCAGCCTTCCAAACAAGCAATAGATGACTCACAACCCACTGGATTCATAGAAGTGATTCTCAGATGTGGTGGTTGCGGTCCTAGCACTGGAGGTGGTAAGGGTGTTGTTTGAACAACATTTTGGGCCCTAGGGACCATGTGTTGTGCTGTTTGTTCAAGAGGTGGGGCCGGCATCAATGCAGGCACTCGAGGTGTGTCTGTCCATGCTAAGGTTGGTCTAATGGCCATCGCGCGCTTAAATACTATGCAATCCTTAGCTTGATGACCATACCTCCCACAGGCATTGCAGTTCCCATTGAATTTTACTCTAAAAGTAGGGCATTCACTGGTACTATGCGGTCCATAGCATATTGAGCACCATTGTTGCTCCCTTCTTGGATACATATGATTGTTCTGCGGAGCACGATTGTCTCTAAGACTCTCTTGAATAGCCTTGAGATCTGCTAAAGTCATCTTAGATATCTTTGGCTCCTTAGCAATAGGCTTTAGGGTCATTGGTTGATGCCCTCATGCTTGCGAGCTAATAGATTTAGACTCAACAGACACTCTTTCTCCTTGAATCATTAAATTATCCGTAATCCCCTAATGAATCTATCAAGCAATTGGTTATTGTTGAATCGCTCATTTAGATTACAACGAGAATTCAAATGCTTCAAGCGACTAATAAAGTCTCTCACTGACTCTCCTTCCTCTCGTTGGGCTTTCTGGAGCTGAGAGGCTACACCCCAAAGTACTCCCTCTTGTATGTATTCTTTCAAGAACAGTCTCCTAAGAGTAGGGTAAATCATTTTTTCTTCCACCCTTAGGGTTCTATACCAATCCCCTGCCTTCCCACATAAGGTTAGGCTTAAAGCATTACTCTTATGTAGGATTGTGTTCTCCTAGAGAATCGCATATTTGTTCAAACACTTCGATATGCTTTCTCACATCCCCGTCTCCACTAAATTTTGTGTGAGCTTGGTTATTTGTACTGCCTTACTTCTAAGCTCTCTATCAGACGTGTTACGCATATTCTCAGCAATAGATCGACCTATAGCTTGAGCAAATGTTGCCAAGTCACCTAAGTGAGCAAGCACCGTGGGTGGAGGTGCTCTAGAGACTACATGTGGAGTAGGTATTGGCATTGGGCTTGGCGCATAGGAAGCCCTTGGGTTCCACATTGGGTACGATGTTGTGCCATGTGGTGGCCCAAAGTTCATATGTGTGGCCCTAGGCATAACAGACGTCGGATGTGACATGCTAATGCTAGCCGGTATAGTCCCATGGAAATAAGAATTTGGGTGTTGTGGTTGTGGAGCATAGGTTGTTGAAACAATGAGAGGAGTAGAGACTACATGAGTACGAGGACCCATGGGTGCATATGATTGGTACACACTTGTAGGTACTGTTGCAGTCACATTGAGCTACCATGTAGCGGTGCTTCACTAACAAATGAGGTCCATGGCATGTTTCTTGGCATGCCCATCATTGGGGTAGGCATGGTAGCCGTGGTGTCATCAAGGGAAAGATGAGCTAGACTTGGAAAGGTGAAGCTATCACTTGTGGGCTTAGATTGCACTGAGACCCCTGGAGAAACAACATATGGAGGATCCATCGGACTTACTGAGGGAGTCTCCATTTGTGATAAGGTCGGTTGTTTAGCCTTTCCTTTATCTAAGAATCTCATGAGACCCGTTGAAGGCATGTTGACCCCCTTGTTCTGTCTCTCTAACTCAATGACCCTATGGATGACCTCACAAACTCTTTGTTGTTGATCCTCCACAGTAGCAGCGCCCATTGTGGATTGTAGGACATCTAACCAACCCACGTGATAGGTGTGACCTGTGTATAGGTCGGTCAGAGTTTCCGTTTGTAGTTCGTACTCCCAGTTCTCATTTAAGAACACTCCATCTAAGATTGAGGTGCTAGGGGTGTCCTTTGAGCTAGATACAATGTTGCTTTCTAGAGGTTTCCCTTTAGCAGTTGCTAAGTCAGGAGCACTCGATTGCTCTCTTAGCAAGGATATTGACATAGGGGGTTTCGCTTTTAACTCTCTTCGTTGCTCCGCCTTGCGTAACTCTCAACTTCCTTTTCCCTCGCTGCAAGGATATATCGCTCAACCTCTTGCACTTCGGCAAGGCTTCTACCATCGGGTAATATGACCTCGGAGGGAAATAACTCTGAAGACTCAGGAGGTGCAGTGAATGAAGTATTCACGTGCACATTCTCTAATGGTATAGGGTCTACGTTGGTCACGAATGGAGAATTTACTTCCCCACCCCCCTCATTTACATCATTAGCTCCATGTTCGGAGCGAGTGGCTCTACTAAAGGTTTCCTTCAGGCGGCTAAGCACGCTCGGCCCGGACTGCGGGCCCATGGCATGCATATCTTGGCTTGAGCTATCGGGATTAGGCATTGGGAAACCCTCCATGACATCGTAGTCAGAGGAAGTGTCACTAGCCGCTATGTTCGGGTCTTGGTTTGTACTGCCTTGGGTCCCCGGCGAGGGCCTGGAACCTAAAGTAGGTGGATATTGAGAACTCGTGTAAATCAAAATTCTCTCTAGTTACTCCGTCTCTAGCACACGACCAGAGCGCAGATGCATGTGCCTTTGGCACCCTACAAGCGTCGGCGAATAACCTCGAAGGTTAACCGCTTACCTTTTCTAAGCGTTTGTTTTCACTCGTGTTTTTTACGTTTTTAATGTTTTATTTTTTTGATTAAAGTGTGTGATAGCTCGAAACGAGCGTATCACTTAGAGGGTCAATGTGTGCTTTACAACACAATTTTTAGGCATCTGAAGTTCTATTGGTCCTCAAAAAATCGATTTTTAGCTACGTATGAAGCTAAAATTCGTAATTTTTAAAGGCGACTGAGGCCTAGGCTTGAGCGTGAGCTTGGACTTGGGTCTGGGAGATATTCCCGATCCCGGTCCTACCTTTATTTTTTTTTGTAATTTTAATTTTTTAAATTTTTTAATAAAGGATAAGGTCTCCGCGGCCTGCGTGAGAGCACACACACACACACACTCTATCTACCTACTTTTGACTAATACACCTACTGTTACACACTAACACACTCTATTATCTCTCACAGAACTACTTCCTACTTATTGTACACAGAAAACTAACAACCTTAGTACACAGAGAATAAACACAGTACCTTTGAAAACTCCATTAACAAAGAAAACTAACAACCTTAATACACAGAGAATAAACACAGTACCTTTGAAAACTCCATTAACAAAAAAAACACACAGTATAACACCAAATCCCTCTTCTCAACACACACACACTCCTTCCCTACCTTTCCTACAATTGAAATTACACCACAAAAGAAGCACAGAGTGCCATTCAAGCTTAGTGTATGGCAATCCCCTGCGGCGCCAAAAATGTGCGCGTATGTTGCACGTGTCAATGCAAGGAACTTGCCGATACACCGTGTGCGAGCCACAAATGGCTCCAAGCACACAACAAGCCTAAACTAGTAAGCTCAAAGATGGCGTTGGTGTGTCACTCACCGCTCTACGCTTCCTGTCGTGGAGGATTCCTTGCCGCGGAGAAGAGGGAGACGCCGCTACGCCGCGCTCAACCGCCTCGCCGCCGTCGTGCCGCCGCAATGCTTAATCACACACACACACTCTCTCTCTCTCTCTCTCACGCATACACACACACACACACACACAAGGAGATGAAGAAGAAGAAGATGGAGATGGAGCAAGAGCACTCTTCAATTGCACAAATGAGAGAATGCGTGAATTTTAGGTTTAGTTGACTTTTATATGAGCTCATTCCATTCATACTTGGGCGCCCATGCTTAGCCAACTAATCCCTTGAATGTTCTAGTTAGAGTGCACCTCTCATCGACGATCACTCTTACCCTTTTCCTATTGGACCAACAAGCCCGGTATCTGACTCTACCAAGTAAATAATACAATGTCCGTCGTAGGTGATAGGGTGTCCGTGTACCGTGAGGGTTAACATATATCAATCTAAATTGGTATGTAGCTCCATACATTACATACCAACCTTTAGGAATTAGGTTCAGTCCCATGGTTTTATTTCCAGCATTGAGTAAAAGTGAAGTGACACTTTACGACACTCCTTATGAATACCCTGTGTGTCATGGTAAGAGCGAGCAAGGGTGTCTCTCCAGGTGTTTCCTTAGATGCAATGTAGCCTCATGGAGTGCATTGATTGCAGGATATGTCCAACAGGGTCAAGGTCAGGGTCAGGAAGAGAGAGCACTGTTTTCAATAGATGCAGAGAGAGGGTATCTCTTCAGATGCAATCACGTACACTTGCACCTTGAAGGCATGTGGCATTATACAAGATGCTGATATGGGCAAAAACATACATGATGATATTGTTAGTCAGGGGTTGTTGAAAGAAAACATCGTGCTTGGCATTGCCTTGGTCAAGATGTATGCCAAATGGTGCAATTCATAAAGGACAAAAAGTGCTTTAGGAGCTTCTTGTCTCGGGATGTCGTCTCTAGAAATGTACTAATTGCAAGATATGTCCAACTTGGTAGGACCAAGGAGCTCTGGGTGTTTTTCAACGGATGTGAAACGAATGTGTCTCTCTAGATGCAATCACATACACTCTCTCTCTCTCTCTCTCTCTCTCTCTCTCTCTCTCTCTCTCTCTTCGTTTGTTTTGTCTCTTCAGTGCTACAAGGATGATACTCGAGTTACCTATCCAAATGGGAGGAACCCATTGGTGGTGAGGGTAGCTTTGCTAGCACATGGTCCCTTGAGTTATTCTCTCTCTCTCTCTCTCTCTCTCTCTCTCTCTCTCTCACACACACACACACACACACACACACACACACACACAACAATGGTTGTCAAAGTGTTTTGACATGAAATGAAATGTAGTGTGTGCTCGTGATAATCATACTCATGTGCCTCTTCACCTCTCTATAACTATTTTAACATTTTGTCAAGTGTGGGATATCAGTAGGTAGAAGAGGTAGTAAAACTTTGTGAAATTTACAAGTCTAGAGTAGTAGGTTTCTCTATCACAAGAAAAGAGAAGGGTTGCAATTGTCTTTTTGGTATCATAATAAGGCCAAGATAGTGTATTAGCAGGTATGCTACGTATACATCATAGATGTAAAGGATCATTTATGTCTTATACATGAAGTAATTTTATTTTCTATCATTGCAAGCCTTTTTTTTAAAATCAAGAACTTCCTTTTTCATAGTAGTTCATGATCTTGCAAGTGATAATGGTAAAATGAGATGATTTCCAAGTTTTGTCAACACCCTTATATCAGATTCTACATCATGCGTTCTTTATCCTATCGTGCTTTGTGCTGCTAGAATATGTCCTTGGCATGAGAGAGAGAGAGAGAGAGGGAGAGAAGTGGGAAACTACTTCAACATGCCCTCCGTTGTTTGTGCTAACGATGAAAGCAACTATTTACGGTCAAAGAAACACAACTTAGTTAAGAAAGTTTTTTTTGTGCCTTATGAATATCATGTGTGTCATGGTAAGGGCAAGAGGTTTGAGGGTAAGAGGGGCCATGCCGCTACCGAAGGCGATGCCGTTTTACTAGTGAGATTAATGAAAGAACTCTTTTGCAAGCTTAAATATCAAAGATAATTTTGAGTCAATGTCAAATGTATGCTTAAACTTCGATCCTTCTTCACTAAGCCAACAAAGGTTCACGTTGGCATTCTAATTTCTTGTTTTTTCTTTTTTGCAAAACTCACAATTGTGAGTGAATTATATTGATCATCTCAAAAAATTACAAGGTCTTGCCATGCTCGTGTCGAGCCATAACATCATCTAAGGACCATAGTTACAACGGCAATATGGGCAGCCACCCTTAACGAACCACCCCTCTATCCTTGATACACAAGGCCAATTATCATGTTCTTCTGAGATCTTCTATTTACCAATGGCCTAGGTTTTCCCCATTCCTAGGCATTCCATCTGTTTAAACAAGGCACCAATAGTCCTAGACCAATCCTTTGAGTTTTGCTTGCACCCGAGCGTCCACATTAGCACTTTGCTTTCGTGTATAATTTCTACGAAGCTTGCCACCTCAAAACCACCTTCAAACACACGGCGGTTCCTTGTCTGCCATACATTATGTAAGAAGAAGTACCTGATGATTTGAGTGCTGATGAGGAGGGTAGGACTACCTGAATTCTTGCCTCCAAGGAATAGGTTAGTCTTGAAAAAACCAATTTTCCATGTTCTTTGGACCCACTTGCATTTTTTCCCTGCGAGGCCTTTGATAGTTGGGCATTCCATGAATAGGTGGGTCAGATCTTCACTAGCCAACCTGCACCCCAAGCATCGATATGATCCAATCCCTCTCTCGTGAATCTTCACCCCCGTCGGTAGAGCCCCCCAAATTACCTTCCATAAGAATACCTTCATGTGCTACGGAACCTTTGGCTTCCAGACGTTCTCCATTGCTTGCTCCCACCTTTCCTCTGGCCATTATTTTTTCCATATCTTGTTAAGGGGGCTAGACCAATTCTTCTTGTGCATTATTGTATGATAAATGCCTTTAGAATGTGGTTTCCATAAGAGACTGCTTTCGGGCCATTTCCGAATCACAGATTAGCATCACTATATTGCCAAGCTCTTTCATCACTCTGTTGACAAGCAAGACCTCCAAGCTATTGAGTTGGTATTGGGTAACCAGAAGGTCAATGGTTTTCTAACTCTTGCAGTCACTGTCCCAAAAGTGCCCAAGTCGATTCAGACCCTTATTGTTTAGCTTCCTGGCTGTTTCTATCCAATAGGGATTTTGTGGTGGATCTATAACTTTGGAGAGCCAGGGGGACCAATGTAAAATGGAGTTCTTGAAGTATCTAGTTTCTTCCCTCCATTTTAAGACTCCTGCTGCTCTATTGCATTTTCTTAACAATTCTCCTGAGCTGCCCCCCCAGTGTTAGAGTAGACCACGTTGGGGCTAATAGCTTGTCATGAACCTCTACCCCTCTCCACTTTCGACCTTTCGAGCCAAGTTTAACTGCTTCTATCATATCTCTGATCATGACAACCCAATCTTGATCCTGTTTAGCCAGGGAGACAACAAATTTGGCACAACAAGCTTTTGCATGGGCCACAGGGTTGAGAATTCCGAGGCCTCCTTGATTCACCGACCAAGAAACCGATTCCAAACAGGCCCATTGCCATGACCTGGAGGATTTCGTGTTGTTTTTCCAAAGAAACATTTTTACTGGTTTTAAGAACTCTTTCCAATGACACTTAACCATCTTGAGAATCGGGCTAGTGAAGGCAATATAAGGGATCATAAAGGCATTAATCAATTTTATCCGACTTGGGAATGGGAGAAGAGCATAATCCCACCTACTCATTTTTGTTTTGATTTTCTCAAACACCCACTCAAATCTTTGCTTGTGAGTTACGTCCACCTCCAAAGGGGCTCCCAGATGTCTGAAGATATTCCCTTTTGTAACAATATCCCCCGACCAATCAGAAGGGTCAAATGAGTCATTTTCTGACAGGGAGATCAGCCTTGACTTCTCTATATTACACTGGGACCCCAAAGCTACTGAAAATATTTGTACAATCTCCAGAGCTTTCCTGATGACCTGGGGGCACGCCTTTAGAAAGAGGAGAGAATTGTCTGCAAATAGCTTTGCTAGTAGCTAGCTATTTCCTGGTAAAGCTAGGCCTTGCAACTCCCCTCGTTCCACACTAGCTTCGGGCGTCATGAGTAAAGGATGTGATCCTATGGCGAAAAGCAAGGGGGACAGAGGGCATCCTTGCTTAATAGACCTTTTGACCTCAAAAGTGCCCACAATTCTATTGAAATAGGAGCTCTGACTGGCTTCCAGCCCCCAGTACTCGTACCATACGACATAGGCAAGGCCCAAAGCCCAGAGCTTTCATGACGGCTTCTATATATGTCCATGTTATTCTGTCATAAGCCTTATCAAGGTCCAACTGCACCAGAATGCACTCTTGCTTTGTGAAAGTTTCGTATTTGATGCCCACCATTGCTGCCAAGATGTTATTGTAAATGGACCTTCCTTTGATGAACCCATGTTGATGGGAAGAGATGATCTTGGCTAGTAGGGGGGGCTAGTATGAGGGCTACTGCTTTAGCAATAATTTTGTAGGCCACCGACATCATCGTTATAGGGCACCAATGTTTCAGTTGAGAACAGAAAATCTGTTTAGGGATGGGTTTGATAAGCCCTCTCTTATCTCCAACGACCCTTCGACAATGGATTTATTGGCCAACCTTGTGACTGGGACCTTGAGATCATCCCAAAATTCTCTAATGAATTCCACTGTCATCCTATCCCAACCAAGAGACTTTTTTCCTTGCCAAGGGCTTGCAATGCTAGTGAACATTCATCTTCAGAAAATGCCCCTTCCAAGCTATTAGCTTCTAAGTGGGGAATCTTCTTCTTAACACTCTGAAGTAAGGTCCCTCTAGTTTCTTCCACTTCTTGGGACTGGATCTCTGGCCGTATAATGATACTAAGATAGCTCAACATCAGACCAGCCATCTCATCTTGGTAATGAACTTCTATCCCTTTCTCATCATAGAGCGAGCAGACGTGGCCCCAGCTCTTCTTGATTTTTAAGGCCCTAAAGAACTGAGCTTGATTAGAGTCTTCAAGTTGTAGGAAAGTCTCCCTAGAGAGAAGCCTTGCCTTTTTGATATCTTCTAACTGCTCATTTGCAAGGTTAGATTTGGCTTTGAGCCATCGTTTGTGCTCCTCCTCAGTACCAAGCCCCTTGGCTTTTACGGAGGTAAGGAATTGTACCTCCACTGTAAGATGCAAAAGGTGTACCTCCCTAGCTTTTTTGAGTCGAGGGCCCGAGGTTTTGATTGCTTTCTGGATACTCCAAGCAAATAGGTCCCACGCATTGTGTTTGTTGAGGTCGACATCTTTTTTGAGCTTACCCAGTGACTTCTTGGTTAGATTCCTGAAAAGAGGGTCTTTGAATAGGTGTGCCCCTGTCACTAATAGTTTTTTCCCACCTTTGGGGTCTGCTCCTCCCCTTTATTCTTCTTGAAATGTATGTGCAAAGGTATGTGATCCGAAAGGCTTTTTGTTGGAACTACCTTCATCTCCATCAGCATCAGTATCCAGTCATCTTGGTGTGAGCAATAACATTTGTCCAGTCTGGAGCCAGTGCGGGCATACTGGAGACTTGTGTAGGTGAAACCAGGCATGTTGTTCCACGGGCTAACTTCCCATAAGTCGATCATCGCCCATAGTTTGCACAAACTTTTTCATTTAGACCTTTTCGAGCCAGCCAGCATACTGGAAGATCCTGTTTTATCCTTGCTCTTTTCTACCATATTGAAGTCGCCAATCAACAACCACTCACCTTCAATAGTAGTATCTCTAAGATGCATCCATAATTTAGCTCTTTATTTTGCATTGCAAGGGCCGTACACGTTCACAATGGTGAAGGGATGCCCTTCCCATCTGATTCTAATCCCCAGGATTCTGCCGTATGGGTGGTTTAGAACCAACTTCGGCTCCAATTCCCTGTCCGCAATGTTGAGGACGCCACAGAAATCATTATTTCGTTCTCCATAGAATACAAGTTTCTTTCCTAGCACCTGCTTTCTCTTGCTATGAGCATCTAAGTGGTGTCCTTGGATGGCCCAGCAGTTGACTGCCTTCTCCTTTTTTATTCCTCCCATAATAGGGTACTCTTCTTACGGGTTTTCAACCCCTTTACGTTCCAAGATTGAATAGTGAGAGACTCCATCATTAAAGAGGGACTCATTGGGATAGAGGAACGAATTCTACAGCATCCGAATCATGCCCACCCCCCCTCTCCTTGGTCTCAGGGGAATCTGGGGGTTCCAAGACAAGGGATTTCTTTTCTTGCAGTTCTGCAAATGGATTGTGCAGTGGGACCGTGAACCCCCTTCCTTTCAAAGGGGTGGAGGATGGAGTAGATCCTTTCACCTCAAGTGTTCTCACGACTTCAAGCACTTTGGAGTCTCTTGCCATTGCGTTCACCCTTTTGTCTCTTTTCAGACTAGGGATTTGAACAGCTGCCGTCACCATTTTCACTGTCATAAATTTTGGGGTAGCAACGGGAGTAATGATCCTATTATTATTGCATGCACCTTCGGCGATTTGTTGTATGGGCATCGATTCCTCCACAATATTTTTTTGCATCTTTATATCCATTTTGTCACATACCATAACTTCATTATCCTTCCCTGCATTTACCCCTTCGTTACTGCCTCCCTGCTTCTCCAACCCTTCCATCGGGGACACCCTATCACCTACGACGGACATTGTATTATTTACTTGGTAGAGTCAGGTACCGGGCTTGTCGGTCCAATAGGAAAAGGGTAAGAGTGATCGCCGATGAGAGGCGCACTCTAAGCGGAACATTCAAGGGATTAGTTGGCTAAGCATGGGTGCCCAAGTGTGAATGGGGCGAGCTCATATAAAAGTCAACTAAACCTAAAATTCACTTATTCTCTCATTTGTGGAATTGAACAGTGCTCTTGCTCCATCTCCATCTTCTTCTCCATCTCCTTGTGTGTGTTTGTGTGTGTGTGTGTGTGTGTGTGTGTGTGTGTGTGTGTGTGTGTGTGAGAGAGAGAGAGAGAGAGAGAGAGAGAGAGAGAGAGAGCGATCGAGCATTGCGACAACGGCACGGCAGTGGTGAAGCGGTTGAGCGCGGCGTAGCGGCGTCTCCTTCTTCTTCGCGGCGAGGAATCCTCCACGAAGCAAGCGTAGAGCGAAGAGTGACACACCATCGTCATCTTTGAGCTTACTAGTTTAGGCTTGTTGTGTGCTTGGAGCCATTTGTGGCTCAGACGCGGTGTATCGGCAAGTTCCTTGCATTGACACGTGCGAATTACGCGCACATTTTTGGCGCCGTTGTCGGGGATTGCCATACACTAAGCTTGAATGGCACTCTGTGCTTCTTTTGTGGTGTAATTTCAATTGTAGGAAAGGTAAGGAAGGAGGGTGTGTGTGTTGAGAAGAGGGATTTGGTGTTATACTGAGTTTTCAAAGGTACCGTGTTTATTCTCTGTGTATTAAGGTTGTTAGTTTTCTTTGTTAATGGAGTTTTCAAAGGTACCGTGTTTATTCTCTGTGTACTAAGGTTGTTAGTTTTTTGTGTACAATAAGTAGGAAGTAGATCTGTGAGAGTTAATAGAGTGTGTTAGTGTGTAACAGTAGGTGTATTAGTTAAGAGTAGGTAGATAGGGTGTGTGTGTGCTGTTGCGCAGGCCGCGGCGATCTTATCCTTTTTTTTCCTTTTAATAAAAAAAAATTAATTAAAAATAATAATGATAAAAATAAAAATTGAAAGGTAGGACCGGGATCGAGAATATCTCCCAGACCCAAGCCCAAGCTCACGCTCACGCCTAGGCCTCAGTCGCCTTTTAAAATTACGAATTTTAGCTTCACATGTAGCTAAAAATTGATTTTTTGAGGACAACGGAACTTCAGATGCCCAAAAATTCTGCTGTAGAGCACACGGTGACCCTCTAAGTGATATGCTCGTTTAGAGCTATCACACACTTTAATAAAAAAAATCAAACATTAAAAACATACAAAACACGAGTGAAAACGGACGCTTAAAAAAGGTAAGCGGTTAACCTTCGAGGTTATTCGCCGACGCTTGTAAGGTGCCAAAGGCACATGCATCGCGCTCTGGTTGTGTGCTAGTGACGGAGCAACTAGAGAGAATTTTGACTTACGCGAGTTCTCAATATCCACCTACTTTAGGTTCCGGGCCCTTGGCGGGGACCCAAGGCAGTACAAACCAAGACCCGAACATAGCGGCTAGTGACTCTTCCTCTGACTACGACGTCATGCAGGGTTTCCCAATGCCTAATCCCGATAGCTCAAGCCAAGACATGCATGCCATGGGCCCACGGTGCGGGCCGAGCGTGCTTAGCCGCCTAAAGGAAACCTTTAGTAGAGCCACTCGCTCCGAACATGGAGCTAATGATGTAAATGAGGGGGGTGGGGAAGTAAATTCTCCATTCGTGACCAACGTAGACCCTATACCGTTAGAGAATGTGCACGTGAATACTTAATTCACTGCACCTCCTGAGTCTTCAGAGTTATTTCCCTCCGAGGTCATATTACCCAATGGTAGAAGCCTTGCCGAAGTGCAAGAGGTTGAGCGATATATCCTTGCAACGAGGGAAAAGGAAGTTGAGAGCTTACGCAAGGCTGAGCAACGAAGAGAGTTAAAAGCGAAAGCCTCTATGTCAATATCCTTGCTAAGAGAGCAATCAAGTGCTCATGACTTAGCAACTGCTAAAGGGCAACCTCTAGAAAGCAACATTGCATCTAGTTCAAAGGATACCCCTAGCACCTCAATCCTAGATGGAGTGTTCTTAAATGAGAACTGGGAGTACGAACTACAAACGGAAACTCTGACCGACCTATACACAGGTGACACCTATCACGTGGGCTGGTTAGATGTCCTACAATCCACAATGGGCGCTACTAGTGTGGAGGATCAACAACAAAGAGTTTGTGAGGTCATCCGTAGGGTCATTGAGTTAGAGAGACAGAACAAGGGGATCAACATGCCTTCAACGGGTCTCATGAGATTCTTGGATACAGGAAAGGCTAAAAAACCGACCTTATCGAAAATGGAGACTCCCTCGGTAAGTCCGATGGATCCCCCATATGTTGTTTCGCCAGGGGTCTTGGTGCAATTTGAGCCCACAAGTGATAGCTTTACCTTTCCAAGTCTAGCTCATCTTTCCCTTGATGACACCACGGCTACCATGCCTACCCCAATGATGGGCATGCCAAGAAACACGCCATGGACGGGGATGTGAGAAAGCATATCGAAGTGTTTGAACAAACATGCGATTCTCTAGGAGAACACAATGACCTACATAAGAGCAATGCTTTAAGCCTAACCTTAAGTGGAAAGGCTGGGGATTGGTATAGAACCCTAAGGGTGGAAGAAAAAACGATTTACCCTACTCTTAGGAGACTGTTCTTAAAAGAATACATACGAGAGGGAGTGCTTTGGGGTGTAGCCTCTCCGCTCCAGAAAGCCCAACGAAAGGAAGGAGAGTCGGTGAGAGACTTTATTAGTCGCTTGAAGCATTTGAATTCTCGATGTAATCCAAATGAGCACTTCAACAATAACGAATTGCTTGATAGGGGTTTACAACATGAAGATATCTACAACGGCTTAGTCATTAGAGGTATCATCACTTGGGAAGCAGTCACCACCAATGCGATCCAATTGGAGGATAATTTAATGATTCAAGGAGAAAGAGTGTTTGCTGAGACTAAATCTATTAGTTTGCACGCATCAGGGCACCAGCCAATGACCCTAAAGCCTATTGCTAAGGAGCCAAAGATATCTAAGATGACTTTAGCAGATCTCACCAAGGCTATTCAAGAGAGTCTTAGAGACAATCGTGCTCCGCAAAACAATCATATGTATCCAAGAACGGAGCAGCAATGGTGCTCAGTATGCTATGGACCGCATAGTACCAGTGAATGCTCAACTTTTAGAGTGAAATTCAATGGGAACTGCAATGCATGTGGAAGGTATGGTCATCAAGCTAAGGATTGCATAGTATTTAAGCGCGCAATGGCCAATAGACCAACCTTAGCATGGACATACACACCTCGAGTGCCTGCATTGATGCCGGCCCCACGTCTTGAACAAACAGTTCAACACATGGTACCTAGGACCAAAAATGTTGTTGAAACAACACCTTTACCACCTCTAGTGCTAGGACCGCAACCACCACATCCGAGAATCACTTCTGTGAATCAAGTGGATTGTGAGTCATCTATTTCTTGTTTCGAAGGCTGTGAGGCATATATAGATCCTAATATTGCCTATGGGATGGATGTGCTTGAAGAAAGTCCACAATACTACATGGAGGACTATTGGGGACAAGTCAAACCTGTATATCAAGTAGCCGCTCTTGCGATAAGAGGCCAAAATATCAATTACATTGCTAAGAGACCACCTCTTCAATGCTATGAGTGTGGAGGTCCACATCGTGTAGCCAAGTGTCCTATTAGCCTACAAAAGAACGCCACACTTATGCAAACCAATCAAGCAAGCACGTCTACAATGCCAATACTCATGTGTAATCGATGTGGCATAGATCATTTGATTGCCCAATGTCCAAATAATCCAAATGCACCGAAGACTCACGCCATTAAACTTGATTGAAGTTACCGAGGAGCCATCACAAAGTACATATGTGGTACCAGTAAATGTACTCACACGATCGATGCTCCAAAAACAAAACTATATTCTTGAGGAAAGAGACACGGCATCAATTGCCCAATCTCAGAAAAAGAACAAAACACGAAGGAAGAGATTGCAAAAAGCAGTGAAGTCAGACCCCAGTTCAATGACCAACATAGAGACTGGTGACGACCCCGTATATATGAATGACGTTGAAGAGGATCCTGATTCAGGAGAAACCATGGAGACCAAAACGACCACTAAGATATAAACCAACAAGGAAGATCTTCATGAGTCACAATGGCCAGGATCCAAGAAGAAGATAGGAACTTATCCAAACCCTACAGAGGAGATCGAGCGAGTCAAGCAATGAAGGAGTTTGGTAGAAGATACCCAAAGGGATCTAGAACCAGCACCTAGGAAGATCCAGATTATAGACACCGTGTTCCCTATGCAACAACAAACTCACCAAGACCATAGACCCTTAGCCATACCTAGTGTCATCCAAGAAGAAAGTGACTTAAAGTCATGGGAAAGTGGGTGTACTCACTTCTTGATGGAAAGAATGTTTACAGTGGGACTACTTGATCCTATCAAAGAAATGGAGATCCCATCTTCCCCACGTCAAGGGATTGAGGTCCAAAAGGTTCCGTTAAACATTGCCAAATTGATGGATTTCATGTCTTCAGAAGTTAGAACCACCATCATGTCCAAACTATATAAAGACCCTGAGCTACTCTCAGCTCTTCGAGCCTTCCTCAATGGAGAACTGAAGTTTGGGCTACCACAATTTGCCCAGATGGATGGAGCTGGGGAGATGCCAATAGAGGAGGAACACTTAGATCCACAACCCAACCTAGATGAGAACCTTGTTATAGAAATACCTGTTAAGAAGTTGGGACAATACTTTGAGGGTGATGAATCCAATGCGACCATACCAATCACTACTAAGGGATTAACTATGAAGGGAATCCTTGATGGTGGCACTAGGGTTAGCATTGTGACTAAAAATTTCTGGGAAACTATGGGAAGACCTCACCTTGCGATCACAACCATAGTAGTGAAAATGGCCAATGGGTCTATCGTTAAACCTATTGGGATGCTAGAAGATCTCAAGATCAAGGTCTTTGGACATAAAATAATGATTACCTTCATTGTTATGGATTTCTCCAAGCACACTATGGCATCGGAGATGATCTTAGGACGTCCTTTCATGAGGGAAGCAAAAATGGTGCATGACTGGTCTAAAAACCATTTCTACCTGTAGTTCCAAGATTCTGTCATTCGAGTGGATCTTGTTACTGGTCGAGCTCATCCTCTAGGAAACAGGTTTATAATTGATCATAGATCTGACACAACAGTTCACTCGGCCCCATTGCAATATTGTTATACGTAAAGCGGACACTGATGTTGGGGAAGATTCTCCTTATATGGATGTACTACCTGGGATGACTGAGTCGAACAATGTGGATTGGGTCCACTTAGCAGCAACCATAGACACTTGGGGAAATAGGGGGACGACCTGGGTAACACTTGAGGGGGATGAAATACCACCACTTGTACCCTTAAATATGCTAGAAGCAATGCATATAGCTTCTAATGATCTACAAGATGAAAGTTTGACTAGCATTGGAACCAGTAGCGCCTCACAAGACTATAGCCCCCACACGATTTGGGGTCAGAATCATCAGTTGAAATTGACTCTAAGGACGAAGAATCTGAGTTAAATCTTAGTGCAAATGTGGGGACAAACCATTCAGGGCCCAGTGGTAACCTAGATGACAATCTATCCAAGGGAGCAGAAGACACAAGTAGTGATTCATCTAGTGACTCTTCACTAGCGATCGGCCGTAATCGAGAATTAAACAAAAAGAGTAAGAGATATAAGAGGTGACGATATCGAGAAAATTTGCGTGCTAGAATAAATGAAAAGAAATCTACCGCAAAATGGCTTGATTATATAGGGGCATGTGATGCTCATCAAAAGTTGGTAGATAACTGGGGTGAATACCTTCAAAGCGTTATGTGGTGTAGTCCACAACCCATTGACATCGCACCACTAGAGGCTACCGAGAAGCCAAAGTTGAGCCGTACTGTAAGGAGACGACAAAATCGAGAGTTAGCTCAACAACAAAAGGAATCAAAAATGAAATCAAAGTCCACAGAACAACATGACCCCATAAACTTACACCCTGCACCTGAACATTTCAAATCCTATACCACAGAGAAATGTAAGGTTGTGTATACAAAGACTCAAAGAAAACCTATCGATGGGAGAAATGGAGTCTATGACGGTCCAACGATAGTTAAGGAAATAGAGTTAGCAGACCCAGGAGAAGAGTCTAAAACTGTCTTCATTGCCCAAGATCTGACCGAGACTGAGGAGTGTGTACTTAAAGAACTTCTCAAGGAATTTAGGGATATATTTACCTAGACATATCATGATATGAAAGGTGTTCCACCTTCCGTGGTGCAACAAACAATCCCCATGAATAGCATGGCTAAACCAGTTCAGCAACGGCCCTACCCAATGAATCCTAAATATGCAAAAATCGTTCAAGAAGAGATTGAAAAGTTGGTGGAATGCGGATTCATATACCCTATTGAGCACTTAGAATGGGTGTCTCCAATAGTGATTGTGCCAAAAAAGAATGGGAAACTCAGAGTATGTGTGGATATCAAGAAGGTCAATGCCGCCACTAGGAGGGACCATTACCTTTTGCCATATTCAGAACATGTGCTTGAAAGAGTTGCAGGGAAGGAAGCTTATAGCTTTTTAGATGGGTACTCTGGCTACAATCAAATCACAATTGTGCTGGAGGACCAAGCTAAAACAGCCTTTATAACTGAATTTGGAGTGTTCGCATTTTGTGTTATGGCTTTTGGCTTAACCAATGCCCCGGCTACCTTTCAAAGATTAATAAACACTGCTTTTAGAGAATATTGGAGGGAGTTTTGTGAAGCTTTCTTAGATGACCTTTTTGTTTATTCCTCTTGGAAAGAACATCTATCATGCTTACGAAAAGTGTAGATTGTATCGCATCTCCTTAAACCCTTTCAAATGCCAATTCTGGGTTAAACATGGAGTCATTTTAGGGCATATAGTGTCAAAAAATGGGATTTCCACAGATGAGGGAAAAATTAAAGCCATTGCTAAATTGCCACCACCTACAAACTATAAAGGAGTTCAAAGGTTCATGGGCCATGTTGGTTATTACCGACGGTTTATTTTAAACTTTGCCGAGATAGCTCGTCCTTTGTACAAGCTTCACTACAAGAGGTTATTCATATTAGCGACGCTCGCACAGCGACGCTAAAAAAAAAATTCCCGGCATTGCTATGAGCGTCGCAAATTTACTTGTAAATTTGTGACGCTCATAGCGACGCCGGCTGGGCTAAAAAAATAACAGAGAGTGCCCAAAAACTCAGATCTCAGATCTGAGTTTTTCGGCGTCCTCAAGCAAGGAGCAGGTAACGCTCTCTCTCTCTCTCTCTCTCTCTCTCTCTCTCTCTCTCTCTCTCTCTTTCTCTTTCTTCTCCACACACACACACACACACACACACACACGAGGAGAGGAAGGAGAGCCAGGTATGCTCCTTCCCTCTCCTCACTCTCATGTTCCCTTCCCCTCTTTCTCTCTCCCTCTCTCTCTCTCTCACACACACACACACACACACACACACACACACATAGTGTTTTTGAGAGAGAGAGAGAGAGAGAGAGAGAGAGAGAGAGAGAGAGAGTACAACATAAACAAAAATGCACACACACATACATAAACAAAGAATTCACACACACATTGAGAGAGGAAAAGAGAGAGAGAGAGCATGCATAAACAAAAAACGCACACATTGAGAGAGGAAAAGAGAGAGAGAACATGCATAAACAAAAAATGCACACATTGAGAGAGGAAAAGAGAGAGAAAACATGCATAAACAAAAAAACGCACACACATTGAGAGAGAAAGAGAGAGAAACTAATTTAACGTCGTAGGAAACTAATTAAAATTAAAAGACCTAAAGATCCCTGTTAGTTTAGTTCTTTGTTTTTAATATAACATAATTTACGTTAGATTTAGATTTATGTTATATTAGATTAGACTTATGTTTATTTAGGTTTACACACACACACACACACACACACACACACACACACACACACACACACACACACACACACACACACACAAGAAGAAGAGAGTTTTAACGTCGTAGGAAACTATCCCAAAAGACGTTAAAGATTAGGTTAGATGTAGACTTACGTTAAATTAGATTTAGGTTTATTTTTAGTTAGATTTACGTTTATTTACGTTAGATCGAGTCCACGCAAGAATTACTTACGGTTTAGGGTTTAGAGTTAAACGAACAGTGAAAAGATCTACTGTGAAAAGATGTTAAGATGCTGTGAAGTGCTACAGCTAGAGAAGAGGCAAAGGGGTTTTGTCCACTACATGCAGTATCATGTAGACGTGGGTCTGTAGATTTCTTGTACCCACAAATATAGGTATTGACCAATAAAGACGAGATTATAACCCGGTGGTTCTGATCTCCGTGCACCTCTAGACCGAGGTGTGCGGGGATTGGACACGACTAGAGAATGTGAGGTAGAGAGAGAGAGAGAGAGAGAGAGAGAGAGAGAGAGAGAGAGAGAGAGAGAGAGAGAGAGAGAGAGAGAGAGAGAGAGAGATAAGACGAAGAATGCCAATAGAATATTAAATTTGTTGTCCAGGTTATAAGATTTTTATCCTCATTATGAGTAGTGACGAGGATGTGGGACCGCCCAACCGAAACACCAATCTCTCAACGAGGGTCTTATGTCCTTGTAATCAATGCAAGCATGCTGTGCGACGGAAAAGACGTGTTTCTTTGCAGCACGTTCGCGAATTTGGCGAGTTCGATCCATCTATTATAGATCGAGTTGTTGCCAATTATAACTCGTCGGACTGTGACGCTGGCCAACAAGCAGCAATCTTGCAACCCAATAGACGTGTTCGCAGGCGCTTTGGTCAAGCAGCATATGTGTTCACACACATCACTACCACATGTATATGGTAACAAATCCCCCCTGGAGTGATGCGGTGAACGAGAGCTGGCACATGAGTAAAGGGAAGTGCCATGCCCTGAGGACACGATCAGTCCACAAAGGGGAGTAAGCCCAAAGCTTTGCGGAAAGCTTCAAGCTTCTCACGAGACAATGCCTTTGTGAAAAGATCTACAAGGTTGTCCTATGTTGGCACATAAGCCAAGCTGATCTCTCCTGCTGAGAGCCTCTCCCTGACATAGTGGTAATGCACCTCAATGTGCTTTGTGCGAGCATGAAAAACTGGGTTCCTCGCAACTGCCAATGCGTTCTGACTTTCAGTGTAGATAGTGTTGGCAGTGTCTTGTCCAACACCCAAATCAGCCATAAGGCGTCTGAGCCATACACACTCAACCGTAGCTGTGAAGACTGTCCTGTACTCAGCCTCACAACTTGAAGTGGCCACAGTAGGTTGCTTCTTGCTCAACCATGATATACATAAACTGGCAAGCATGAAACAAAAACCACTTGTGGACACTCTCGTGTCAAAACAACCAGCCCAATCTGAGTCCGAAACAGCATGTGAGTCTGGCGGCAATGATGGCAGCAATGATCCCCCCTTGGGATAAAACAAGCGAAGATGTAAAGTGCCACTAAGGTAGCAGAAAATCCTCTTGACAGTCTGCCAATGCTTAGACCCTGGGCTATGCATAAATCTGCTGACGTGTGAGACTGCAAACTGAATATCCGGCCTCGTGTTGCATACATAAATGAGGCAGCCAGCAGCAGTTTGGTAAAGAGTGACATCAGCAGGATCACCAGCATCATGTAGACTCAACTTCAAACCTGTTTCCATGGGAGTGGCAATAGGTTTGCAATCCTCAAGTCCAAACTTACATAGCAATGTCTCGATGTAACTTTTCTGACACAAGGCAATACCACCATCACACTGCTTAAACTGTATACCCAAATAATGATGCAACAGCCCCAAATCTTTCATCTTGAAAGTAGCATTCAGATCAGCCTTAAATTCAGCAATATGTCTCTCATTTGGTCCAGTGATCAGCAAATCATCAACATAAAGAACCACGATGAGAAATACATCACCCTCACGCTTTACATACAATGTGCTTTCTGTTGGACTGTTACGAAAGCCTTGTTTGACCAAATGAGTGTCAGCTTTCTCATACCAAGCACGAGGAGATTGCTTCAACCCATACAAAGCCTTGTTACATTTGCACACTTTGTCCTCTTGTCCTTTTATGACAAAACCGCGAGGCTGCGTTACATAAACTTCCTCAAATATGTCACCATTCAAGAAAGCAGTAACAATGTCTGATTGATGTACATCCCAACCAAAATGAGCTGCGAATGCACATAGAAAACGCACAGTAGTCATACGACAAGTGGGAGCAAAAGTCTCTTCATAATCTATGCCTTTTTGCTGTGCATAACCCTTTGCAACAAGTCGAGCCTTATGGCGATCGATCTCACCATCCGGCTTGCATTTCAACTTGTAAACCCACTTCATACCAATGGCCTTTTTGCCAGGAGGCAAATCACATAAAGTCCATGTGTCATTTTCTATAAGTGCATCATATTCTGATTGCATGGCAGCCATCCAATTTTTTGAATTTTGTGCTTCATCAAAAGTCAGAGGCTCCTCAACATCATGTAAGCTAGACACAGCCAAAGCATAACAATCTGATGCATAAGATGCATGGCAAGAGCCTGAACGAGTACGACTAGACAAAGGTGTATCCAATTTACTGTCACGCAAAGTGTGCACCAGCCATTTTGGCATACCTCTAGCCTGCTCATTTTCAGCCCTTTCCTCATCAAGTACATCATGTACATCTACATCAGTAATAGGCTGATCTAAAACATTTTCAGAAACCCCCATAGGCTGTACATTTGTCTCATTGGAACTTACATTCGTATTTCCACCACTGAAAAGAGGCAACAAAGTGTCATAAATGTCCTATGAGCTTACATTACTGTCTCTAGTACATGACAGCAAGGGCTGAACAGAATCTTCCACAAACACTACATCCCGTGAAACCAGAATATGTTTTGTTTGCAGATGATACAACCTGTAACCTTTGCTTTTAGCACTGTAACCAACAAAAATACATTTGACAGCCTTATCATCCAATTTTCTACGCTGCACTTGTGGAACCAAAGCATATGCCAAACAGCCAAAAACACGCATGTGCTCAATAGAAGGCCTTCTATCATGCCATGCTTCATATGGAGTAATAGACTGCAAAGCTTTCGTAGGACACCTGTTAAGTACATAAGTGGCACACATGATGGCCTCAAACCAAAAAGAATGCGGTAAAGCTTGACTTTTGACCATACATCGTGCCATTTCCGTCAGTGACTTGTTTTTCCTCTCAGCAACACCATTTTGCTGAGGTGTATAAGGCACTGTACATTGGTGTTTTATCCCACGACTAGCCAGAAATGCATTAAATTCATGAGACATATACTCCCCCCCTCGATCGGAACAGAGGGTGCCCATAGTACATTTCGAGACATTTTCAGCCATAGCCATAAATTGTTTGAAGCACATAAAAACTTCGGACTTCGCTTTAAGCGGAAATACCCATGCATGCCTGGAGTAATCATCAATGAAAGTCATGAAGTACAGGTAATTGCCCAAAGACGGAGTTTGCATGGGCCCACAAACATCACTATGCACAAGCTGCAACCTGCATGTGGCCTGAACTGAACCATCCTTTGGAAATTTAGAACGCTGCATTTTACCCAAAATACAGCCTTCACAAACATGTTTGACAGGTGCTTCAAGAGGTGGCAAAGAAGCAACCATATCAGATTTCTGCAAACGCAGCAAACTGGCAAAATTGAGATGACCAAAACGTGCATGCCAAAGTTTTGCATTTGAAATAGCCCTTGAATCTGCAACAGCATTTGCAAAGTTTTGTCCACACTTGTCATACAAAGTGAGCTTATACAACCCACGGCAAAAAAGCCCAGATGCAACAATTTGATCACCAAAACTGAGATCATGAACTGTACATCTGTCATCCACAAATTTGACTACAAGTCCAAGTCTAGCAAGTGCGGATACAGACAAGAGATTCTTCTTGATCCTAGGTACATAAAGTGCATCAACAAGTGTGAAGGAACTGCCATTAGCAGCACTGAGCACAATCTTTCCAACTCCCTGAACTGGATAAGAGGCGTTGTTGGCACAAGTGAATGAATTCCCATGAGGGACAGACTCGAGAGAGGTAAACAATTCACGATGTGAGGTAATGTGCTTTGTAGCACCACTGTCGAAATACCACACATGTGAATCTGCAGCAACTCACAAGCATGCATCATGGACAACAGGATTGTAAGTGCACTCTGCGCTAAAAGCCCATTCTGCATCAACATCAGCAACACAGTCTCCTTTCACAGAAGACTCAACAATGGCTGCATTTGTAGTGGAACCAGCATTTGCAGTGGAACCACCCTCTTTCTTCTTAGCCTCTTTGGCCTTCAACTTAGGACACGACTTGATCAAGTGATCATTGGCTTTACAATAATGGCAACGCATCTTCTTTTTGCCCTTATCACCAGAATTTCCAGACGAATTGCTGCCAACAGAAGCATTAGGAACATAATTTTTGCCACTCGCAGCAGAACCATAAGAAGTGGCTGCATTACTGTTACCACCCTTTCTTTGAGAAGCAATAAAAGCCTGTTCAACTGCACGCTGTCTAGTCCTGTTTTTTTTGGACAGTGACTCTTGCAACAGCAATGTGCATAATGCATCAAACTTGACAACTTCTGGATTTCCTTGGGTCATCAGTCTCCAAGTACTAGCAAAAGTCTGGTAGGAATCTGGTAAGGCATCAAGAACAGTCTGCACAAGGGAACTATCTGAAATGACTTCACTTGCAGAAATAAGCTGCTCATTGATATCGTTGACACTAGCAAGGAAAGTGTCCATATCATCCTCCTCATGCATAATCTTCGACTCCAGCTCTTTACGCAGCAAAGCAATTTTAGCCTCATTGCGGTTTGCATAAAGACCTGCTAGAATATCCCAAGCCTGTTTTGCAGATTTTGCTGAACGGATGTGAGGAACAATGGTGCGCTTCACAGACAACGCACTCAATGCATGAGCCTGCGCATCCTTAACATCCCAACGAGCTTGTTCTGCCATAGGAAAAACAACTCTAACAGCTGCAATCCTTGCAGCAAGACCTGCAACATCCTCAACATCGCCTACATCCTCAGAACCAGGACGTACATCAATGCCCTGCACAATGTTCCAAACACCTTTTGACACAAGAACATGTTGCATCATATAAGCCCACATAGGGTAGTTGTCCCCATCCAACCTGTCCTCAGCAGCAAACATCTTGAACACATCTGTGTTGTTGTTGTCAGCCATGGTAAATGCTGCACCTGATGTGAAAACTACCCGAAAATAGGAAAAATGGAGCGGGAACAACCTGTGCTATATAACACAAACCATAGAAGACTATAAGGCACCTGTTATGCAGAAAACGGCACTGACAGAAATTTTGCACAAAATGACGAAATGGCCTGTGCAGTACTGCCTGTAGTGGAAACGGAGGCCGAAATGAGCCCAAATCAAAATTCTGAGCAGACCAAGCTCATCGAGCAGTCCCAAAATTTTTGTCGACCTGTGAACGCTCGCCAAAGCTCACTGAAATCGGAGAAAGTGAGCAGGCGTGTGTTGGATTAGCTGGCGACTAAGCATGGGAGGACGTGACCTGCTCTGATAGCAATTGTTGGAATTAGGGTTGCAGAGAAACGTACACAGATTGGAGAAGATGAAGGAAGCTCAAGGCACACAATAGAGAGTGTGTTACTTAGTGTGCAATGGAAAGATAGATAGCCCTAGAGTGATGGGCGTATATACAATGCACGGGGGAAAAAACCTCCTAAAGAGGGAAAAAATGCCCCGGCGGTCCTAGTGTGTTCACACACATCACTACCACATGTATATGGTAACAGAACTCTTAATCTCCAATCTTAGGGAATGTATATATAAAGTCTTATACTCATAAAAACAAGATAAAAATGTAAAAGAGCAAGAGCCATAACACAAAATCATAAAAACACATTATGCACAAGAACACGACCCTTGTAATAGTTGCACTCTAACCATCATCTATTTGCGTGTACAGATATGGCTAGTGCGCTAGAGTCATCCACTCCTGCCTTAGGTGAGAAGTACCCTCGTTACTTTTCACAAATGTTTCACATGGTCTTTCCGGTGCTTGCCTGTGAATGGGATTTGGTAGGTACGCTAGCATGTGAGGAATTTTGAGGAGTTAGAATGGCTGATACGTCTCTTGATCACGACTGACCCATACTTAGTAGAGAGCGGTTCTCCCATTGCACAAGCCTACCCTTTTGACCAAGATGACTATAGGCGTCTAGTGACCTTCTTAGTAAACATGGGTACCTATGATGAAGAAGAAGATTTACATGACTACACGGAGGGCACATATGGTCTCATGGATGATGACTTTTTTTATCTCGACGACGAGGATAGGGGTTTAGCCTTAGGATTTCCCCCCAATCTCTACAATATCCTATTCCCTTGACTCTCTAGGGGGAGTGCAAATAATTAGGTTAGGGTTCCTTATGTTTTTTGTTGTGTTCAATAAGTGTTGGTACCTTTTCCCACTGATGTGCCTCTTAGAGGTATTCTTTGTGTTTCCTAGTGTGTACAGGAACGTGTTGCTGTGGTTAGGATTTGGACCTTCATGAGATCTTTCTCTCGTTCACACTTCAAATCAAGCGCGACCATCAACACAAACAGGTGTTTCTTGTCCATTAGCATTGCCCCTTATCTTTTTTGCATTCATGTGTGTCTACTTTGATTGTGATTGGTAGCATAATATTCATCGCATTTGCTTAGTATCAAACATTTAATTCAATGTTATTTTTTGTCATAATCACTTGTCTAGGTTTAAAAATTAAGCAGTCCGACTAAGCTAGTTTGACCAAGCTAGGCATTAGAGATCTTCTCTTAATACCATAGGGAATGCCTTCCTAATAATCAATGGTTACTTAGGTTCTTAATCCGATTTAGGCAGCATTGTGTGAAATGTACTAGGGCTTTCTAGTGGGCTTGACCCTATTGACCTTTAGCTTAAGTATTATAAAGGGAGTTTACTAGTGTGATGAGCCTGGGGAGGTGTAACAGTGTTATATGACCCCCCAAAGTTACAAAATTAAAATGTTGAAAACGAACAAACAAAAATTCAAAGTGCCACAATGTAAAATCTTAAGCTGGAAGAGAAATCTCAGCTTGATTTGGTACTTCACTCACATGTATCGCCTATGGTACTAGAGCCCTAGAGGTTCCCAGTGTGGGCGCTTTTCCTTGAAAAGCAAAACACCCAAGGCATAAAAAATAAGCACACACATCAAAATTGAATCACTGTGAAAAGACTTTGGGGGGTCAAAGAAAAGGTAATCAGTCTGGCAATGATTTCATGAGAAATTCCTTTAATCGTAGCTTAACTACAAGGTCTTCTAGGTATAGCCTCTAGTCAGCCCTCGAACATGAAATACTTGGCTCTCGCGATTAAACAACTTAATTGACAAGAGAAAATTAAGAAGCTTACCCATGGTATTAATAGTCGATCTCTAGTGCCTTTCGACCGTTAAATTAGCGACCCAGACTTGTTTAATTTTTACCTTTACATCTGTTTATGCATTTGATTATATTGAAATTTAATGTTTGCTGCTGTCAAATGGTTTAAAATTCTATTACCAATCAATTTTTCTGCCTAAAATTGCATATGCTTTTTAATTGTTTATGAGAATGCAATTACTGTGCCAATGTTGTTTGATTTTGTAGTGACTGAAGAAGGCTAAGGACATTCATCTCAAATGATCGTCCACCTCGATGAACGAGCTTCAACTCAATAGCTTTCGAGGACGGAATCTACATCAGGAAGGGGGGCATGTTAACCCTCACGGCTCACGGACACCCTATCACCTACGACGGACATTGTATTATTTACTTGGTAGAGTCAGGTACCGGGCTTGTCGGTCCAATAGGAAAAGGGTAAGAGTGATCTCCGATGAGAGGCGCACTCTAACTGGAACATTCAAGGGATTAGTTGGCTAAGCATGGGCGCCCAAGTGTTAATGGGGCGAGCTCATATAAAAGTCAACTAAACCTAAAATTCACTCATTCTCTCATTTGTGCAATTGAAGAGTGCTCTTGCTCCATCTCCATCTTCTTCTTCTCCATCTCCTTGTGTGTGTGTATGAGAGAGAGAGAGAGAGAGAGAGAGAGAGAGAGAGAGAGAGAGTGAGATCGAGCATTGCGACAACGGCACGGCGGCGATGAAGCGGTTGAGCGCGGCGTAGCGGCGTCTACTTCTTCTTCGCGGCGAGGAATCCTCCACAAAGCAAGCGTAGAGTGGTGAGTGACACACCATCGTCATCTTTGAGCTTACTAGTTTAGGCTTGTTGTGTGCTTGGAGCCATTTGTGGCTCGCACGCGGTGTATCGGCAAGTTCCTTGCATTGACACGTGCGACTTACGCGCACATAATAGTAACAAGCCCAACTCCAACATTGATTACCATGCTCTTAGGTGGCGTTTTAGACACGTCCCAACCTATACAAACCTAGTTTGAGGTTCTTCCAAACCCTCTCTTGCTAGGTATAAATAAGGGAGTGCCCAGTTGACTAGCAAGCATCCTGAGATTTTCCCACAGCCATCTAGGTAGTCCCACAAACTCAACTTAGACCGGATGAAACCCCTGTACAGATTCAACTGAGTCGAACACTGGCTCCCAAGGCACCACACATACCATAGTCCTATTAAAAACAAGGGGCCCTTTGTCAAGGATCTTTTTCACATTGGAGGCCTCTTTGAATCTCTCTGAACAGAAACCTTTAGCTAGGTAAAAAGTACTTTCAACTGCTCCTCCATGACCAAAAATTTGTGGGCCCTGAAGCCATTGAATCATCTCAAACATGTTCGAGATTCTTCAACTGAACCCAAATATAAGCGTTAGCTTAGCTTGCCCAGCTAACTATTTTTTGATTAGTGTTGGTGGAATTTCTATAGTTATAGCCTTGGCAACCTCCACCTTCTGTGGCAAAGACTTTTTTAAAGCAGAGAAGGCCCGATCTGTCAACCCGTCTTCCACCAGCCCACTGTAGTCTGCTTGGGAGCAAGTTCTTTTGTTGTTGATAGGGCCGGCTCAATCATTTTGTTGACTTCCTTGAGCTCTTGCTCAAGTCTAGCTCTTGCATTCTGTAACTTTTTGATATCTCCTTCACTCGACAACCCTTTTGATGGGCCTTTTCCAACATCCTTAGAGACAGTCCCCTTGAGTATGCTAGCAAACGAAATGCCTGGCCTGCGAGCTGCAGATGAACTTGACACCTTATTTACGTTCATACAGATGGGACCCTGAGGAACCCCATCTTTGAGGGTTTTTACCTCGAATTGAAACCCTTGAACTGAGCCCATTTTCTCTCTTAATTCCTCAGAGGGAGCTTTTCCTTCGAGACAGTTTTGTCCTCTTTCGTGATTGCAGCCCTCGGTGAATTGGAGCTCGACATTTCTGCATCATGCAACGGTCGCAAGACCGAGCCATATCCTTCATCCACCATCGGCACAACGAACTCCTTTTCGGGTTATTTTCCAGCCGCTAACATATGTGAGAATTTAACGATATCTTCCCTTACGACCAGAGCGTCGAGTTCCATTACCCAATAATGCAGACTTATAAAAGGGGCAAAAGGCTTCAAGGATATAATAATCGCAAGAAGATAACCCCTCTAGATAATAATTGCAAGCCAACACCGAACAAGGAGATGCTGTTGCAAGCAAGTGTGGAATTCAACAGCTCCTAACCGCCAACCTACCCTCCCTACCTACGCAGGCAACCACCTTAAATGGGTGTAGTGAAGGGTAGCACTATATAACACAAATGATTATTTACTGGATACTAATCGCGATTGCAACAAAGACAATAATCGCTTTCTAAGAATTGTAGTACGTGCAAGCAAGGGCTCTGCCGATGGCAGAGA
Source organism: Adiantum capillus-veneris (assembly GCF_014529385.1). Taxonomy (NCBI): domain Eukaryota; kingdom Viridiplantae; phylum Streptophyta; class Polypodiopsida; order Polypodiales; family Pteridaceae; genus Adiantum; species Adiantum capillus-veneris. The sequence continues at coordinate 159,657,702 of NC_140940.1, read as the reverse complement.
GCGCACCTGATGAGGACCGGATGCGAAAGGAAAACGGGAGCGCAAAGGGGCCTACTTCCCCCCACAATAGAGGAGGGTAATCGCTATTTGGCCTTGATAGTGACATGTATGTAAACTTTATCACACACCTAGATGAAAAGGAAGGGAAAGAGTAACAAGGAAAATTTTCAACTACACCTCGTTGAGATGTAGTTATTTGAAGAGAGGGGATAACTCAAAACAATTACCCCCTCCTCCTGTGGGGTCTCCTCAAACAAATTAATAAGACAGACTCATGTATGGCTCTTAAAGCAAAAGCCTTTTTTACAAACTAAAATAAAAAATAAAAAAATCAATCAATGTCAAATTTAAATTTAAATGAATATCTAACTCCCATCTTCACTAAGGGTTGTCTTAGAAATCCAAAAAGCATAGTCTCTCTCTCTCTCTCTCTCTTCACGCCTTGGCCTTGTGTTTGTGGGCGTTGGAGTCTACTCTCGCAAGGCGAGCTTGGCCCATGGAGCAGTGGGTGACTCAACAATGGGTGACTTTGCACTCTACGTCCTGCAATCTTTCTTTGTCATGCCTTGATCAATCCCTTTTTTTGGAAATGGTGGAGGATGCCCATCTAGGCTATGTCTAAATGGCATATGTGTTGCTAGTTAAGCTCTTCGTGGTAGATTTATGACATGCAGGGTGGATTCTGGCAGGATCTTCCTTGCATGGTGGACTCGGGAATATCCTTTGGTGTAGTGGGCTCCCCTTGTAGCCCGATTTGTTTGGGGTGATGGCTTTGTTGCCTTTTGATGTGCTTGGGTGCCTTCTCGACTGCTTGTGCATGAGGATGATCTTCATTGGTGAGACAGGGGTGGGAGGTAATGGTGTCCCTCATGCTTTGTAATCGTGTCTTGCTCGACGATGGAGACATTGGGCTCCACCCGTGAAACGATAAGCTATTTCACGAAATGTATCTCTTTCGTTGTCTAGTGCTCATGTGGGGAAGATAGGGTTGGGTGATAAATTTCTCTATCTTTGTGGCTCCTTCACGAGATCTTTTTTTTGGTTGGGGCTTGCCTCCCTTGTTTGGGCTGCTTGTGCCTGATGAATTGTTGGTATTCTTTTTGGATGGTTGATGCCTTGGCTCAGTGTGAGCAGGGCTTTGTATGTTATTCTTTTTGATACAATCACTCATAGTGTGTAAGTTTTGTGGGAAAAAAAGAACCCTCGTGAGAAATGATGGAGCCTAAAATATTGGTGAGATGCTAGGACATCTTGTACACTATGATGGGAGGCCAAGTGGGCGATAGTTATATGGGACATATGGGATCTTGCAAGGCCCAACACAATGAAGTTGCCCCCTAAGCAACTTCTTCATATGGAAGTTGCTTAGGGGGCATTGCCAATAGGGATCAAAGCAAAAACCAGAGTGATAGGCACAAACGTATGCTCGAGATGCAACAAAATTTGCAAATGAGTGCAAAAAAAGTGGAAAATTTGCTTTTTCAAGAACAACTTGGTTATAAGAGAAAAGGTTTTCAATAACCAAGCCACTTTGGTTTGCACACATATTATTCGTTTTTGCCACCTCAAACTAACTTAGAAAGCAAGAAACCTTTGACTTTTCAAAGGAAAACCCTGTGAAGACAGATAGGATGGAAGAAAGCAAAGATGGAATCTCTCAACGAGAAAACACAAAGACATGGAAGAGTGGAAGCAAGCAGTGCTGCTTGGCTACTTGCCAAAACATAGACTCTGTAACAAGCAGCCAAGGGAAGGTATATGTTGACACCCTTTTGTATCTCTTAGCTCCTCAAGGCACAAACTATGATAATACAAATCTACAACTCACGATTGTGAAAATGGTCAAAATAAAAAAGTACGTAGAATTGTATACATATGCATGTATTTACAATTGTATTTATTACACCCATAAGGGGCATACCGCGGGAACAACTTCTCTAATGGGAGACGGTCTACTTGGGGTCACATTATGACGGCTGAACCGATTGAGTCAAAACTTTCTATATCTATACATATATAGTGGGGGGAGGGATTCCGGTCCCTTCTCCCTTGCCACATGTTGCTCCCTCCTCTGTCTGGTGGTGTGCCTTAGAGCCCTATGCACTGAGAGAGAGAGAGAGAGAGAGAGAGAGAGAGAGAGAGAGAGAGGCGGCCTAAGGCCACTTGCAATACTAGTTGAATTTAATATATGGAAACAAAGAGCTACACTCTTTGGGTTAAAGCTATTATTGTTTTGATTCACAAACAACAACCGTCAAAACTCGTCATCGTGGCTGTGCGCTTCTGCAAAAAAATGTCAACAATAAGTTTCTTTGAGATTTGCAAGTCGAGAGTCAATTCTGATCCTATAGTGTACTGTTGTTTTGAGGCTTTCTTTTTCCTTTTTTGGGTACGTGGAAGGACACTTCAGAACATGACCTTTAGATAAACTAATGCATAAGAAGAAGCAATTCAGTTAAATAAAGGTTGGAAAGAGACAAGAATCACGTGGCAAATGCCCCAAAGTAAGGTGCACACTTCAATAATCTTTTAAAATAAATCCCGCACCATCATAGTCAACGTATATGTATCTAAGAATTTTGTTCTTTCAACATTTTCAAACTATGAATGACTGCGTAACTCAGGCCTGAAAATCGCATGGCAAGGGACCCTTACCCATCCTAGGGAAGAGAAATTTTTCCGAGTGCCCTTCCCATGGGAATGATTGTGTGGCATTTTGACCTTCATAGGGAAGGGAAAGAAAATTTCTGCCCTTCTCATCAAATTGTTACCAAAATCAAGTTTTCTAATGATTGCATTCTAACTAGCCAACAAAGCCTACCATACAGAAAAAGTCAAAAAATTGTGCTCTTTCAAACTCATACTATTTGCGAGTCGCAACTAAATGATCAATATCCATGCACTTGTACATGAGTTGATGACTGTGAAGAACCATCACTAGTTCCTTTACAGAGCATCTAACTAAAATTCAAAATCTGTTATCAAATGCCGACAGTAGGGCAGTTGGAGCCTAGCTTAACCTCTATGGTTGTTGCATTAGATTCAAAAGAAACAACATGATCTTTGTAATGCACCAACAATGAAATTAATTGAAGAAATGAGTCTGTTATTCATATATCATTGAAAGACTTACCACCCAGCAACTACGGCTAGAAAAGTAAGAGACCCTGCACAAAACAAATACGAATTACATTAAGCTTCTCTCCACCATAATTGATCACAACACTAAAAACATGGCAAAAATCATACCCAGCACCTACGACTAGAAAAGTAAGAGACCTTGTACAAAACATTACCAATTACATCAAGCTCAATAACATTAGCTGCTCTCCACCATAACTGATCACAACACTGAAAACATGGCAAAAATCATATCCAACACCAATTACATCAAGCTCAATTACATGAAATTGCAGTCCACAAAAACCGATCGCAATACTAAAAACATGGAGAAAATTATCTTCGACACCTATAGCTAGAAAAGTCAGAGACCTTGTACAAAACAACACCAATTACATCAAGCTGCTCTCCAAACTCTAGCCATTGCCTAATGATGCCATGCTGAGCAATCTTAGATTTTATACTAGCAAACAAAAATGGATTTTAGTCGTGATTTGTGAAGGGTTAGTGTACCAAATTTTGCAAAATGTGAGACACAAAAGCTTTGCCAAGATCATAATAGGTATCTCAGATGGACAAAAACTCAAAAAGTTACAAGTTAGCAGCATGTAGAGGTCTGGAATATAGTAGGGTGTAGCGAATCCAAAAATCAACGCCAAAACATTTTTGTCTATGCTGTGGTATTTATAAACCTTGAGCCTTGGGGCCTCTCAAACTCTGTGGCACATGCTCTAGCCTCTAGGTACAATTCATGTAAATCTCTGCAGGGCATTTTCATCAATTGCCCTTCCCTAGGAAGGCTTTGCAAAAGTGAGCCCTTCCTTGGGGTAGGGCCAATTGAGCAGCTTGTCTGTTCTTAGGAAGGGCTACTATAAATTTGCTTGGCATGTGCAGGGCTAGCGACAAAGGAAGGGTTGCAATTTTTGGCCTTGTTGGGGTTTACTCACCCCCTTCCTGTGGGTACTTTGTATCTCTTTTCATCCTTTATTTAATCAATTTCTACCCTTTTCAAAGTATGAGTGATAGAATATATTAAGGTCACAAATTTTACATATCAAGCCATCTATATATTATATAACAGAGGCAGACCTTGCATCCATGTGGTCGCAAATACCTTGCAACCACAATGGATGCAAACAGTTGGCCCTCCCTTCATGGTTGCCGGCTCGGCATTGGAACGCCTTCCCCCTTGCTAGCTCAGCTTTGAAACGGTCCACGCACTCTCTCTCTCTCTCTCTCTCTCTCTCTCTCTCTCTCTCTCTCTCTCTCTCTCTCTCTCTCTCTCTCTCTCTCTCTCTCTCTCTCTCTCTCTCTCTCTCTCTCTCTCTCCGGCATCATAGCGCCCTTGAGCTACAGGCGAGCACTCTCTTTCTTCTCTAGCCTTCTTAGTGCAACGTCCTCGAGCTGTGGGCTAAGTTCATCTATACATTATAAAAAAGAGGCAGACCTTGCATCCATGTGGCCTCAAATACTTGCAGCCACAATGGATGCAAGTAACTGAACCTCACTTCCTGGTTTCCAGCTCGACACTAAAACACCTTCCCCTTGGTCAGATCGACTTTGAAACATCTCTCTCTCTCTCTCTCTCTCTCTCTCTCTCTCTCTCTCTCTCTCTCTCTCTTCCCCCTTCTCTCCTCGACTTTGCAACACCCTTGAGCTGTGAACATGAGCTGTGAGCGAGCACTCTCTCTCTTCTCTAGGCTTCCAAGTGCAGCGTCCTCTAGCTACGGGCTAGGTTCATGTGGTTGATGCCCTTTGAAGGGCTAAGCCTTCTATCATCTGTGTTCACCATCGACGCCTCTGTGAATGACCATCCCATTCGTGTGGCTATGATGCTTCATATATTCATCCCCTTTGTAAAGGGTTGGATTTTGGGTGCATCTCTAGACCATTGGATAAAGCTTACCGATTAGTGCCACATGGCAAGCTCATAATAAAGATTTTTTTAAAATTAATATTTCTTTCACGCCCTTGTGAGAGGATGTTGACATATGTGTCCCTCTCTCTTTAAATAGAGGCATTGAATATTGTATCAAACTTTATTTTTTATGCTTTTGGAGTCTATTGTAATCTAAATAGCTTATAATATTTTATTCTGATACCACATGTTTTAAAATACTAGCTTCACTCTCTATGCCTCTTATTATGAACTTCTTCTGAATAGCCTTATGTTGGCCATAGTGAATTTTCGCCTTGTTTTTTCCTCAATTTCTTACAATGCTTCTAAGTGTTTTTTCAGTCATTATTTTATATTTTGGAGTAGATTGCGATCTAAATAGTTCATTTTTACACTTGTTTATAAAAGATTCTCTCTCTCTCTCTCTCTCTCTCTCTCTCTCTCTCTCTCTCTCTCTCTCTCTCTCCACTATTAGTCATGATCTCCTCCTCTCCCTTTGTGTATCAGCAACTTGTCATCAGAGCCAAGATTCAACTATCAACCTCCATAGCCTCTTGACTTGAAGCAAGCGGCAAGGAAACACCTCTTACAATAAGGAGAAAGGAGAGGGTTAATTTGCTCCAAATTGCTCAAAAAATGCCATCAAACGGAGCGTCTAGGTGTGCTAGAGCGTTTTCAACAAAGGCATTACCTCTGATAGGACGTCTACATCTAGATTTGAACATAGATGACGTGTAAATAACTCCATGATTTTTCAGAGCTTTTACATCTAATTAAACTATGGCCCTTCTATTTTGAACTTTTGGACGTATGCAAGAGGCTTTGCTCACATATACTGTCAACATCCTGTGCTACGATCCTTCCTATATTCATCCCCTTTGTCATGCTCTCTGTGAATGGACCTACATCCTCTTTGTCATGTTCTGTGTGAATGGGCCTGCAATTAACAATGCTCTATGTGAACGAGCCTACAACCAACAAAGATCTTTGTGAACATGCATCATTGTGGCAGGTTTCAAGTGCCTTGCCGTAGCTGGCATCGCCATGGGTGTAGGTCTTGAGAGAGGAGAAAAGAGAGACCCTCTCTCTCTCTCTCTCTCTCTCTCTCTCTCTCTCCCTCTCTCTCCTCTCTCTCTCTCTCACACACACACACACTCATAGAGTAGCAACAAACAGGTACAGCTGGTAATGGCCTATACTTCAGTATAGGGGGTAGTTCTTCACAAAGGTTGCACGTCACAATCTCCAGGGTGGGATAAACAAGAGATGGCCTCTCTCTCTCTCTCTCTCTCTCTCTCTCTCTCTATATATATATATATATATATATATATATATATATATATATATATATATATATATATATATATATATATATATATATATATATATGTATATAATTTATTTATTTATATTGGTGCAAGGTTGTAGTGTTGGGATACATGTGCATGTGCCTTTCCCGGTCGCCCAGGCTATGGGCACCCACCCACTGACACCTTATTCTTGTGTAAACATGGAAAGAATAAGGGGCATCTCATTACCACTACACAAACACTGAGTAAAACACTACAACAATGGTTTCAAGGTATTATCAGTTGTAACCAAAGTGTACCCCCTAATCGAGACATGTACAATTCAAATGGTTCCGAGAAGAGGGGGAGATCGACCGCTTAAGCTATTCAACACATGCTCCAAAACATCACCATCAACCTGTCCACCTCTTCTTCCAATTTCCAAGCACACACACATACACGTAGACTATGTCACACACACACACAGAGAACATAGAATTGACATAGACATGCTTGTAAGAGAGTGTAAGAGATGGAGACTAGATTAGAGAGTACACAGCAAATAGAGCATAGCATAAGAGAGTAGAGAAGATAATCTGCAAGAGAAAGGCCTAAATCTAGCCCCAAACTCCACGGCACCTCTCTTGTGGAGTTGGTATTTAATATATTATTTTTGAGTTTAAGGTACCAAAAATTGAGGCCCCAACCACTTCACTTTTGTAAATGAGTGAAGCTCATAGTTCTTGCATGACCCATAAGGGGAGTTCCCACTACAACTATCTACAGAGCCATAGTGGCTTATTGAAATGATGTTCTAAAATACAGTAAAAATATAAAATGGCCAAGAGTAATTGCCAGCGCGTCTTCATCAACTCCCCGCATTCCACTCTACAAAATCATCATCAACTCAATTAGAAAATAAATAGACAACACATAATTAACCATTACACCAGCTATCCCAATTGCAGCTGACCACTCCAACAGGAGGGTGTCTAGTCTCGTAACATCCCTCCCACCAGGGATAGCAACTGTCCTCAGTTTCTCATTAGAGAAGTCAAATGGTCCGTGAGTGATGGAAACTGTGGAGAAGGTCGGGGAAGTTGCGAAAAAACTTTTCAGGCATCCATTTGGCATCCTCTCTAGGGTGGCCCTTGAAAGTCAAAAGTTAACGGTTATAAACTATGCTAGTGCGTGTAGTGGTGGTCTCATGATCAACTATTTTGTCAGAGATGAGTTGCTCTTCTTGGTCTACAAGTGAAGGTGGGTCTTCATAAATGTGGTGAGTAGGTAGGGGTTCTCTGAATGGACGTAAAAGACTAATGTGAAAGGCATTGTGAATGTGCCAATGTCCGAGCAAGTCTAAACTAAAAGAAATATCATTAATGACAGTTGAAATTTTAAAAGGTCCATTAAAATGAGGAGCAAGCTTAACAAAGACATTGGTATCAACACTTTTGATTCTTCGTTTTTCGATGCGAAGTAAAACATGATCACCTTCTTTGAATTGGTGTGCCTTGCGGTGCTTGTTAGCATGCTTGGTGTAAAGTTCTTGTGAGTACTGTTTAATGGCAGAATGCACACTTGCATAAATATCATGAAAGTCAGTAGTGAAATTATCAATGGCAGGCACAACATTAGAAAGATGTGAAGCAGGAGTAGGAAGAGAGTGACCATGTACAACTTCAAATGGAGATTTACCCGTGGCAGTGTGAGTGGTGTTGTTGTATGCAAATTGTAGAATATGAAGGTAATCATCCCATTTCTTAGGTTGAGAAGAAACATAAGCCTTTAACAAGTCAATAATAGTGCGGTTGGTGACTTCACTTTGACCATTAGATTCAAGATGAAATGCAAAAGTGAAGTCAAGTGTAGTGCCAAGATTTTCAAACACAGTAGTCCAAAAAGCACTACAAAATTTTGAATCTCGATGAGAAATAATCACTTTAGGCAAACCATGATGTGGGAAAACAATCTTAAGAAACAAAAGTGCAGCTTGATGTGCTGTAAGTGTTTTCTTACAAGGAATGAAATACGCTTGTTTAGAGAAATGGTCAATAATAGTCCAAATCATGTCATGTTTGTGCATTGTGAGTGGGAAACCAGTAACAAAATCCATTGAAATGTGTTCCCAAGGTCTTTCAGGAATGGGGAGAGGGTGTAAAAGTCCCAATTTCTTACCTATAGCTGCTTTGATCTTTTTACAAATCAAACAAGTTGAAACATATTGTTTAACATCCATTCTCATAGTAGGCCAATAGAAATCATGACATAAAAAATCCTCTATGTCCAGCATAAGGTGGTTTGTGCAATTCTTCAATAATTAATGTACGGAAAGGTTTAGTCATACACAATTTTTGTTTGAAATAAAGGAAGTTTTCTTGAATAGTGTATTCGAGGAATGTGTGCACAAAATTATCAAGCATATGTAACCATGTCGTTTTGAAGCCATGATCATGTGCATAAGTGTCAGGCATAGTGTCAAATGAAGTTTCCATAATGGTTGATAAATGATTAAGTGAGGGTCTACCTGCACTCAAAGCATCAGCTACAACGTTTTCTTTACCGGGTTGGTATTGAATGTTGGCCTGAAAACTTTGAATAAAAGCGGCCGACTTAAAATGTCGATCATCTATTAAGGGCTGAGAAAGTAAATATTTGATACTTTGTTGATCAGTTTTAATGATCAAATCAGTACCCATTACATAGTGTTTCCAAATTTTCAATACATGTACCACAACATTCAACTCTTTATCATAAGTATTGAACTTTGTTTCAGACGGTTTGAATTTTCAAAAGCAATTGGATGGTTATCTTGCATAAGGACTACACCGATACCTTTTCCACTAGCATCAGTGACTACCACAAAGAATGGTCTTTCAAAATCAGGCAATTGCAATACATGTGCATTAGTCAAAGCATGTTTAAGTGCATTAAATGATCTTTCTTGCAAATCAGTCCATTCATAAGGCGTGTTCATCATGCGTGTGAAGGTGGCTGGTGCATTTGTCAAACCAAATGGCATGACAAGGAATTCATAGTGTCCAGTTTTTGTTCTAAAAGCAGTTCTGTAGACATCAAGTTCAAATATTTTAACTTGATGATACCCTGGTTTAAGGTCAATTTTGCTAAAGATGTTTGCCCCTTTCAGTTTGTCTAATAGATCATCCACTCTAGGAATAGGAAACCTATTCTTAATAGTGATCTTGTTTAAAGCCCTGTAGTCGATACACATACGAAAGGTTCCATTTTTCTTCTTGACAAGAAGTACTGGAGCTCCGTATGGTGAGCTACTAGGTCGGATTAGGCCTCGGTCAAGTAAATCAGTGATTTGAGTTTGTATTTCCCTGTGTGCGATTGGATTGACACGATAAGGTGCTCTACAAGGAGGTTCACTACCCGGTATAATATCAATTTTGTGGTCTTTTGGGTGTGATGGTGTAATTCCAAGTGGCAGATCATGCATGAAACAATCTTTAAATTGTGAGAGAAATTCATCGAAGTTTCAGTTTCAGCAGAAATTTGATTTAGCAACACTAGATATGTTTTTCCCTGTTTTCAAATTTCTCTTTTGGCTTGAGTGTGAGAGAGGAGTGAAATTTTTTGATGTGCTAGTGTTGCTTGGATGGAGAAATTTTTATTATTATCAGTGAGTGACATTGTACGTGTTTTATAATTAATGAATGGGTCAAGTCAAATTCATGACGAAATGGCATTTCCAAAATCATATCAAGACCATGCAGTGGTGCTACTAGAAATGTACGTACTTGTGTAAATTCATCAATGCAAACTTCAACATGCAGTGACTTGGGTTTTACAATTAAAATGTTGATTATTAAAAACAGTTTTGACCTTGTGAGGTGATGAGATTTCAGAGAGAGATAGTTGCTGTGCCAAACGTGTGGAAATGAAATCATGGCTACTAGCATCATCTAACAGAATGGTGACACTTTCACCCTTAACAATGTCTTGCACTTTAAACAAAGTGTGACGAGATATAAGAGTACCTGAGGATGGGTTGTCATCGTTATCATAATCAGGATCATATCCCTCACCGTAGTTAGCTTCCACTTCATTGTTGTCGAGTGTAGCATCTTCAATGAGGTTAAGAGTAGCTCCGTTGGGGCGGTTGTTGTTGAAGGGTTTTTGACTTGAATTTCTATTGACTCCATTGGAATGGCCATTGCCCTTAGCATGACCATTTGGGCACTTATCTGCATAGTGACCATACTGAAAGCATTTAAAACACTTCACCTTTTTGTTACCATTAGAATTTGGAGGAGAACGTACGTTGGTTGAAATAATTTTGGTTGCCTCGTTGCTAGGTGTTGTTGTTGTTGTTGCTTGTATGAGGTTGAGCAGTTATACGAGAATTGTCGAATCTACATCTCTTGAAAAAAGTACGGTTTGATGTTTATTTCTGTCAAAGTTAGTAGAGAAAGGAGGTCTCTTGTTGCGGTTAGTGTTAGCAGGTTGATCAGTGTGAGAGGGTTGTCCACCTTTCTTCTTTTCTGCATTGAGAGCCAAATTAATAGCCTTTGACAGAGAATCTGGTTTGAACATATCTACCTCAGCATCAATTTCTAGTGCCAAGCCTGATATGTACTTACACTTCAATTTCATGCGACTAACATGTTCAATAGCTTGCAATTGAATTAAACAATTCCAAAAACGGTAAGTGTAACCCTGTACATCTTCATTTCGACCGTCGAATTAAATCCCATTGACGTCGTGCTTTAGCTTTGTATTGTGTGGGTAAAAATTGGGGTAAAAATATTTTTTTAAATGCATGCCAGGTGCGTGGTCTTTTCCCATGCTGTTTGGTGGCGTTCCACCACAATGCAGCGCTGCTAGTGAGATGATTTGATGCACATTTTACCATTCAAGTTTGGGAAAGTCTTCATCATGAAAATAGTCATCTAGTTGACTAACCCACGCTAGAACCGTGCTAGCATCTTTAGTGCCATCAAAATCCTTGAAAGTGAAGGCTTTTCTCCTAATTTTGTTTTCCTTGGGTGCCGGTGCAGATTCGATGCGTGCAGAATGCAATAATTTATCTTCAAGTTCTTGCCTTCGCATGCGTTCATATGTGAGTGGCTGTTGCAGATTTTGAAGTTGTTTCGCAACCGTGGGTGCCTGAGGAAGGTGTGCCATGATTGCTACTTTTTATGTTTTTCTCTCTTTTTTTTAAAAAAATATTTATTTATTTTTGCTCTTAATGATAATGCTTAAAAAGGGCTATTTGGTGATATTTACAGATACAATATGCAAAATAAAAGAGTAAAATAAAAAATGTAATGTACTTAGCTGAAAAATTGCGGTGGCGTCCAGTCCGGAATGGCGATGCGCTAGGAAATTGCCAGAAAAGTGAGTGGTCCGATGGTGCGTCAGTGAACATGTGAAAGCCCTTTGAAGGTTTGTTGTTTAAAAAAAAAATGGTAACTGCAGTGGGTGGCCGGCCGCTTGAGATCTACTTGTAATTGAAGCCCTTACTTTTGTAAGCAAAAGTATGAAAAGGATTGCATGGCAGCGAGCAGATTGAGGATGACAGTGCCGTTTGCAAGATGCAGGTGTGGTGGTCGATGTGTACCTCTTCTGCTCTCATGCCAGGAAGCAAAAGTACTCCCATGGGCAAAGCTCCCCTTTGATGGTGGTTTCGGCCGTTTCGAGCAGGTCGACAGAGAGGCTTTTTCGACTGCAGGTGTTGCTTCCCACGCGGGCTTGACAGTCGTGTTAAAATCCAATTTCTTTTTTGTTTTGAGCTAAACTTGCACGCTTGTCGGTTCGCATCTTCTTCCTTTCCTTCAATCTTCGAGTTTTCGTGACAAGCTTTAATTTCCTCTTCTCTCCTTTGATCCTTCTTTCTTTCCTCTCTATTTATGCTTTCCGATACCGTCCTCCATGACAAACCAATTACTCGATTGCGATTACTTTTCGAAACTAGGAATCTTCCGACCCTCCAAGCCTTTCTGATTTCTTCTTGCCTTCACAATCCGCACTGATTATGCATTAAAATTGAAAGTTGAAACTCGACATACCGTCTTTTGACCATCATGAAGCTGAAATTGAAAACCGCTTGCCGATTCACCGCCGATTAGCGACCAAGAAAAATTTGTTATGCAAATGTGACCGATTAAGCTTTGAATTTCCACAAATCCTTGAGTCTTTGTATTGCAAATTTGATAAATTGCAATTTCGAGGTTGTCGATTCGAGAAATTCCCTTCTTGCAATTGAAATATGATGCCAATTAACTCGAACCTGTTAGCTCTGATACCAATGTTGGGAGAAGAGGGGGAGATCGACCGCTTAAGCTATTCAACACATGCTCCAAAACATCACCATAAACGTGTCCACCTCTTCTTCCAATTTCCAAGCACACACACACACACACACCTAGACTATGACACACACACACGGAGAGAACATAGAATTGACATAGACATGCTTGTAAGAGATGTGTAAGAGATGGAGACTAGATTAGAGAGTACACATCAAATAGAGCATGGCATAAGAGAGTAGAGAAGAGAATCTGCAAGAGAAAGGCCTAAATCTAGCCCCAAACTGAATGGCACCTCTCTTGTGGAGTTGGTATTTAATATATTATTTTTTAGTTTAAGGTGCCACAAATTGAGGCCCCTCTTTTTACAACCACTTCACTTTTGTAAATGAGTGAATCTCATTAGTTCTTGCATGACCCATAAGAGGAGTTCCCACTACAACTATTTACAGAGCCATAGTCGCTTATTGAAATGATATTCTAAAATATTGTGCAAATATAAAATGGCCAAGAGTAATTAACGGTGCCTCTTCATCGACTCCCCGCATTCCACTCTACAAAATCATCATCAACTCAATTAGAAAATAAATAGACAATACATAATTACCCATTACGCCAGCTATCCCAATTGTAGCTGACTACTACAACAGGAGGGTGCCCAGTCTCGTAACACAAATTGGGATCTTATTCTACCAATTCAACTGATAAATGTGCTTGTGCACCCTTCATGCCCATCTACAAAATCTTGACAAGTTGCTAATGCTCCATATTAATTATGCTTGGAATATGGAGCCTGCAAAAATAAGGGAAGAGTATATAAGAGAACTCAAGCTATTCTATCAAGTGTTGGTCTACATGGTGGTGCAATTGAACTATCAAAGAACAAGAAGGCATCTGGAAGTACACATGATCACCCTAATAAAATATGTATGGGTGGTAGTAAAGCTAGGAAATTGCTTTCAAACTATTCTAACTCCCAAAGTCCCAATGAGTTTCAATTGTGAAAGAAGGTGTGTGACATTACCACCTATAGGGTCAACAAAGCAGCCCTTGGCATTAAGCGCGCTCATGTGTGGTAGTCTGTTGAAGATATTTTCATTTGATTGAAAAGGAAAAGCTAACCTCTGATGAGATATCCACCTTGAAGTTTGTAATCAATATTTCCACAACGCAAATGGTTGATGTCTAGGGGGAAACACACATGACACATCGCATGGTGGGTTGAACACTTGGTCTCTAGAGTCAAAATGCATTTGTGTTTGAACCAAAGTTTTTTTTTTCCAGCATATTCTTTTTGCACATGATGCATTTTCTCTCAACACCTATGGTTCATTGGGCTAAATTAGCCAAGGAATGGAGTACTCACACTATTAAGCAAAAGCAGTATACTTTAAAAATACATGTCATGGAGGTGGAAGAAAAAGGATCAATGCCCTATATGAGATGTTCAATTGGTTCGACAGAGTTTTAGTAGGGAGAGAAAGGAAGAAGACTAAAGTGCAAAAAAGTTTGTAATGTAGAATAGAGAAAGTGGTTAACATGAGGCGGTCACAATCATATCATGATTCGAGGGCAAAAGATCGTTTTGGGTGATGGTTTGAGACAAAGTGACAAAATGGCAGGCATTGGGTAGAAAACTGATAAATTTTTTACACTAACCATTTCTATTGTAAACATGCATTGTAATGCCAAATGATTTTTGAGGGCCCAATCAGTGGTTCCGTGCGTGAAGTTTCATCTATTTTGGAGTTTTTTTAATTATTATTGTTAAGTTTTTAAATTAAAAAAAAACTTTACGTACTATATAAGCCAAAACTCACAATTTGAAGTTCATTTCACATTTGCACATTCTAGAAGATCCTCTTAAGCCCAAATGCTAACACACTCATTTCTTGCACCACATGGATGATACATAAGAGCTTACCACTATGCACATCGATGTCACCACCATCACTCATGACAGACAGGAAATTCGCAACTAGCATCTCATGCTGAATCCACCACTTCAAATCCACAACCTCAACCACATGTGGATAACCCAACACCACAAACCACTCCAAACGCCCAACAACCTCCCCAAACTTAAAATCTAGAGGATCAAACCACCATGTGGCAAATTTTGGTGATCTCCCACCATTACATCATGCCAATCGCACACCTCTACCGGATTCCCTACCAATCTCATCTCTACACAGAGCCACACAAGAAATAAGACCAGGAAAAGAAGGAAACCGAGGTCTGCTATTAAATTACGAGGTCTTGCCTTCTATCACAACACCTAACACACATCACAAAAATTTCCCCAGAAGTTCAAACAAAGGGTGGTCAAAGTAATACCAGGTGACCTCGTTTGTAAGCGTGAGAAGCCAAGAGATTGAAGAGAAATGAAGAGAGCCAAAAGAAAGAGGAAGATAAGAGAGAAGTACAAAGAAATCAAGAGGCAGAGAGAAGACAAAGGAAGCAGAGGAGCGACAGAGAGCTGAACCCGAGAGACCACCTGGCTAATTTACAAGCACGGAAAAGGCAGAGAAGAAGGTGTCAGAGGACACAGCTTGAGCCACTCAATGAGCAAAAGTTGGGAGCTCTAAGTCTTCAAAGATTCCCCAGAGAGCAAAACAATGGGCAAGGAAAAAAAGACAAGCTAACACCCAAAGAGAAACCGGGCCATTGAAGAGAAGAGGACAAAGTATAAAAACGACCCTTCTCAATGGGCCAGGCAACCGGGTCCTCCACCACCGCCACCAGCACGGAAGAAACGGAGATGGAGGTCAAGAACAGTGGCTTTGTGGGAGATTCAAAAGTATCAAATAGCACTGAGCCAATCATACCAAAAGCGGCCTTCTCTAGCATGGTGAGAGAGATAATGGATGAATACAATGATTCTACAACCCGGATACATCGTGTTGTCTTATTGGTCCTACAAAATGCCACTGAGGACATTTTTTGGTGCATATGTTCTAGGATGGCATTTCTTGTATGGTGCATGCAAAGTGAGTAACCCTAAAAAACATGGATTTAGCGGAAATCAATTTGTGAAATGAAGGGTGCTTACATAAGAATTATTTTATCTCATATAGCATCTCTTTATGAGATTTGGAATCTTTTCATATAATATCAATGACTTGAATTTCTACCATTTAGTGCAACTGTAACAATTGATTATGTACATTGAGTTCTTTTAGTATTTGTATTTCTTAAAGTTGTTAAATTTAAACTCTCTACCACAATCACGCACTCCTGGCGTCCGGCAGGACATTTCCGTTCAACTTTTTTCAAAACCAAGCAATAGGGGCACCGTACAAAGGTGGCAAGATGCCCACATTGTATGGCGATGCCCAACGCCTCGATGCGCAAGGAGCAGTTTTGACCTCCCTGCGTGTCGTGGCGCACATGGTTTTTTTTTGTGTTCGTTGATCACTTCGGACATCTCCGTGCAATTTGGGCATCCGGGCACCTCCATACGGTCCCTCTGTTGCCTGATTTTGACAAAAGCTGATTGACAGTGTCCCACCATCCGTTGAGAGTTTTTGTCGCGGTCGTTTTGTGCACGCATTGCAATAATGATTTTTTTGGACAAATGAACAAAAAAATATATACAAAATGCTGGCAAAATATAGATGAGGAAAAAATTATTATTTATTGTTTTGGGAATTACATCATGGCTGATTAGTTTTTCTATGGATTACATCTATGGGTATGGGATGAATGGATGTGCTAATGCCAAGGGTTTTTACAATTTCTTCTGGGTTTGTCACCCCTTATCGACCTAGGCTCAAGGCATATGAGACAGAACTGACCTAGGGTGCTTGCTTTCAAAGGCATACAAGGCCATCACTCGGTCCACCAACATACATTTGTTAGCATTAAGATGAGGGAATCTTCAACAAGGATGGCACTTAATGCTTTGCACTCAAGAAATTCCATAGTAACATACCTGGAGAACTGTGTGTGAGCAACTCAAAGAATCAATGGTCCTAGGTGGATTAGGTAGTGCCGCAAAAAGCTCTCCTGCCTATAAGCAGGTTATGAGAACCTCCAGTTTGCATTGCAAACTGGAGAATCTCCAGTTTGCATTGCAAACTTATCAACATGATATGCGGCCCACAAAACATTTTAAAGGACTTTAACACTTTTTGTAAGTAAACATAGGTAATTGTTTAGGTTTAGAAATGTTTACTTAGTTTCTTCATCCATTTGTTAAAAATGTTTGCTTAGTTTCTTCATCCATTTCTTCAAGAGTCTTCCTCATAAGGTTGATGCTAGAGCAATCATTTCTACCCAACGAATCAGCGGTTTGTGTGGATGGAAAGCGCTTTCTGGGATGCTTTCATGAAAGGAGGCCATGATTTAATATCCATTAGGGTACTTGCCACCATTTGCACTAACTTCTATTCGTTTTCATTGGGGAGGAGGGAGAGGTTTTTAGAAGACTCCAAGTGGAAAGGAAGAGATGGTCATATTTCAAATTGACTTTGCTCTTCAAAGTCAATTTGAAATTTGACCATCTCTTTCTTTCCACTTGGATTCTTCATGCCCGCATTGATAGCAAGCACTGAGAGTGACTCGTCTCAGAAACGCAATGTCCTCACACAGAAAGCTCTTCTCTTTTCTGGACCGAAGAACCTCGTTGCTCATTACAAAGATGTATTGCTATATATCTAAGATTAAGATGCTCATGAAGATGACTGAGGTGCCAATTTCTATTCATAGAGATGTCATGCAACACATCATTGTGGAGGCATATTTGCAGATCAACGAATTCTCTAGCAAAAACATCACAGTCTAGTGCCTCCCATTCTCCAATCGTTAGCTTCCATCTTCACTAGGGAAAGACCATTGACATGCTTTGCTTCACAATATGGTATTTGAATAACAATTTCTCAGTGACTACTGAGCACTTAATTCTATCTCGCTGGTGGTTGACCACCTTGGTCTCCCATCCAATTACAAGGAGGTTGTTCCCCGCACTTCCCCCTTTGCAAGTCCACATTGTTGGTGTCCTGTGAAGACTTTACAATTGAAATATATACACAAACACATGAAGAGACATAAACCATGTTATGGTTGCTTTGTGGGAGCCATAGGTGCACTCCATTGCTGCATGGACATTTGTCTCAATTCTTCTTTTGGTTGTTACTATCAAGGCACTATTTGGCTTAGTCCATTCCATACTCTACAAGGTTGGTGAGTGACGTAGTGGAGAAAGATTTCCAAACTGATTTCACCTAGGTGTGACATAAGCCTATGGTTATAAAAAAATTTCTCGTGAGGCAAGCTCAGAGAATGGACAACCAACATAAGATTATTTGCCAAGAGTCAACATGGATGGCCTCAAAGGTTCCTGTGAAGGACTCTAATGGCTCCTACTCTACGAAATCGAATGGGAAAACATATGCAAACATGAACAAGCAATGGAAATCTTTCAGTCATCAAAAGAAACATATAAGGAAAGAATACAAAATGGACAATCTAGAAACTTGACAGAGGAATGAAATTACAATTTGTTGGAAACCTCAATGGAGCCACTGTTGTCTCTAGCTTCAAATGTAAAGCAACATATGCATGTTGCATCTCTGCAAGCAGTTATCGTCTTGGGTTTGCTTAAACTCCATGATTCTTCCCTTCCAATGGTGTGCCCGAGAATCCATGTGTCTCCTTGAGACCTTCTGTGCACCTCTTGAGTGCATTGTCACCCACATCAATCACTTGTAGTCGATCATCACCCAACATTCACTATTTTCTTGTACACTGCTGCATAAAATGGAGTCAATAACACTCCTATCTTGTCAAGTACCTGATGATGCCATGGAAAATAGTATCACAACTTGCACACATATACTTATGATTAATCTATGCAGATCCATGTTCTCAGATGCATAAAGAACAAGATTAGAAGGTACACAAAGATGATTAATGCCACTTACTCCTATGTTGTTTCACCTACAAGGTGGCTAAATGGGGAAGCTGATGTAAAGAATCTATAGAGGGAAGTAGATCCACTCTAGAGAGCTTAATGGAGAAGGAGAAGAAAACCTATTGAGGAAAGAAAAAGGGAAGATCTAGCATAAGGATATGTTACAGATCTTTAGCTTTAGGTAGAGGTGTGTAGTGAGGCTCACAGAGCAATGAAGAGTTTCACTTGGGAGCTCACCACCTAATAAACCTCCTTATCAAGTTTTCCAAGCTCAACAAGAGGAGATTATGAGGCAAGTACATGAACTAGTAGACAAAGGGATGGTGAGGCCTAGTTCCTCTCCCTTTTGTTCACCAATCCTTTTAGTGCAAAAGAAAGATGGCACATACCGTATGTGTGTTGGCTATAGAGCACTAAATAGGATTACTATCAAAAACATATTTCTCATACTGCAGGTAGAAGATCTGTTTTTGATAAGCTACAAGGTTCTACCTACTTTAGTATGATTGACCTTAAAAGTGGCTATCATCAAATAAGGATAGTGAATGATGATAATGTAAAGACCGCTTTCCGCACAACATTTGGTCTTTATGAATATCTTGTCATGCCTTTTGGTTTGACCAATGTTGTGGCCACATTCAACCACCTAATGGAGAAAGTTTTTAGGCCTTACCACAAGTTTATTGGAGTGTTCTTTGATAATATCATCATCTACTCCAATTCTCTTGAGGAGCATAAGCATCATCTCCATGCAATTTTTCAAGCATTGAGGGCGAATAAACTTTTCATTAATCAAAAGAAGAGTTAATTTTCCCTTCAAGAGATTCAATACTTAGGTCACATTATTTCTCAAGATGGTATCCGTATGGATCCAACAAAGTTAGAGGTAATAAAAGGATGGCCTAATCCAAGGAATCTACATGAGCTACAAAGCTTTATTGGTATGTGTGCATACTATAGACACATTATCATCAATAGGACATTGTATGTATGTGAGTTGAGTGCAAATCTTGAGGGTTGCACCTCCAAGATGTAAGTAGAGCACATGAGTTCAATATAAGCCATACTTTTTTAGAAAAATTTTAACAATTTTTTAGAATTACATTTACAGAAGGTTTTTCATCTCCTTTTGAGAAAAAAACCCGTAACTTTCTTAAGAAAAAGTGGTCATTCTCTTACCTCATTTTATGTAAGTATTTTTATAAAAAAATCCTTTGAAAACACGTACTTTTCTTCCTATTGACTAAGGGAGCTATGTCATCTCTTGGCTCCATTTTGTAAGCCCATAAAGTTGCATCTTGAGTGCAATTTTGGACCGTTTAGCCTTTTTCCAAAATTTATTTCCAAGATCATCCAAGATTCATTGGAAGTTTTACAATCACCAAATAATGATGTGATTTTCAGCAAGGGAAGTGAGAAATGCATCATAGACCTTCTCATCCTTTTGGAATTGGGCTTGACTAGACCTAGTTCCTATCCTATCATCCTCTGATTCTCTCCTAGCATCTTTACAATCAACCATAACTTTTGCTTCATAAGATAGACTTTCACCTTGGCTTGCCAAGTGTGAAAGCCATTTCCGTCTTAGCTAGGCTCTCTTTTTCCATAATGAAACTCCCATGTAGTGAGGGGAAAGGTTTTACCTTCTCTTCTAGAGATAGGCATTGTATAGTTCCCTTGTACAATTCAAAGCTTATGGAAGAAGTTTTACAATATAACCAATAAGAATAAATCCCCCCTCCTTGAGCAATGATTGGGGGAAGATTAGAGGATAATGCAAGGGAGAATTGAGATTCTCTACAACCTTTGTTGATAATTTAAAGATGAGAAATTGACAGGTTTTTGAGTTTAAAAAATCGACAAAAATTTGACGACTCTATTTTGAGCTCGTATGCAAACTGGAATCAAGAGTGGGATGGTTGGAGGTCTTGTAAAACTGAGAATTGATCTTGCACAACCCTTCTTCTTGATGGGGTGACCTCAAGTAGGTGCATTATTAAGTGAAATAGGTTGTTGAAGTGTCAGTTGCCAAAGAAGCCTGGGGGTGGTGGCGAAGGCTTGTGCAAGGCCTTGAGAAACTAAGGGTGGCCAAGAAGCTTTAGCTTGAAGCACGGCTGGTCCTTGCCTTGGCCCAGCAGCAGGAGCATCAAAGGCAAGGTACAATATGCAAGAAGAGACATCTATTCATTGAAGAGCTCCACTGATTGCCATGGCTAGTTTTAGTCACTTTGACCTTCAAAATTCCCTTTCACCAAAGATGTTGGGGAGCCTTTAAATTGAGGTGACACCCTTTGGTATTGAGGAGGCAAGACAAACACTTATTGCCAGAACTAAGAATAGACTATCATTTCCCATGCAAGGTGCATGGATTGACACCATCAATTTCCAGAACCCTCTCTTCAAGAAACTCTTGTGCAAAGCGGCAAAAGCAGTTTTGAACTAGTAATTAAACTACATCCCTTATTTTAAATTCACTATGTATAAATTGTGTTATATATCGCATGCGTTCAAGGACTATTTTTCAAACTCCTCATCTGTGAATTTTTGACAAATAAAATACACCCTTTTCCTATTCAATGTGTAATTTTTTCCAAATCCATTTTACTATGCGCTTTTGTATGTGAAAATGTGAGAAAAAATGCAAATTAATAAACCCTTCTACTGCACTCATGTAATAGTCACATAATTATTAAGCGACCCTCCCAAGTTCTTGGGTGAGTTTTGCTCTTTGTAGAAAGGATGGTCGTGAGGTTCTTGAACTTTCCATGCCCTTGAACTCTTGATTCTTCTTAATCAATTACTCATTCTAATTTCAATCGCATAATGTGTGCAAAGTGATTAGTGAATAAGTTCGTCACTCGTGTGTTTGATTAGAGGAAGACCCTTCCATTGCTTCTCTCTATGACGAGTAGAAGGATCCCTTGAATCCTCTATTTCCATGCATCCAATGACGCTTGTGCCTCCAACAAGCCCTAGCCGGGTTGTCGATCCACGGGTTGAAAATTTTGTTTGTTGTGTGTTGCGATTAGGCCAATTCTACGATGACTCCCAATATTTGGCGCCGTTGATGGGGATCGATTGCCTAAGCTAGTGAGATAGGATGTTTAGAATAAAGTAATTGCATTACTAATTTCATTGGTTTTGAGTGTGTGTCACTCAATTTTAGTTTAATTTGATTATGTGTGCAAGTAATTGAAGCTAAACTTTGAGTTATGAATACCCCAAACCCTTCAATTTTACTACTAATTTTGCTTCATTTCCATGCTAATTTTACTAATTCCGTGCTAATTTTCACTATATTTGACTAATTTCAATAACCTAACCGTTGATCTTTGAAGTGTAATGTATGTGTAATTCCCTAATTAGAGGATGATTTGATCACTTATCAAGTTTCTGTACTAATTCATACTTAATCTTATGATTTGAGTAATTGATATTTTGACCTGCATTGGTCAATTTTGGATCCAATTCGTCAGTGCACACACTTGAATATGCAATGATGCATTGTCATGTGGAGAAAGGAATGGCTTGGAATGCATTGATAATATAAGTGCACTAACTTTTTCAATTGAATTCTTGATTGCCTAATGTGGCTCCAATGTGTGCTAATCATTTGCTAAAATTAGGTGTATAGATCGAGTCACCTACATGTTTTGTCTAATTCAATTGAATTGGAGTGAAATTAATGGTCAATTTGGAATAATGAATTGTGTGTACTATTTCAAGATTAAGCTTGATGTCCAACAAGAATTCATGTGTGTGTGAAGATCCATGTGTGTGTAGTGCAAGAAAAAGATAAAAAAGTGCCATAAAATTCAAGTGTGTGCTTAATTTTGAGAGTGTGCATGTATATAATCGAGAGAATTAATTCGATTAATGATGTGTTCGTAAGGCAATACCAACCGATGGATATGCCTAATTGCCAAAACAATTGGGCAGAATTTGAGTGTATGTGCTCATTCAAGACTACCTGATTTTCAATGATTGATGGTCAATTGAGACACCTAAATGTTTTTTGATTATGGAACGTGCATCAAATGTGTGTGCAAGCCTTGAGAAGGTCAAAACAGGATTTATTTTTGGGAAATTAAGCATGTATGCATTGACATATGCTTGATCAAGTATGCAATGATACAATGTAATAAGAAATTGATAAAATTATTGTATAAATTTTTGATCTAAATTTGGGTGTGTGCCTACCCAATGGCATTTTACATCCACATTAAGGATGAATGATTGGTGTCACTAATCATAATGATTGCAAGACCTAAAAGATTGTGCGCACGCATGAGCAATCAATTTGGGATTTTAGATGGATGACAGAATTGCACACTATTGAGGGTGATTTTATGTATTACCATTGTTTTGTGTTGGGGTATAAAGCCCAATGTGGTCGCCCAGGTAAGTGGGTGGGCCGCCAGGTATGTACACATGTTCTTTTGTAAAAACCTAATAAGAACTCACTATGCTCTACACATTACAGTAGAGCGAGTTCACCATATTGTCGTACTCTTCTTCTCGCACTCTCTCTTGCGTCGCACTTCCGCTCGTACTCCTTCAATTGGTATCAGAGCTCAGATCGAGGCTCGGGGCAGCACTGCAGGAGGCTAGAGTCACCAACTCAGATTGGAGTGAAATTCGACAGGCAAAGACACGGCCCCAAATCTCGTGGGAAAGCCCGAAGCGCTTGGTGTTGTCAGAATTTCATTCTGAGGTCATCTTGGCCACCGTTCGGCTTCGACAAAGGTCTACGCAGGCCATTTTCGACTACGTGGTCTCGACGGGTGCAGATCTGACTCTGCAAATTTGGGGTTTTCGGCCTACGACTGCAGGTGCTGAGGATATCGACACTCCCAGAGTGTTGATTTGTGGCTGTCTACACATCGAAGGACGGCTCACAGTTCTTGGAGGCGTGTCACATACGACACGGGCGCATCTACACACAGACTGTAGGCGACATCCACTAGTTCATCAGGTAGCTTGTGTTTGCTGCTTGATATTCCAGATTTCATCCTGACATTGCAAGTACTTCCACATGGGATGTATTGTCAGAGATGATGTATGTTTGTTGAGGGTTTGCTGGCTGTGAGTCACGCAGCAAACAACCGCCGCAGCGGTTACAGCATACAGTGGGAAATTTGTGGATGTATGACTTTGTGGGAAGTCTATGTACTGTCAGATTCACTGCAGCCTTTGTTGAGGGTCGAGTGAGGTTTTATTGAGCTGGGGGATTCTCGAATGTTGAGATCCTTTCGGTGATACAGGTCTTGGAGCGATCCCTCGAGCACCCTTAGATAGGCAGCTAGGATGTATTGACTGTGAGTTAGACAGTTGGGATTGCATGTTTGCTTTACTGCCGTTGAGGCATTGTCGCAGTCTATGCTTACAGGACAGTGACAGGACAGTGAGAGACAGTACAGGTGCAGGACAGGTTTACCCGCAGCTTACAGTGTCAGAGAGACAGTGTTTTTTGAGCTGTTTTTTGGTCTGTTTTTAGTACACCAGAGCCATTTTACAAAGGAGACTCTGCCAAAATTTATGCAGAATCTGAAGCTTTCTTGGTTCATTTGACAGGTTGATATTGGTTCAGAGGTCAGTTTACAGGGGAAACTCTGCCGAATTTTTCCCAGAAAAGTAAACTACTGTGAAGCGTAGCTATGGCTGGATCACAGGACACTGCTCTTTACAATATCAAGAAGCTGGATGGAACCAATTTCCTATTGTGGAAGAAGCAGATTTGGCACGTGTTGCTACAAAAGAAGCAGATAAAACCTATAAAGCTCAAGGGGATAAAACCAGAAGATATGGACGAAGATGAATGGAGCGAAATGGATGAATTGGCACTTTCTACCATTATGCTGACTTTGGCAAAAAGCGTTTACTTCAATGTAGCAGACGAGATGTCGGCTTATCAAGCATGGTTAAAGCTGAGTGATCTTTAGGAGAAGCAGAGTGCAGCTTCACAGGTATACTGGCTTAAGAAGCTTGTGGACTTGAAGATGAAAGAAGGGACACCTATGTCCAATCATCTGAATGAATTCAACACAATCTATAGTCAGTTGTCAGCTCAAGGTGTCAAGTTTGATGAACCTGTTAGAGCTATGTTCCTGTTGATCACATTGCCGAAAAGTTGGGACACTTTTCGCATAGCTTTGAGTAATTCTGCACCTCCAGATGGTTTGAACATAGCAGATGTAGAAGGAAGTCTGCTTACTGAAGAAACCAATAGAAAGACAATGGACAAAGGCAAAGGAACAGCCTTAGTTGTCAGGGGAAGGACCAAAGAAAAGTACAAAGGTGGAAAGAGGAATCAGTCTCGTAGCAAGTCCCGCAGTGCTAAAGGCAAGAGTGACATAGAATGCTACCATTGTGGCAAGAAGGTTCACATGAAAAGAGACTGCAGAGAATGGAAATCAGAAAAAGGCAAAGAGAAAGCTGAAGACCATAGTGAGAAGAACAAGTCCTCAGTGAAGATTCAAGAAATAAATGTGACAAACACTGTTGCAGAGGATGACAGTCTAGTGTAAGGAGACATCTACTTCTTGAAGAATACAATGGACTCAGCTCTTCTTACAGCATCTGATGGAAATGCACTGAGTGACTGGATTATAGACTCAGGGGCATCACTTCATGTGTCTCCAAACAAGGAGTGGTTTACCTCTTATGTGACCACTAAAGATCATGTTCGGCTAGGCAATGGGTAGACATGTGAGATCTTAGGTGTTGGAGATGTTCAATTGAAGTTTCAGAATGGCTCTTCTTTCACGCTGAAGAATGTGAGACATGTTCCCGCAATTACAAAGAGCTTGATCAGTACATGTTTACTTGATGATGCTGGCTACGTCACCACTTTTGGACAGAACATGTGGAAGATATCCAAGGGTTCTATGACAGTAGCACATGAAGTAAAGTCTGGAGGACTTTACATGATTTATGTATCAAATGTCTCTAAAAATGTAATCAATGTAACCGAGCAGCCGAACGTTTCTTTGTGGCATAGCCGGTTAGGACATATGTCCAAGAAGGGAATGGAAATCTTGTCTCGTTCTGGTTATTTTCCTGGCTTTTCGTTTAATGATTTTGAATTCTGTGAACATTGTCTGTATGGTAAGCAAACACAGCAGCCACATAAGCATAGAAGCAGTAGAAGAGATACACAGTTGACACTTGTTCATAGTGATTTGTGTGGACCTATGCCTAACCTATCTCTAGGGGGAGCTTCTTACTTTATGACATTTATAGATGATTACTCGAGGAAAGTATGGGTTTACTTTCTCAAGCACAAGGATGAAGCGTTTAGTGTTTTCAAAACGTTTGTGACACTTGTGGAGAATCAGAGTGGCAAGAAGCTTAAATGCCTACGCACTGACAATGGTGGAGAGTATGTTTCAAAGGCCTTTCAGGACTTTTGTGAGTCAAAAGGTATAAAACGTGAACTTACTGCTCCTTACAATCCTCCTCAAAATGGTGTTGCTGAGAGGATGAATAGGACCATACAAGAGAAGGTCAGAAGTATGTTGTCTAATGCACAGCTGCCAAATGGGTTTTGGGCTGAAGCTGTATCAACAGCTGTTCATCTTGTAAATAGATCTCCTAGCAAGGTTTTGCAGAAGGATTCAGTGCCAGAGATGGTATGGTCAGGCAAAATACCCTCATACAAGCATCTCAGAGTCTTTGGCTATGAGGCATATACTCACGTTCCAAAGGAATTTAGGAACAAACTTGAGCCAAAGAGTAGAAAGTGCATCTTTCTAGGCTATGGTAATTCTGGTGAGATGGGGTACAGACTTTGGGATCCCGAATCCAGAAAGGTTGTCCGCAGCAATGATGTTCACTTTAATGAATCCAAATATCATTCTTAACCAGAGAGGGTTGAGGAGATTAGAAGAGTTGTCTTCCAAGAAGATGGACCTGCACGTGCAAGACATAATGTCAGGGCTCAAGAGGAGCAAGGACAGGATAGAGTGGAACCACAGGTTGTGGCTGAGCCTGAGCCACCTATTGTGCGTAGATCTGGACGTGTCACGCGACCTCCTGATAGGTTTGTTCCATCTATGAACTATGTCATGTTGACTGATTGCAATGAGCCTTCATGTTACAAGGAAGCAGTGCAAATGAAGGACTCCGGGAATTGGCAATTGGCCATGCAGTCAGAGATGACAGCTCTGCATAAAAACAAGACATGGAAGCTAGTTAAATTACCACGGGGCAAAAAGGCTCTACCTTGTAAATGGGTTTACAAGTATAAGATCACCGCTCATGATAGTCAGCCAAAGTACAAAGCAAGGCTTGTTGCCAAGGGCTTTAAGCAAGAACAAGGCATTGACTTTGATGAAGTTTTCTCTCCATTGAGATGCTTTCTTGCATTGGTTGCCAATATATTAGATTTGGTGTTGCACCAAATGGATGTCAAGACAGCGTTCTTGCATGGTGATTTAGATGTGGAAATTTACATGCAGCAGCCAGAAGGGTTTGTTGAGAAAGGCAAGGAAGATTGGGTATGCCAGTTGTTAAAGAGTCTTTATGGCTTAAAACAATCACCGAGGGCATGGTACCATAAATTCCACAAGTTTATGCTTTCTCAAGGCTACAAACGTAGTGAGTTCGATCACTGTCTATATACAAAGAAGGCTAAGGATGGTAGTTGGCTGATCCTTATTTTGTATGTGGATGACATGGTGATTGCTGGCAAGCACTTGAAGAAATTTCAGCTTTGAAGTCAAAGATGGAAAAATCGTTTGACATGAAAGACATGGGTGAGGCAAGTTATATACTTGGTATGCGCATTGCGAGAGACAGATCAAAGAAGTTGATTTGGTTATCTCATACAGAGTATATTGACAAGGTTTTGCAACGTTTCAATATGGAGAAGGAAAAGGCATTGAGTGTTCCATTGCCACCATATGTGAAACTTAGCAAACAAGATTGTCCTGTGTCTAAGGAAGAACAGGCTGAAATGGATAAGATTCCATATGCGTCTGCAGTGGGTAGTTTGATGTATGCAATGATTGCTACTCGCCCAGACATTGCATTTGCAGTGGGAATAGTAAGTCGATACATGTCAAACCCAGGCAAGAAACATTGGGAGGCAGTGAAAGGAATATTGAGATACCTTAAAGCTACAAAGAGTATGCGTATATGCTATGGAAGTCAGGAGCTAAGTGTAAAGGGTTTTACAGACTCAGATTATGCAGGTGACTTACACAACCGAAGGTCTACGTCAAGGTATGTCTTTACATTGGTTGGTGGAGCAGTATCATGGCGTTCTAGATTACAAGATTGTGTTACTCAGTCTACTACAGAGGCTGAATATGTTGCAGCATCAGAGGCATGCAAAGAATCAATTTGGCTTAATCGACTAGTAACAGATTTGGGAATCAAAGAAGAGATACCTGTGTTATATTGTGATAGTCAAAGTGCTATACAATTGGCTCGCAATCCAGTTTATCACTCAAAGACAAAGCATGTGGATGTGAAGTATCATTTCATCAAGGAAGCTCGAGGATAAGCAACTTCAGCTTGTCAAAGTTCACACCACAGAAAATCCTGCTGATCTACTTACAAAAGGACTTCCCTCAGAGAGCTTTGCGCATTTTCGCAAGCAGTTAGGTGTAGGGTAGTACATCACTTCTCTACATCTCTTGTATATTAGCTTGAATAGTAGCTTCTCTCACACTTAAAGTACCACATTGGACTTTAAGTGGGAGGTTGTTGGGGTATAAAGCCCAATGTGGTCGCCCAGGTAAGTGGGCGGACCGCCAGGTATGTACACATGTTCTTTTGTAAAAACCTAATAAGAACTCACTCTGCTCTACACATTACAGTAGAGCGAGTTCACCATATCGTCGTACTCTTCTTCTCGCACTCTCTCGCGTCACACTTCCGCTCGTACTCCTTCATTTTGTATGTCAACTTGATTGGATATGGTAAGAACTTTGATGATTGCCGAGGACAAGCATCCTTCAAATCCTTCTTCTTTAAATCATTGTCGATTTTTTAATGCTAAACCTTGGAACTTGAGACAAAACCAAAGCCAATGTTTAAATCATTGTTGACTTTTTAATGTACCTTGGAACTTGAGAGAAAACCAAAGCTAATATTTTAGCATTTTTTGCTTGTTTGTGGAAAATGGAGAAAAGGTAATGATGGTTTTAAGTGGATACTTTCACCTCGAGGTTATGATAAATTTTGAGAGGTTATGATAAATTTTGAGCGCTTTTGTCTATGTGACAGAAGCCATTGCCATTACAAAAGTCATCGATCCTTAAAATCAAGGACTTTCACCAATGCCACATAGGCACTCTATGCAGGATATCTTGAATGCAAATGTTTTAACATTTCTAACGCTTATTCTTATTGAAAATCTAGTGTGATGTTTCTAGTCACGAACGGTCCTTTATTGGGTTGCTTTTTGCTGGCCACAAATTTCACACAATTCTTGGAATTTGAAGGGCAAGGATGCCCATGCACACGAGAGAGAGAGAGAGAGAGAGAGAGAGAGAGAGAGTCAAGTTTATTCAAATTTCAGACCATCTCACATTAAAGAGTAGGATAATTAGCTCCCATACTACCAGCAATACAAAGACAATGAAAACTGAAATAAGCCATTGATTTGGTTACAAGTTACAACCATGGCTTACAAACTTCTCCCTTTCCCAGTCTGGGGTCGAGTGGCTGCAGTTCACAGC
The DNA here is from genome assembly GCF_014529385.1 of Adiantum capillus-veneris. Classification (NCBI taxonomy): domain Eukaryota; kingdom Viridiplantae; phylum Streptophyta; class Polypodiopsida; order Polypodiales; family Pteridaceae; genus Adiantum; species Adiantum capillus-veneris. The sequence goes on along the minus strand of NC_140940.1, from coordinate 159,628,519 downwards.
AACATACCCACCCGGATTAATCTACCCATGAACCATCAGATACTCGACAACTAAACAGCCAGAATATTGATTAACACCTGCCAACGAGATCATGCGAGCTCAGCTTGTGTCGGAATTCAATGCAGCACCTGGTCTGCGCCAAGTCAACGAATGAAATTTTAAAGCTACCCAATTTGCATCATGTCTGCAGATAGAATATCGTGCAATTTCTGCAATAACCGAGTGCCTGCATGCACAATAACCTCCATTTACCGGCTCCCCTTCCCCGGACCGTGCCCCCACCATGGCTTCCGGCATCCGCCAATCGTCATGTGGTCGCCTTTTCTTTCAGGGAATGGTGTGTGAATGACCATTCCCTACACCGTCAAGGTCATGGCTCGTGGGGCTGGCAATCTCAACCATGCATCCACTACACCTTCTGCAGCAGAATTCAATTGGCCAACGCTTTGATGCATGCCACCTCGCAATGATGGAGCGCCAACCCACTGTGCAACTGAGCGTGAGCATTCAGGCCCCACTCGCCATGACCATTGATGGCCGGGAGTGATCGTGGAGTGACCATTCCTTGAAATAACGGGAGACCACATGGCGACCGACGGATCCTTTCCTTCGCCGATCGCCATGTGGTCGCCCATTATTTCAAGGAATGGTCACTGCACGACCATTCCCTACACCATCGCCAAAAGCGGCAAAACACTAGATCCATGAAGGAAGACGCGGAATACACATAAAGTACAACCACTAATTAGTTTTCAACTTCCACAAAGCTGTTCAAAAGTGACAAAGGAAGAAAGGGAAAGGTCAACTTTCACATGCACAGTTTGTGGAAAATCTTAAAATGATAGAAGGCACTACATTATTTTCATGATGCACAGCACTACATCTTGTTGATCAAAATGCACGGGAGAGACCTGTACAACCAGAAAGAGATGAATGGGAAACAGAGAAAGGCAACGACTGAACCGTCGAGATTAGGTATTCAACTGCTTAGTCTGATGGAATATATTCCACATTTCTTCTAAGTCTAGATCTATTACTGTTTTCTTTCAACTTTGGCCCAAGGGTGAAGAAATGGTGTGTGTTACACAAGGCTCAATGAACGGATGGCTTCACACAAGAAGATTTTGACAGGCATATACCCTCGCTGCACCCGCCCATGCACATGCGCAAGAAACATGCCTTCACACACACAGATTCAGAGCCCTCAATGCATTGCTCAAATAACCCAACTAATATACTAAACTAGTTAAATGCCCCCTCTCTCTGTATCACATGTACATTAAGGCGCTGTATTCTACAAGGAGAAGAAGAATGTATGATCATGCCCCCCTTTTCCCATGAAACAAGCTGAGTTGCTGCTCTAGCTGTGCATTCTTGGCCCTCATGTGCTGAATTTCTTCCGTCATGTCCAATATCTTGGCTTGAAGCTCTGCAACTTGGTTGAGGAGCTTGTGTTCTTGAACAGACTTTGAGTGCGTCGCACCTGTGAGGAAGCTTGGGTCTACGCTGTTTATCAGACTGAGAACTTGATTCCTCTGCATAGCTATGTTGTTTAAAATCTCACGCATCAGCACCATCGGAGACAATGTGCCGCCGGATAAAAGCAAATTAGATGATGAAGATGATGGCCCAATTGGGAACGGAATAGCTGCTGATGAGGACAAGAGGGGCATCGATGTGATAGGTAATGCTGTGGATGTGGACGCAGATGTCGATGATGTTATGGCGACAAGCGATGGCAAGGATGGAGACGACGTCATCATTGCTTGATACTGATGGTGCTGTGATGGGGGTAATGGCAGCTGCTTTTTAGTACTTTTGCTGCTAATAAGCAGGGCTTTGCTACCATCCTTCATATTCTCCTTGGACATGATATGATCTGCACCTTGGTCCTTCCCAAGCTTGAGAGCTGAGGCGCTCATGACAGAGAGCGGCGGGGCGGGGCGGGGCTATGTCTAATTAAGCTGATCAGCTCAACGGATGGGATCTGCTCAGGATTTTGTCAACAAAAAAGGACTTAAATTAAATCATGTTCAAGCTGTCCCATTAATTAGAAGAGGATTAACAGGAAATACCTTCCAAATTAGCAGCTTAATCCTTGTCGTCACTTCAGCTCAGCTCCTGCTTCACAATGAGGAGACTCTAGAACGGCCATTAGAAGCGAAGACGAGAGTGTGCGGAGAGAAAGAAGAAGAAGAAAAGGAGAGAGAGAGAGAGAGAGAGAGAGAGAGCGTGCGCCCTCTTCTGAAAAGCACACAAGTGTGAAGTCTTCTTATGGCAAGGATGACGATTGAATCCCCTCAGCGCCGATGTCCACGGTCCACCGGACACCGGACACACGAATTAGGCTTCCCACATAGACCGCTTCTTAGAGCCTAGTCCCACGGGGAAGTGACTTCCTTTTCTGGCAGATTAAACTCATCGTCTGGGAAAAAAAATAATCTCACACTGAATTCATCGTCTTCATGGTCTAGTCGTGTGAGGCCTTTGTAAGAATTTTTTTTTACGGACGATGAGTTTAGTGTTGGAGTATAAAGGCACTAAAAAGTTGCCACTGACGTGGCAACTTCATACCCATGAGGGAGGACTATCCAGAGGATCTAATGCTCCTCAACATGGACGTGCATCCACATCCGGCGATCAGCAATCGACACAAGCAACAACACCCACTTTCGAGTGCAACAGGAAAAGAGAGACACATCCCTTAGCCATAGCATGTGTGTACACAGGTCGTAGGGGTGTGTGTGTGTGTGTGAGAGAGAGAGAGAGAGAGAGAGAGAGAGGCAATTTGAGAAGATCAAAAGTTTGCTATTCTAAAAAATAGTAACTTTTCCTACTAGTTTTTCCCATCCAATTTTTTGGAAAAAAAGAGAAACTTTTTGGATTCGCCTTGATCAACATCTACATGCCCTTCTTGAAGCAACACTTCTCCAAGGCAATCACCACAAGCATCACATTGGACGTCAAATGGTTTTGAGAGATCCGGAAGCATAAGCACTAGTTGGGAGGTAAGCTTCTCTTTGAGCTTGTCAAAAGCATTTTGCTCTTTAGCAGTCCATGAGTACTTAACGTTCTTCTTTGTTAAGTCATGTAATGGTCTTACTATTTGAGAGAATTTTGCTATGAAGCGTCTATAGTATGCACACATACCATAAAGCTTCGTAACGCATGTAGATTCCTTGGATTAGGCCATGCCTTTATTACCTCTAACTTAGATGGATCCACCATCCTGAGAGATAATATGACCTATGTATTGAATCTCTTGAAGGAAAAATTCACTCTTCTTTTGATTGATAAAAAGCTTGTTCTCCCTCAAAGCTTGAAAAATTACCTGGAGATGTTACTTGTGTTCCTCCAAGGACTTGGAGTAGATGATGATATCATCAAACTAGTGAATTTGCGGTAGGGTCTAAAGATTTTCTCCATTAAATGATTGAAAGTGGCTGGAGCATTTGTCAAACCAAAAGGCATGACAAGGTATTCATAAAGACCAAACGTTGTATGAAATGAGGTCTTTACGATATCTTCATTTTCTATCCTTATTTGATGATAGCCACTTTAAGGTCAATCCTATTGAAGTAGGTCGAATCTTGTAGCTTATCAAACAGATCTTCGACCTGCGGTATGAAAAATCTGTTTTTGATAGTGATATGGTTTAGCGCTCGATAGTCCACACACATGCGGTATGTACCATCTTTCTTTTGCATAAAAGGACTAGAGAACAAAAGGAAGAGGATCTAGGCCTCACCATCCCTTTGTCTACTAATTCTTATACTTGCATCATGATCTCCTCTTGTTGAGCTTGGGAAACTCGATATTAAGGAGGCTTGTTAGGCGGTGATCGAGCTTCCTGGTAGGAGCTCAATTCGATGGTCATCATCCCCTCTTTTTGGAGGTTGTCCAAAGGGATATCATCGATAAAAACATCTTGGAATTCTTTTAGAAAATTAAACAATTTTAACTCTTCTTGATTCCTATCATTTACATTTGATGAAACATTAGGACCTTTTAGGGACTCTTTGACAAGAATCATGTACGCAAAACAAGTCTAACTCTTCTTGATTCCTATCATTTACATTTGATGAAACATTAGGACCTTTTAGGGACTCTTTGACAAAAATCATGTACACAAAAATTGAGCTCTTCATTGATTTATCAAAAGCAAGAGGATTTGCAAGTGGTATAGTACGACCATACTCACTAGCATCTATGTACATGTTCCTTTTCCTATACTTGAAATACAACCTTCTTTCAAGGAACTTTACATTAACAGCCATATGGTCAAACCATGGTGCCCCTAGGATGACATCTTCATGCTTGAGAGGAGAGATGAAGAAATCTTCTTCGTCAACATAGCCTTCGACATGAAGCCTTAATTTCCCAATCAAGGGAGTAAATGCGGCTTCTTGCCCCTTGAAGGATCCATCGGCTACAACTACATCTCCCATCTCATGAGCTTGAATGCCTAACTTGGTGGCCAACTCCGTGGATATGAAATTGTGAGTAGAGCTAGGGTCAAACAGGATGAAGGCATCATGCTCCCTTACCTTTCCCCAAGCATAGGAGAGAGGTGATCCTTTGCAATGATCATCCTCTTTTGAAGCTTCGATCATGGAAGCTCTAGGAGTCTCATTGCATGCATTTCTTTTGGGGCAAGAATGGTAGCCATGTCCTTGCTCCCCACACTTGAAGCATTTATGGTCCTTGCGAAAAGCTTCTAGCTCTTCAGGAGAGAGTTTTTCTTTACCTTGTAAACTCCCTTGTCCTTGGACCAGTTGTTGTTGTTGTTGTTATTGGATTTGCCTTGGGAAGAGTTTTGGGCATTGTTTTTTCCCTTTGCATCATTTTTGTCTTCGCTTTCCTTGGCTTGGCATTCCTTTTAGCCCCTTGTTGGAAATTGATGTGGGAAGCAACCATAGTGTGGTGGATTACTTTGATGATAGAACCAGGCCGTTTAGAGTTGACATACTCGGCCATTTCTTAAGGTAATCCTGCACGGAATTGTTTCTTTTGCTCAACGAAGTCTATCTTTTGAAAGACGGTAGCCTGAGATGTAAATCCCAAACTTTTCCACATATTTGTGAATAGACTCATTAGAGAGCAGCTTCAAACTCCGCCATTGGGTAGGAACTTTGTCCTTTGCATCGCTTGCAAGGAATTGCTTCATGATGGAAACTCGTAGAGTTATCCATGTCTTTAGGAAATTGTCGTTGCCACAAAGGCTATCCCACCATTGGACAAGCAGATTTTTGGAAGTGCATAGCTACATGACGTAGCTTGGAGGACTCCGTGAAGCCCTCGTCTTCAAAGGCCATTTCAAATTGATGGATGAAGGCAATAATTTGCCAGTAGCACTAAGGTGCCATCATAGGTGAGAAAAGAGATACTCTTTCCTCCCTCTTTGAATTTCTTGAGCTTTTGAGGCCTTCGCCATGCAGGATAAGATTTGGAATGTCCTCTCCTCTTGTATTCTCTAGGAGAAAAGATGTGGCTTTCGTCAGAAGAGGAGGAAGGTGAAGAAGAAGGAGAAGAGGGTGACCTCTTTCTTGCCTTTTTCTTACTTTGTTTCCTCTCTTCCCTTTCGGAGTGACGAGGAGAAGGAATATGAGTGGACCGTTTCCTCTTGGGAGGAGTTGGAGATCGTCTAGACCATTGTCTTTAATTTGTGGAGCCACATCTTCAGAGGAACTAAATGATTGGCTTCTTTCTTGTTCTTTGGATTCCTCCTCTCTTATGGGAGAGAGTCTTCTTCTAGGAGTCTCATCAAGAGGCCTCCCAAGCTCTCTCTCCTCTTGGAAAGGAAGAGAAATACCATAAGCATGAAGTTGTTGAGTAACTTTGGCTTGCAAAGCAGGGTTGCCCATAGCTTGTTGCAACCTAGTAACAAGATAATTAACAAACATGGGGGGCATCATCATTAGCACCTTCATGTGCAAAATCAAAGTTGTCAATATTCATTCTACTCTCTTGGTTATTGTCAGCCATGCTAATTAAGTATAAATTACTTTGTGCTTTGGTACCCTCAAAAATCTTAGTCGTTACTCTTCTTTACCTTTGAAAATCAGCTCTCAAGCAGCCACACCCATGGTTTAGACAATGTTGATTGCAAAGACAAGTGGAGAGGGTCTAACATTGCTCGGTTGATTTTGTTGAGCTTGCTAGTAGCTCAATAATGGTTAAGCCAAAGGCAAGCCCCGAGGGACTCCTTTATTAAGACTATAGTTCCCACCGGTGTACCTTGAACTAAGTCCTTTTCAACCAAGATAATAGATCCTTGTCCCACTTACCCTATTGCAATGAGCAGGTGCAACCTTTCATGGAAAACTTAAGGACCTCTCTTCTTAAGCAAGAAAAGAGAAACCAATATCTCTAATACCAATGTAATGGAAATGGCCTATAATCATTGAGGATAGTGGAATTAAGAGAATTATAGAGTGCATTTTTATGAGACTACTTTGAGAACATAGAGGGTGAACTTAATTAGCGGTAGCAACACAACCATTATACTTAATTAACTTGGCATGAACAATAATTTTGCAAGAGAGAGAATTATAGAGCGCATTTTTATGAGACTATTTTGAGAACATAGAGGGTGAACTTAATTAGTCTTAGCAACACAAACATTACACTTAATTAACTTGGCATGAACAATACTTTTGCAAAAGATAGAATTAAAGAACATGACAACAGTTGAGCACCGGATTTATGTGGAGCCGGTACCCCTCCAATAGGCTTTTGTATTAAAGATTCTCCCATCAAGAGAGACTTGGTACAATACAATCTTTGTGTTCCTTGTGACCTAGGTGATGCAATGAAGATGGAAAGATTCATGCATCACGAGCATAACATAAACTTTGTAAAAACATTAACCATCCCTAGCCTCAGTCCCAAGGCCTCAAAAACCTTCAAAGGTGGAGAGAGCTAGCGGAGAATGAGGGTAGGAATAGGAAAAAGAAATACATAAGAGAAAGAGATAGTTCCTCACTTATCATCGCTCATTTTGCATAGCATAGTATAATAGCATAATAATGATGATGAAGAAGATGGAAAGCTTAAGCATTGAAACATGGCTCTTGGTTGGATTTGCATTCTATAGCCAAGAGTGTTGGTGCAGGCTCTCAACTTCTCAACAACCTTGGAGAAGGAGATAGAGCTCTTATACTTTGCCAAGAAAGAATGAGCATGTGAGTGTGTATGTGTGTGTGAGAGAGTTTACCCTCCAAGAACACCCCCAGCTTGCTTTGGTCAAACCCCCCTTGTAGCTCATGTTGGAAGTTGATTGGACCCCTACAAGCCTAGACAATCACATGCATAGTGTATGTCGAGCAACCATGCTAGCCTTGGGACAAGTGTCCCCCTTTCCCCTTTGAGAGAGAGGACTCGAGAGGCCAACCAATAGGCTTTAGGCACACCATGAGGGCAATATGGAGAGGAACTTGACATGTGTCCTTGTTGCTTCTTTAGACTAGTCTTGCCTTGGGTGTGTATGTTCTTTCTCATGCCCCTACAATGAGGGCTCGCCCCCCCTTGAGTAGCGATCTAGTTTGAATTTTTGAAACACCTTAACCCCCCAAGCACCTTATTCATGGATCACCTTAGCACCTTAGTCATTAAGCACCTCAAGCAACTTAAGCACCTTAGTCAGCAAGCACGACAAACACCTCAAGCTTGGGCCGGGTTCCCACCTCAAGCACAACCCTAGCTTGCCTAAGGCCAAAGGACTCTTAACACTAACCTTTGGAGGTCTTTAATGAAGCTAACCCTAGGGTCTTTAAGTTCCATTAGCTAGCGTTGCTCTTTGGTAGACCATCTCTCATTTGGACCCCTTTAACATTGGCCCTATGTTGAGATAGATCCATGAGTACATGTCTATATTCTAGCCCTTGTTCCCATTTATTCTCCCACATTAAATGATCAGTTTAATATGAGAAAATCATTTGGGTTGGTTAGATATTAGATTTTATGACATTACCTCTCTCTTGAAATCATACGCCGTCCTCGACTATGAGGTAGAAGAGATAAAGCCTTAGTCATTAGTCGATGTTTCTTAGCGGGATAGAGGATCCCTTTTCACCCTACAACATCATTCCAAGATGGATGACTAATCCATTTGAGGCTTAGGAGACTTAGCTGCCGTGATCATGTCTGCTCTTGAGTCCATTTCATTCTCCCAAAGTAGAATGACAAATTCTACTTGGTGTTTGAGAGACTTCGTCATCACAAACATGATTCTAAGCATGCATACTACTTAAATTTGTGCACAAGAAAGAGAGAATTAGTCTCATAAGACGAAAACATTGATCATTTAAAAGAAACATGTACATTCGCTTACTCGAATGTAGCATTTTAAGCATTGACAAGGTTCATACTATCCTTAAGATGTACTCCTTACCATGCCGTTGCACCTTGTCTTCATGCCGAAGGATAGCTTGGGGTTGTAGTACCTCTTCTTGGTTTTTGATCTCGTGGGTCTTCAATAATTGGTTATCTTGGTGGCTTTTTGCTGTAGGGCTTAAGTAGGCTCACATGAAAAGAATTGTGTATGAGCCAATGGTTGGGAAACTTGAGTTGATAAGCCATGTCATTGATTGGATTCAAGATTTGAAAACGGGACCATAGTTTTTTGCTAGTTTAGCATAATACTTTTGGTGGCCTGTAGGATTTTGTTTTCGTTGTTTTCTTTAATCAAGCCTTGGGAAACTTGAGTAAGACCCAATCATATTATTTGAACGTTAAGGCCCTTCTATGCTTATCAGCAACTGCTTTTTGCCTTTGTTGAGAGATGGATAAAGCCTCCTAATCTTTTGGAAAGATTCTTGTAGGTCACGGCTATACTCATCAACATCGAAGATCTTCCCATGTACTTTAAGTAGCAAGGGACTTTTAGGTCTTCCATCTATGATCTCAAAAGGTGTCTTTCTTGTAGTAGTATGGATAGTATTATTGTACCCATACTCTACAAGGGGTAAATACTTTTACCATAGTGAGCGTTGATCTACTTCTGTAACATAAGTCTTTAGTAGATCGAGAATCGTAAAATTGGCCATCTCACTTTGGACATCCGTTTGTGGGTGATAGGCCAAAGAGAAATTCAATTTTGTACCTAGATTTCCAAAGAGACCTTTCCAGAAATTACTGGTCATTCTAAGATCTCTATCTGACACGATGGATGTTGGCAATCCATGGTGTTTGAAAAACTGGGATATGAAGAGAGTTTCCATTTGGTGTGCCTTAATAGTCTTTTTTAACAAGATCTCTACATGAAGCATCATCCAATTCTAAGCCCAGGGCTCCTAAATCAATAAAGAGAGAAACTGAATTGTCGTTTGTGGATGCCTTGCCAGCTTCATAATCTTCGAGTTCGTCATCCTCCATCTCATCATGTTTATCATCATGACAATCATCCTCGCTAAGACTTGCTTCCGTCGGACTTGATTCATCGACCTCCCTCTCCTCTGCTTCCACCTCATCCAAAGTCGGAGGTGGAAGAGGGTCAAAGATAGTCTCCACTTCATTAGTGGAAAAAATGGTTCTCCCCCGAGGTGTTACGGGAATTACAAACCAAACTTTTGGTTGGTGGATTGTTGGGATATAGATGACCTATACAATAGAAGCCCAAAGTGAGTAACATTGGTATAACTAACACTACAAGTAAATAAGAATAAAAAAGGTACATGTCACTCACCTGCTCACAATTGCACAGTAAAACTAAATTGTCATACCTCCCTGTGTGATGCACGCTAGAGTTCACCATGTAGAGGCCATTCTCATGTCGTCTAGACACATTTGCAAACCACTTGCACTCGAAGATGAAGCTATGAAAGGTTCTAAGATTAACCTTTAGTATCCTTTCAATAGTTCTGCAGTACATGGCTTCATCACCATCTGTGTCAAAGTTTCCCATGATGGCACAATCCATGGTGGTTCTACGCTCGTGAATGTGGCGCGTACGAAAGTGACGACCCTTTGACCACATAGAGTTAAAGGAAAGGCACTACAAAATAGAAAAATATATTAATTTATCAAATACTTATTAAAGATAATTTTAAGAAGTAGCGAGACAATATGGTTTAGGTGTATGAGTACTCTACCTTTGGTACACAGCCTTGTGCATACTCCCATTCTTTGTTGCTAATGTCTTCTCCTCGTGATTTTGCCTCGGTCATTCTCTCATGAATCCACTCTGCACTAATGAGATCTGGGAAACATGCAACGTGTCTAGGCACTGGGGGTGCCCTCCTTCCTCCATGTGCTTGTTTCCATGCTTCCCTCTCTTGCAAACGTCTGGCCTTTGCCACTGTCCACAAGTCCACCCACTTGGTCATAATCTTTGCATTGAGAATGCAAAAGTTATCGACCACTTGGATAGATTCATATCCATGTTAAGTAGTTTCCCCTTTCCACTTGTCAAGTGTGAAGTCATCCTTGCATCTTCCTCGTCTGACCACATGCGAGGCATTGAAGGATCAACTTGTGCCAAATACTCTGATATGTAAACAAATGCCTCTTGAGCAATCCACCCTTCGGTCATAAATGCCTCTGGTTGTGACCGTAGCCGCACAAAATCTTATCTTTGAGAGTCTTTAAAAACCTCTCTAAGAAGAACATCCATCGTGCGTACACTACTCCATATATAGCTATCTCCTCCACCGCGTGAACCAAGAAGTGAATTTGACTAAGAAGGACTGATCAAGGAAATGCATCTTCAATGGCACACACAGTTTCTATTGCAAGTGTTTGAGCAGCAGGGATAGCATCTATTTTGATTTCCTTGGAGCTCACAAATATGCAAGAAAACACACAAGGATACACTAAGTGCTAGTTGAAATTATTGTGTACATAAAAAGGTGTAGTTGAGTGGATTCTTGTGGTGTACCTTACTAGCTCTCCTAGTTTGAAAATAGCGTCCCCGACTTTCTTGTCCCGACATATACACATACTCACCGACAAAATGAACTACAATGTAAATCAGGGAATGGGAAAGTGAGTGATAGTCATACACACAAACTATAGATAGAATAGAATAGGGAGTTTGAAGATTACTTGAAGCATCTTGTGCCAATCGTGGGACTTCAACCATACAATTGAACGATTCCACCCTTCTTCGCTTTTGTGAAAGCTCCCTTTAGTGACCTCATGTATCTTGTTGGTGTGCGAATAGAGGCAATTATACCCTTCACCTTCTCTAATTCTTCTTTTGCTAGCATCCATGGTGCTTTAGGAAGCACAATCTTTCCATTTGGGGCAGGCCGTGGAGTGGCTGAGACGGGGAGCCATTTTAAAAGCCTCAAATCCTCCTCGCACCCAAAGAGTCTTTCTTGCCAATAATGTGGTCCCATAGTGTTTGGGCCACATTCTTGAATATGTGCATGGGATCCAAGAGGTGTTGTATTTTTAAGTCCTTCCAATATGGAAGCCTTAACAATATGGAATACCTTGAGATACCTTTTGGTGGAGGACACGGAGCCGGATTGTTGTTGTGGTTTTCCTCCCAAATGGTTGCCCAATCTGCCATAGTGAGCTTTAGAGGAGCCTTCCCATTTGTTGGAGCCTTGTGCTTGTTATGCCCTTGGGGTAAGAAACGATGGCTATTTGGATAGATTACCTTGCGCAAGGAATCGGGCCTCTCCGTCACCAACGCTGGCCCGCAAGTAGGACATGCATTGTGCCCCGATGTGGACAACACTGTATACATATCATATGGTTAGAGAGATGAGTGAACTAAAGTGAGCTAAAGGGAGAGAGGGAATGAGAGAAAGAGAGATAGCGGATAGGGGGTTACCAGAAATCTCTCCAAGCCCAGGATAGTCGTGCATAGTCCACATAAGGACTCCCCTCACTTGAGTCTCTCTTCCCCCCTTTGCAAGCGAGACATCGACAACAAGAATGCCTCTCCATAACTCCTCCAACTCCTCGATGAGGGGCTCGAGGTAAATGTCAATATTTGACACTTTGTACTTCCCTGGCACAAGCAAGGAAAGAAGTATATTGCCCTTCTTGGTTGTCTCCCATGGTGGAATATTGTAGTTGACGATCACCACAGGCCAAGTGCTCCATGAATTAGACTTAGTGTCGAAGGGGTTGACACCATCCCTTGCTAGCCCAAGCCTCAAGTGTCGAGGCTCCAACCCAAACTCTGTCCATTGAGTTTCGATGTGCCTCCATGCAGGTGAATCGACAGGGACACACATCATTCCATCATTTGAGCGATGGTTTGCATGCCACGTGAGAAGCTCCATGATAGACCTTCTTTTAAACATGTGCTGGATGCGAGGGATTAATGGAAAATGTCTTAATACCTTGCAAGGTAGGTGTGCCCTACTCACTTCTATCTTGTATCGTGCCTCCCCGCACACGGGACATGAGGTAGCATGTGCATGCTCATTGCGGTATAGCATGCAATTGTTGATGCAAGCATGGATGCGCTCATACTCCATTCCAAGTGCAGTGACATACGATCCAGCTTGTCGACGATCTGGAGGCATGTGGTGATCTTCTGGCAACATTTTTCCCATCAAACTACAACAAACATGCGTATTAGTATAAATCCTAGAAGACGACACCATAAAGAGAGAGGGAGAGAGTATATAAAAGCCACATTCCATGCTTACAGAATTAGTGCATCGACACTTACATTACTCCAACCAAATTTTGCTTGCAAGTTGAGTACTTCCAATGATGCTCAGAGCATCGAGTACCGTGCACCATCGTAAAGAGGTGTCTGGGCATTCGTCATCAATCTATCCTCCGTTTTGATAGCCCGTTTAGTGCAGGGCTAACGATCCTCCTGGCACATGTCGCGCTCATGAGCTAGTAACTCATCACACATGTCGAGCATGTGTTCATACTCTACCTCGAAGTGTGACGGAGATGCCATAGGAGCTGCTGATGTAGAGCCAACGGGAGGATCACCATGCGGTGCACCCAAATCACCCAATCGCTCTTGCCTCTACCGTTCGGCCTTGCGCACCGGTGCACCACCACCGAACACAGACCAATGGGGCACCTCCTCAAGCGACGGCTGAGTCGCACTATCATCTCTCCGAGCACTTTTCCGAGGATGCCAAAGCCCTTCGTTCTCCACGTGCTCCAAAGCAATGCGCCTCAAGAGAGGAATTGCCCTTTTGCACTTGGCGCAAGGACAAGGTAGTTTTTTCCTTGAGCCAACGATCTCGCTCGGGGCCTCCAGGAGGACCACGATCATCCCAATCAATGTCCCACACACGCGAAAGGTTGTTTATTTAGTCATGTGTCCTAAAGAATAAATAATTAAAAAAACACTTAATTCCATTAGAAAAATTACATATAGTTAAAGTCAAAGGGAATAAATGACAATGAGTGTTCAAATTATTTTTTAACTAAAAAAGATTTTTAAAAATTCAATTAATAAACATTTAAAATTACTACAAAATAAAGTATCCATAAAAAATTAAAAATCTTCATCAAAAAGCTCAAAAGGCTAAAAAATAAATAATGTATAGCTAAGGGTAGAGGAGGTGGTTTGTACCCCCCCCCCCCCCCCCCCCCCCCCCTGCAACCTCGGATTTGCATGTATCCTTTTGAAATTACTGGCCACGGTAATATAGGCGGTAATAGGCACGATAATAGCCGCAGTAATAACTGGCGCCTAAAAAAGGAAAGACGGCAGAGTATGCCGCGTTTTTCAGCATACCCTACGTTCTTGCTCTCCGCCATCACTCCCAAGCTTCCCCCCCTCCCCTCCCCCACCCCCCATCTCCCTACCCTAGAACTCCTTCAACAAGCCTCCCCCATCCCCCCCCCCCCCCCCAACCTCTGCCTTCCCCCTCTCTCCTTCTCCAAGCTTCTCAAGTTTCATTGAAGAGGGTTTCGTCCAAGTTTTGGCAAGGGGGTATTCCGCCATCGTCTTTGGAAGCTCAACCTAGTCAAAGCTCAACCGCGCTACAAAGAAGAGGTAAACACAAAAGCACATCCTCCCTCTTCCCCTTTTGTTTTCTACTACACACACACACACACATATAAATAAATAAAAATAGAGAATCCACAACATACCTCATTCATTATGAAATGATTGTTTCGCACGGCTTGTTTGAAATGCTTGCTTTGCTAAGCACGTTTGAAAATGGTTGCTTTGCTACGCACGTTTGGAAATGATTGATTTGTTACGCACGTTTTGGAAATGATTGTTTGGATAGTGTTAATAGAAATAGAGAAAGAGAAAGAGATAAATGAAGAGAGAGAGAGAGAGAGAGAGAGAGAGAGAGAGAGAGAGAGAGAGAATGAGAATGAGAGAGAGATTTAAAGAGAGGGAGAGAAATGTTAGATAGAGAGAGAGAAATAGATAGAGAGGGAGAGAAATAGATAAAGAGAGTGAGAGAGGGAGAGAAATTTTAGATAGAGAGAGATAAATGCCAGATAGAGAGAGAGAAATAGATAAAGAGGGAGAGAAATGTTAGATAGACATAGAGAAATAGATAAAGAGAGTGAGAGAGAAAGAGGGATATAGGTAGATAAATAGAGAGAGATAATTAATGAGAGAGAGAGAGAGAGAGAGAGAGAGAGAGAGAGAGAGAGAGAGAGAGAGAGAGAGAGAGAGATGGGGAGATAGAAATAGGGAGAGAAAGAGAGAGAGATAGAAATAGGGAAAGAGGGAGAGAGATAGAGAGACATGGATAGGGATAGAGGGATAGGAGTAGGAGAGAGAGGGAGAGGGAGGGAGAGAAAGAGAGAGAGAGAGAGAGAGAGAGAGAGAGAGAGAGAGAGAGAGAGAGAGAGAGGGATAGGGATAGGGAGAGGGAGAGGGAGAGGGAGAGAGAGGGATAGGGAGAGAGAGAGAGAGAGAGAGAGAGAGAGAGAGAGAGAGAGAGAGATAGATAGATAGATAGATAGTTATATTATCGTCCTCGGAGGTCAAATATGACCTATGGGACCAAAGAACATGTCATGTGGTGTGAGTGGAGGTCATAAGTGACTCTCGATGCTCAAAAATGGCTGAAATGAGTGTCATAATAGAGAGTCCACATCGTGGTTGGGAGAGGAAGGTATGTAGGGAGAGCTCATTATATGGGGAAAAGAGGACCTAATGTGGTCAAAAGCTGAGCACTCAAGTAGTGTGTGGTACTCACTCTCTCGCACTTGACGAGGGCATAAGGTGCAAAGTCGATGACACTCCTCACCAGTGTCCCAATGTCTTGTCTTGCAGCGTAGAGAATGGGAGCTAAGACGAATGGAGGCAATGGTGCGGATCGCACTCAACGGGATGGGCTCAAGGATGTAGAGATGGGTTCGGTTACCTCGTTCGGAGAAGAAGAGAGATTTGTAGTTTGGGGCAACGTGTGTGGTGTAATGGCTGAAGCGAGAACCTCCGGATTTCTCCCAAGCCGTGATACATTGGCGTTGTAAGAAGGCCTCATTAACTTGGGAGTCGATCGACGCATCCTTGACCAAGTGACATGCATCCCATCTTCCAAACCATTTCTTGATGTCAAGCATCCACCCCGAACTTAGTATTTTGCTCTTGCATGTCTTTTGAACCTTTTGACTTGCTTCATATGCGATTCTAGGAAGTCGATGCAAAGGGCTACGTTGTGTCTTACGCATGTACTCCACAACCCTTTGCATGCCCAAGACCTCAATGGGAAGCGATCCAGACTCAAGAAGTAATAGCATGTAGGGTGTTTGTGTCTTGACTTGGAGAAAGTTGGTGAGAAAACGCTTTTGGACATTCTCAAACTCTTTCCAAGTAGACTTCCCGATGCTTCCACCCCACACCTCCACTCCATAAAGAAGCACTGGTGTCACCAATGTGTCAAAGAGGTACTTTTTGAGAGCACAACACTTGATCTCTCCTGCATTGCACATGTTCTCAAATGCATAATAAGCCCTCTTTCCGGCTTCCAAGCGACGCATTGCACAATCCTTCCATTTATGATTGGATGGAACCTCAAGGCCAAGGTACTTGAAGTGATCTATCACTTCAAGTTGCTCATTGTTGTATACAATGCATGGATTTTTGTCATTGAGCGTCTTTACAAGCATAACCTTGGTTTTGGATCCATTCACGATCACAGCCCGCTATGTGGGCAAAAGCGTTCCAAGACACTCATAAGCTTTTGTGCATCTTCTAAGGTATGTGCCAAGAGCACTACATCATCGGCATAAAGCAAAAGCATGATCACCGCATTTCCGATCTTAACCTCTTCTATGCCTTCTTGCTGCATAAAATCAGCTAAGAACCATGAATTCCAATTCATCAATGAGTAGCCCAAAGAGGGTTGGGGAAAGTGGGCATTCTTGTTTGACACTAATGGTGCTTGCAAAAAATTCTGAAATTCTATCTCCCATACGTAATCGACATATCACTTTTTGATAGATACGAAAGACTGCATGCATAAATTCTCTCGGCACTTGAAGGCTTTGCATACGTCTCCAAAGATTTCCTCGCGGTACCATGTCAAAAGCTTTCTTGAAAACCACAAAGCAACAATACAACTTTTTTCCTTTCAATCGAGACGCTTCCATAAGAACTCGAAGAGTGACAAGGTGATCAATAGTGCTATGATTCTTTCGAAAACCTGCTTGGCCAAGCGCACGTTTGCCATTCTTTTTAGCCCATTCACTTATCTTCATCTCCATGATACATCCAAATAACTTTGCCATCAAAGAACCAACCATTATAATGCGGTAGTTGTTCACATTGTTTACATCTCCTCATTTGTGCAAAGGTTTGATCCAATTTGCAATCCAATCATGAGGCATGCCATACTGAAGTGCAAGGTTAAACATATCGCATATCCAATATCGTGTTTTCCTACTTGTCCATTTAATCATTTCAGCCTTGACACCTTGAAGGTCACCTGCCTTGCGAGTAGCAAGTTTCTCAAGCGCGCGGCATACATCTTCAATGGTAAAGAAAGGGAGACATAAACAGAAGGGAGCTACAACACTCCATCTTATCAACATTGGGTTGCTCATAGAGGTTCTTGCAATGCATATACATATCCTCAAGAGTCAAGTCACCAAAGCTCTCAACGCGCTTGCCTTTTAGATTTTGCCAAAACTTGCCACATGCATGTGATTTCTCGTGCTAAAAGAAGTAGTTTTTTGAATTCGCACCTTCTCCTCTTCTTTTGAACAAATTCTTTGTATGTGTGTGAACATTCCAAGTAAACTTCCTTGTCTTTGATTGCATCCAATCTTAGCAAGTGTTTTCGGTCTTGACTACATTCCATGTCAAACCATTTCTTCTTGGTGCTACCCTTCTTAGACCTTTTACAAGACATGTGTTTCATCGAAAAACATTCCTTCGCACAAGAGCAAATTACTTCTTTGACAACTTTCCACTTGCATTCTAATGTTGGGCTCTCTTGATGCTCTATCATTGACATTTGGTCCACCATATCAGCATATATAAGTGCTCGTTTGAAGTCTAGACGTAGGTACAAATGATTCACATCATGATTGGAGGCTACATGCTCGGGCCGTTTACCACACTTGAGGTCAATACATAACATCCTATGATCCGATTCCGGATTCCATTCACCAAGTATAAAGATTTGTATGCTTTCTAGAGTGGCTTTCGAGAACAACATATAGTCAATCACGCTATCACCATTGTGATTTCTACGTGTAAAGTCATTGGTGCCTTGCCATAGAGATATACCATTTGCAATGAGCATTCCGGTACTATTGCACATATGTAAAAGTGACTTTCCATAGTGATCCACTTCTTTTGCATCATTAGAACTTCGATTATACATGTATGAGTCATCCATTCTTCTTGAGACATGCGGCATGTCAACTTGTTGTGTGTCGTGTCGTAATATATTTGTGCGAGCATTTATGTCTCCAAAAACAATGACTTCACCTTGATCCTTGTAATGAGCAATGTCTTCCTCTAGTTCAACAAAGGGCTGATCTCTATCCATATTCAAGCGAGCATAAAAGTTAGAGTCATAGTGAGGAATGTAGCAACCAGCCACAAACATGACTTGACCATTTGGTGGGCTGATTTTCAGCCATAAGTAGCATTTATACTTATCTTCTTTGACAATGGAAACATCTTTCAAACCCTTTTTGATCATACATGCTCGCCTCCTTGGCCTCTTCGTTGCTTTGCATTTTTGGCCCACGTCAACGAATGCACATCGTATTTGCCAAATCCAAGAATTCGTTGTGCATCATGCTTCCATGTTTCAACAAGAAGTATCACATCGGAGTCATTGGTAAGCTCATCAATGCCAATTCCCGCATTCCATGGATACCCGTTACAATTCCAAAAGCTTATTCGCAAGCGTGAGTTGGTCTCATAGATCATGTGTCCCTATTTGTTGGGTGGACTTGCATCCTCCTCAAGTGGCTTTTCTTCTTGAGATGATACCTTAACCTTCTTGCTTCTTTCCTCATATGCTTTGCGATTTACATTTTGTTGCATAAGAGTGCGATCCTCATATACATTACAACCCGTTCCTTTGAGGTAGATCCAACCATTGTCAGGGATGATCTTTCTCTTTACCTCATCAGCCATGGTACATACAATAGGTCTTTCTCCCGAGCGAGGGACTCCTTGTTTTCCAACTCAATGTGCACCATAAGCCATGATTCCTGACATGCCAAAGTGTGTAGCAAAAAACTCTTCAATAGCAACCGCAAGAGATTGGGGTGTTTCCATGCTTTCCTCCTTGATTCCACGAATGATGATGTTCTTTGAGCGTTTTTTTCATTCTTGCAATTCTTGAGTGTCCACATTCTCTACATTCTTTGCTTGGACAATGGCTTGAGTGATAGGAGATGTAGAAACCACATTATCCTTACATATATCAGCCCATGATTTGGATGCATTTCTCATCTCACATACATCATGTCGTATTGTATCTATTGTTTTCTCTTTCAATACATGATCACTCTCAACTTTGCTCAAGCGCTCTTTCAATACATTCATGTCAACAAGAGAGCGTTTGCATTCCTGAACTTCATTCTCAAGATGCATCAAGCATGTTGTTTGCATTTCAAGAACCTTCTTGAGAGAGAGAGAGAGAGAGAGAGAGAGAGAGAGAGAGAGAGAGAGAGAGAGAGAGAGAGAGAGAGGGAAAGATACACTACAAGAGGTTGTGTGCTCTTGTGACGCTGTTAGCGACGGAAATACACTGGGTTTTTATAACCCCCGGCATCGCTAAAACCGTCGCTAATAGCGTCGCTATATGCATCGCTATAAGCGTCGCTATATAGAGACGCTCATAGCGACGCTCATAGCGACGGTTATAGCGACGTTTACACAGAAGACTATAGCGACGCTACAGAGCCATAAATAGCGACGGTTATACGACGCCCGAGAGAATTTTTTTTTGGTGGTAGGGCATTGAATGCCCTGCCATCCATCAACCATATTGTACTTGATTCACTTTTTAAAAAAAGTGCAAGGGTAGATAATAGACCCAAAATAGTCACCCACAAGACGCATTGTTTGCAAAATTGACAATTGTACACATCATAGGTAAAATGAATTGATTGGCAAATGTAATAATGACAATTGTACAACATCATAGGCATAAAGAATTGATTGGCAAAATGAACTGCGGTGACAAATGTAATAATATACATGGTTCAAAAAAACGTATAAAATCCGTCTCATGATACATAAGCTATGAGAAACCCTAAACTAATGCTATCTAGCTATGGCTAAACTGACGTCGTCTAGTCTGACGTCTCATCGTGTCCAAGCGGCGTATCTGTCGGATTCTGCAAAAAAAGACAATAAGACAGCTTTCAGTAAGTATAAACATATAACGACATTTATAAAACGATACAAAAAATAGAAAAGAGTAAACCCTAATACTAACCATGCCGCCGCGAGAACTGAGAATGTCCATCAGGGCGTTTAAGCCCTTCTTGCCTGCGTACTCGCGCTCGTACGGTGTGGGATCACGTCCTGTCATCGACCACTGTCAAAACATACAAAGATTTCATTATGTTAGAATTAAAAAACTCATAAACCTTAAACTATCGAACATAAAGAGCAATGCGAAAACACTTACAAAATCGGCTTCAAATGATGCCCATCCACCGCTCCCAAGTGGTGCGAGCTCCCTGCCTCTACTCGCGCTCTGGCTGCATCCTTTTGTTGCTTCCACTTGTCGGGATTCTCGCGCGCTGCTTTCTTCGCATTCTTCCAATCTTCTTTGGCCAGCCAATCTGGCCTGTTCCACCCATTCTTGATTGCTTTTTGCACTTCGGAACGCTTGTGTTTGCAGTATTCGCGCATTCGAATCTTCATCAGGCCTTCATTGAAGCGCTGATCCCGTGTTGGAACGGGAAACTCATCATGAAGTATGCTGATGACTCTGTTTTTTAAATCACTTGGTACTTCACTCCATTTGTTTAGTATGTAGTGTCTAAACAGCTGAGAGCAAAGACCACGCATGCGCGAGATCACCTTCTTGCCGTCATCATCCATGATAATGCCGCCGCTGAAGTCGACAGAGTAAGACAAGCCCTCTGGCCGGTGACGCGTGAACCTGGGTGTCCCGGCAGGGGTCTCTAGCGGCGTGTCGATGGGGGTACGGACGTCAGGTGTCTCCACCGGCGTCTAGGCCCCGAAGCGAGGAGTGTCGAGTGGGGTGGCTCCTGGCGGAGTAGGTAGAGGTGTGTAGCTTCTAGGAACAGTCAGCCGTGCAAAACCTGGCGTAGATGGCGATGCTGTGGCTGGTGTGGGGGCGGGCAAAGAAGGGGAGGGTAAAGAGCCTCGTCGAACACGAGGCGGTGTGGAGGCATCGGTGGCGGAATCCCCACAACAACCGCCACCGCCACCACTAGAGCGCCGGTGTCTAGACGAGTGTGAAGCTCGTCTCGTCGACGCTGAAGCTTCGGAGCGCGCCGAATGCTCCGAAAGAGAGGGAGATGCGGATGGAGTAGGAACGCGCGATGATGCGCCAGAGCGATGACGCTCCACGTACCACTGTCTCTGCTGCGGTGACAAACAAGAAAGAAACTCCTCATCATCCATACCTGCATTAAACACACGAATATTTAAACTTAATATTGAATGAATAGAGTAGACAATGACGCAAAGACCATTAAATACAATGACGTAATGACGCATATAAATACAATGACGCAATGAATTGAGTGATAGAAGAGGCAAGTCAAAAACTCAGAATTTTCAATCAAAAGATGTGAGCGCGAGTAGAAAAGAGCGTTATACACCATGGAAGGTACTTAGAGAGCCAGAGCTTTTACAACACGGAGCAAAATTGTTCAAATACAATATTTGTGGCTTTAAGAGATCTCTCTCTCATCCTCGCATAACTCAGCATAACTTCCGATATCTATATAGAGCTCTCCGTTTAAACACATATCCTTTGTTTCATTTTGTAGCTCCTTTGCATGCACCCCATATAGAGTAGTAGCATCTTGATGCTCGTCTGGAACCACCGCAGCGGCTTCTGATTGAGCATCTTCTCTGATCTCCTCCATTGATGCCGTTGTGATTGGCACATGGTAGCCTTCATACGTCCTTGCACTACGAGGGGCTACCTCTATGACGTACCACCAGTTTGATGTAGACTTTGTAGGATGAAATATTACCTGCCAGAGCCACATAACTTACATGAGAGCTTTCAAGCACATAACTTGTAAAAGGGGGATGTTAACTATTTACATACTTACTTGTTCACAATGCTCGGGTAGTACGAAAGTGTCTCTTAGGTCAGTCCATTTCTTAGTAGAATCCACCTCAAGAAAACCAGACTCTCCTCTACGCACAGTAGCGTTGCAACCCTCCATGATTATCTTGAACCATTGCACGTCAAACAAGTCGACAAAAAATCCTCTGTAATCGATCCTCAAAATCTCTTGCAGCGTGCCGAAGTAAGTGAGTTCCGCCACCACAGGATCTGCATCAGAGGAACGTCGTCAACTAGACTGTTCAAATTTTGCCATGATTCCACAATCTTGAGTAAAACGCTTTTTGTCGATTCGTTCCACCCTAAAATGTCGACCTTTACACCATGCTGCTGTGTATGACTTATACTACAACGAACAAAGATTATGAGTGGCCGTTCAAACGTTTATAAATAAAGTCACTTGCTAGTCGTACATTGCGAAGATACACATCCATATTCCCCACTTTATATCGCCCTGGCACAATCAAGCTTAGCCATAGGTGCCCATTCTTCGTAGTCAACCACGGGGGAATGTTGTAGTTGACGATGACAACGGGCCATACACTGTAAGATGTTGATCTTTGACCAAATGGATTTACGCCATCCGTAGCCAGGCCTAAGCGCAAATTTCGAGCTTCCCTGGCAAAATCCGACCATGTTCCATCTATATGTTTCCACGCTACGCAATCTGCAGGAATTCGTAGCACACCATCCGAAGATTTATTCTCCTCATGCCATGATAGAGTGAAATAGATAGAAAGAGAGAGAGAGAGAGAAATAGATAGAAAGAGAGAGAGATAGAGTGAAAGAGGGAGAGATAGAGGGAGAGAGGGAGAGAAAGAGAGAGATAGAGGGAAAGAGGGAGAGAAAGAGATAAGGAAAGAGAGAGACAGAGAGAGAGAGAGAGAGAGAGAGAGAGGGGAAAGAGGGAGAGAGAGAAAGAAGTTAAGGAGATGAAAATTTGGCTCCAAAGGGATACCTGAGCAACCAGCACCAAGGTTACCTTCAAGGCGAGGACGCTTTGTTGAGCGAAGGGCAACCCATCCCCAAGCTTGGAGGGTGTAGGTAGAAGACAAGGGGTTCCACTTGTAAAACATGTTGATCTATGTTTTTCAATAACAGGATGAAGCGGCTGCCTCAGTTTGTGAGGCCAATCCAGGACATGGTGGATATCCCTGGGGTCGCTCTTGTGGACGTACGTGAAGCCCGAAAAAGTGGTGCCCAAGTCCAAAGCCACCATGACCTTAGCCAAGACCTCCATGCCTCGGCTGAAGATGTCGTCCATGTTTGGCTTCTCATCTCTGAGAGTGCTTGCTTTACATGGAGGCGCAGACACGACTCTGGGATGGAGCTTTCGCTTCGTAGTTCAATTGCACGACCAAGAAGGGGAGAGCGAGAGAGAGAGAGAGAGAGAGAGAGAGAGAGAGAGAGAGAGAGAGAGAGAGAGAGAGAGAGAGAGAGAGAGAGAGAGAGAGACTCAGTGAGAGAAATAGAATTACTTATTGTATTACATTAGAATTGTAATGTTACAATCAATTGATCACTTAGACATTGGATTTAGGTGCAGCCAACACAAAACGATGGCTACATTTACAACCTTAACATATCTATGTGTATACATATATATCTGTTTATGCATGTCTGTAGACACTAAGTACGGGAGCATAGCACCCGAAGGTTAGACGCTTCCTCTTGGGTATAGTCATTTTTTAATTGTGGCGTTGCGGTCATTGATCCACTCATGCATGGATTACTGCAATGTAACTTTGGTTTTACCATGGTTGAGACTGCGATGATATCTAAAGAGGTGTTGTTGACCTTTGGCACTACTAGCCTCTACTTAGGTCTACTAGTATGTGTATGTATCTACATGTTTGTGTGCTAATATATATATCCTCTGGGAGAGAGTTGTCATGTTACGATCAATTGATCACTTAGACATTGAATTTAGGTGCAGCCAACACAAAACGATGGCTACATTTACAACCTTAACATATATATGTGTGTACATATATATATGTTTATGCATGTATGTAGGCACTAAGTACGGGAGCATAGCATCCGAAGGTTAGACGCTTCCTCTTGGGTATAGTCCTTTTTTAATCGTGGTGTTGTAGTCATTGATCCACTCATGCCTGGATTACCGCAACGTACCGTTGGTTTTACCACGGTTGAGGTTGCGATGATATCTAAAGAGGTGCAGTTGACCTTTGGCACTACTAGTCTCTACTTAGGTCTACTAGTATGTATATGTATCTACATGTTTGTGTGCTAATATATTTGTGGACGTATTTATAGATGAGTGAGTAGGGTGGAAAGCTTAATCTTATATTGCTCTTTGTAATGTAGATGTCATACGATAGACCAATTGGTGAGGAGCAGCCAATTGGCTCTTCTTTTGGTTGGTTCACATCTTAGGTGGGCTCCTACCCGGGGTGGACATCGCCTCCAGTGGACCCGAGTCTTGAGTCGGTGAGAACAAGCAAAGAAACAAATAATGTTTCTACGTAGTTAACCATAAACCATGAGTGTCATAGGTTTTTATTTTTTTATTTGCAAGCATGGCCATTCTACACCTACCCTTCTCAAATTCCTCCACCGATCGTGATGCTGACTTACAGCGGGCTATCTCTTTACTAGAGCAGTACCTCCATTGGACAGAGGATTTTTTTGGCCACTACACTCTGTAGCAACTTGCGACCTATGGCATTTCTCCGCAGACTATACCATGGGGGAGTCAGGGAGGGACTCCTTACCTAAAGAGCCTCGCACCGACAGCACCACCCTCTACTCTCCCTTCCTATCGTCCTACTCCTATTCCATCGCAGGGTCCTACTCCCATGGAATCACAGGGTCCTACGCCACTCCATTCCACTCCGGCTTCGCCATAACATGGTCGACGGACTTCCTCTGGCATGGTGCATTGACACTTGTCTCAGGGCAGCGAGCATCGTGAGAGACGAAGCAACGGCCGATCTTGTGGTTTCACATGTTTTGGTAGTGGCGGGGGAACGGAGTCCCCACTTTCAGAGCATGTCGCCCCTGACGCAAAGGATGAGGATACTGACGCACCCATGCCAGACACGCATGGGTGCTACTACAAGGTTAAATATGGCGGGGAGGTGGATTTCGGCACAGCACAGGGCAGGGCATTTCGACGCCGTCTACAAATTCTTATACATTCAACATATAAGAATTGTTTTATAAGTTTAGAGACCAACTGGCCAATCATGCACGATACATTGAGGATACTCTGTTAGCTAGATTTCCAAACGCCCCCGATCAACGTTTTTCACAACAATGGTTGGAGGGCTACATAAAGACATTTCTAAAAAACAAGCAGTCCAGTGTGCGGCGTGCAACAGCCAACCGGGTCAGAGATCCAGACAGGAGTTATTGCGGTGGGAACATGGCAGACGTGGAGTGGGAGTGGGCAATTCAAGAGAAGAGCGATCAAGCTGCGAGGCGATGGGCTCATCATATAGACAACAACGCGAGGCCCGTGCAAGACAAACTCCCACGCACTATGGCTCAGGAGGCAAGGGAGCTTGGAAGGATAAATATGTAATATTATTTGAATTATAATGTTGATAGGTGATTATAAAGATTGTAGTTGATGATTTGGTATTGTTATTGCTAACTTAGGAAAATGTCACTCTCTCTCGACCAACCAGAGAGATGGTCAAGTATCGAAAGCAACATACAAAATTTGATACTTGGCGATGGTTGTTTGAAAACAACCACATCTCTCGCGAGCAATTCGACGCGGCGGTTGGACCATTACAAGCGGTAAGGTTTAACAAGTAATTTTGTATCAATTGTTTTGAGCTATGGATAATTGTTTACTTTGGTTTGGGTTAATGTAGAGTCAAAGTGATCCAACATACATGCCTCTGGACGACGACAAGGATTAGATAAAAAAATGTTTTGTCAAAACTTTCATAATGTGGCACAATGTATATACAACTATTTACTGTTTATTGTAACTTTTTTAAATAGTTCATCTTCTACATTTTTAATTATCAAGGTAAAGTAAATTCAATTTCAGTTCTTTGGTATTTTTTATACTCTTCCAAAGAACAATTGATGTTTTATTGTTTTATGCAGGTTAAAAATAAAGGTGCTCATTAAGGCCACCCAAATTTGGGTGGCCCAAATGAGCACCTTTATTTTTGAATTGGCGTGTAGCTGTAATAAGCACGGTAATAACAGTGACAAAGGTCGCAATAATAGCAGCGGGTATATTTCCGTGACTATTACCGCGCTTATTGCTGAGAAACCACTACCGCATTCATAGCCACGGTTATTGCCGCCCACACAAATTTTTCTCTCTCCTTTTTCCTTTGTTTTTATGTGGTTAGCGGTTATAGACAACTCCTCTTATAGTGTAAACCTATCAACTCTTGTCCATATTCCCATATTCCCATGGATAGACTTGGGTATTCCAAAGGTAAAATCAATGGATATACTCTCCCATGGTGAATTAGGGATTGACAATGGCTGGAGTAATCCACGTTGCTTCCCTCTATCATATTTGGTCTTTTGGCATACCACACATTTTGAAACATATTCTTGTATGTCTACTTTTAGGCCAATAGGACTATGTCTCTACTCCTTGAAGAGTAGGTTGAATGCCTCTATGCCCCGCATAGGGAGGAGCATGGGATTCATACATGACTTTCTCATAAAGGGAGCGGGTAACACTTAGCATATTGCCATGGAGAAGATAACCATCTTGCAAGGTGAATGGTTCTTCTTTATTCCCAAATGCAAGGGCTGGCATTATGTCTTTAAAGTCAGGGTCAGTGGCATACTCATCTATCATAGAAGATAGGTCATTGAGAGTTGCTATAGACACCGCATTGACTCTTGGTCGTCGTGAAAGTGCATCGGCCACTTGATTATGCTTCCCAGCAATGTGAGCAATAAGAAAATAAAATTGAGAAATAAAAATTTTCCACCTCATTTGTTTGTCAAAAATCTTGGTTTGCGTCATGAAGTACTTGAGACTTTGGTGGTCCGTTCACAAAATAAATGGAGTCCCCAATAGATAGTGCTTCCATGTGCTAGGGCATGTAGAACAGCTAAAATCTCTTTTTCATACATGCCCAAGATCCGTTCATCGGCATTGAGCCTTTGGCTCTCATATGCTATGGCCTGCCCTTCTTGAAGCAAGATTGCTCCAAGGCAATCACACAATCATCACATTGGACCTCAAATGGTTTTGAGAGATCCGGAATCATAAGCACTGTTTGGGAGGTAATCTTCTCTTTGAGCTTGTCAAAAGCATTTTGCTCTTTAGCAAACCATGAGTATTTAACGTTCTTCTTTGTTAAGTCATGTAATGGTCCTGCTATTTGAGAGAATTTTGCTATGAAGCATCTAAATTATGCACACATACTAATAAAGCTTAGTAGCTCATGTAGATTCCTTGTATTAGGCCATGCCTTTATTACCTCTAACTTAGATGGATCCATACAAATACCATCGTGAGTGATAATATGCCCTAAGTATTGAATCTCTTGAAGGAAAAATTCACTCTTCTTTTGATTGATAAA
This sequence comes from Adiantum capillus-veneris, assembly GCF_014529385.1. Taxonomy (NCBI): domain Eukaryota; kingdom Viridiplantae; phylum Streptophyta; class Polypodiopsida; order Polypodiales; family Pteridaceae; genus Adiantum; species Adiantum capillus-veneris. The sequence continues at coordinate 159,601,323 of NC_140940.1, read as the reverse complement.
AAGCTTGTTCTCCCTCAAAGCTTGAAAAATTACCTGGAGATGTTGTTTGTGTTCCTCCAAGGACTTGGAGTAGATGATGATATCATGAAAGAACACTCTAGTGAATGTGCGTAAGGGTCTAAAAATGTTCTCCATTAAACGATCAAACGTGGTTGGAGCATTTTTCAAACCAAAAGGCATGACAAGGTATTCATAAAGACAAAACGTTATATGGAACACGGTCTTTACGATATCTTCATTCACTATCCTTGTTTGATGATAGCCACTTTTTAGGTCAATCCTACTAAAGTAGGTTGAACCTTGTAGCTTATCAGAAAGATCTTTGACCCGTGGTACGCGAAATTTGTTTTTGATATTGATATGGTTTAGCGCTCGATAGTCCACACATATGCAATATGTACCATCTTTCTTTTGCAATAAAAGGACCGGATAACAAAAGGAAGAGGATCTAGGCCTCACCATCCCTTTGTCTACCAATTCTTGTACTTGCCTCATGATCTCCTCTTGTTGAGCTTGGGAAACTCGATAAGGAGGCTTTTTAGGTGGTGAGCTTCCTAGTAGGAGCTCAATTTGATGGTCATCATCCCCTCTTTTTGGAGGTTAGTCCAAAGGGATATCATTGATAAAAACATCTTGAAATCCTTTTAGAAAATTAGACAAGTCTAACTCTTCTTGATTTCTATCATTTACATTTGATGAAACATTAGGACTTTTAATAGATGGTTATTTATTCTTCTTCTTTTCTACCCTCGACATTCCCTACTAGCTCTTTCCACCTTCGAAGGTGTTTGGCATCTTGGGTCTGAGGCCGGGACAAGTTAATGCTTTCATTTAGCTAAGTTACGGGCATAATTGTGGTGCATGAAGTTCTCTATCTTCATTGAATCATCAAGGTCTCAAGGAACACAAAGCTTGCCATTGTACTAAGTCTCCCTTTATGGGAGAATCTATAATACAAAAGCCTTTTGGAGGGGGACCGGCTCCACATAAATCCACTCCTCAATTGTTGTCAAGTTCTCTAATACTCTCTCTTGCAAAGTATTGTTCATGCCAAGTTAATTGAGTATAATGATTATGTTGCTACCTCTAATCAAGTTCACCCTCTATTTTCTCAAAGTATTCTACTCACTAAAATTTTCTTAATTCTGCTATTCTCAATGTTTATAGTCCATTTCCATTACATTGGGATCAGACCTATTGGTTTATCTTTTCTTGCTTAAGAAGAGAGGTCCTTAATTTGTTCATGAAAGGTTGGACTTGTTCATTGCAATAGGGTGAGTGGGACAAGGATCTTTTATCTTGGTTGAAAGGGACTTAGTTCAAGGTACACCGTTGGGAACTATAGTCTTAATAATGGAGTCTCTCGGGGCTTTCCTTTGTCTTAACCATTATTGAGATACAAGCAAGCTCAGCATGAACCATAATGAACTAAGCAATGTTATACCCTCTCCACTAGTCTTTGCAATTAACAGTGTCGAAACCACAGGAGAACTAATTTCAAAGGTAAATAAGAGTAGCGACTAAGTTTTTTGAGGGTACCAAAGCACAAAGTAATTCTATACATAAGTTTAATTAGCATGGCTGATAATAACCAGGAGAGTAGAATGAACATTGATAACTTTTATTTTGCACATGAAGGTCCTAATCATGATGTCCCCATGTTTGTTAATTACCTTGTTACGGTTGCAACAAGCTATGGGAAACCCTAAGTTTGCAAGCTGAAGTTACTCAACAACTTCATGCTAATGGGATTTCCCTTCCTCTCCAAGAGAAGAGAGAGCTTAGGAGGCCTCTTGATGAGACTCTCAAAAGAAGACTCTCTCCCATACGCGAGGAGGAATCCAAATAACAAGAAAGGAGAGAATCCTTAAGTTCCTTTGAAGATGTGGCTCCACAAAGATGGCAGTCTAGACGGTCGCCAACTTCTCCCAAGAGAAAACAGTCAACCCATAGTCCTTCTCCTCGTCACTCCGAAAGGGAACAAAGGAAACAAAGGAATAATAAGGCAAGACATAGGTCACCCTCTTCTCCTTCTTCTTCACCTTCCTCCTCTTTGATGCAAGCAGCGGTTATTCTCCTAGAGAATACAAGAGGAGAGGACATTGCAAATCCTACCCTACTTGGAAAAGGTCCCAAAAGCTTAAGAAGTTCAAAGAGGGAGGAAAGAGTATCTCTTTTCTCACCTATGGTGGCGCGTTTGGTGTTACTGACAAAGTATTGGCCTTCATCCAGCAATTCTATGCGGCCTTTTGAGACGAGGTCTAGGGACAAGTTAATGCTTTCATTTAGCTAAGTTACGGGCATAATTGTGGTGTATGAGGCTCTCTATCTTCATTGCACCATCGAGGTCTCAAGGAAGACAAAGCTTATATTGTACCAAGTCTCTCTTTATGGGAGAATCTATAATACAAAATCTTTTTGGATGGGGGACCGGCTCCACATAAATCCGCTCCTCAACTGTTGTCAAGTTCTCTAATTCTCTCTCTTGAAAAGTATTGTTCATGCCAAGTTAATTAATTATAATAGTTATGTTGCTACCTCTAATCAAGTTCACCCTCTATTTTTCTCAAAGTATTCTCATAAAAATGCTCACTATAGTTTTCTTAATTTTGCTATCCTCAATGTTCATAGTCCATTTCCATTACATACCAAATTTGATACTCTATAGTGATTTAATACCTAATTTGATACTCTATACTACCCACCTTTGATACTATCTGCTACCTTTGCAATCATTCAGTTAATATTGTGTTGTACAATACCAATCTTTGGTGGTAATATTCTACCAATTTTGGTATTGTAGTATCAAATCTTGATATTGTGCTAGTTTTAGCTGACTACTACGTATTTCTTATGCTGAAAAAGTTATAAAGCCGGTTCTTATTGTGTAATAAGAACCCTTTCTGGTACTATGCAAAAACCGTCCCCTTAATCTTTCTTTCTCATCCTCATAATATCTTCCCCCTAGCTTCATGTTGTCCTCTTCCCTCCTCTCATCTAACCTTGAAGAGGAACTACTGACCTGGAAAATCCCACTTGTCACTAACTTGAAAGTTACGCTTTTCACCAAGTAGTAGCAAAAGAGTACTAAAGCAGTAGCAAGAAAAAGTACATGTACAAAAAGATAAAGTTCACTAGTAAAATTTTTCAAGGGACCAAGATACACACACAATGATAATTTTCATGAAAATGCGAGAGACAATGGTCAAGCTTACCGTAAATCCTTTACACCTCAGGGGGGTCAAGCAGTACAAATATTCATCCAAAGATACAAAGTAGTTAGCAACAAATAAGAAAATGTCATCCTCGATATCAAACAAGGGTGTGGCTACTGTAAGAAGTGGGGAAATTCTCATCTAGCTACCCACAGATCGATGAAAAAATGACCTCCATAAGATACTTCTGCTTTTCTAGGTCATAATATTTTGGTTCATATGACTGTCGACAATAGCACAAGTCGTAACCATTCTTCAAGGACTTGTATCTTGTGTCATCCACAAGGAGGGTGTTTGCTTCATTGAAGTGCGGATGCTTGCACCACACTCTTCTTAGGAGCTTTAGAAAAATAGGCTTGTCACCAAACTCCTCCAAAATTGTTGGCACATCTCCGAATGTGGGAGTCCACATCTCATATTGAGACTGGTCAAAAATATTTGTGACAGAGAAAATTAGCAGTTAGAGCAGCTATACTGCAAATAAGACTTAGGGGATTCACTCTATATACAAAACGGGACGTCACCTGCAAGCAGAGTCTTTGATAAAACCCCTATATACGACTCATATTAGGGAATATGACCCCCCTTTCTATGCTTATACGATAATCAATGAAGAAAAATATCATACCCCTATCTTGTATATAAAATTTAGGTCTCACATGATCTAACTCAGTAAGACTAGTCAAAGAGTGTGTAGCATAGTGACTGGCAACGTACTAAGGAACCACTTCTGTTGATAACTAGATGTATACTCAGTGTGTCTTAGTTTGAATTTCAAACTATGTGCCCGATCAACATTATGATCCATCTAAATTACTCAAAAAACATGGTTATAAAGTTGTGTGAGGTTCTCCGTGTAAATTTATATCTATACAAACTCTTTATAGATTTCATCCCTCAACAGATGAACTATAATCGCAAAACAAGCAATTGATACAAAGCAGTGTTAGTTCTTGCATGTATCTTTGTAGCTATTGACTCACAAGTTCGAGGGAAGACTCTTTCGGGAAGCCATAATTTTGAAACACAAAAACTTCCTCTTTTTTTTCACTTTTCTCACTTCTCTCTCTCTCTCTCTCTCTCTCTCTCTCTCTCTCTCTCTCTCTCTCTCTCTCTCTCTCTCTCTAAATATGATACCCCCCTCCCTTATTTTCAAGATTCGAAGATAAATTATTGGGGGCCTGCCCCTAAATTATACGCTTATGTAACTTGTAAAAAAAACCCCCTCCCCCGCACTTACGTGGTGCGATAAGTTTTCCATGGTGAATCCCCCGGGAAATAAGAGTACCAAAGCAACAAGCACACAGTACCAAACTAGCAAAGAATCAAAGTACAAAACATTAGGAAATTTTGTACACAATACCCTCGGGGGGTTCACCGCTCAATACCCCCTATATAACATGCGTTCGGGGGATACTAAAATAACCCCTCTTTTAACATGTTTGAATGAATAAAACGACCCCTTATTTTAGGAAATTTTTCCAAAATTGAATATAAAAACCCCTTATTTTAATATATCTCTATTAAATTGCCCAAAAATTTTGCATTTCAAAATCCCTCCTTTCGAACTCACGTTATACATTAACATGACTACATAGTGCACCCCCCGAGACAGTACAAAAGTACCATAGAACTAGAAAACCAAAGACACAAATAGTACTAAATTTTATACACAATAGTCAATAGTACCAAAAGTACCAAAGTACTATATAGTATTAGAATGTGTACAAATTAGTAAGTGTGAAATAGTACCAAAATCAGTAAAGCTAGTTTGAAAGTTAAGGGGAAAATACCTAAAAAGAGGTCTTTCATCTTCATCAATTTAGGGAATCAAGCATTCATTATGGTCATCAAATGCTTCCTTTGGCTACATGACCAGAGCATCACATAGTATCACTTCCTCAAGTTGATGATAAAGTCCTCCAGATCAGGTTTGACCACACAATAATTGTCTCGCGAGACTTGCAAATCTTGGGGCCTACATTCCGTTGGGAATGGGATATTCCACAAACCTTTGGGTTCTTCAACACAATCCTTTAGTAGCACTCCATTGACATCCAAAATAACAAGGCACCTATCACTTTCCATTACATGTGCTAGCATTGATGTATCCAATCGTTCTTCAACCACCAACTATATGTGATTGTAGTACCACTAAACTATATGAGTAGAAGAATACAACCTTTTTGCAATAGCAAAGTTAGACATTAGGCACCATAAAAGTTTACCAAATTTCGACACTAGGATATGACAATAGGACATGATAGTTTACAAACACATTTACATCTTTCACAAGTAGAGTGACATGACACCAAACGCATTGACATAAGCAAAATGGGTTGGTATTTCAGATTAAGCCAAAAGCAAGTACAAAATGTTGTCACAATAGCTAATTCTTGCAGGTTCGCGGCTTGAGGCAACGACCAATAGGACGCTTTCTAGATTTCACAATTAAGAGTTGGGAGAGAGTGGCTCAGTCAATACTATCACCTATTTCTAGGGGCATCACATCAGGTGTCTCCTCCGCACCTTTGCCCTCCCCCAAACCTTTAGCCTCCTTCATGCCTTTAGCCACCTCTATAGCTTTAGCCCCTTTGGACTCCTCCGTGCCAAAAGCCTCCTTCAAGATTTTGGGATCCTTGGCCCCTTTGGACTCCTCCGCACCTTTGCCCTCCCCCAAACCTTTAGCCTCCTTCATGCCTTTAGCCACCTCTATAGCTTTAGCCCCTTTGGACTTGTCCGTGCCAAAAGCCTCCTTCAAGATTTTGGGATCCTTGGCACCTACAGCCTCCTGTGCACTTGTAGTAGGTTTTTCCATCCACTTTTCCTTCTTCCTGCTCTTTCTAACCACCTTCTCCTCTGCAAATTTTGATGTTGTATCAAAAAACTCTATCGTTGAGAGAACTTCAATCGCCACCTCTTTAGCCGACATTTCTTTATTGATCTTCTTACCTTGGTCAACCTCTATTTCAGCAACTTCCTCAATCAGATCACTTCCCCCATGTTGTTTCTCTTGTTGTCCCCTTCCCTCTTTACCCTGTTTATCCCTCTCTTGCACTTTGACTTTCAGCTGATCTTCTCCCAATTTTGAGTCCATAGTTTTCTCATCCCCGTTCCCTTTCGTTGTGCTAGCATCAAGGTCTTGTAGTATATCCTACATTCAGCTTTCAGCTAATCTTATCTCATGCTAGAATCTAAAGTAGGCTCATCCCCTTTCCCTTCCACTATGCTAGCATCAAGGTCTTGCAGTATTTCTTGCACTTCACCTTTTAGTTGATCTTCTCCAAGATTGAGTCTACAACAGGCTCAACCCATTTCCCTTCCACTGTGCTGACATCAAGGTCTTGCAATATTCTTGCATTGATTTGTGAGGATCTTCATGGAACATGTGAGACGCATGTGACTTGCTATGACCATAGAGATCCTTCTGATCCACTGGGGTGTTTTCATGGGTGTCCGCACCAAAACATCCTCTACCTACATATACACAAAGATGAAGACAAGATTAGATCATCATTTCAAATGAATTTAAGCATAATTTCAAACACAACACCCCACTTACTCTTCAATAATGATCTCCATGACACCCAAGTGTTTGCCTCAGAAGGGATTGCGGTGTTGCAACATGCCTTCATTGTGTTCTCAACACATCTACAAAACATAGTGGATGTTACTGATGCCGGCATGGAAGCAAGAAGTTACCAAGCATGTAAGAAGCCTCCAAAGCCTCCCCACAGGCAACACAAGTATGTACCAAACACATAAATTGTGTTTTCAGTGTCCACAACATGAGGCATTGGAAACAATGTGCATGCCATTCCCCTCTTCACATCAACACACAGATTGCGTACAAAATTGCAATGGTCTTGGTTTTTTAGGCACTCATTGTAGAGCTTTGCATACTCCATTTGCAAAACAGACATACTCTATTAACTTATCTACCCAAAAAAACAATCAATAAGGAAGAACACAAGCAGTACCAAAAGAATACAAAAACAGTAGCCCAAAGAGTAGCCCAAAGAGGGTTGGGGAAAGTGGGCATCCTTGTTTGACACCAATAGTGCTTGCAAAAAATTCTGAAATTCCATCTCCCATACGTAATCGACATATGACTTTTTGGTAGATGCGAAAGACTGCATGCATAAATTCTCTCGGCACTTGAAGGCTTTGCATACGTCTCCAAAGATTTCCTCGTGGTACCATGTCAAAAGCTTTCTTGAAATCCACAAAGCAACAATACAACTTTTTTCCTTTCAATCGAGACGCTTCCATAAGAACTCGAAGAGTGACAAGGTGATCAATAGTGCTATGATGCTTTCGAAAACCTGCTTGGCCAAGCGCACGTTTGCCATTCTTTTCAGCCCATTCACTTATCTTCATCTCCATGATACATCCAAATAACTTTGCCATCAAAGAACCAACCATTATAGTGCGATAGTTGTTCACATTGTTTACATCTCCTCCTTTGTGCAAAGGTTTGATCCAATTTGCACTCCAATCATGAGGCATGCCATACTGAAGTGCAAGGTTAAACATATCGCATATCCAATATCGTGTTTTCTTGCTTGTCCATTTAATCATTTCAGCCTTGACACCTTGAAGGTCACCTGCCTTGCGAGTAGCAAGTTTCTCAAGCGCGCGGCATACATCTTCAATGGTAAAGAAGGGAGACATAAATGGAAGGGAGCTACAACCCTCCATCTTATCAACATTGGGTTGCTCATAGAGGTTCTTACAATGCATATACATATCCTCAAGAGTCAAGTCACCAAAGCTCTCAACGCGCTTGCCTTTTAGATTTTGCCAAAACTTGCCACATGCATGTGCTTTCTCTTGTGCTAAAAGAAGTTGTTTTTCTACTTCCCACCTTCTCCTCTTCTTTTGAACAAGTGCTTTGTATGTGTGTGAACATTCCAAGTAAACTTCCTTGTCTTTGATTGCATCCAATCTTAGCAAGTGTTTTCGGGCTTGACTACATTCCATGTCAAACCATTTCTTCTTGGTGCTACCCTTCTTAGACCTTTTGCAAGACATGTGTTTCACCGAAAAGCATTCCTTCGCACAAGAGAAAATTACTTCTTTGAAAACTTTCCACTTGCATTCTAATGTTGGGCTCCCTTGATGCTCTATCATGCTTAACATTTGGTCCACCATATCAGCATATATAAGTGCTCGTTTGAAGTCTAGACGTAGGTACAAATGATTCACATCATGATTGGAGGCTACATGCTCGGGCCGTTTACCACACTTGATTTCAATACATAACATCCTATGATCCGATTCCGGATTCCATTCACCAAGTGTAAAGCTTTGTATGCATTCTAGAGTGGCTTCTGAGAACAACATATAGTCAATCACGCTAGCACCATTGTGCTTTCTACATGTAAAGTCATTGGTGCCTTGCCATAGAGATACACCATTTGCAATGAGCATTCCGGTACTATTGCACATATGTAGAAGTGACTTTCCATAGTGATCCACTTCTTTTGCATCATTAGAACTTCGATTATACATGTATGAGTCATCCACTCTTCTTGATACATGCGGCATGTCGACTTGTTGTGTGTCGTGTTGTAACATATTTGTGCGAGCATTCATGTCTCCAAAAACAATGACTTCACCTTGATCCTTGTAATGAGCAATGTCTTCCTCTAGTTCAACAAAGGGCTGATCTCTATCCATATTCAAGCGAGCATAAAAGTTGGAGTCATAGTGAGGAATGTAGCAGCCGGCCACAAACATGACTTGACCATTTGGTGGGCTGATTTTCAGCCATAAGTAGCGTTTATACTTATCTTCTTTGACAATGGAAACATCTTTCAAACCCTTTTTGGTCATACATGCTACGCCTCCTTGGCCTCTTCGTTGCTTTGCATTTTTGGCCGACATCAAAGAATGTACATCGTATTTGTCAAATCCAAGAATTCGTTGCGCATCATGCTCCCATGTTTCGACAAGAAGTATCACATCGGAGTCATTGGTAAGCTCATCAATGCCAATTCCCGCATTCCATGGATACCCGTTACAATTCCAAAAGCTTATTCGCAAGCGTGAGTTGGTCTCATAGATCATGTGTCCCTATTTGTTGGGTGGACTTGCATCCTCCTCAAGTGACTTTTCTTCTTGAGATGATACCTTAACCTTCTTGCTTCTTTCTTCGTATGCTTTGCGACGTACATTTTGTTGCATAAGAGTGCAATCCTCATATACATTACAACCCGTTCCTTTGAGGTAGATCCAACCATTGTCAAGGATGATCTTTCTCTTTACCTCATCAGCCATGGTACATACAATAGGTCTTTCTCTCGAGCGAGGGACTCCTTGTTTTCCAACTCGATGTGCACCATAAGCCATGATTCCTGACATGCCAAAGTGTGTAGCAAAAAACTCTTCAATAGCAACCGCAAGAGATTGGGGTGTTTCCATGCTTTCCTCCTTGATTCCACGAATGACGATGTTCTTTGAGCGTTTTTGTCGTTCTTGCAATTCTTGAGTGTCCACATTCTCTACATTCTTTGCTTGGACAACGGCTTGCGTGATAGGAGATGTAGAAACCACATTATCCTTACATATATCAGCCCATGATTTGGATGCATTTCTCATCTCACATACATCATGTCGTATTGTATCTATCGTTTCCTCTTTCAATACATGATCACTCTCAACTTTGCTCAAGCGCTCTTTCACTACATTCATGTCCACAAGAGAGCGTTTACATTCTTGAACTTCATTAGAGAGAGAGAGAGAGAGAGAGAGAGAGAGAGAGAGAGAGAGAGAAGTGGCGAGCGAGACGGAGAGAGAGATAGGAAAATAGGGAAATAGAGAGAGAAAGAGAGATAGCGAGAGCGAGATCGAGATCGAGAGAGAGAGAGAGAGAGAGAGAGAGAGAGAGAGAGAGAGAGAGAGAGAGAGAAAGAGAGATAGCGAGAGCGAGATCGAGAGAGAAAGAACGAGAGATAGGGTACGTAGACAAAGAAGAAACTATGGAACTAAAAGAGGCAAAGGGGTTTTTCCTGCTACATGCATTGCCATGTACACCTGGGAGTGCACATATATGTCTACCCATATAGGATTTGACCAATAAAGACGAGATTTTGACCCGGTGGTCCTGATCTCCGTACACCTCTAGACCAAGGTGTACGGAGATTGGGCAAGACTAGAGAATGCGAGGTAGTTTACATTGTGAGGAGTATATATATATATATATATTAAAACAAAATTCATAATCATTGTAGATGGCAACGTCATCAACTAACATGGAGGAAAAGATTGCATGGTCGTGCACGCTCTGCAAGTATCAAATCCTGCGCAAGCGTAGGATATGTAATGAGCATGTGCACAAGTACGGAGTGTTTGCTAGAGAAACCGTACAGAATCTGCGATACGACTCCTACGGAACGGGCATTGATTTTTGCGACATAGCACCTACATCTGAGAGAGAGAGAGAGAAAAAAGATTATGCGTGAAGGTCCGACCAATATAGAGCCACGGATGGAAGCAGAAAAGGGCTTACAGACAGAAGACGACGGCATGGAGGAGATGATCGATGCCTTCTTCCAGACAAGCGAGGAGAACGCGAATGACGCAGCACTAGAAGCCGTGCGCCTATCTCCTGAAGACATGTTGAGGAAGTTGGCATGTCAACCAATCTATGAAGGCGCCAAAATATCTGTGCTTCGTACTTGTCTGGCGTTTTTGAATCTTCAGTCAGTGTACGGGTGGTCAGATGCAAGCGTCACTGCTTTGTTTAGGTACGTAATTTTCAAAAGAGATTTTCTGATTGCAACGGTGATGTGCTCGGAGAGCTTTTTAATTTAACGTGGCTTAAACAGGTTATTGCGGGAGCAACTTCTCCCGGCTGGCAATGAAATGCCCCCCTCCAGGCCAGACGCAAAGCAACTTCTGACCTCAGTTGGCTTGGACTACAACAAGATTCATGCATGTCCAAATGATTGCATTCTTTTTCGCAATGAATTCGCAGATTGTCTATCGTGTCCTAAGTGCGGAGCAATGCGCTACAAACAAGATGCAGTTGGCGAGACAGTGCCAGCTAAAGTGTTGCGGCATTTTCCTATTATTCCTAGGATAAAAAAGCATGTTTCATTGTGGTTCCATTGCAAAGTTGATGCGGTGGCATTCTACGAATAGATCCACTGATGCAACATTGAGGGTGCCCGCTGATTCAATGGCTTGGAGGCACATTGAAGATACCTGGCCACATTTTAAGAGTGAACCACACAATTTGCGTTTGGGCATGGCAATGGATGGAGTCAATCCATTTGGCTTGAGAAGCTCGTCATGGAGCACTTGGCCTGTGTGCCTTATCAATTACAACCTCCCACTGTGGCTTGCCATCAAGAAGGGTCATTTGATATTAAGCTTGATTGTACCTGGTAAGTTCAAGGCAAAAAACATGGATGTTTATCTAGCTCCACTAGTTGACGAGCTCCAAGGAGATACGGGAGGAATCTATTGCAGTCGCAAGGGATAACTCCATTGAGGCAGTTTGCATGATTGAGAAGTATCTACCCACGAGCTGCCTAACTATCCAAATGCGCTTGCTCGTCCATGTAGTAGATGAGGTTGCAGTGGCAGGTATAGTCCACAGCCGTTGGATGTTCTTTCTAGAGTGGTTCATGAAAACACTTAAGGGTTTTGTTCGCCAAAAAGCGCGTCCAGAGGGGAGCATGGCAGAAGGATGGATGGTGCAAGAGTCTCTTGTATTGACGACCGAATTTCTATCCGTTTCTGACCCAGAAATGCCTCGACTGTGGAGCGATGAGGAGGATGCAAGACTGGTGGGAGAGGAGCCGCAAGGGAAAGGGGTGCCGAAGAAAATGAACCTGGCCATGCGAGAAAAGATCATGAAGTTTTGTATACTAAATTCAGCGCCGATGCAAAAATGGCTTGAAAGGTACGAAGAAGAGAAAGAGAGACGCAATAGGGAGCGACAGGATTTCAGGCGAAGTCGAACGTCTAGAGGCTTACCCTTGCCAGACTATCTGGCTCCTCTACCTGAATTCCCTACAATGGCATGGTTGGACAAGACAGTGAGAGCAGCTCGACAGATTGGAGAACTTATATCTCTAGAAGAGGAAGAGCTAGCTATTGGATGTGACTGGACGTATCATACATACATGGCACTGTGGTCGCATGGAAAGCATTTCAGAACACAAAAAATTGATAGCAGAAGAAACACGTTTGACAGTGGGGTAATGGTTAGTTTCATGCAAAAGACCAAGGCCAGTGCTAGAGACACGAATGAAAGCACTAGCAACCTGGATTACTATGGTCTGGTATCAGATATCCTGAAAGTAAGCTTCAGGTGGTTTGAGATTTTTTTGTTGGATGTGAAGTGGTTCAAGGTGATTACTTCTTGTCGCAATGCAATGGTACGTAGAGATGGAAACAAACTTGTGCAAATAGATTCTACAAAGATTTGGACAGATGCGAGTGACACATTTGCTCTCCCCGAACATTGCGAGCAAGTGGTCTTTGTACCGGACCCTCGAGAGCGACAATGGTGGTTTGTGGTTCAGGTTGCTCCAAGAAATAAACAAGTATTTGAAGGGCAAGATCTCCTTGAGGAAAGTCAGTCAGATGACATCCATACTACTGTGACATTAGATGAGATGGACGAAGGTATGGCAGAGGAAGCTGACAGATATACGAGGGATGATGTAGACGAGCCAGAATTGACACTTGTAGATGAAGATGCAATGGATGAAGGCAATCTGCCAGAACGAGTTGGGGCAGAGTTATGTTTGCAATTAGAGATAGACGATGATACGGTGCAAGATCTTATCAATGATGCCTCACTCGTCGAGGCCTAGGCCTGTAAGTGTTTGTGTGAAGACGTTGATTTAAAATTAAGCTTAAAGTTAATTTACACAATTGTGTTATGACGCTTTATTTTACTTTCTTTGTGCAGGACTTTAGTATGGCAGACCAGATTCCAGATCCCGCTTCCATGAGTGCAGATGCATTCATGGGCTTCATTACACGGATGACCCCTGCTTAGATGGAAGAGGCTTCTCAGTACTGGGTAGCCAGAGGCACGGGTACTACGCCTCCGGGCTTCACACCGGAGGGTCTGACGCCTAGGGGGGGGACGCCTACGGGGGGGAGGACGCCTATGGGTACGATGCCTGCTTCTCCCATCACGGCCGCTTTGACACCTAGGGGTGGGACAGAGGCGGGTATGTCCTCATCTCGGCAGCACAGGCGCACTCGCCGATCTCAACGATCGTCAGGTGGAGGTGGTGGTTGTTGTGGAGGAGGGTCCACAGATGCTTCGACCCCTCCTCGCTCACGACCCCCATCCTACCCAGGCACATCTCTCGACACACCTCGAACACCTTGGGGGGCACACGATCCTAGTGCCTCTAAGCTCTATACTGTACAGGCTGATGGTTCTGTTGACATGGATAGAGTCGGGATTGAGATGCGACAGTGGATTCGCCAGCTCACGGAGCTGCAGTTTTCGACCAGCCTTCTGACGTCTTGGGGTGATCAGGATGGGGACAAAGTCAATTACATAGTGGAGACCATCCTGCGAGAGTACCAGCCTGCTCCGGGTTCTTTCATTGTTCCGAGGAGGTGGATCAAGGGTGTTGCACGGGACACCGTGAAACATCGACGAGATGCAGCTCGGAAGGCTTTCAGGACCGGCTCGCCGAAGCCTTCGGGCATCCCACACGAGACGTGGCTGCAGATCAGGGAGGATGAGCGGATAGCGGACACGCGGTTCAGACAGCAGCGTGAGGCCACGCAGGTATGACAGATGACCAGGGGGACATCTCATCTTGGCAGCGGAGGCTTCGACACCTTTCGCTATGAGTTTGTGAGTTTCTAATCCAATCTTAACTATGGCGTTTTTTAAAACGCGATGAATCATGTATTCTTATTACTTTGATTTTTGTATAAACACAGAATCTTGCGATGCATCGAGCTCCGACACTCCAGGAGGAGTCAAATGGATATCGCAGAGGTATCTATGAAGTACTGAATGATCTTGAAGCTTCAGGAGAGCCTGTAGACTGGGAGGCCTTACAGTCTCGCTGATCACTTGAGGTGAGACGTTAATATGTGTGAGTTGATTTAATTAAGTAAGTATATGTGAAGTAATATCAATACTAATTTTGTGAGTTGTCCTATGTGCAGGTTGCGACGCCTAGTCATTAGTGGACCGGATTTCATATATATGCTTTGTGAAACACAGACACGCTTCTGTGTCTCTTTTTTGTACAGACAGTTATTGTTCAGACAGTTATTGTTTCCCTTATGGTTATGATTATTGTCATTGTCATTGTATAGACATGGTTATTTCTCCTATTCTTGTATAGACATAGTTATGGTTCAAGTTTTGTTAATGGTTATGTTTAACTTTCTGGTTATGCTTATGGTTATTGTTAATTTTGTTTATGGTTATGTTTATCTGCATTATGGTTATGCTTTTAAGTTATGGTTATGGTTCGTTATGGTTATGCTTTTCAGTTGGTACGGTACTTGTCTTTCATTGGCCTTAAATCTCATGTGAGATCCTACATGGATAGCATGTAGGAGGCGTATACATGATATGGTTTTTTTTTAAAAGTTTATGTAAAAACAAAGGGAACTCTGCCGAAATTTTTGCGCACGGGAGCATGGTTGATTTTGGTGCTGCTCGCTTTCTTGAGCAGAGGGCGGGAAGTCTGACTGTGGCTGTGTCCATCTTTTAACTGGGCACAGGCTAGGCTACCTGCCCTCTACCCAAGAAAAAAAATTTATGTTATGGTCGTCGCTATGCGCGTCGCTATCTGCGTCTATATCTGCGTCGCAAATAGTGACAGGTTCACAGGGACGCGGATATCGACGCACATAGCGACGCAGTGCGTCGATATCTACGTCGATGACACCTTTTTTTGTTGTAGTGCCAGTACCAAAATAATCCAATGGAGTATCAAATGTAATAAAGAAGCACTAAACTTTGTCAAGGAAAGTACCAACATAGCACCTAGTGTTTAAAAAAGTACGCAAATAGCTGTATAAAGTAGCAATAAAATTCAAAAAATTACCAAAGCACTATAAAATTATTTCATAATAGTACCAAAATAGTTTCAAAATAGTCCTTAAGATTATCAAATGAACAAAAATACAGCAAAAGTACCATGGACTGTGCCAACATAGCACCCAAGACAAAACCACCAATACCTAAAAGAGTCAAAATTTAGTAACAAGAAAGTACCAAAGTAGTTCAAGAAAGTACCAAATAAAATAAAGAAGCACCATAAACTTAGAGAAAGAACCAAAACAGCTTAAGAAAGTACCAAAAACACCTAAAAATGTCAGCAAATAAACCAGACGAGAAGTCACACATGCCAAATCACCAAACCATGTGCAAAAGAAACACTTTCAATAGTCATACACAATGCAATAAGTTGGAAATACAATACAACCTGTTGTTGAACCACAGCTTGGAGCTTTTGGATATGTTCAAAACCCTCGTCTCATCATAAGTAACGTTGGATTTTGTTCCCAGACTTGCCTCAACCTCTCTGATCTCTTCATTAGGGACAAAGATTTGTTATTGCAGCAAAACAATGTGCACTTCTAGGATATTAATGTCCTCCGTCAAACTTTTTTCCACGTCCTTTTTACCTTCATATACCAGTAGTTGGTCCTTGTTTTCTTGAATAGAGGCCATCAGGTCTATTAGGTTTTTCGATCCTGGATGTGACATCGGTTTTAGTAGTCTTTGTTTCAATGCCTCTAAATCAGGTAGGTAGTCAGTCACTACCCCTCTGCTAGCTTGCTCTTGTTCTGTGTGGATGTTGCTACCACTTTGAGTCATCCGTACCTTCTTATCTGAACATAGGACACTTCCAGGGGAGGAACCATTTTGCCTCCTCCATGCATCAATTTTACAGTCAAGCCAGCCATTCCTAGATGCTATTATCTGCAACACTCCTTCACAAAACCGGGCCCATGATACTCTATGCCTTGCTGGGTCTTTTTTCACTGCATGGCATTTCTCAAAAGCATAGCACCAAGAAAAAAATTAATGTTGGTCAATTCACCACATGAAGGGGGCCCCTAGTAAACTTTGGAGAATAGAAATCTGCACAATCTTCCACCAGATATGGCTGAAAATGGTTTAAATAGATCTCGATGTTCTTTTGGTACTTGTACTTGAAACAGTTAACCACTACTCGGGCGGCAAGTCTTCATCAATCAAGTCCTTAGGGATTTTTCTTTCTAGACTGAGGCTGTACTCCTCATGCAGGTCTTGTGTTGTGTAACAAAACTTGGTTTGTTAAGGGTACTCCTCCATTTTATTCTTACTTGAAATGTGAAAAACATCAAAAAAAATTGTTGAGATATAGATTAAATGTGTTGTGATGCCCTACAGTACCAAATGGGGTACTCCAAAGTACCAAATTTGGTATTGTAGAGTATCAAATTTGGTACTCAAGAGTACCAGATTTGGTATTGTACATCTAACTTGAAATGTCACATCAAGCACAGGGATGAACATGCAACATTTAATTAACAAAATCCTGATGCCAATGAATAGCGTACCATGTCTTGACTTGTTGAAAGATTCTGATTCATCTTCATTAAAGAGGAGCGAGGTTTGTTTGGAGTCGATATCAGCAACCTTGCACTGTTTTGCACTAGCCCTTGTGTTGGGACTAGTTTTGTGCTCTGGCTCTATTTTGAGGGAAGGGTGGGAACACCTTTGTTTTTGCTTCTGATAGGGGAGGACACTCTGCCTTTGGCCTTCGATTTTAGTTTGCATGTTGAAGGTGACACTCTACTGGTAGCATCTCCCTTGGCCTTTGGGGTTCTGATTGTTGGAGAGCTGACACAAGAGAGTAGAGCTATTGCAAGCGCATGTGATGATAAGGGGAGAGAGAGAGAGAGAGAGAGAGAGAGAGAGAGAGAGAGAGAGAGAGAGAGAGAGAGAGAGAGAGAGAGAGAGAGAGAGAGAGAGAGAGCTCAGGATTGGACAAGATGATGAGTGAGAGAGCACGCTATGCAACTGGAGTTGAAACGAAGGGAGATAACTTTGGAGCCACTACATCCACTCATGACAACACTACTCTCACACGGGGTGACCCATTATGAAATTGTACAAAGAGTCCTTAGAAATACCATCATATCTATTAAAAAATAGAGATACAAATGCCATTTACCTCCAAACTTTCCCTCCATAGTACCAAATAGGTGAAAATAAAATTGGCCCTTTTTTTGTACCACAACCTTTGCTTTCAACCCGACAAGAAATTGCAACTTCATCGACCACATGGACAAGTAAATGCATTTGGATGGTAATAATGTTGTTGGGAAATACTTTTCCACCATACATACTGCTTCCATAGCAATTAAGTGAGTTGCATCTATGCTGTCTTTTCTTATCTTTTTTATGAGATCCAATGCATTAGCTCACTAATTTTATGAATTATGCTTCTAATGTCATCTGTCAGAAAATCTTTTATGGAAATTGGTAAGATAAACTATAATAATTTGTGCCAATCATGGGACTTAAGACCACTAAGATTGTCATCTCTAGTTGTTTTCGAACATCGCATGAACCTAGTAGGATTCTTGACTAAAGATATGGTCTTCTTAACTTGTTGCTCCACTGCACAACTCAAAACCCATGGTATAGAAAACTTTTCATTGGGTTAAGGCCACATCTCTGGCATTCAACCCACACCCTGTAGATCGTCTCTTTGGTCCTTGCTCTCTCTTTTTCCAGTGATGGTCTTCCAAAGGATCTCCCCCATATTCTTATAAATGTGCATTGGGTTGAGCAAATGATTAATAAGAAAGTCACTCCAATATGGGAGTTTATGGAAAGTCATGCTGGGTGGCTTTAAATCTCCCTTCTAGCCACATGTTCTTCCAGTCACTCACTTTTAGCGGATGCATGTCGTGTTTGCATATGCTTGGTCCATGTAGCTCATTTTCTTCACGAAAAAATCTACCATGCTCCTTGTAAACTATCTTGCTCAAATAATCCGAGCGGCGAAAGCCAAGTTGAGGAACACATTTTGGACATGCATGATTTCTAGAGTAACTAAAGCATAAAAGTCATAAAAATGAAATAAAAAGCATAAAGCATTGATCAAACATTGAACAATTATTGCATACATTGCCAAAGCAGTATGGAGAATTGAAATTTTTGCACCATTGTAAATCGACATACATGCAAGAGTTCGCATCATCTCACCTTCTTTATCGGCACTCTCATGCTGTCGATATGGATGTGATGATTGAGGTTGATTCAAAGTGTTGCCTTGAATGTTTTTGCCACCTTTGTTTTCAATGTATCGCCCATACTTAACCTACAGATTATGCAACAAATTAACAAATCACTCTTGTCATAAACCTTAAAACAAAATGCTCTAATTTAGAGCACTTTAGTTTAAAACACACCAAGCTTCTATTTAAAACAGTATCTTTCTAGAACAGTTAGCCCTGACCCAAACCAGGAAATGGATGAACGCTGCGTTTTTTAAGTCCGTTTGCGTTATTTCTGAAGTCCTAAGAAGACTGAAATGGCCAAATGATACCCTAACCCTCTCTAGAGTCGTTTGCGTTTCTAAAGTCCGTTTGTGTTATTAAAGTCCATTTGCATTTTTTAAGTCTATTTTTGAATTATGTTTGTGTTATTGAAGTCCATTTGCATTTTTGAATTGCACAAGCTATTTTTGAAATTTGTTTGCATTTTTTCTATCCTAATTGGCCAAACAAAACCACATCCTAGCAACCGAACCATAAGCGTCTTCACACGACCAAACAGTGATTGACCAAACCATTTGTCGTTGTCGTGCAACTTCCCTTCCATAATAGGAAAAGGGGAAAAGGATGCAAGTTAAGATTAATTGAAGCCTACATGTTTATTGAGCAGTGATAAGGGCTTGGTAACAAGCATCTTTAATGCTAAATATATGTAAGATGCGTATTTCAGGGGCTAAAAACTATGTTGTTGATGCTAAAGGTGGCAATGTTTGAAGCTATCATAATTGGAAGTTTATGATTTTAGAACTGTAGAACTAGAAATGGCCTACAGGTCTGTCTTTACGGCTCGTCAATTGGAGCTACATTGAGGAAGGTATGACAATTTGAATTTGGGATTGATTGTAGATCTGTACCGGATTGGACAATTGTAGGTGAGGGATCGGGGATGAAGTAAGTTCATGGGACTAAAGTTATTATCTTGTGGAGCACATTCGTCTTTTAAGATTGGCAATGGGGTTCTGGCTACCAAGATATTGCCAATTTAAGTTTCATCGAGGACCAGCTTTGTACCAGATTGGTTGCCTCGATTAATGGGCCATCTGGAAGTTTTGCAACGTCATCAGGGTTTTTACAAAAAACTATGCGTTGTGTGAAGGCCATACAAATTTACGTCTATCAATCGAAGTTTGAGTCGGCGAGATATTGAAGGTTAAAGCCGATGGCAGTTGTCAGTAGGGTGATGTTAGGAGAATTTTCTCGATTTTTTTAGCGCCAATTGGAGGGCTCGGTGATATTAGAGTGCGGAGAGGATTGTGCATGCTTGAAGTTGGGGAGATGAGTTCCATTGGGATAGGGCGTAGTGGATGGCAGATAGTTGAAGCTGGGTAGAAAAACTAAGTTTTTTCTGTTATTTTGTGTCTTTTTGGAGGCCTCAAGAGGCTGGGGGGTTGCCATGCTTCCACATGGCGTGTGGGTAAACCCACATGTGGAGGTAAAATTGAAAGGAAGAGGTCTATAAATCCAAAGTTGTGAACTCATATGGGGTGTATCAGAGGGGCGTGGGAGCTTCTTGTGGGACTGGCTATAGTGGGATTCACAGTAGGCACTACCTGAGGTAGTGGCGGGCGACCATTGTCTGGTTTTGATGCATGGTGGTGGTGTAGGAGGTGGTGATGGTGTCAGCCTCATTGCAAAAAACTGTTGATGGGATACACATATCATGGGGGGGACGATTCATGAGGTCCTTAAGAAACTAGTAGTTTTGAAGGCCACCTCGGGGAGCACCGATGGCGTAGTCGATGCTCCATAAGAGGGATGGGTCTCGTGATACTTGGAGCTCAAGCCTTGTGGAGATTAGCAAGAGGCCATTCATGCAAAAAGAAAACTAAAAATAAGAGCAACTTGGTTAAATATAGAGGTGGACTCACACGCCTAAGGACACAAATTTTTTTGCATTCAAAAAGAGGATTTTTTTGGTTGGGCAATCAAGAGCAAGAGGAGAGCATGAAGCTCGTGACTTGAGGAGAAAGAGAGAGGAGACTCATGGCAGCTTGCAAGGCATGAGGAGGAAGGGATGAATCCCGAGGCTTGCAAGGCATGATGAAAGGGAGGGATTCTCTCTCTATCCGTAGCTTGGAAAGACGCTTAGTCGAGGTAGCTCTCTGTTCCTCTCACTAAAATTTGCCAAAGAAGTTGGGAGAGCTCAGCTTTGAGCTCAATTTCTCTATCTCTCGGCATTAATGGAAGCATTAAATATTAGAAGGATCAAGACAATATAGGGCACTCGGGGGTTTCACTATGTGTAAAACTACCATATCGCGTGCGTTCAAGACGTGTTTGTAAAACCCCTTATCTGTGAATTTTGTTAGGAATATAATGTACCCTTATCTTTTAAAATCTGTAAGTTTTTTTCAAATTTGAAAAAATAATGCCCTTCTGTATATATATATTTCTGTAAGTTTCAAAAACTTTAAATACCCTTCTATTGAACTCACGTGATAGGTTACATTTTTATTAGGTGACCTCCTCGGGATAGGGCATGAGGGTGAAGAGAGCCAATTAAAGAAAAGAGAGCAGCTACACAAGAGGGGAGAGTTCTTGATGAGAATTGAAGCATGAAGAACAACATAGAAAGCAAGAATGACGTTTTCAGAGTTCAAGAGGCAATTGAAGCAAGGATAGCAACATGGACAAGATCTCCATCACCGTCATCAGCTTAAACTGGATTAATCATCTTGATAAGTCATGAATTTATTAGCGTCCCACTTAATCTTGTAAAGGGAGCTTAAACTCCTAGCTTTAAGTTAACCCAAGTGACGGTTTTGTTAACAACCTGCCTTGGCTATTGATTAAAGTTTATTTATGATTACGGTGATTGCAAGAGCTTTCTATGTCTACTGTTCTCTCTCTCACACACCTTCTCACAGTCAAAGGCCCCGCACCTTCTGGGCCCACATTTTGAACACATATCCCTTGACATCGCTAGCTCTAATTCTCCAAACCATAAGCATATTCACAAGGAACCCTAATAGGCCAAAACATAAGTAGATAATAGTGTAAACTACCTCACATTCTCTAGCCATGCCCGATCTTTGCACACGTCGGTCTAGAGGTGCATGGGGATCGGGACCACGAGATAATAATTTCATCTTTATTGGTCAATGCATATATTCGTGGGTGCAACATAAGTACACACCCACGTCTACATGACAATGCATGTAGATGGAGTACAAAATCTAATACTATAGCAGTCGGTGAAACCTGAAGTTCCTAGTGTCCTGAAACAACCAAATTGCAAAGAAGTAAAACCTAAGTATCTAGCCCTAAGAGGCCAGCTTCAAGTAGGAAAATAAAACTTCACTTTACCTAAGCAACCTGAAACAACCAGATTGTGAAGACCTAACACCTAAGCGACTAGCCCTAAGCCCTCAACCATAAGTGGACTTAAACATCCCATTGTTTACCCTAAGTGGATTATTGAAATGGCTAAAGTAATGCAACACTAAGCTGATTTAGAGCGGCCAAATCTAAATCCGCTAACCCTAAGTGGCTAGCCCTAAGCGGCCTCAAGCGGCCAAATTGCAAAGTACTAACACTTAAGCGGCTAACCCTAAGCAGATTGAAACATCCATCGCTTACCCTAAGCGGCATACCCTAAGAGGATTAATAAATTGGCTAAAGTAACATGACACCAATATAAGCCAATTTAGAGTGTCCAAATGAAAAGCTGCTAACCCTAAGCATCTAGCCCAAAGCGGTCTGAATTCAAAACAACCAAATTGTGAAGAACTAATACCTAAGCGGCTAACCCTAAGCAGACTAAAACAACCCAATTGCTTACCCTAAGCGGCATCTCCTAATCAAATTACTTAAATGTCAAAGTAATGTGACACTAAGATGATTAAAAGAGGCCATCTCAAAAGCGTCTAACCGGGCTAAGCCGCTAGCCCTAATCGACGTGAAACAACCAAATTGCAAAGAACCAGAACCTAAGTGGCTAGCCCTGAGAGCTTATCCCTAAGAGGATTGAAGCAACCCAACCACCTTTACAAGGCCAACTACGTGTGATTGACATAACAATGTTGCTTGACCCTAAGCGATCTAATACGCATCGCCAACTATTAGCGGCTAAACCAAAACCCGGGGAGGTCACCTAATAAAAATGTAGCATATCACGTGAGTTCAACAGAAGGGTATTTAAAGCTCTTGAAACTTACAGAAATATATATACATAA
Source organism: Adiantum capillus-veneris (assembly GCF_014529385.1). Lineage (NCBI taxonomy): Eukaryota > Viridiplantae > Streptophyta > Polypodiopsida > Polypodiales > Pteridaceae > Adiantum > Adiantum capillus-veneris. The sequence continues at coordinate 159,578,645 of NC_140940.1, read as the reverse complement.
GGACATTACTTTTTCAAATTTGAAAAAAACTTACAGATTTTAAAAGAAAAGGGTACATTATATTCTTAACAAAATTCACAGATAAGGAGTTTTACAAACCTATCTTGAACGCACGTGATATCGTAGTTTTACACATAGTGAACCCCCCGAGAACCAAAATCCGCTTTATCCTAATCGATCTAATATGGACCGCCATTTATGTCGCACCAAGTCAAATGTCGCTAACCCTAATAATCTAACTTAAACGTATTACGACGACCAAAGAATAATAATTAAACCTAAACCTAACATTATAACCTAAACCTAACCTGCTAATCCTAAAAATTCAACATTAACGTATTAAGATGGCAAAACGAATGAAGATAATCAAATGTAATTAGAACCTAGCACTAAAACTTAACTAAAAACATTTTAATTAACAATAACAACATTTACAACACCTACAACAGGCCACCAATTTTTTAAAAAACATAATCTATTAATTTGTAAATAAATTTGCATAAAAATAAAAACTAATTACAAAATGATCTAAATCAAAATAACTCTTTGTTTTTAATTATGAAATTTCCTTATGCTTGTTTGTGAATGATAATTTTGAATAAAATTTATAAAATAACAAAATTAATAGTTTTTAATTTGAAATTTGTGTGTATGCGCGCATAGTGTGTTTAGATACTTGGTAAATTAATGTGCATTTTTATTTATTTGTGTGTGTGTGTGTGTGTGTGTGTGTGTGTGTGTGTGTGTAGGGCACTCACATGCAACCTATGTGAGCACAAAACACTTGAGAAGTCCTGCCAAATCTACAAAAAAAAAAACACACGCTATGTCACACACACACACACAAACAAATAAATCTACCATAAATCTTGAAAAGAATCTTACCTTGTTGATCTAGGAGAGTATGTGAGTGGATAGCCCAAGCCCGACAAGCCCTACAACAGCAGCAGATCTGAAGCAAGTGAGGAGGACGAGAGCAAGAGATTTTTAGAAAAATGGGATGAAAACAAAGAAAGACCCCATGGGTTCTTTTTTTGCACGTGATGTTGATAAAGGTGTCGGAATCAGCATCGGAATGGGTATCAAAATATGCGTCTAAATGAGCACTAGAAGTCAAAAAATTGATTTTTTTTAAATTGGGTCTCCCTCCAGATTTTTCTGCGCATATACCAACGTCCATCACCAATATCGGTGATTTGGTGTGAGTAAGCAATCGATCTCTTGTAGTGAAGTCTTGTCTATGCTTATCAGTAGCCTCGGGTGGGGTCACTATATGTAATGGAAATGGCCTATGAACTTTGAGAGTAGCTGAAATTAGAGAAATCACTTTTGTGAAATTACTTTGTGAGCATAGAGGGTGAACTTAATTGATGGTAGCAACATAAACATAGTATTTAGTTAACTTGGCATGAACAATACTTTTGCAAGAGAGAGAGTTTAGAGAACATGACAACAGTTGAGGACCGAATTTATGTGGAGCCGGTCCCCCCTCCAATAGGCATTTGTATAGTTTCTCCCATCAAGAGAGACTTGGTACGATACAATCTTTGTGTTCCTTGTGACCTAGGTGATGCAATGAGGATGGAAAGCTTCATGCATCAACGAGCATAACATAAACTTTGCAAAAAGCATTAACTATCCCAAGCCTCAGTCCCAAGGCCTCAAACACCTTCGAAGGTGGAGAGAGCTAGCGAGGAATGAGGGTAGGGAAGAGGAAGAAGAAACATTTCATAGGAGAAAGAATTAGTTCCTCACTTATCATCACTCTTCTTGCTAGCATACGTAATAGCATAGTAAGGAAGATGGAGAAGATGGCAAGCTTAACTATTGAAGCATGGCTCTTGGTTGGATTTGCATTCCATAGCCAAGAGTGTTGGTGTAGGCTCTTAACTTCTCTACAAAAGTTGGAGAAGGAGATGGAGCTCTTGCACTTTTCACTTCACACGATGAGAGTGTGTGTGAGTGTGTGTGGGAGAGTATATCCCCCAAGCTAGCCCCTTTCTTGCTTTGATCAACCCCCCATTGTAGCTCAAGCTTGAAGCTCATTGGACCCCTGCTGCAAGACTTGCCAATAACATGCAGGATGCATTACAAGCAACAAGGGTAGTCTTGGGACAAGTGTCCCCCTTTCCCCTTTGAGAGAGAGGACTTGTTGATCAATGCAACAACAATTAATTAAATCTACTTAACTATCATCGGACCCCTTGGGAGGCTAACCAATAGGCTTTAGGCAAACCATGGGGGCAACCTGAGGAGGAACTTGACAAGTGTCCTTTATGCTTTCCTTGTACCAAGCTTACCTTGTGTGAGTGTGTGTGTGTGTGTTCTCTCTCATCCCGCTCGTCCCCTCTCTTGTAGGGATGGTATTTGACTTTTGCACACCTTACCCTCAAACACCTTAGTCAGCAAGCATGACAAAGCACCTCAAGCTTGGGGTGTTCCCACGAGCACCTCAAGTTCCCTAGTTAACAAGCACGACAAGCACCTCAAGCATCTTAGTCAACAAGCATGACAAGAAACTCAAGCACCTCAAGCACCTTATTCATCAATCACTACAAGCACCTCAAGCACCTTAGTCATCAAGCATGACAAGCACCTCAAGCTTGGGCCAGCTTTCCACCTCAAGCTCAGCCCTAGCTTACTTAAGGTCAAAGGACTTTTAACACTAACATTTGGAGGTCTTTAATGAATCTAACCCTAAGGTCTTTAAGCTCCATTAGCTAGCCTTTTTCTTTGATAGATCATCTCTCATTTGGGCCCCTTTCCCATTGCCCCCATGTCGAGATAGACCCGAAAGCACTATATTCTAACCCTTGTTCCTGTTTATTCTTCCACATTAAATGATCATTTTAATATGATAAAATCATTTGGATTGGTTAGATATTAGATTTTATGATTACCTCTCTTGAAATCATAGTCATCCTCCACTATGAGGTAGAAGAGATATAGTCTTAGTCATTAGTCAATCTTGCTTGGCGAGTAGAGGATCCCTTTTTACCCTACAACATCTTTCCAAGATGGATGACTAATCCATTTGGTGCTTGGGAGACATACCTGCCGCAAGCATGTCTGCTCTTTAGTCCATTTCATTCTCCCAAGTAGAGTGACAAATTCTACTTGGTGTTTGAGAGACATCGTCATCACAAACATGATTCTAAGCATGCATATTATTAAATTTCTGCACAGTAAAAATAGAATTCACAAACATGATTCTAAGCATGCATACTATTTAAATTTGTGCACAATAAAAATAGAATTAGTCTTATAAGACAAAAACATTGATCATATGAAAGAAATTTGTACATTTGCTTACCCTAGTGTAGCATTGTAAGCATTGACCAGGTTCATACTATCCTTAAGTTGTATTCCTTGCATCCATCTAGCATCTTCAAAAGGATAATTTTTTAACTTAATAAGATACCGTCGGATAATCTTACCATGTCGTAGTACCTTGTCTTCATGACAAAGGATAGCTTCGGGTTGTAGCACCTCTTCTTGGTCTTCGAGAAGGTCTTCAATAATTGGTTCACTTGGTGGCTCTCTGTTGTAGGGCTTAAGTAGGCTCACATGAAAAGCATTGAGTATGAGCCAATGGTTGGACAACTTGAGTTGATAAGCCATCTCATTGATTGGCTACAAAATTTGAAAAGAACTATAGTATCTTTTTGCTAGTTTAGCATAATACTTTTGATGGCCCGTACAATTTTTGGTCGCTGTTTACCGCAATGAAGCCTTGGGAAACTTAAGTACGACCCAATCATTTTGTTTGAACATTAAGTCCCTTCTGTGCTTGTTAGCAACAACCTTTTTCCTTTGTTGAGAGATGGATATAGCCCCCTTAATCTTTTGAAAAGATTTGTAGGTCACGGCTATACTCATCGGCAGCGAAGATCTTCCCATGTTCTTTAAGTAGCAACTCTCTACAAGAGGTAAGTACTTTTCCCATTGTGAGTGTTGATCTACTTCGGTAACATAAGTCTTTATTAGATCGATTATCGTAATATTGGCTATCTCACTTTGGCCATCCGTTTGCGGGTGATAGGCCGAAGAGAAATTCAATCGTGTCCCTAGATTTTCAAAGAGACCTTTCCAAAAATTATTGGTCATTCTAGGATCTCTATCTAACACAATGGATGTTGGAAATTTATGGTGTTTGAAAATCTCTAATATGAAGAGAGTTTCCATTTGGTGTGTCTTAATAGTCTTTTTGACAGGAATAAAGTGTGCCTGCTTGCTAAACCTGTCGATTATTGTCCAGATTCTCGTATTCCCATGGATAGACTTGGGTTCTCCAAAGATGAAATCCATGGATATACTCTCCCATGGTGAATTTGAGAATAGGCAATGGATGGAGTAATCCAAGTTGCTTCCCTTTATCATACTTGGTCTTTTGGCATACTACACATTTTGAAACATACTCTTGTATGTGTACTATCATGATAGGCCAATAGAAGTATGTTTCTTCTACACACGAGAGCGTGGCTGCCCTGCGAAATGCCCGAAATAACACAATAAACAACATAAAACAAGCTAATCGGCATACCTGGCACAATCACGTGGTCGCATGATCGCAAGATACACGAACAAAGAGAGACAGAGAGCGAGAGAGATTGAGAGAGCACGTGCAAGCGCACCTCCTAGAGCGGAGTCCTACGCCGGCACGATGAGAGAGAAGAGGGAAGAGATGAGAAGAGCAACGCAGACACTGGGTGCAATCTCCCCCCGTGAAAGAGTGACCATTTTCCTCTTGCACGTATTTAATTTATAGATTCTTGAATGGTCAAAGTGAGTACAAACTGGCCGGCCGGTCATAAATGGCCAAAGCTCATAAAAGAGCACTTGAATAAATATTTATAAAATGTAATATCCTCTTGCAATAGCCTAGCTTGGTCAAGCCTTTTCCACCTGTCAGGTGCAATAAATAATAACATATCAATTCCATAACATACCTCTCCGTTGAAAAGCAACTTTCCTCAGTTGCAAAGGTATAAATCTACAAACAATACTTGTCAAAAACAATGATTAGAAATATATATCAAATAGTAAAAAAAAAATCATAAAATTAGACAACATTGCTTATGCCTTCCGTCATCCACATACTACCTATTCTAGTGTCCCATACCACTAGAATAAGCGGTATATGTCATACCCTGATGAATCAAGATATCATTGGTCACACTCATCATCAACCTCATAATGTCAAGTCTCATCACATAAACACTGTCGTAATAATCACCAGATACCAAATCCCAATCCAATTCCAATTCCACAATATAAGTCCAAATCCAAATCACTGTCATTATGTACCTGGGTGACAAAATCATACCAGTCGCAGTGGTGGCCATCCACTGCAGCATGATTTTGTGATCGGTGTTGCCTCATCCGGCGAGTCTACACCAATAAAACATGCTGCCTAAATCGGCGAATCTGCACCAATATTGCCTAAATCGGCGGATCTGCATTGGATATTGTTTAAAAATCATAGTTCTGAAGTTTATTATTGTGCTGCCTAAATCGGCGGATCTGCACCAAGATGAGTATCTACACACTGCCTAGATCGGCGAATCTGTGTGTGCGTGACCAATGGACTAGGCAAGACATAAAGGGGAGAAAAAATATTTACTATGTTGTTGACATCATAGTGCAGTATATCAAAGCACTTACAATTTTTTTGTGCACTATCCCAGAGTACTATAGCTCACATGAGTAGCTGCATAGCTTACATCCAAAGCATCTCAACAAATTATCTCACAAAAATTCTTTTGAATTCAATTAGAGGGCATAATCTTTGAGAGAGCAATGGTGGATATACAAATACAATGCAGAGAAAAGAGAAGTGATGTATTGGAGGTACATACCAGCAGAATCCAGAGTGGTTACTTGATTATGCATGTCAAGAGAGTTGTGTTGTCTCTTGGAATGGTATCAGTAAACATAACTAGGGGCTTGGCACAATCTTGTATGACAGAGTTAGTATAATCAAGCAGGAGGTAGTAAGGTTTAGGTGAGGATAGATATTGGATCGATGACAAAGTGAGGGGTATCATAAAACTCGATAAAATATGGTGAGAAGATTAGTACGGAAGCCGTAAGAATGAATTTGCAAAATAAAATTAAAAGATGACTTATCTGACGTCCTTGCATTAGGGTCTGCATAGGTTTTTGTGAATCCTTAAACGAGTTAGAGAAATGTAGCAAAAAAAATTGAGGATCATAATAAAAATCATTTGAGTAAGATCATTCAAGACAGAGACTTATATTGCCAAAAATAAAAATGGAAGTATGGTTTAACACTCAGGAGTAGTGCAATAATACAAAGCACAAATTAGGTTATGTCAATGGGAATATGTGTGATCGTACAGCACCATTAAGCCAATGGGTTGTGGGAACATCAAATAAATAAATCTACTTATTTTCGGGAGAGAAGAATTGCTTACAATGATATATTCGCATTTGAGCAATGGAGATAGCATTCATCACATGTTAAAGAGTATAAAAGTTGGTAGTGACAATTTGTAAATGAAACTTGGTTAGCATGGCTATTTGTACAAACCGATATGGAAACGTATGAAAAAGAGGACTTTGTCTTGATAGCTATGACTGGTGAGTAAAAGGTGTATGCCTTATCGATTGCATCCCGATCGTACTCCGGTAGCAGTGAGCCACACTTGAGGAGGACCTTTAGTGGGATGTTGCTCCAAAAGATGAGGCAGTATATGTGGTTCCAGCTATCTAAAGTGAGCCATGAAGCTTTAATAATGAGAAGTAGAGAGAGGGATATTCTATGACCACCAGTGTGATGAGTGTGAGTGTGGACATAGTAGAGTTAGGCTTGCAATCATAATGGCTAGGATTCATGCTATATTCATTATCGTTGTCACAGTCTCCTTGTCTTAAGTACCTTGTCTCATGTCAATTATGGTGAACTTGATCTTTATCGTCAACTCTTGCTGGAGTCTAATGAATGTCATGCCACATGCACTCTTGCCAATGTACTTGGCTTACATGGGTTTCTATGGCAAAGAAGTCTTGCAATAGATCGAATGGGTTTGAGTTTCCTTGAACAATTCAGATTGACTTCAAGGATCTAACTAACTAGCTGGAACTCAAAAACCCAAGGCCACGAGGTCACCATCCAATGGGAAGGAGCCAAAAATAAATAAAAAATAAAAAATCCTAAGAGTTTTATAGGTTAATGAAGCCAACAGTGCCACCAATTGATAACAAAATTGAGAGCTGGGTATTGCTTTTTTTTTTCCAAAAGCCATTACAAAGTGAGAAATTCGAACATCGACAGATTCCCATCATACTTTGCGACCATATCTTCTCATTAACAACCAACCCAAAGTGTCTACTGTAGACGTAGACGATGCCAAGAACTTGCAGTACAAACAGCATGCACAAAATTGTTCGCCCACTCACAAGAGCCATCCGTCGTTGCTTTAGCTAATAACCTGAAGAGGTAGGGTCATGCAAATCTCGCAATCACAATCGGGCCAATGCATATGCAGCCTATCAGAGAGTTTTCACCGCGAGCGATTGCATGGCAGTAGCAGGTGAGGGGGCGCAGGTGGCAGTAGCAGGCGCTACGTTTGTCCTTCTCGGTAAGTAACCGAACTAGGAGATGGTAGTAGATGCAGCAGATGTGAGGGGGTTAGGGAGAGAGATGCTCTGTAGGTGTGTTCATCATTGAGAGAGTGCTTCAATACTTTCCACGTCTGTATGTAAGTATTTGGACTCTGAGAGGTTGGGTGTGTGGGGCACACGAGGGGTAGAGAGAGAGAAACCCTCGAAGATGATTGTCGTGGCTGCATGGAGGTGAGAAGGAGAGAGAAATCTGCTTATGCGGGTGTGTGTGTGGAGAGGTTTACAAACACTTTGGAGTGTGCATGGAGCGAAAAGCAGTGAGAACAGTGGTAGTTGATGGCAGCGAAAAGCAGTGAGAATAGTGGTAGCTGTGGGCGTCAATTGACGGCCAGTGAGAGAGGGTAATTTGATGGCGGTAGTGGAGAGAGAGAGTGTGTGTTTTGCGGCTGCCTCAGTTAAGTTGTCGATCTCTGGTCTGAAGGGTTAAAAGTGGGTCCACTTGGGGTACGCCATGAACAACCATGCAAAAGAAAAGGGAGCCGCAGGTCGTCACAGCCAGTTGGTGGGTGTGTACCAATGTGGGTTGCATGGCGGCTCGAGAGAGAGAGAGTTCTTTGGTTGGGTGCAGTTGCATGCGAGTGGGTGGTGGGCGAGAGCAGGCAGGTGAGTAGTTGTGTGAGTATGAGAGCACCCCACACCTACACCACAGTTCGTTATGCAGGAAAGGAGCAAACAAAACAAAAAAAAGTCCACCAGTGTTTACTTCTTATGCATAAAGGCTGCATGCAACCTGCGTGAACTCGCAATTGGAACAGATGGGGTAAGCAAAGTGTACTGCTTCAGCATTTGGAAAGCTTTAGTTGCTTGAATGTAGATTTCTGCAAGGCCTGGATCATCTCAAGCGGCTATGCTTTCCTTCAACTTGCAGTTGCTTTACTGCCCTCGGGCTCCTCGAAAGCCAACGAAGTTCTTTCGTTGCAACACAACAAGGCAATGCAAATTGCAATGCTTCATCAAGTCACATGATGACGTCAAAGCAAAACTGTTGAGCGTAGTGGCATCATCCTACTCTGTCGCCCGTTGAAAGAGTCGCACTGTGTGATGTCTCTATTTTAATATATAAAATTAAGATATCCTTCACCTTTGGAGGTTCTCGGGCTTGTATCCCACATGAACTTGTTCATTTATCCCCTAGCATTCAATCTTGACCTTCACTCATCCTAGTAGTTCCTTGAGACATCTAGGATTCCTTACAGACTCCTTCTACCTCCCGTTCCTTGAAAACTCCAACTACTTCTACTTCGTCTCCTCACTTATTCGATCTATGTTAACGTAGGTATGCTAGTATTATGTTAACTAGTTTTATCGACATATTTATTTGATGTGCTTATCAAATAAATTATTGTTACTTCTACTATCTAATCAAATCTCTAATATTAATCACAAATTAATAAAAGATTAACATTAAAGTCTTCAAAGATTTTGCCAAAAATCAAAAAGAGATCAAACAACAAAATTGAATGGAGTCGAAATAATTTTCAAAAACTTATCTGTGGTGCAAAATTCACGAGAATCTTTGTTCCTGGGAAGCAAATTATAGAACTTTTCTCCAATATCTAGTTGTGGATTCCTTTGATTTGTTTGTTACCCAGAGCGTAGCCTTGTGCTCTGATACCACTGCTACACACGGGAGCGTGGCTGCCCTGCGAAATACCAGAAATAACACAATAAACAGCATAAAACAAGCTAATCGGCATACCTGGAACAATCACGTGGTCGCATGATCGCAAGATACACGAATAGAGAGAGACAGAGAGCGAGAGAGATTGAGGAGCAACGCAGACACTGGGTGCAATCTCCCCCCGTGCAAGAGTGACCATTTCCCTCTTGCACGTATTTAATTTATAGATTCTTGAATGGTCAAAGTGAGTACAAACTGGCCGGCCGGTCATAAATGGCCAAAGCTCATAAAAGAGCACTTGAATAAATATTTATAAAATGTAATATCCTCTTGCAATAGCCTAGCTTGGTTAAGCCTTTTCCACCTGTCAGCTACAATAAATAATAACATATCAATTCCATAACAGTTTCTACTCCTTGAAGAGTAGGTTGAATGTCTATATGCCCCGCATGGGGAGGAGCATGGGATTCATACATGACTTTCTCATGAAGGGAGTGGGTAACACATAGCCTATTGTCATGGAGAAGATAACCATCCTTCAAGGTGAATGGTTCCTCTTTTTTCCCCAAAGCAAGGGCTAACATTATGTCTCTAAAGTCAGGGTCAGTAGCATACTAATCTATCATACAAGATAGATCATTGTGAGTTGCTATAGACACTGCATTAACTTTTGGTCGTCGTGAAAGTGCATTGGCCACTTGATTGTGCTTACCAGCAATGTGAGCAATATGAAATTGCGAAAGAAAATTTTCACACCTCATTTGTTTGTCGGAAAGCTTTGTTTGTGTCATGAAGTACTAGAGACTTTGATGGTCTATTTGTAAAATGAATGGAGTCCCCAATAAATAGTGCTTCCATGTGTCTAGAGCATGTAGAACAGCGAAAAGCTCTTTCTCATAAATGCCTAGACTCGTTCATTTGTACTGATCCTTGGGCTCTCATATGCTATGGCATGCCCTTCTTGAAGAAAGACTGCTCCAAGGAAATCACCACAAGCATCACATTAGACCTCAAATGGCTTTGAGAGTTCCGGAAGCATGAGGACTGGTTGGGAGGTAAGCTTCTCTTTGAGCTTGTCAAAAGCATTTTGCTCCTTAGCAGTCCATGAATACTTAACATTCTTCTTTGTTAAGTCATGTAATGGTCCTGCTATTTGAGAGAATTTTTCTATGAAGCATCTATGTATGCACACATACCAATAAAGCTTCGTAGCTCATGTAGATTACTTGGATTAGGCCATGCCTTTATTTTCTGTAACTTAGATGGATCCATACAAATACCATCTTAAAAGATAATATGACCTAAGTATTGAATCTCTTGAAGGAAGAATTTTCTTTTCTTTTGGTTGAGAAAAAGCTTGTTCTCCCTCAATGCTTAGAAAATCACTTGGAGATGTTTCTTATGTTCCTCCAAGGACTTGGAGTAGATGATGATATCATCAAAGAACACTCGTGTGTCAAAACAACCAACCCAATCTGAGTCCGAAAAAGCATGTAGGTCTGGCGGCAATGATCCCCCCAGGGATAAAACAAGCCAAGATGTAAAGTGCCACTAAGGTAGCAAAAAATCCTCTTTACAGCTTGCTAATGCTTAGACCCTAGGCTATGCATAAATCTGCTGACCTGTGAGACTACAAACTGAATATCTGGCCTTGTGTTGCATACATAAATGAGGCATCCAACAAAAGTTTGGTAAAGACTGACATCAGCAGGATCAATAGCGTCATGAAGACTCAATTTCAAACCTATTTCCATGGGAGTGGCAATAGTTTTGCAATCCTCAAGTCCAAACTTACATAGCAATGTCTCTATGTAGCTTTTCTGACACAAGGCAATACCACCATCACACTGCTTAAATTGTATACCCATGTAATGATGCAATAGCCCCAAATCTTTCATCTTGAAAGTAGCATTCAAATCAGCCTTAAATTCATCAATATGTCTCTCATTTGGTCCAATGACAAATCATCTACATAAAGAACCACAATGAGAAGTACATCACCCTCACGCTTCACATACAATGTGCTTTCTGTTGGAATGTTACGAAAACCTTGTTTGACCAAATGAGTGTCAGATTTCTCATACCAAGCACAAGGAGATTGCTTCAACCCATGCAAAGCCTTGTTACATTTGCACACTTTATCCTCTTGTCCTTTCTTGACAAAACCGCGAGGCTGCGTTACATAAACTTCCTCAAATATGTCACCATTCAAGAAAGCAGTAACAATGTCTGATTGATGTACACACCAACCAAAATGAGCTGCCAATGCACATAGAAAAGGCACAGTAGTCATACGACAAGTGGGAGCAAAATTCTCTTCATAATCTATGCCTTTTTGCTGTGCATAACCCTTTGCAACAAGTCCAGCCTTATGGCGATCCATCTCACCATTTGGCTTGCGTTTCAACTTGTAAACCCATTTCCTACCAATGGCCTTTTTGCCAAGAGGCAAATCACATAAAGTCCATGTGTCATTTTCTATAAGTGCATCATATGTTGATTGCATGGCAGCCATCCAATTTTTTGAATTTTGTGCTTCATCAAAAGACAGAGGTTCCTCAACATCATGTAAGTTAGACACAGCCATCCAATTTTTTGAATTTTGTGCTTCATCAAAAGACAGAGGTTCCTCAACATCATGTAAGCTAGACACAACCAAAGCATAACAATCTGATGCATAAGATGCATGGTGAGAGCTGGAACGAGTACGACTAGACAAAGGTGCATCCAATTTATTGTCACGTAAAGCGTGCACCAGCCATTTTGGCATACCTCTAGCTTGTTCATTTTCAACCCTTTCCTCATCAAGTACATCATGTACATCTGCATCAGTAATAGGCTGATTTATAACAATTTTGGAAACCCCCATAGGCTGTACATTCGCCTCATTGGAATGTACATTCGAACTTCCACCACTGAAAAGAGGCAACAAAGTGTCATAAATGTCATGTGAGCTTACATTACTGTCTCTAGTACAAGGACTGAACAGAATCTTCCACAAACACTACATCCCATGAAACCAAAATACACTTTGTTTGTGGATGATACAACCTGTAACCTTTGTTTTCAGCACTATTACCAACAAAAATACATTTGACAGCCTTATCATCCAATTTTCTGTGCTGCACTTGTGGCACTAAACCATAAGCCAAACAGCCAAAAACATGAATGTGCTCAATAGATGGTATTCTATCAGGCCATGCTTCATATGGAGTTATAGACCGCAACACTTTTGTAGGACACCAGTTGAGTACATAAGTGGCACATATGACAGCCTCAAGCCAAAACGAATGTGGTAAAGCTTGACTCTTGACCATACATCTTACCATTTTTGTAAGAGACCTATTTTTCCTCTTAGTAACACCATTTTGGTGAGGCGTATATGGCACTGTACATTGGTGTTTTATCCCACGACTAGCCAAAAATGCATTAAATTCATGAGACATATACTCCCCTCCTCGATCGGAACGGAGGGTGCCCATTGTACATTTCGATACATTTTCAGCCATAGCCATAAGTTGTTTGAAGCACATAAAAACTTTGGACTTCACTTTAAGAGGAAATACCCATGCATGCCTGGGGTAATCATCAATAAAAGTCACGAAGTACAGGTAATTGCCCAAGGACGAAGTTTGCATGGGCCCACAAACATCACTATGCACAAGTTGCAACCTGCATGTGGCCCTAACTGAACCATCATTTGGAAACTTAGAAGGTTGCATTTTACCCAAAATATAGCCTTTACAAACATGTTTGATAGGTGCTTCAAGAGGCGGCAAAGAAGCACCCATATCAGATTTCTGCAAACGCAACAAACTGGCAAAATTTAGATGCCCAAAACGTGCATGCCAAAGTTTTGCATCTGAAATAGCCCTTGAATCTGCAACTGCATATGAAAAATTTTGTCCACACTTGTCATACAAAGTGAGCTTATACAGCCCACGGCACAAAAGGCTAGATGCAACAATTTCATCACCAAAACTGAGATCATGAACTGTACATCTGTCATCCACAAATTTGACTACAAATCCAAGTCTAGCAAGTGCGGATACAAACAAAAGATTCTTCTTGATCCCAGGTACATAAAGTGCATCAACAAGTGTGAAAGAACTGCCATTTGCAACAATAAGCACAATCTTTCCAACCCCCTGAACCGGATAAGAGGCATTGTTGGCACAAGTGACTGAATTCCCATGAGGGACAGACTCGAGAGAGGTGAACAATTCACGATGTGAGGTAATGTGCTTTGTAGCACCACTGTCAAAATACCACACATGTGAATCTGCAGCAACTGACAAGCATGCATCATGGACATCAGGAGTGTAAGTGCACTGTGCACTAAAAGCCCATTCTGTATCAACATGAGCATTACAGTCTCCTTTCACAGAAGACTCAACAATGGCTGCATTTGTAGTGGAACCAACATTTGTAGTGGAACCACCCTCTTTCTTCTTAGCCTCTTTGGCCTTCAACTTAGGACACTGCTTGATCAAGTGATCATTAGCTTTACAATAATGGCAATGCATCTTCTTTTTGCCCTTATCACCAGAATTTCTAGATGAATTGCTGCCAATCAGAAGCATGAGGAAGTTTTGCCACTCACAGCAGAACCATAAGAAGTGGTTGCATTGCTGTTACCACCCTTTCTTTGAGTAGCAATAAAAGCTTGTTCAACTACACGCTGCCTAGTCTTGTTTTTTCTGGAAAGCGACTCTTGCAACAACAATGTGCATAATGCATCAAACTTGACAACTTCAGGATTTCCTTGGGTCATAAGTCTCCAAGTACTAGCAAAAGTCTGGTAAGAATCTGGTAAGGCATCAAGAACAGTCTGCACAAGGGAACTGTCTGAAATGACTTTGCCTGCAGAAATAAGTTACTCATTGATATCCTTGACACCAGCAAGGAAAGTGTCCATATCATCTTCCTCATGCATAATCTTCGATTCCAGCTCTTTATGCAAAAAAGCAATTTTAGCCTCATTGCGGCTTGCATAAAGACCTGCTAGAATATCCCAAGCCTGTTTTGCAGATTTTGTTGAACGAATGTGAGGAAAAATGGTGTGCTTCATAGACAACACAATCAATGCATGAGCCTGTGCATCCTTTATATCCCAACCAGCTTGTTCTATCGTAGGCAAAACAACTCTAATAGCAGCAATCCTTGTAGCAAGACCTGCAACATCCTCAACATCGCCTGCATCGTCAGAACCATGACATACATCAATGCCCTGCACAATCTAGACGCCCTTTGACACAAGAACATGTTGCATCATATAAGCCCACATAGGGTAATTGTCCCCATCCAACCTGTCCTCAGTAGCAAACATCTTGAACATATCTGTGTTGTTGTCAGCCATGGTAAATGCTGCACCTGATGTGAAAATTGCCCGAAAATAGGAGAGACGAAGCGAGAACAACATGTGCTATATAGCACAAACCGTAGAAGACTGTAAGGCACCTATTATGCAGAAAATGGCACTAACAAAAATTTTGCACAAAATGACAAAATAGCCTGTGCAGTATTGCCTGTAGGTGGAAACGGAGGCCGAAATGAGCCCGAATCAAAAATCTGAGCAAACACTTGTGAAACGCTCGCCAAAGCTCACAAAAATCAAAGAAAGTAAGCAGGCGTGTGCTGGAGCTGCTAGCGACTGAGCCCGGGAGGATGCAACCTGCTCTGATACCAATTCTTGGAATTAGGGTTGCAGAGAAACACACACAGCTTGGAGAAGACAAAGGAATATTAAGGAACACAATAGAGAGAGTATACTTAGTGTTCAATGCAAAGATAGATAGCCCTAGAGTGATGGGCATATATACAATGCACGAGGGAAAAAACCACCTAAAGAGGGAAAAAATGCCCTGGCGGTCCTAGTGTGTTCACACACATCACTACCACATGTATGTGGTAACATTAGACACCCCGTCCCACATTTTGAATTAGATGAATTGAACAGAAAAAGTGATAATAATGACCACATGTCAATATATAGTATCCACTCCATCCATCAAAATTCTTGTAGCAAACTGGACATTGGGAAGATGAACATGCATCCGAAGTAGACAAGGGGACAAAATCTGGATGCAGGATAAGGTGACTAATGTGTGTCCCTTGTACAGATAGAAGGATTCACTCGTGGTGTCAAATTTTGAACATCTTGTCTCATGCGGTAAATACTTTTCTCCATCCATACCTGATATGGTTGGGGTGTTTGGATGGCTATAGAAAGCCGTGTTATTTTTGTATCTTTCTCTGTCAAACCATAAACGCTAGTTTAGACAAACCATAACCATGACTTGAAGACTTTAAGAAATGTGCACAAGTATATTGATAAACATTGGAAAAAAATTTCACTTTAAAATGCAATGTTTACTTGTGAAAAATGCAGAGCAAACAAGTAGCTTTTAAGAGCTTCATCCAGATCAAACAATACATATTAAAAATCTGAAACATTTCAGCATGTTGTGAGTTTATAACTTATATTTTTCACCATGCACTCCCATACTAGTACAAACAAAGCATACACTGACTTAAAGACTTCAAAAAATTGTGCAAGATTATATTTATTCAGGTTGATAATCATTTTGACTTTAAAATGGTATGTTTACTCGTGTAAAATGCAATAAAAATAAGTCACTCCTAATAAAATTGTCCAGATCTAACAGAACATGATTCCAAATTTTTTGATAGAGCAAAATACCTGAGTTTATGTTTTGCAACTTATCACAATTCACTTCAAAAATAATGCCTCTTAGAAGATACATGTATCGTGATGTACATATTGCCAATTTTATTTTAGCTCATTTAAAACATTGAAAGCATATAAACCAATTAGAAATTTCAAAGAACGTCTTGGCCTTTAAAAATATAAAAATGAATATTTAACATGCAAATTGTGTGCATATACTTTTTTACATAGAATTTATGTAAATGTAGCATTTAAAATAGCGACGATGATTGATGAATAAAGAATTCTTTTGATTAGCTAGTATATATTTTCATAAGACACTTAAAAACAACAATTCAAACATTTGTATAGAAATACTCTTGTGGCCGCCTTACCGAGACCGAGTATTTCATATACTTAATACTTAAAAAAATGAACTGTAGATGCACATACAAATTATATAGCATTCGTACGACCAGGCAAATGACCTTAACACCACATTTTTGCAAAAACACATTCTCTAACAAACGACACTCAATTAGCCACGTTACCAATTGAGTGACGTCCGAATCTAAGAAGAAATAATGGATTGCAAACGAGCATCATATAGCTGCGTTACCGACCGAGGCCCATATGTTTTTTTGGAAAGGGGAAGGGAAGTTGACTCACCATAAGGATACTAGAATTGCCATCTTACCGATGTAGTACCCAGATAGTGAGCCAATACTTACCACACATGAGGACACCAGGTACCTTATGACTGCTGTGCAGTACAACAAAAGGCATGCTACCACACAATGTATATAAACACGCACACACACACACACACACACAAAACATACCCGGGTCGTGTGGTCAGGTACTCCGCGACTGCCACACATTGTGACGTAGAGCACAATCCCACAGGACCCGCTCTCTCCCTCTCTCCTCTCGAAGTACCTGCAAGGTCGGTCGTTGATCTCTCTCTCTCTCTCTCTCTCTCTCTCTCTCTCTCTCTCTCTCTCTCTTTGTCTCTCGCTTTCTCTCTCTCTCTCTCTCTCTCTCTCTCTCTCTCTCTCTCTCTCTCTCTCTCTCTCTCTCTCAATGAAACCCAATGGGCCTGACGGGGTCTTATATATATTATTTTGCGGCCCCGCCGGGCTTATGGGTTTTCTCGACGGGCCCGCAGAGGAAACTCAATAGCTCGGCGGGCCTGTAGGGAAAACTAAAATGCCGAGCGGGCTTTTTATGGGTTTCCAGGTTTCTTTAACCTAATTCTTTGTTATCATGCTAAGTGTGATTATGTAAATGTGTCAATAAGACCTTGTGATCACACAAAATTTGTGGTAATTACGTAAATGTTTAATCCCTGCCTGCATGTTATCGACGAATCTTGCAGCAGGGGTCCAATGAGCTTCAAGCTTGAGCTACAAGGGGGGGGTTTACAGGTTTTTTCCCCGTGCATTGTATATACGTCCATCACTCTGGGGCTATCTATCTTTCCATTACACACTAAGTAATACTCTCTCTATTTTGTGCCTTGAGCTTCCTTCATCTTCTCCAAGCTGTGTGCGTTTCTCTGCAACCCTAATTCCAACATCTAACCTCACTCCTATCTTATTGCAGACATAGCAAGAACCACGAATATAATTGTCAATCCATGGGACGAAGCTGACTCGACTAGTGCATAGAGGCTCCAAGAGGTTGTCAATCTCTTGGAAAACAACAAACAACTCACATCTAGCTCAAGCTACACTCAAATGACTGAAATCACCAAAAGCTAATCGCTCATCGGCAAACAA
The DNA here is from genome assembly GCF_014529385.1 of Adiantum capillus-veneris. Taxonomy (NCBI): domain Eukaryota; kingdom Viridiplantae; phylum Streptophyta; class Polypodiopsida; order Polypodiales; family Pteridaceae; genus Adiantum; species Adiantum capillus-veneris. Next base: position 159,560,926 of record NC_140940.1, on the reverse strand, counting down.
ATCACATCCGTTACAGCATCAAATGACATCCAAACATTACAAAACTTCTAGGACATGTTTATAAGACCTAAGCACACATGCTTATGGTCTCAAATCTCACTTTAGGTCAAGTGAAAAAATCATGATTATTAACAGCAGTGAGACTTTGACATAGTCGTTTTTGACCCAGAATGCATCTAAATGCTTAGCAATGATGCCCCAATACCCCGCCTATACTTAGTTTATGATTTTAAAGCTTAAAATTCCTACTTATGATGAAATTAAGCCGTGGGTCGGCGACGTCAAAAGCTACGGATTACCATGAAATGTTTACGTCAATGCATAGAGCTCTTACCTACGGTTGCAACACAACAGACTGTACTGTAATGTGACAACCGAGAAGGGAGTAGGAAGCACGAGAAGGAGATAAGTGAGCACCATAAGCTCACACTGTGTTTATATTATGGAAAACTTAATCAAAACTTCACAAAGTTGTCTTTTATACCTTAGCCAAGGTCTAAAATGTGTAATGTCCGGTGCCCAAGACCTTTGAGGCTCCACACTTATTGTATCTGCAACTTAGGTACACTAACTGACCTATGATTCACATCTTGGAACTCTTATTGAGCCTGTAACACGTTACAATTATCACGATGGCTAAATAAATCAAGAAATTACAACACATGGACATTTTGACAAAATGTGAAAAGTGTGTAAGTCCAATCTTCACTGCTTCTTCATATTCATCTTCGATGTGCATTTATAAGGCTTTGATCTTTAGCACCTCTTGTTAACTCACGTCGGCTCAGTTAACATTCCCCTCTTCCGATTTTAGTGTCCGTTCTCGGGCACTGTTGAAAAGTGTCCGTGGAGGCTGTGGAAGGTTTTTATTGGTTTTTGATGGATGATCGTCTTCTTTTGTCGTCAAATTTGTTGATGAGGTTCAATTTGCTGCAGCATCTTCATTGATCCGAGTATGTCTGATGTGAGAGATGATGTTGCATTTTTTCGATGTAATAGCATAATGATGAGGCTGCTGTTTATTTATGAAAAGTATGTACAAGAGAAGTAAAATGATGAGCATCTAAATTAAGGTCTAATACCTAGATGACCAAAGGGAAAAACCCCGGTGGGAAAAAAGTGCCTTTGGGATATGTGCATTATTGGGGTACTTATTAGCATGGGAAATATTCATAAAGTACTCAAGGGATTATTTACTGATAGTGTCACGGCTAGGGACTTGCTACGCGCCGTGTGCGAGCCACAAAGGCTCCTAGCACACAGTCATACAACAGACAAGCTCACAAGGAAGAATGGTGTGTCACTCACCTTCCTGCGTAGTTGCGAATGAAGGATTCCCGCGCCGCGAAGAAGAGGGAGACGCCTCTACGCCGCGCTCAACCGCCTCGCCGCCGTCGTGCCGCCGCAACGCTCGATCATACACTCTCTCTCTCTCTCTCTCTCTCTCTCTCTCTCTCTCTCTCTCTCTCTCTCTCTCACACACACACACACACACACACACACACACACACACACACACACACACACACACACACACACACACACACGTACACACCACACACACAAGGAGATGGTGAAGGAGAAGGTGGAGATGGAGCAAGAGCAGCTTCTATTGCACAATGAGAGAATGAGTAAAAATTAGGTTTAGTGGCTTTTATATGAGCTCACCCCATTCACACTTGGGCGCCCATACTTAGCCAACTAACTCCTTGAATATTCCAGTTAGAGTGCGCCTGTCATCGGCGATCACCCTTACCCTGTTCCTATTGGTCCGACAAGCCCGGTACCTGACTCTAAACAATACAACGTTTATAGATCATAGGGTGTCCGTGTGCCGTGAGGGTTAACATGCCCCCCTTCCTGATGTAGATTCCGTCCTCGGAAGCTATCCAGTTGAAGCTCGTTCGTCGAGATGGGAGAGCAGTCGACATGGATGTGCGTAGCCTTCTTTAATCACTGCAAAATCAAACAACAGTGCCACAGTAATTGCATTCTCATATACAATTAAAAAGCATATGCAATTTTAGACAGACAAATTGATTGGTAACAGAATTTTAGACAATTTGTCAGCAATAAACATTAAATTGCAATATAATCAAATGCATAAACAGATGTAAAGGTAAAAAATTAAACAAGTCCGGGGTCGCTAATTTAACGGTCAAAAGGCACTAGAGCTCGACTATTAATACCATGGATAACTTCTCAATTTCTTCTGGTCAATTAAGTTGTTTAATCGCGAGAGCCAAGTATTTGATGTTCGAGGGCTGACTAGAGGCTATACCTAGAAGACCTTGAAGTTAAGCTACGATAAAGGGAATTTCTCATGAAATCATCACCTGACTGATTACCTTTTCTTTGACCCCCAAAGTCTTTTCACATTGATTCAATTTTGATGTGTGTGCTTATTTTGTATCCCTTGGGTTTTTTGCTTTTCAAGGAAAAGCGCCCACACTGGGAACCTCTAGGGCTCTAGTACCATAGGCGATACATGTGAGTGAAGTACCAATTTAAGCAGGGATTTCTCTTCCAGCTTAAAATTTTACATTGTGGCACTTTGATTTTTTGTTTGTTCATTTTCAGCATTTTAATTTTGTAACTTTGGGGGGTCATATAACACTGTTACCCTCCCCAGGCTCATCACATTAGTAAACTCCCTTTATAATACTTAAGCTAAAGGTCAATAGGGTTAAGCCCACTAGAAAGCCCTAGTACATTTCACACAATGCTGCCTCAATCGGATTAAGAACCTAAGTAACCATTGCTTATTAGGAAGGCATTCCCCATGGTATTAAGAGAAGATTTCTAATACCTAGCTTGGTCAAACTAGCTTAGTCGGACTGCTTGATTTTTAAACCTAGACAAGTGATTATGACAAAACATTACATTGAATTAAATGTTTGATACTAAGCAAATGCGCTGAATATTATGCTACCAATCACATTTAAGGCAGACAAACATGGATGCAAAAAGATAAGGGCAATGCTAATGGACATAAAACACCTGTTTGTGTTGATGGTTGCACTTGATTTGAAGTGTGAACGAGAGAAAGGTTCCATGAAGGTCCAAATCCTATCAATAGCAACACGCTCCTGTACACACTTGGAAACAAAAGGAATACCTCCAGAAGGCACATTAGTGGGAAAAGGTACCAACACTTATTGAACACAACAAAAAACATAAGGAACCCTAACCTAATTATTTGCACTCCCCCTAAAGAGTCAAGGGAATAGGATATTGTAGAGGTTGGGGGGAAACCCTAAGGCTAAACCCCTATCCTCGTCATCGAGATAAACAAAGTCATCATCCATGAGACCATATGTGCCATCCGTGTAGTCATGTAAATTTTCTTCTTCATCATAGGTGCCCATGTTTACTAAGAAGGTCACTAGACGCCTATAGTCATCTTGGTCAAAAGGGTAGGCTTGTGCAATGGCAGAAACGCTCTCTTCTAAGTATGGATCAGACGTGGTCAAGAGACGTATCAGCCATTCTAACTCCTCAAAATTCCTCTCACATGCTAGCGTACCTATCAAATCCCATTCACATGCAAGCACTGGAAAGACCATGTGAAATATTTGTGAAAATTAACTAGGGTACCTCTCACCCAAGGCAGGAGTGGATGACTCTAGCGTACTAGCCATATCTGTACACGCAAATAGATGATGGTTAGAGTGCAAATATTACAAGGGTCGTGTTCTTGTGCATATTTTTTTTTTATGATTTGTGTGATGGCTCTTGCTCTTTTACTTTTTTATCTTGTTTTTGTGAGTATAAGGCTTTATATATACATTCCCTAAGATCGGAGATTAAGAGGTCAGGGAGAAAGGTTGAGAGGGAAGCAAGTGAATGATGGATGTCCACAAACACTCCCCCCTTCCTTGAATAGATCATACCGTTTGAAATGAGCTTGTCACCCTTTGAAACCAATTGTTCCAATTGGTAATAGGTGAGGATTTTTGCCAGTAGTTTTCTATTACCCTAGGTGCCTCGTCAAGTTGCAAGGGTGGTAAGGTACTCTCCCAGGATCGAACTTGAAGTGGTTTATCAGGTGATTCTTGAACACTGGGAGGTGTGGATACTTTTGTAGCTTCATTGAGGTCCATTACCATAGATGGAGGCTGTGTAGAAGCTTTTACCTCTATGGATGTATTACTTGAGGAGCTAGAAGCTTCATGGAACTCCCCCCTTCCTGGGCTAGGTGGAATAAATTGGGTTTGCCTTGGAGCCCAAACTAGCTCTGGACTAGGTGTGTAGCATTCTGTGATCTTTCCCTTCCCACGGTCTACCATTGGCTTTAGCGTTACACTGTTTGACTCATATGGGTTTGTTGTCGATAGGGAAGGACACATTTTACGTTTAGGTACCCAAATTTGCTCATTTCCATCATAGTATCCTTGGGCTTTTAATAGTCGTTTAGGAATCCAGCGCCACGTTTTCTTACATTTCTTGGAGCGAGTGGGACGTTTCTTACGAGGCTTCCGTTTTTTAGCATCAACCATGATTACTAAAGAAGCTTTAGGGACCCACTTGTATTCTTTCTTTGTTATATTAGGATGGTTCTTGTGTGTCTCAAGCTTTCTTTCAACTGCATCAGTTGAAGATCTAGAGAGTTGGGCTATGGGGACGTATGGTTCAACCTCCTGGACATGCAATGTCTTGGGTTTTATTTCCTTAGGCAATATCTCAGGGACTATGGCTTGAGTGGTAGGGATAAGAGTTGTTTTTTGTGTTGTGACACCCCCAGTCCCCCAATCAATAGTGCATTTGGTGGCTATCATCCACGTGCGTCCTAGGTTTATATTACCCTCCATAGTTCCAGTAGGCATGACCAAAAAGTCTTGAGCTACAATTCCATTGTCATAACTGACAGAAGTGTGCCAGATTCCAAAAACCGTAGTTTTTTTCTTGTTGACAGCCTTGACTTGGATAATACTCTCAGATAGAGGTGGCTTCCCTAACTGACACCACACCCCATAGGATAGCAGATTATATTTAGCACCCGTGTCCAATAAGGCGTTATATAGCACTTTTCCATAGGCACTATTTAACTCAATAGGGTATCGTAGAGGTGTGTCAGAGTCCAACCAATCCTCTTCGATTTCCACGTGGAATGCATTTGTGACTCCAAGGTTAGCCTCTCGTTTTTGTCTTATACGTTGTTGTCGCTCCTTAGCCTCAGCTTGAGCTTGTATCTTGTTTAACTCGGTTTGTGCTTTGGCGGCCTTCTTTTGATGAATGGCCCGTAGTTCTTCTTGGCTTAAAGGATCATAATATCTTTTGAATTTACTCCCATTGAGGAATCCAATGGTTTCAACTCCATCAAGAGTTTCCACACGAAAGGTACCTTGTGGGCTAATTTCACATACTCAATATGGTCCTTTACCAGCATATTTCAACTTTTTCTTCTCTTTACGTACTCCATACATAAGGACTTTATCACCAACCTTGATGTCCTTGTCCTTCACATGGTGATCAAACCACTTCTTTCTCCTATCCTTTTCCACAAGAGCATTTTGCACAGCCAACTGTCTCTCTTCGTCTAGTTTTTCTAAGATATACAAACGCTCGGTTAAGGGGTTACCATTCCATCCTTCTTGCAAAGCTACCCTAAGACTAGGGATGACAAACTCCCAAGGCATAACCGCTTCTTGGCCGTATACCATTTTGAATGGCGTACAATTAATAGCCACTTTATAAGCAGTACGATAAGCCCATAGAGCAGATGTCAACTTCAAATCCCAATCAGTGCGATGAGCTTCTACCGTCTTGGTTAAAATAGAGATTAGAGTCTTGTTGGTGCTCTCGGCTTGTCCATTAGCTTGCGGGTAATAAGGTGTAGACTTATGGTGGGATATCATAAAGGTCGTGGTAAGCTCTCTTATTACCTCATTTATAAAATGGGTACCATTATCACTAACAATTTCAAAAGGGCAACCAAATCTTGTCATAATGTTCTCAAAAAGAAACTTAGCTGTTGTCCTTGCGTCAGCTTTTTGTGAAGCCTTAGCTTCAGCCCACTTTGTTACATAGTCCGTAGCAACTAGAATATATCGAGATTGAGTGTTGCGAGCTGCGGGACTAATTGGACCTACAAAGTCTAAGCCCCATTTTTCAAATGGTTGGGTTACTTTAATAGGATGTAAGGGCATTCTGTCTTTGCGTTGTGTGGTCTTGTAACGTTGGCACTCATCACACCCTTTTGTAAAAAGTGATGCATCCTTAAATAAAGTTGGCCACCAATAGCCTGATTGCTGCACCTTTCTAGCAGTCAGGTCTCCTGAAAAATATCCTCCTGCTATGCCCATATGTGCTTCTTGCAAGATATACAAATATTCATCCTCACGGGCACAATGCCTAAGAATATTGTCCTTGGCTAGTCTATACAGAGTTCCGGCAATCAAACAATAGGGTTCACATTCTTTTACTAGCCTTCGAGCGATATCCTTACGAAGTTCCTTGGGTGGAAAACCATTAACTAAAAAGTTAACAATGTTCTCACTCCATTTAGGCATAGTCTCAACTATGAATAGGGAAGTATCGGGTGATTCATCATCAACTCCTGTAGGGGCTTCACCATTGGGTATACGAGACAAATGATCAGCCATGACGTGCCTTTTACCGGGTCTCACTACAATTCTGAAATCAAACTCCAGAAGAATTAACAACCATCGTGTGATTCTTCCTGTGGAGCATGGCTTGTTTACCTGATACAGCAACGCTTGATGATCCACATAAAATACAAACTTGTTTGCCAGAAGGTAGTAGCGAAATTTCTTTACTGTATAAACCATTGCCAAACCTTCTCGCTCTGTAGTGGTGTAGTTCCTTTCAGCATCGTTCAATTGACGGCTTGCAAAGCTAATGGGATAGTCTAATTTATGTTCTCCTGGTTGAGTGAGAACACACCCAATAGCAAAGTTTGATGCATCAATATGCACATGGAAAATGACATCCCAGTTAGGTGTCCTTAAAATCGGAGCACTTGCTAGTGTTTTCTTCAATTGATCATAGGCCTGGTCACACTCTTCAGTCCATTTAAATTCAATGAGAAGCTTGTACAAAGGACGTGCTATCTCAGCGAAAAATAAAATAAACCGTCGATAATAACCCACGTGTCCCATGAACCTTTGGACTCCCTTGTAATTGGTTGGTGGTGGTAACTCTAGAATCACTTTAATTTTGCTCTCATCGGTTGAGATGCCATTCTTAGATACTATATGCCCTAAAATAACTCCATGCTTGACCCAAAATTGGCATTTGAACGGGTTCAATGAGATACGATATAACCTACACTTTTCAAACACCTTCCGCAAACATGATAGATGTTCTTTCCAAGAAGAGTAAACACAAAGGTCGTCTAAGAAAGCTTCACAAAACTCTCTCAAATATTCTTTAAAAGCAGTGTTTATTAATCGTTGGAATGTAGCAGGGGCATTTGTTAAGCCAAAAGCCATCACACGAATGCAAACATGCCAAATTCTGTGATGAAGGTAGTTTTAGCTTGGTCCTCTAGCGCTATCGTGATTTGGTTGTAGCCTGAGTACCCATCTAGAAAGCTATAAGCTTCCTTGCCTGCAACTCTTTCGAGTACATGTTCGGAATACGGTAGGGGGTAATGGTCTCTTCTAGTAGCTGCATTAACTTTTTTGAGGTCCACGCATACCCTGAGTTTCCCATTCTTTTTTGGCACGATAACTATTGGAGGCACCCATTCAGAGTGTTCAATAGGATATATGAACCCACATTTGATAAGCTTTTCTAGTTCTTCTTGAATGATCTTTGCATACTTAGGATTCATCGGGTAGGGTCTTTGTTGTACGGGCTTCGCAGTGCTAATCATAGGGATTGTATGTTGGACCACAGACGGTGGAACACCTTTCATATCATGGTATGTCCAAGTGAATATGTCCTTGAATTCCTTGAGAAGCTCTTTGAGGACCGCCTCTTCAACTTCTGTGAGGTCTTGGGCAATAAAAACAGGTTTTGATTCTTCACCGGGGTCGGCTAATTCTATTTCTTTAACTATTGTCGGACCATCATAGATTCCATTATCCCCATCGATAGGTATTCTTTGGGCTTTTGTGTACACAACCTTTTCTTCCCCTGTGGTGTAAGATTTGAAATGTTCTGGTGCAGGATGCAAGTCTGTGGATTCTGGTTGTGCTTTGGTCTGTGCTTCTATTTCTGCTTTCTTGTGTTGTCGAGCTAACTCTTGGTTTTGACGCCTCCTTGCAGTGCGGCTCAACTTTGGCTTGTCTATGATCTCTAATTGGGCTATGTCATGGGGTCGTGGTCTACATCACATAACATTTTGGAGATATTCACCCCAATCGTCTACCAATTTACGATGAGCATCACATGCTCCTATATAACTGAGCCATTCTGCTGAGGATCTCTTCTTTTTTATCCTAGCACGTACATTGGCTCGATATCGACGCCTCTTAAATTTTTTCTTTTTCTTATTTGATACCTGCCTTTGATTTGCATTTAGATCTGGCTCACTAAAGGAGTCCTCGTTGGTGTCATCTTCTCTCTCGGAGGAGCTATCATCAGTTGATGTGCTCGGTCCTTCCGAATGTTTTGACTCTGAACTTACTCCACTCTCTAATTCATGAGATTCAGAATCCGTTTCACTCTGGGAGTCAGTGTCTGAGTCGTGTTGGTCAAAGTCTTCTATTGAGCTATCGGTGTCACTGTCAGATTGGTCTACAATTGCCTTGCCCTTAGAAGATGCATGTATGGCACTTATCATGTTCAGAGGTGCAATTTGTGGTACCTCTTCCCCCTCTGTGTGACCCAAGTGGTTCCTCTATTTCCCCAGGTATCTATGGTTGCAGCTAGGTGTACCCAGTCTACGTTGTCTGATTCCTTCATGCCCGGTAACACATCCATGTAAGGAGAATCTTGGCCAATGTCTGTATCCTTCTTACAAGTGTAACAATATTGTAGTGGGGCCGAGTGAACTGTGGTGTCAGAGCGATGATCAATAATGGTTTTACTCCCTAAGGGGTGTACCTTACCAGTCACCAAATCCACTCTAAGGACAGAGTCTTGGAATTACAAATAGACATGATTTTTAGACCAATCATGAATCATTTGTGCTTCCCTCATGAATGGTCGTCCTAAAATCATTTCATATGACATAAGGTGTTTAGAGAAATCCATTACAATGAACGTATGTCGTACCTTGTGTCCTAGAACTTTGATCTTAAGATCCTTGAGCATCCCCATAGGTTTGGCTGTGGTACCATTTGCCATCTTTACCACAATGTTAGTAACACTGAGGCGGGGTTTTCCCATGGATTCCCAACAATCTTTTGTAACGATGCTAACTCCCGCACCACCATCAAGAATTCCCTTTATAGTTAATCCCTTGGTAGTGATAGGTAGGGTCGCATTAGACTCGTCGCCTTCAAAATACTGCCCTAATTCGTTAATGGGTACCTCGATCACAGACTCGTGTCCATCTAAGTCAAGTGATTGCACATGATTTTCCTCATCAATCATAATCGAGTCAAGCCTTTTTGGTTGCGCAAACTGCGGTAATCCCGTTTGTAGCTCTCCGTTAAGGAATGCTCGAAGTGCAAAGAATAACTCAGGATCTCCATACAACTTTGCTATGATCGTGGTTCGGACCTCAAAAGACATGAAGTCCACTAGTTTGGCAACATTCATTGGCATTTTGCAGGGTGTAGGTCCTTGACTAGGAACTGGTGAGGATGGAATCTCATATTCCTCAATGGGATCAGGTATTCCTTCATTAAACATCCTTTCCAACAAGAAACGTGTATGCTCACTTTCTGATGTCCCGTCCTCACTCCCTTCTTGGATGATACTAGATATGGCTAACGGTCTATGGTTCATGTGGGGTGGATGAACTTGCGTGGGAAACACTGTGTCATGAATTCTGACATGCATGGGTTCTGGTTCTAGTTTCCTTTGAGTCTCCTCCACTAAACCTCTTAGATGTTTCACCTGCTCAATCTCGTCTACTGGGTTTGGGTACGTCCCAATCTTCTTTTTACGATTCTTCCCTTTTTGCCCCTGCGGTTTATCTTGGGGGTCTTGGATTGGATTTGGAAACACTTGTGGTGTTTTCAGAGGCTCTTTATGGTTTTCTCTTGTTCGGTTTTCATTTGGTTCCATGTTACGGTTTTCTTTGTCGGTCTTTCCCTTTGTGGTATTGGTTCTAGTCTCCATTGTCTCGATTGAATCTGAATCATCCTCGAGGTCATTCATATACACGGGGTCATCTCCTGTTCCTATGTTTGTTTTGGAACTTGGCTTTGAATTTCCCGTATTCTGCGACCTCTTCCTTCGTGTCTTATTTTTCTTTGCTTGGATAACTGACGCGGTATCTCTCTCTTCGAGGATATGGCCTAGCCCTTGAAGCATGGACCGTGTAATCGCATAAGCGGGTGCGACGGGTGGTATTGGCGATGTCACACTAGCAATTTCGACCAAATTTAGGGGTGTGATTTTAGGTGCATTTGGGTTATAGGGGCATTGGGCAATCAAGTCCCCAATCAAGTGATCTATGCCACAACGATTACATGTGAGTATTGGCATTGTAGACGTGCTCCCTTGATTCATTTGCATCTGTGCAGCATTCTTTTGCAGCCTAATAGGGCACTCCGCTGCCCGATGTGGTCCACCACACTCGTAGCATTGAAGAGGTGGCCTCCTAGCCTGGGTGTTGATATTTTGACCTCTGGATGCGAGAGCAGTAGCTTGATAAACCGGCTTGACTTGCCCCCAGCAATCTTCCATGTAGTATATAGGACACTCTTCCAATATATCAAGTCCGTAGGCAATACTAGTGTCTATTTCCTCCTCACAGCCATCTGCATAAGCATTAGATGGCTCGCAACCCACTTGGTTCATAGGGGCGACTCTTGGATGCGGGGGCTGCGGTCCTAGCACAGGAGGTGGTAGCGGTGTAGCTTGTACAACATTTTGAGATCTAGGGACCATGTGTTGCGGTAGTTGCTCAACAGGTGGAGCAGGCATCAATACAGGAGCTCGAGGTGCATCCGTCCAGGCTACAGGTGGTCTATTTGCCATCATACATTTGATCATTAAACAATCCTTAGCTTGGTGACCATACCTACCACATGCGTTGCAAGTTCCATTAAATTTTACTCTAAACGTAGGGCACTCACTAGTGCTATGTGGACCTAAGAAAATGGAACACCATTGTTGCTCCCTTCTTGGATACATGTGACTATTTTGAGGGGCTCGATTATCCTTAAGAGACTCTTGGATTGCCTTGGTGAGGTCTGTCAAGAATGTCTCAAATACCTTTGGCTCATTGGCAATGGGCTTTGCAGTCATGGTTTCATACTCAATGGCTTGTGAGCTAGTGGATCTCGTGTCAGTAGACACCCTCATGCCTGCTATCATCAAGTTGTCCTCTAATTGGATTGCATTGGCAGTGACATCTTCCCAGGTTGTGATACCTCTAATCACTAGTCCATTACAGATTCCTTCATTCCTCAACCCTCGAATGAATCGATCAAGCAGTTGGTTATTGTTGAAGCGCTCATTTACAGGGCAGCGAGAGTTTAAGTGCTTTAGACGACTAATGAAGTCCCTTACTGACTCTCCTTCCTTACGTTCGGCCTTCTGTAGCTGAGATGCTACACCCCAAAGCACACCTTCTCGTATGTACTCCTTTAGAAACAACCTTCGAAGGGTAGGGTAGATTGTTTTCTCGTCCACCCTTAGGGTTCTATACCAATCTCCAGCCTTCCCACTTAATGTCAAGCTTAAGGCATTGCACTTATGTAGTTCGTTGCATTCCCCTAAGAAATCACATACTTGTTCAAACACTTCAATGTGTTTTCTAGCATCTTCGTTCCCATTGAATTTTTGCGTGAGTTTGGCAATTTGTACTGCCTTACTTCTAGGCTCTCTATCAGATGCATGACGCATATTTTCTGCGATAGATCGACCTATGGTTTGAGTAAACACTTTCAAGTCACCTATGTGAGGAGGCAGGGCCGGTGGAGGTACTCTTGGAATCATATGTGGGAGAGGGACGGGTACCGGTCTTGGCATATGTGTGGATGATGCAGGATATGGAACATAACCGGGCATAGGTCCACTCAGATAAGGGCTAGGGAGCGGCACTCGAGGAGCATAAACAAGTGGTACAATTGGAGGTGTGGGGGCCATGTGTGCATAAGGGGCTAGAGGCACATACGGTCGAGGCCCCATATTAGGTACTACGACACTAGGTAGCGGCACTGCGCTAACCGTAGATGTCATCGGTACATTCTCTGTCAGGCCTATCCCTGGAGTGAGCACTGTGTTTTCCTTAATAGAGGGTTGAGCCAAGTTAGGGAAGCTAAAGTTGTCGCTCGGAGGCTCAGATTGCATAGAGACCCCAGGTGAAATGACGTAAGATGGGTCCATGGGACTCATTAGAGGAGTCTCCATTTGTGATAGAGTAGGCTGTTGAGCCTTGCTCGTATCCAAAAATCGGCATGGGGCCAGTTGAGAGTATATTTACCCCTCGGTTTTGCCTTTCTGATTGAATAATGCCATGGATAACATTACAGATCATTTTCTGTTGATCTTCGATGCTCGTGGCACTAGAGGTGGATTGTACAATCTCTATCCATCCTACATGGTAGGCGTGGCCTGAGTGTAGATCCGTCAACACCTCAGTGTGGAGGTCGTATGTCCAATGATCATTAATGAACAATCCTTCTAGAGTCGACGTGTTAACGGTTTCTTGTGAGGTAGAAGCAATGTTGCTCCCCGTGGTTTTACTTGTCACCAACGGTACTCTAGAGGGAACTTCTGAAGGAGGCAGCTCAACAGGGCCTTCTTGGTAAGAAGTTGGCAGGATATCCACATGGACACTCTTTGGGGGTGTGGGGTCCACGTGCGATGTGAAAGGAGAGTCCACTTCCCCACCCCCTTCGTGTTTTTCATTTGCATCAGGTTCCGAGCGAGTAGCTCTACCTAATGTTTCCATGAAACGGCTAAACATACTAGTACTAGGCTGTGGAGCTTCGGGAGGTGCATGGCCTTCTCTCTCAGTGTTTTGGGTAGGGTATGCTTCCATGATTTCTGAGTCGGAGGAGGAATCACTAGCGGCTATTTTAGGGTCTTGGGTGGTGCTACCTTGTGTCCCCGCTGAGGGTCTAGAGCCTATCGTGGATGGGTAATGGGTGTCCCTATGAACAGAGACACCCTCAATATGCTCGTGTTCTAGCACCCGCCCAGAGCGTAAGTGCATGTGCTTTTGATACCCTAAGGTGTCAAAAAGCTGCTCTAGGAGGCCTTGTGACTAGTTTTTTGTTTGTTTTTTTGCTAGATTTTTTAGAGCGTGTCGTGGAATGGGCCGTGTGATAGCTCGAAACGAGCGTATCGCTAGGAGGGATGCGCTGTGCTTTACAGCCCACCGTTTGGTTCTATTTTGCTCCAAAAAAGCCCGAAACAGTCTTTTCCTAGCTGGAGAACTAGGCTCCAAATAGCAAGTCTAAGGGTGCAAGTGGGAAGAGAAGGGAGGAGAGTGGAGGACTTGCCCAACATGCTCTCATTCCCTCTTGAGGGGGTAGGGTATATATATAAGAGTGAGTCTAGCATATATCAGAGGACTGAGGACTGAGGCCTGGGCCTGGGCTTGGGCTTGGGCAAATGATCCCGAGCCCGATCAAAATTTTAGTGATCCCCCCAGTCACTCACACTTAAATATTTTCGATTTTTTCCCGTCCGTTTTTATAACCTCCCCCTCACTCACGTTTTTCTTTTTAGATTTTTTTATATTTTTTTTATTTTTTTTAAATTTTTCGATTTTTTTAATTATATATATATATTTTTGGATATTATTTGGTACGCGTTTAGGGGCGCGTTGACCTCACCTAACTATTTACTGTCCCACCTACCTACTGACCTGCTAATCAGTGGTTCACCTAATTACTAACCTACTTAATTAACTAACTGTGCGCCTAACTGTGCACAAACCAGAAAACATAGAAAATGCAAAAAATTAAAACTTGACAGAACTGTGCAGTGCAAACCAGAAAATGCAGAAAACACAGAAACGCAAGAAATGCTAATAGTGTAAGCTGAAATCTGAGCTTAATAGAACTAGCAAAACAGAGCTTAACAGAACACAGAAAACTTGAATGCAGTCAACAACATTGTGTCTTTCTCTACTGTTTTTGCATAACAACAATAATCAAACTTAAGCCGCACCTTTCCTACATAAAAAATAGCTTCAATACAATTTACAGGTCGCCATTGGAGCTTCACGCGCAGCAGCTCCCCGACAGTGGCGCCAAAAGTGTCACGGCTAGGGACTTGCTACGCGCCGTGTGCGAGCCACAAAGGCTCCTAGCACACAGTCATACAACAGACAAGCTCACAAGGAAGAATGGTGTGTCACTCACCTTCCTACGTAGTTGCGAATAAAGGATTCCCGCGCCGCGAAGAAGAGGGAGACGCCGCTACGCCGCGCTCAACCGCCTCGCCGCCGTCGTGCCACCGCAACGCTCGATCACACACACACTCTCACACTCTCTCTCTCTCTCTCTCTCTCTCTCTCTCTCTCTCTCTCTCTCTCTCTCTCTCTCTCTCTCCCTCACACACACACGTACACACACACACACACAAAGAGATGGTGAAGGAGAAGGTGGAGATGGAGCAAGAGCAGCTTCTATTGCACAATGAGAGAATGAGTAAAAATTAGGTTTAGTGGCTTTTATATGAGCTCACCCCATTCACACTTGGGCGCCCATAATTAGCCAACTAACTCCTTGAATATTCCAGTTAGAGTGCGCCTGTCATCGACGATCACCCTTACCCTGTTCTTATTGGTCCGACAAGCCCGGTACCTGACTTTAAACAATACAACGTTTATAGATCATAGGGTGTCCGTGTGCCGTGAGGGTTAACAGATAGATATGGAATTAAAAAGGTAGCAAATATGAGAGGGTAGCACGATGGAACATTGGTTTTCCTGTTGTAGTCCACTCAAGGTGCATAGGTGGAAGCAAAAAAGAGTGTGTAATGCATATGTCCAATGGTGGGACATCCTATTTATGCATACACAAAAATGCATGGAAAGCAATATGTTGTGCATGAAGGATTTTGAGGGGTTCTTCAGAAAGATGGTGTAGCTATAAAAGCATATGTCATGGCTTTGCAAGTTGGCACCCCTTTAAGAATGGTTTTCATTGACAAGGATATGTACTCTCATCTTACAGTGCACTGTGCGTGAGTGTTGGATTCTACAACACTCCACCATGATTAAGTTAATAGACTTTGACTCTTATGCTCATCTCATCCAGCATGAGCGACACAACTTAGATATGCTCAACTCTACTAGCTTGAGCGTAACTACCACTCTTAGCACAGAGTTTAATTACGACTTGAAGCTTTGGGATAATGCCTTGCTCATTTTATGGATTAGCAGCTTGACTCTGACTATGCCAAGGAGTGTTTTTTGCACCCTGATGACTTGACCATTTACAGTCTTGTGCTTACTACAAACATTTCTTCAGGTAAAAGTAAGCTTGAATCCTCAAAAAGTGGATTAGTGAAGGACCAAGTTGGCATTGAAGGTTTCTTTTTCCATACCTGTTTTATCATCTTTGAATCTGCATTTGCATTGTTTGGGTGGTCCTTCTTTGACTGTAAAGACTCCATTATCTATTTGATTCTCCAATTAGGCATGTTGATAGGAGTCTTTGATGTTGTTGTAGGCCTCTGTTCACTGTCGAAATTTGACTTTTGAAAGGAGCATTGGAAAACTTAGGAATCCAAATCTCTTAATGACCTTTGTATCTCCTTTGTTAACTTTGCTTCGCTTTAGGTCTTGTTGAGTTCTTAAGATCTTTATGCAAGTCTAATGTAGTTGTAGCTGGCTTGTGGTTGACTGGTAGCCAAATCTTTGTATAACCTGTGTAGAATCCTTATCTAAGAGGAAGATTCTTTGAGATATGTCTCTATTTTGTATCCTCTTGAGAGTTGTGGTAGAATTTAGCATGTTTCAATGTTGTTTTGTTGTATACCTACTTCTTAAGTATCATAGAATATTGTTGAGGTTGATACCTGGTGGTCCTTCTTTCTTGGGAGGGACTTGATGTTACTTCATATGCCTTAACCTGCGGTTTTGGTACCCATATATGTCTATTACCTCCATAGTATCCTTGTTCTTTTAAGCTCCATTGTGATGCTATCCATACCATGATTTTGTCTTTCTACGTTGATCTCCCATCCTTAATCAAAATTGGATCATTGACTTTGACCAAATTTGTTTGAACAAACACTTGCTTGATTTTCCTTTGCTTTCTTGAGTACTTTGGTTGAAATATATTTGCTTTTTTGGTTTCAATTCGGTCAGGATTTGACTTGAAGTTTTGAAAGCCTCACTTGCTTGAAGAAACTGATCCATGAGGGATCTTTGATGTAGAGGCATATGGTGTCACACCTTCTTTGCTTATGATGGAGGGTCCACTTTAGCTTTAACTTTGTCTGCAAGATTTGTCTTTGCTTCTTGTGACTTTTGCAACTCTGAATCTAGCATTAACGATACCTGTAAATTTTGTTGGCTTCCTCTTGAAGAAGAGAGTATTAGCATTGTATCTTCTTTGTAGGCCTTGTGTTGGTGTAACCACCACTGATGTCCAAGGATTACATCTACAAGCATTTCCTTTAAAGGATTCACCTGAAACTTTACTTGCTCTTCATGATGTTGGATGCTAAGAGTAGCAACCATTTCTTTTTTACTTGTAGCCTTACCCATGATTTCTCTACTATATGGCTAGTCTTGAGTAATCTCTAGAATGCTATGAATGTTGTCTACAACCATATTGCACTTTGCTTCGTTATCCAGTAGAGCATTGCATCTGACACTTGCTCCTTTTGTACTGCTGAGAACTATAGCTATTCTTGTTGTTGGTTCTATTGAAGATCTTTGTCCAGCTTTTGCCATGGTCTCATCTTGATCTAGCTGTATCTCTATGGATGGTGGCTTGAGACTTTGTTTTTCAATCAGATTTTCTTCACCTGATTTAGCTGACAATGTCTAGATTTGTGGACTTCCCATAGATTCTTGGTTGTCTCCAACTGGCATTCTCTGCTCTTTTTGATTTGCACTTGTTGTTGCCTGATCTGCTTTAAGCTCTTCTAAATTTCTATTCAATGGATATGAATCGTCTTCAATAAGATCTGCTTTGATATAAGTCTCCATTTTAATTGTGCTTGAGGACCTTGTGATGTCGTCCGCGGGTGACCAGTCTTGGTCTTCAATCTTTGTTGTCTCTAAAGACTGCATCTTCATTGAATTTTGTATCTTTTGGACCATTGGCATTCCCATTACGATTTTGTTTGGCACATATCCTTTACTATGATCACATGGAATTGAGCCTTGCATTCTGCTCGTTTGTCTCCAGATATGCTCACAAATCCAGGAGCATCTTCTAGCTATGGTTGGCCACATCTTTTCCAAGTGCAAAAGGACATGAGGCTCTTGTCTAAATGTTTGCAATTGTTGAGCATTTTCCACCTGCATCTAGATAACCCTTGATCTTAATAGATCCACTGTACTTTTTGGTAGAATCTGTCTCTTTGGAGGAGATTTTGGTGGTGACCTTTGTGTAGCTTTTTGGACTTTAGCTTTCATTGATTTTGTATTTTCTATCACCTGTTCTGGAAACCTGAGGCTTTGCATCATCTTTAGATAGTCTTTGACTTCAATCGGGCCATCCATAGGGGTTTGTACAAGATCATGAACTGGTTGGTATTCATTGCCATTTTCATGTTGATATGCATATGTGAGCTTGGTCACATGTAACTATTTGAACACTATTGGACTTGTCGGCTTTTGACTCTGACATGTGGAGATCATCTGAAACTTTTGTCCTTGATGATCTTCATAGGCATTTGTATGCAGATTTTGAGAGAACCTGCGTCAATTGGAAACTTTCAACAACCATATCATCTTTCAATGGTTTCTACTTTGAAGGAGTTTGTTGGTTAGAGGCTCTAGGGTTTCTAATTGATATTGCGATTCCTGGTACATAAGCTGAGCTTGATGGATTTACAGCTCCCCCCTTCCTAGGGTCATCACTATAGCCTGCTTCATTGTGAGAGCTTAAAACTGTTTGGCTCCGGTTGAGTCTCACCTTTTGGGATTGTGTAGGCACACTTTGGGTACATTGTTGATGTTTGGCATCTGTAAACCTTCTACATAGTTTTCTATGTATCTCCTTGAAACAACATGACAAATTATTCCCCAAGTCAAGCTGTGTAGATAGCATCATCTTTGCCCTAGTATTGTCTATCCCATGGGTCTCTTATGATATGAGCTTCTGTGGTTTCAGGACCCAAGGCATCATAGATGCTAGACTCTCATCTATATCTATGACGATTTTGATCAAAGCATGTGCTCGTTTGGTCACAACGTCCAAGCTTGATTTTCAATGGAGGAGAGTTTGGCTTTGTACAGATTTTTGGGTTCACCCAGGTAATATCCTTCTGCTCTAGAGAGGATGGGCTATAATAGATTCTTTTCTCTAAAATGAACCATCCTTTTTTATCTATCACTGGACGCACTTCTATGAACTGGTATGTGGGTTGTTCAAACACTGGTTGATCCTTTTTGTACAGTTTCCCTTTTTGATCTAGATAGTGTGCATATGAACTATGTGTTTCATACAAAGCTAACATCATTCTGTTTGATGTGTTCCTTAGACTCATGAATGATTGCACACTTGTGGTAGTGGATGCAGAATCATTTGCAAACCTAACAGTCTTTTCAACCTTCAGTGATATTTGGACACCTTGACCAAATTCATGCACGAATTTGTTGTTCAAAGAATCAATTCTAAGCTTTTCACGTGCCAATGTATCTTTATGCTGCTTTTGAATTTGCAATGCTTTTAGTGGTGCTTCTAATGGTAATGCATAATCATCTAATTGCATTAAAAGTGACGAATTAAATGCACTAACATCCAGATTTGCCTTTCCATTTTTTATGTACCTTGCTTGGCAATTGATGTGTCCTTGTTGTCTAGATTTCTTGGACAATCTTCAAAAAAATTTCCACCTTTTTGTCCACAATCTGAGCAATATGCCATGACTGGTGGTATTTCATCTGGTTCTATCATGTCAAGCTCTATTTGAGGAGTTTCTGATTCTATGCTGGCCAAGTTGTTGGCATCTTTTTTTAAAACACTAAGCATCAAGCTGACTGCTCTGTCTTGACCTTTGTATTGTCTTTGGCTTGGTTCTCCAATTAGACTGTTTTCAATTGGTTGATCTGTTGGATCTTTCAATTTTGGTTCTTGACTATAGATCTGACCATTGTAATCCATGTACAATGACCCTGATTGCATATGCACCAAATGTATGTTTTGCTGACTTGTGCAGATTCTTGGATAAACACTTGGGTTGACTTTCTGAACTTCTATCTGCACTTCATCTTTGAGCTTGCAATACCTGGCTCCACTAAAGACTGTGAACATCTGGGAGTTCTCTAAATCTGGCTTTACTCTGATCAATAGGATCTTGACTCCTGTGCTGCTTTTGCTATTTATAAGAACCTATGGCCTTCCGGACTGTATACAAAATCTTATCTCTAATGTAGCCATATAGTTGTAAAATCTGCTCTTTTGCACTTGTACCTGTGTTGCCGCTGCTACTGGCTTGCTCTACTGTACTTGAACTCTCAACTCAAGATAAAACCATGTCGACTGGTTTTGTAAAAACTGTCTCCTAGCAGATTTTGATATTGATTAGCAAAAAAAAAATTCTACTCGGGTTTTATAAGACTGCTTTTGCCAAAGTACTTTTGGCAGTTGATTGCTCTTAGACTCACAAGAGTTGATCAACTCTAGCTCGAAAGTGTCAAAATTGATTGTAATTTTGATTCAATGAAAATATGGGCTTTGAATAGCCTAATCTATAATTCAATGTGATTTTTTCCCCGGTTCATCTGACTGAGTCGAATAGGAAGACATTACATGTGTTGAGTCAAAATAAGTGGCTAGGAGTTCTTCAAAGACAGTTCCCAATTGATCACCTTGATTCACACTCTCTTCAATGGATACCCTACTAGCGGTCTCTCCAAATATGCCTTGATTTGCTAGTATATGACCAGATCTAAGGTTCATATAGACTTGTGAAGCTCTGGATAGAGTACTTACCGGTGGATTGGATTGTTATCCATTTTTCCACTTGACTTGAATTCAGCTCCTGTCAAGATCCCAATTCTTTGCCTGCAACCTGGTTCTTCAATCTGAGCTAAGTGAGTCAGCAAATGAGAATTCCAAATTCTATCCTTATAAAGAGCTAAAGGACTAATCTGCAACCTGAAAACCGAGTTATCATGTATTAATTTTGATCCAATGGAATCCAAACTTGACCAGTGACCCTTGTATTATGTTGCTCTAACACTATACAAGCTCAAAAGTCCAAAATCTTGTTTCTGGGGCTCAAAAGTAAATAATCGTGATTATTTATTTTTCTCAATTTTTTGCACTTTTTAGCTGTTTTGCCAAGTATTCAACTTGTTAAGGTCTCTGGATAAGTTTCACCGAGTTTGAACAAAATTTGTTCAAGTTATCAACTGTTTACTGTCCACGGATTCTTGTTCCAAGAATCAGGCCTAAGTCTCAATATTGTGATCCAAATTTCACTGAATTTGATATGTAGAGTCTATATGCTTGACCTTGTGGTATACTCAAATGTGCAAAATTGTCCAATTTTGTAGCAGAAGTAAATAATCACGATTATTTACTACTGGAATTTTTTTGCAACTTTTTGCCAAAATGTTGATACAAACTGGTTAAGCAACACGCTCCACTTTAGCAGTTAGTGGTGGTCACTCATGACACTAGTAGATGTTCTCCCACATAAAATGATCAGTTTAATATGAGAAAATCATTTGGGTTGCTTAGATATTAGATTTTATGACACTAGATATAAAACCAATATGTCACGTGCGTTCAAGGACTATTTATAAAACCCCTAAGCTATGAATTTTCACCAATAAAAGGGAACCTTTTTCGATTTAATCTCTAAAATAAATTTCAAGATCATTTTCTCAATACCCTTCCGTATGTGAAGATATGAGAAGATGTAGAATAAAAATAATCCCCACATTTGAATCCACGTGATATACTTTCCTTAATCTTTTGAAAAGATTCTTTGAGGTCTCCACTATACTCATCAGCAACAAATATCTTCCCAAGTGTCTTGACTATCAATGGGAGCTCGGATCTTCCTTCTATTACCTCGTAGGGTGCCTTTCGTCTAGAAGCACTCACTATGTTATTGTATGCATACTCTACTATGGGTGAGTAGTTTTTCCATTGATCTCTTTGATCTACTTTCGTAACATAGGCTTTTAGTAGAAAAATTATGGTTGAATTTTCTATCTCACTTTGGCCATCCATTTGTGGGTGATAGGCCAAAGAAAAATTCAACTTAGTACCGAGATTCTCAAAGAGACCTTTTCAAAAATTTCTTGTCATTCTTGGATCTCTATCAGATACTATAGATGTCGCCAGTAAGACATGGTATTTAACGACCTTTGAGATAAAGAGGGTTGTCATATGGTGTGCTTTAGTAGTCTTCTTGATCGGTATAAAATGTGTTTGCTTGCTAAACTATCTACTATGGTCCATATTCCTGTATTCTCATGTATGAATTTTGGCAATCCAAAGATATAATCCATGGATATAATCTCCCATGGGAATCAGATATAGGCAATGGATAAAGCAAGCCAGGTGCTTCCTTCTATCATACTTTGCCTTTTCACATACAATGCATTTGTGAACATAGTCCAATATGTGTTCCTTCATTGTTGACCAATAAAAGTACATCTCTACTTCTTTGAGAGTATCTTCAATCCCTCTATGCCCCACATAAGGTGGAACATGAGATTCGTACATAACCTTTTCACAAAAACTATGTGTAATGCATAACCCATTTCCATAGAGAAGATAACCATCTTGCACATTGTATGGTTTCTCTTTCTTTCCTAGTGCAATGGATACCATTAAATCTTTGAATTCTAGATCCATAGCATACTCATCTATCATAGAGGATAGATCATTGTGAGTAGCTATTGATACAGCATTCACCTTTGGTCTTTGTGAAAGCGCATAAGGCACTTGATTGTGCTTACTAGCTATGTGAGCAATATGAAAGTTACACTGTGAAAGATTGTTTTTCCACCACATAGTTTATAACTTAATCTAGTTTGCATCAAAAAGCATTAAGACTTTGATGATCTGTGCGCAAAATAAATGGAGTGCCTGGGAGAAAATGCTTTCATGCATCTGAGACATAAAAGATAGCTAACAACTCTTTTTCATAGATGCCTAGATTATTTTCTTGGTCATCCAATCTCCTACTTTTGCATGCTATGGCATGCACATCTTGAAGCAAAACATCTCCAAAGAATTTTCCACAAGCATCACAACCTCAAAAGGCTTTGAAAGGTTTGGTAATATTAACACTAGTTGAGAGATAAGCTTCATTTTAAGATTTTCAAAAGATTCATTGTCTTTTGTAGTCCATAAAAATTTAATGTTAATTTTTGTTAAATCATAAAATGGCCTTGCTATGAATGAGAAAGTTTGTATGAAGAATCGATAGTATGCACAAATTCCTACAAAGTTTCTCCATTCATGTAGATTCGTTACGATATAGGCCATCCTTTTATTACCTCCAACTTTTCAAGGTCCATCCAGATCCCTGATTTGAAAATAATATGACCTAAATATTGAGTCTCTTATAAGAAAACTCACTTTTCTTGTTGTGAATATAAATCTTATTGTCTCTCAAAATTTGAAATATGTTAGCAGGTCGCCGTGACGGACGTCTGCAGCATAGCTCTTTTGTACTAACATAATGTCAATATGCAAGGAAGCGACTCGGGATGGGGCACGGAGATTTAATGAGAGTGTCAATCTCATCAAAGTGAACTCAAGGGCTACTCGTTCTATGACAAAAGCAAATCAATTACTTCCTAGTCAAATAATCAGTATGCATCCAATCTCACCACGTAACGACATCACGTCTTTTTGGTATCCAAACGAATCTGGAATACCATGAAACTTAAGAAGAGGTATCACAACACTTATGGGCTAAATCCTACCAAGTTCTGTCACCATCTGGGAAGGTACATAGATCACGATCCATCACAAAAAATGTGCAAAAAACTGAAACAGAAGTACTTGGAAAGATCTTCCTTAAGCATAGAAACACTTATCCATGGTCAAAACATCAAAAAACAACCATTTTAACCTCCAAATCAATGCATTTAGCTCACAAACAATACGTCGCAAACCACAGCAGAATTGGAAATGATTACACTTAGATTGTAGAGCAAAAAACAAGGAACACAATGTGCTATTCGGAATAGAATTCTGATTACCAGCTCAGGAGAAAAGAAGATTACAAGTTGTAGTCACAAGAAGCCTCCACAGTGCACGTTTTTTACTTCCTCCAGCTAATGACTTCTTTTCTCAAAACTAAGGGTTTTGACTTTAAAAGTTAGGGGGCTTTCCCATGGCCATCCGGCCTCTTACAAGGGTGTAGACTCAAAGAAATAAAGAGAGTATTGTCTAATCACATCATGATTACAACTCATCTTAGGTTGAATTACATGGTTTTTTTCAAAAAAATAGAGTGTCCACAGGGTTTGGTGTGCATACACCTGTATGTGCCTATATCCACCAAACATTCCCCCCTTCCTATTCATTGCACGTCCTCGTGCAAGCTGTCTCTGAGTGAGTTTACTTTACTATCTTCTTTCGAGCATTGCAGTGAGATTTCTAAATTTCTGAGCTCTTTCTTTAATCTCGACTTTGGTTGCTAGCTCTTTGAAGGGATTATTGTTGATGGTACTTTGGTAGGCGATGTGGCGGGCTGGCAGATCTTTCATCATTGGATTGAATATGGAAGAGTCCACTTCGAAGAAACCTGTCATGAAAGCTTCCTTGAAGGTTTGCATGTAATGAGAGGACAGAAAAATGACTCTTGCATATAATCCCATGATAACATTTCTGCTAGGGATTTCTATCTCCATATTCCAGCAAATACCCCACGTACCCTTGACAAAAACTTGCCAGGGATGCTCTGCTGCTTCAATGTCTCTGAAAGTTGTAATGCACATGATGAGCATTTGGAAATATTTACAAGCATCTGACAAGCGAGATCTAGAATCTCTTTCATCATATTGATTATCCTTTTAGAGTTTGCACCATGTAATGCTCGGATGGGGGGTTGTTATTAAGCGGTTTTGTGATTACCGGGTAGTTCAGCACTGTTGGTATTGTGCTGCTCCGCTCCCATGACAAGAAAATGAGTAAAGGAATGTTGATCAAGAGTATTTGAATCCTGCATGGTTAATCAGTAGTTATAAGGGCTTGCTAACAAGCCAATTTATAAGCTGAAAGTGTGCCAGATGTGGCTCTAAGGGCCAAAAGATGTCTTGGTAATACCAAATAGTGAGTGTGCGTAATGTGGTCATAGCTGGGGTTTTATTAATCCAAGTTGAAGTACTCAAAAATCTCTACATGCATGTCTTTACGGCCTGTCAATCGGAGCTGCGGATAAGAAGTTATGGCAGCTTAAAATTTAAGTCGGTAGTAGCAGATCCGTACAGGATTGGGCAATTGCAGTTGAGGGGACAAGAATGAAATGAATGCATCGCACTGAAGTGCTCACTTTGTGGAGCGTGTCGTTCTTTTCAAATCAATGATTGGATTTACGGTTGTCAAGTTATTGACCATTTAAGATTTATCGTGGGCCGGGTCCGCACTAGTCCGGTCCACTTGGTTGGAGTTCCATCTCGAAGTTTTGTCTTTCGTCTGCGTTTTGGAATGCAATCATCGCGTGGAAAGGCCAACACTACTGCTGCTTGCTGGAGAAAACTAAGTTGTTGAGCAATGCGAGGGCAATGCTTGGTCAAAGTGTATACTAAATGTGATGCTATTTTATGAAAGCACAAAAAGTGCTTGAAGAGCTTTGTGTTCGGAATGTAATCACTTGGAATGCATTGACAGTGGGATTTACCCCAAGGTGAGAGAATCCTTGATGAGATTATTGGATGGGGCTGCTAAAGAAAGTTGTTGAGCTTGGTGATGCTTTAGTCGATATGTATGCCAAATGGGGTTCCCTTTAAGTGTCAAAAAGAAGCCAAGGGGCAAGGCCGCCCAAGGGAATGGCCAAAAGGCCGCCGGAGGTCACCCTATATTAATAGGGGAGTGAATGAATGTGAAGCCAATGGGGAAATGAGGAGCCAGGGCATGGTGGTAGCGAGAAAGAAGTTGCGAAGGCTTTGAGGCGGATGTAGCGTCCACTAGGAAGCTCGGAAGAGAGCGTTCCTGAAACGAAATGTGCTCTGCGTGCCATGGCGACCATTTTTGGTTCCAGCCCTGCTGCATTCCATGCACTTGAAATCCCACCCTACTATGTCATCAAGAGGCCCTTCCCATTAGCAATATCGCTAATGGGATGGCCGAAAATAGGTTTTTCGCCATGCACTATATAGAAATAATGTCGTGAGATTTGGGGGGGGGGGGGGGGATTTCTTCTTGCTCTCCTCATCATCTTGAGGTCCTTCCTCTCTCCGGGAGAGGAGGAAAAGGCTCCTAATCTCTCACTAAAACTTCTTAACCCCTCTAAGCCGGACCACTTACACTAATTAAGCTAAGCCTAATCCTTAAGCCAAGCCTAATTCAAGATACTCAAAGGCCTCTTGAGCTCTAATCCTCAATCATAAGCCAAAGCCCTTTCTCTCTTAAGCCAAAACTCTCATTTAACCTCAAGATTAAGCCCTTAAGCTCCCATTAACCTACTCTTAACCTCATATGCCATTCAAGACTAATCTCTGAAAGCGATAAGCCAAGCTCTCAAAAATCAAGCCTAATCTCTCAGTTCTCATAAGCCAAGCTTGATTTTTAAATCTCTCGAGCTAGTTCTCGGAAGGCATGCAACCAAGGAGAATGGAGGTCGAATCTTGAGAAGAAGCTTGTCAAGGATTAAAGCAAGTAAGAAATTGAAGCCTGCAGGATCCACGGAGCTGAGCCGATGCCTAATCTCTTCAACCGAGCCAAGCCTAAGCAAAGGTAATCTTAATCTCATTGAGCTTAGCCTAATCTCGAGCTTCTAATTCTAAGCCTTATCCCTTTAAGCCAAGTCAAAGCTTTTAAGCATTGATTAGCCATTCAATATCTCGAGCTCAACCTCCACTAGCCATCCTAATCCTATTCTAAGCATTCAAACCAAACCAAGCTTAAGCGGATCACGATAAGCTTCTTAATTGAATCCTAATCTCTATATTCTTAATCTCTGAGCCTAATCTTAAACCATTAGCCGAGCCTAAACCCATTCAATTCTGGAAGACAAACCAGATGGCCATTGGAAGAGGAAATTCCTAAGCCATGAGGGGAAGAAGCAGAAGGCAGAGTTAAGCTGGTCATTTTCACTTTTCTTGATTAACACCTGGATTAAGCCAGGTTTCATCTTGTAAGGAGCATTAAGCCCCCATAAGTAATTGATTAATCATGGATTCTGTCGATTAATTGGAATTAGGCAAACTGTCTATTTTGAATACTATTGTCATGAATTGTGTCATCTACACGTTTTTTTCCGCACCTCTCACAGCCAGGGGCCCGGTGCCTTCCTGGCTCACCTTTCACACAATTATCCCCGGACATTCTTGGTGAACCCGACGCAAAAAGAGCCAGGGTGGGAGGTCAGGATGGATATTCCAACAGAATTGAAGCAGTTTATTGAAGATTACAACCTGAATAGTTTTGATAAAAATCTAGCAGCACCAGATCTGCCAAAAATGTTGGGCTTAGTTAAGGGATGCTTTCAAGAAGTAAAATCTATGAAGATGAAAAAGCATCTTGATGATGCAGTGGAGATGGCACTTGATGTCGTACATGAACAATATGGAATTTTTCAAGGACATGATCCAGATGGACTCCTTGCATGCTATCAAGCTGATATGAAGAGCCGAGGAATTCCAGAAGATTGGATGATTTCAACATTTGAAGAAGTGGTAACCTCTAAGTTTAAAGCTACGGTCCGAGAACTGGCAGAGACATACCCCACACAGTGGGACTATTTTGCAGATGGTGTTGTTTATGAAAGCTCAAGAATTATCGAGTTAGCAATGAAGGATATTAATGAACGAAGCAAGATTGTTTTCTATAAAGAAGAAGGGGATCATATGCAGTTCCTTAATTAAATTTCGTGCTGCTCCGCTCCCATGACAAGAAAATGAGCAAAGGAAGTGCTCACTTTGTGGAGCGCGTCGGTCTTTTCAGATCAATGATTGGATTTACGGTTGTCAAGTTATTGACAACCGTAAATCCAAAGAAGAAGGGGATCATATGCAGTTCCTTAATTAAATTTCGTGTTGCTCCGCTCCCATGACAAGAAAATGAGCAAAGGAAGTGCTCACTTTGTGGAGCGCGTCGGTCTTTTCAGATCAATGATTGGATTTACGGTTGTCAAGTTATTGACTATTTAGGATTTACGGGGGGTCGGGTTCGCACTAGTCCGGTCCACTTGGTTGGAGTGCCATCTCGAAGTTTTGTCTTTCATCCGGGTTTTGGAATGCAATCTTTGCATGGAAATGCCAACACTGCTGCTGCTTGCTAGAGAAAACTGAGTTGCTAGGCAATGCTTGGCTGAAGTGTATACTAAATGTGATGCTGTTTTACGTGCTTGAAGAGCTTCGTGTTTGGAATGTGATCACTTGGAATGCATTGACTGTGGGATTTACCCCAAGGTGAGAGAATCCTTGATGAGATTGTTGGACGGGGCTGCTAAAGAAAGTTGTTGAGCTTGGTGATGCTTTAGTCGATATGTATGCCAAATGGGGTTCCCTTTAAGTGTCAAAAAGAAGCCAAGGGGCAAGGCCACCCAAGGTAATGGCCAAAAGGCCGCCCGAGGTCACCCTAAATTAATAGGGGAGTGAATGAATGTGAAGCTAATGGGGAAATGAGGAGCCAGGGCATGGCAGCAGCGAGAAAGAAGTTGAGCAAGCTTTGAGGAGAATGTAGCGTCCACTAGGAAGCTCGGATGAGAGCGTTCCTGAAACAAAATTTGATCTACGTGCCATGGCGACCATTTTTTGTTCTAGCCCTACTACGTTCCACACACTTGAAACCCCGCCTTGCCACATCATCAAGAGGCCCTTCCCATTAGCGATATCACTAATGGGATGGCCGAAAATAGGTTTTTTCGCCATGCACTATGTAGAAAGAATGTCTGAGATTTGGAGGGGGGGGGGGGGGTTCTTCTTGCTCTCCTCATCATATTGAGGTCCTTCCTCTCTCCGGGAGAGGAGGAAAAGGCTCCTAATCTCTCACTAAAACTTCTTAACCCCTCTAAGCCGGACCACTTACACTAATTAAGCTAAGCCTAATCCTTAGCCAAGCCTAATTCAAGATACTCAAAGGCCTCTTGAGCTCTAATCCTCAATCATAAGCCAAAGCCCTTTCTCTCTTAAGCAAAAACTCTCATTTAACCTCAAGATTAATCCATTAAGCTCCCATTAACCTACTCTTAACCTCATATGCCATTCAAGCCTAATCTCTGAAAGCGATAAGCCAAGCTCTCAAAAATCAAGCCTAATCTCTCAGTTCTCATAAGCCAAGCTTGATTTTTAAATCTCTCGAGCTAGTTCTCGGAAGGCATGCAACCAAGGAGAATGGAGGTCGAATCTTGAGAAGAAGCTTGTCAAGGATTAAAGCAAGTAATAAATTGAAGCCTGCAGGATCCACAGAGCTGAGCCGATGCCTAATCTCTTGAACTGAGCCAAGCCTAAGCAAAGGTAATCTTAATCTCATTGATCTTAGCCTAGTCTCGAGCTTCTAATTCTAAGCCTAATCCCTTTAAGCCAAGTCAAAGCTTTTAAGCATTGATTAGCCATTCAATATCTCGAGCTCAACCTCCACTAGCCATCCTAATCCTATTCTAAGCATTCAAACCAAACCAAGCTTAAGCGGATCACGATAAGCTTCTTAATTGAAGCCTAATCTCTATATTCTTAATCTCTGAGCCTAATCTTAAACCATTAGCCGAGCCTAAACCCATTCAATTCTGGAAGACAAACCAGATGGCCATTGGAAGAGGAAATTCCTAAGCCATGAGGGGAAGAAGCAGAAGGCAGAGTTAAGCTGGTCATTTTCACTTTTCTTGATTAACACCTGGATTAAGCCAGGTTTCATCTTGTAAGGAGCATTAAGCCCCCATAAGTAATTGATTAATCATGGATTCTGTCGATTAATTGGAATTAGGCAAACTGTCTATTTTGAATACTATTGTCATGAATTGTGTCAGCTACACCTTTTTTTCCGCACCTCTCACAGCCAGGGGCCCGGTGCCTTCCTGGCTCACCTTTCACACAATTATCCCCGGACATTCTTGGTGAACCCGACGCAAAAAGAGCCAGGGTGGGAGGTCAGGATGGATATTCCAACAGAATTGAAGCAGTTTATTGAAGATTACAACCTGAATAGTTTTGATAAAAATCTAGCAGCACCAGATCTGCCAAAAATGTTGGGCTTAGTTAAGGGATGCTTTCAAGAAGTAAAATCTATGAAGATGAAAAAGCATCTTGATGATGCAGTGGAGATGGCACTTGATGTCGTACATGAACAATATGGAATTTTTCAAGGACATGATCCAGATGGACTCCTTGCATGCTATCAAGCTGATATGAAGAGCCGAGGAATTCCAGAAGATTGGATGATTTCAACATTTGAAGAAGTGGTAACCTCTAAGTTTAAAGCTACGGTCCGAGAACTGGCAGAGACATCCCCCACACAGTGGGACTATTTTGCAGATGGTGTTGTTTATGAAAGCTCAAGAATTATCGAGTTAGCAATGAAGGATATTAATGAACGAAGCAAGATTGTTTTCTATAAAGAAGAAGGGGATCATATGCAGTTCCTTAATTAAATTTCGTGCTGCTCCGCTCCCATGACAAGAAAATGAGCAAAGGAAGTGCTCACTTTGTGGAGCGCGTCGGTCTTTTCAGATCAATGATTGGATTTACGGTTGTCAAGTTATTGACAACTGTAAATCCAAAGAAGAAGGGGATCATATGCAGTTCCTTAATTAAATTTCGTGTTGCTCCGCTCCCATGACAAGAAAATGAGCAAAGGAAGTGCTCACTTTGTGGAGCGCGTCGGTCTTTTCAGATCAATGATTGGATTTACGGTTGTCAAGTTATTGACTATTTAGGATTTACGGGGGGTCGGGTTCGCACTAGTCCGGTCCACTTGGTTGGAGTGCCATCTCGAAGTTTTGTCTTTCATCCGGGTTTTGGAATGCAATCTTTGCATGGAAATGCCAACACTGCTGCTGCTTGCTAGAGAAAACTGAGTTGCTAGGCAATGCTTGGCTGAAGTGTATACTAAATGTGATGCTGTTTTACGTGCTTGAAGAGCTTCGTGTTTGGAATGTGATCACTTGGAATGCATTGACTGTGGGATTTACCCCAAGGTGAGAGAATCCTTGATGAGATTGTTGGACGGGGCTGCTAAAGAAAGTTGTTGAGCTTGGTGATGCTTTAGTCGATATGTATGCCAAATGGGGTTCCCTTTAAGTGTCAAAAAGAAGCCAAGGGGCAAGGCCACCCAAGGTAATGGCCAAAAGGCCGCCCGAGGTCACCCTAAATTAATAGGGGAGTGAATGAATGTGAAGCTAATGGGGAAATGAGGAGCCAGGGCATGGCAGCAGCGAGAAAGAAGTTGAGCAAGCTTTGAGGAGAATGTAGCGTCCACTAGGAAGCTCGGATGAGAGCGTTCCTGAAACAAAATTTGATCTACGTGCCATGGCGACCATTTTTTGTTCTAGCCCTACTACGTTCCACACACTTGAAACCCCGCCTTGCCACATCATCAAGAGGCCCTTCCCATTAGCGATATCACTAATGGGATGGCCGAAAATAGGTTTTTTCGCCATGCACTATGTAGAAAGAATGTCTGAGATTTGGAGGGGGGGGGGGGGGTTCTTCTTGCTCTCCTCATCATATTGAGGTCCTTCCTCTCTCCGGGAGAGGAGGAAAAGGCTCCTAATCTCTCACTAAAACTTCTTAACCCCTCTAAGCCGGACCACTTACACTAATTAAGCTAAGCCTAATCCTTAAGCCAAGCCTAATTCAAGATACTCAAAGGCCTCTTGAGCTCTAATCCTCAATCATAAGCCAAAGCCCTTTCTCTCTTAAGCAAAAACTCTCATTTAACCTCAAGATTAATCCATTAAGCTCCCATTAACCTACTCTTAACCTCATATGCCATTCAAGCCTAATCTCTGAAAGCGATAAGCCAAGCTCTCAAAAATCAAGCCTAATCTCTCAGTTCTCATAAGCCAAGCTTGATTTTTAAATCTCTCGAGCTAGTTCTCGGAAGGCATGCAACCAAGGAGAATGGAGGTCGAATCTTGAGAAGAAGCTTGTCAAGGATTAAAGCAAGTAATAAATTGAAGCCTGCAGGATCCACAGAGCTGAGCCGATGCCTAATCTCTTGAACTGAGCCAAGCCTAAGCAAAGGTAATCTTAATCTCATTGATCTTAGCCTAGTCTCGAGCTTCTAATTCTAAGCCTAATCCCTTTAAGCCAAGTCAAAGCTTTTAAGCATTGATTAGCCATTCAATATCTCGAGCTCAACCTCCACTAGCCATCCTAATCCTATTCTAAGCATTCAAACCAAACCAAGCTTAAGCGGATCACGATAAGCTTCTTAATTGAAGCCTAATCTCTATATTCTTAATCTCTGAGCCTAATCTTAAACCATTAGCCGAGCCTAAACCCATTCAATTCTGGAAGACAAACCAGATGGCCATTGGAAGAGGAAATTCCTAAGCCATGAGGGGAAGAAGCAGAAGGCAGAGTTAAGCTGGTCATTTTCACTTTTCTTGATTAACACCTGGATTAAGCCAGGTTTCATCTTGTAAGGAGCATTAAGCCCCCATAAGTAATTGATTAATCATGGATTCTGTCGATTAATTGGAATTAGGCAAACTGTCTATTTTGAATACTATTGTCATGAATTGTGTCAGCTACACCTTTTTTTCCGCACCTCTCACAGCCAGGGGCCCGGTGCCTTCCTGGCTCACCTTTCACACAATTATCCCCGGACATTCTTGGTGAACCCGACGCAAAAAGAGCCAGGGTGGGAGGTCAGGATGGATATTCCAACAGAATTGAAGCAGTTTATTGAAGATTACAACCTGAATAGTTTTGATAAAAATCTAGCAGCACCAGATCTGCCAAAAATGTTGGGCTTAGTTAAGGGATGCTTTCAAGAAGTAAAATCTATGAAGATGAAAAAGCATCTTGATGATGCAGTGGAGATGGCACTTGATGTCGTACATGAACAATATGGAATTTTTCAAGGACATGATCCAGATGGACTCCTTGCATGCTATCAAGCTGATATGAAGAGCCGAGGAATTCCAGAAGATTGGATGATTTCAACATTTGAAGAAGTGGTAACCTCTAAGTTTAAAGCTACGGTCCGAGAACTGGCAGAGACATCCCCCACACAATGGGACTATTTTGCAGATGGTGTTGTTTATGAAAGCTCAAGAATTATCGAGTTAGCAATGAAGGATATTAATGAACGAAGCAAGATTGTTTTCTATAAAGAAGAAGGGGATCATATGCAGTTCCTTAATTAAATTTCGTGCTGCTCCGCTCCCATGACAAGAAAATGAGCAAAGGAAGTGCTCACTTTGTGGAGCGCGTCGGTCTTTTCAGATCAATGATTGGATTTACGGTTGTCAAGTTATTGACAACCGTAAATCCAAAGAAGAAGGGGATCATATGCAGTTCCTTAATTAAATTTCGTGTTGCTCCGCTCCCATGACAAGAAAATGAGCAAAGGAAGTGCTCACTTTGTGGAGCGCGTCGGTCTTTTCAGATCAATGATTGGATTTACGGTTGTCAAGTTATTGACTATTTAGGATTTACGGGGGGTCGGGTTCGCACTAGTCCGGTCCACTTGGTTGGAGTGCCATCTCGAAGTTTTGTCTTTCATCCGGGTTTTGGAATGCAATCTTTGCATGGAAATGCCAACACTGCTGCTGCTTGCTAGAGAAAACTGAGTTGCTAGGCAATGCTTGGCTGAAGTGTATACTAAATGTGATGCTGTTTTACGTGCTTGAAGAGCTTCGTGTTTGGAATGTGATCACTTGGAATGCATTGACTGTGGGATTTACCCCAAGGTGAGAGAATCCTTGATGAGATTGTTGGACGGGGCTGCTAAAGAAAGTTGTTGAGCTTGGTGATGCTTTAGTCGATATGTATGCCAAATGGGGTTCCCTTTAAGTGTCAAAAAGAAGCCAAGGGGCAAGGCCACCCAAGGTAATGGCCAAAAGGCCGCCCGAGGTCACCCTAAATTAATAGGGGAGTGAATGAATGTGAAGCTAATGGGGAAATGAGGAGCCAGGGCATGGCAGCAGCGAGAAAGAAGTTGAGCAAGCTTTGAGGAGAATGTAGCGTCCACTAGGAAGCTCGGATGAGAGCGTTCCTGAAACAAAATTTGATCTACGTGCCATGGCGA
Source organism: Adiantum capillus-veneris (assembly GCF_014529385.1). Lineage (NCBI taxonomy): Eukaryota > Viridiplantae > Streptophyta > Polypodiopsida > Polypodiales > Pteridaceae > Adiantum > Adiantum capillus-veneris. The sequence continues at coordinate 159,527,363 of NC_140940.1, read as the reverse complement.
CCATTTTTTGTTCTAGCCCTACTACGTTCCACACACTTGAAACCCCGCCTTGCCACATCATCAAGAGGCCCTTCCCATTAGCGATATCACTAATGGGATGGCCGAAAATAGGTTTTTTCACCATGCACTATGTAGAAAGAATGTCTGAGATTTGGAGGGGGGGGGGGGGGGGGGGGGGGGTTCTTCTTGCTCTCCTCATCATATTGAGGTCCTTCCTCTCTCCGGGAGAGGAGGAAAAGGCTCCTAATCTCTCACTAAAACTTCTTAACCCCTCTAAGCCGGACCACTTACACTAATTAAGCTAAGCCTAATCCTTAATCCAAGCCTAATTCAAGATACTCAAAGGCCTCTTGAGCTCTAATCCTCAATCATAAGCCAAAGCCCTTTCTCTCTTAAGCAAAAACTCTCATTTAACCTCAAGATTAATCCCTTAAGCTCCCATTAACCTACTCTTAACTTCATATGCCATTCAAGCCTAATCTCTGAAAGCGATAAGCCAAGCTCTCAAAAATCAAGCCTAATCTCTCAGTTCTCATAAGCCAAGCTTGATTTTTAAATCTCTCGAGCTAGTTCTCGGAAGGCATGCAACCAAGGAGAATGGAGGTCGAATCTTGAGAAGAAGCTTGTCAAGGATTAAAGCAAGTAATAAATTGAAGCCTGCAGGATCCACAGAGCTGAGCCGATGCCTAATCTCTTGAACTGAGCCAAGCCTAAGCAAAGGTAATCTTAATCTCATTGATCTTAGCCTAGTCTCGAGCTTCTAATTCTAAGCCTAATCCCTTTAAGCCAAGTCAAAGCTTTTAAGCATTGATTAGCCATTCAATATCTCGAGCTCAACCTCCACTAGCCATCCTAATCCTATTCTAAGCATTCAAACCAAACCAAGCTTAAGCGGATCACGATAAGCTTCTTAATTGAAGCCTAATCTCTATATTCTTAATCTCTGAGCCTAATCTTAAACCATTAGCCGAGCCTAAACCCATTCAATTCTGGAAGACAAACCAGATGGCCATTGGAAGAGGAAATTCCTAAGCCATGATGGGAAGAAGCAGAAGGCAGAGTTAAGCAGGTCATTTTCACTTTTCTTGATTAGCACCTGGATTAAGCCAGGTTTCATCTTGTAAGGAGCATTAAGCCCCCATAAGTAATTGATTAATCATGGATTCTGTCGATTAATTGGAATTAGGCAAACTGTTTGTTTTGAATACTATTGTCATGAATTGTGTCAGCTACACCTTTTTTTCCGCACCTCTCACAGCCAGGGGCCCGGTGCCTTCCTGGCTCACCTTTCACACAATTATCACTCGACACCGGTCTTTTGCTTTTCCAACTATAAAAACTATCCCAGGATCGCCATCTGTGATGGGACAGTAAGTGGGGTCGATCCTGAGATGCTTGGGGGCGTTCCTGTAATATGTTTCAGCAGTTGGTCGCTGATCTAACCATTTTTTCCGCTAGAGTGGTTGATTGTCGAGGATGGCTTGAATCTGAAGGGCCATAATCGGAACCTCTCTGTAGTCCCCTTTGCTATTTGGTTCAAGTTTGGGGAGCATCTTTTGCTGCCATAATCAAACTTCTTGTCGCATCAATGGTAGTGTGATCATCTCATACCCATGATTTTTTGCTACCTCATCTGGAGTGATCATGAGGAGGGCAGCCGATTCCATCACTTTTAGTTCATATTGCATATACGCCTTGTGTGAAGGGTACTTTACTTCTGAGATCCAGCGCTGAATTTCATCTTTTGCCGACTCCAAGGTGGATGTCGTGGCTGGATCTACAGATTCCTGCGTGCCTTTTCCAATGCTCGTAGTGGGCATCTCAGTTTGATGGGTTTCAAACGATGATTGTTCGAATCCTTCTCCTTGCTCAAATTTCCCTAGATTCTGCTGATACTTTGTTTGATTGTCTTTCAGAGCTGCTAATTCCCCTCTTGCCTCAGCCAGTTGCCTCTTTAAGTCATCAATTTCCTCATCCTTGGCCTGTTGTAGGGCCCTATGACCTGTCTTCATGATCTGTCTTCATATTTCTCTTGTTTCAGGGCCTCTTTCAACTCTTTGATTCCTGGCTCAAGGAAGTAGATCCTGCAGTCATCATTCAAGAGGAGGGTGTCTCTTGTATGGCCAGGAGTTTAGTTAGAGATCTGCTAACCACTGCATACGAGCCTTGTAGCTTCTCATTTTGTTCCTTTTCTCTGGTTAGCTCCTCCTCGAGGCGTTGTTGTTTGATCTGCAATGCAAAGTTTGCCTCATTGAATTGTTGCACTTCTTTGTAATAGTACGTTGAATTCTCTCGTTCTCTCTGCAACTCGGATTATGCCTGGACTTGTGTGTTCTTTAGTGCTTCGATTTGTTGCTTTAACTGCAAGGATTCTACTGCTGCTCTAGATGCTTCTTTTTTGTTGTGTTCTAACTCCAACTCCTTTAGGTTGTAAAGAGCTCTTTGACATTGGAACTGCAGTTTGATCTGCTCTAAGTGATCGTCAATGTCAAATGACTTAACTATCTCCGCTCCTTCTTTCATGGCCGCTTGTGAGCGTGGCGATCTTGGCCCATGCTGGTCTTTTTGGTTCTGATCCGATTGCTCAGCCACCTCAGCTTGCTTTTCCTTTTGTTTCAAATATTTTAAGGCGTCAGAGGTTGTGGCAGTCTTTGTTTGTGACTCTTTTTTTTATCCATTTGCTGTTCCGTCTGCTTTCCTTCGACCCCTTGCTCCGACCGTCCTGCACTTTCTCCTTTCTCTTTTTCTGATGTCTCTGAAAGTGTCTCAGCATCCTTGGGAGAACCAAGCTCTTGACCTTGTTGGTCCTGTGTGTCGTGTTGTTCCTCTCCTTGCGAGTGACTTTCCTCTTTTTTACTCTTACTAGATTCGTCATATGATTCTAGATCATCGACATGTGGCTTCTTTGATTCTTCTTGCTACCTTTGCTCCATCTTTTGCTTGAGCTCATTGTGAATACACTACCGCATGGCGCTAGCAATTTTCCGTTTTTCTTCAGCTTCCTTCCTCTTTTGTTGCTTGATCCTTTCCAAAGCCTCTATTTGCTTGCGTATCAACGGAGCATTCTCGGCTTCATCATCTTCTTTCTCATCATCTGCTTCTGTTTCTTGGGTTTGATGATGATCTTTCTTTTGGTGGCGGAGCTTTTCCCTCAATGCCTGAGCCTCTTCCATTGTCCTCCTAGCACGAGTAATGGGGATAGCTTCTGCCAAATGTGCAGCCTTTTTCTTCAACCGGGTATATCCCAGGGTGTATGGGCTATCCTGCTCCTCCTCCGAAGATTGGTACTCAGAAGGAGTATCTCTTGGGTGGGACCCCTCTTCCTGGCTACTTCGAGCATCTGACTCTGTTTTCTCGTTGTCAGAATCCCTTAGAGGTGCACTTTGCCTTTCGTTTTTTACTACTGGGTTCGGCCTTGTAGAAGGTCCTGCCACTGGTCTTACATCTCTTTTGGATCTGTGGATTAGATCTATTTGTGCTTTGGCAGCTGGTAGATCGTCAATCATTCCTAGTGCTTGATAGGCTATTTGTGTGAGCATTGGTCCCCCGTTCATGTAATCTTTACTTCTTTGACTGCCCTTCAGGTTTGCTTCCACAATCGTGTCAAGAAGATAGTTGCCAAAGTCGCAACTGACCACCATGCCTTCAGCCAAGCCCATCGCCATTACCTCTACCATATGCAACAAAGGTTCGGTATATCTAGGCGGCTTCTGCACCTTGAAATGTTGTGATATAAGATGCAATGGAAATTCCGTTTCTGAGTAGATCGGGTCTTGATACGTCAGCTTGTGGCCTCGTTGCTTCAAAAAGGCTTTATCATTGTCTATTGCCTTCGTTTTCTGCAATAGATTGTGCGTCCCCTGCGGCAGGTGGAGGGATTCATTGATAATTTCTGCTATAATTTTTACCTTAACGATTTCCCCATCCTTGCCTGTTAGAGTTGCTTCCCCATTGTATTCAATTGAACTTATGAGCTCGTGAGCTTGTCTGAAGTCTGTTCCCCAAGGAGGCAGTCATAAGAAGTTGTCGAGTTGTAGGCACCTAACCCCTGCTTGCACTTTTGGTTTCTGGTGCAAAGTCCACATTTTTTGTGGAAAGATGGTGGTCTTTACAATTTCTCTGTCTACTGCTTGAAACCTTCCGATGAAGATGTTTATTGAAATTGCTTCAAGTACTTGTTCGGTGAGGTGAGCTTTCTCATTTGATGAGATATCGGTTATCTCATAGGGTCCCACATTCCACTCCCTCTGTGCTTTCCTTCGAGGAATCCTATTGCCAATTTTGCAAGTGAAATTAGGTTTTAGCCATTGATCAAAATTGTTGGAAAGTGTAAACTTGACCATAAAATAAAAAAGTGAGCTTAACTTTGTCCAAACTACTCCAAATTTGATCAAATTTCACCAGTGCACCTAAGATTACTATAGGCACAAGACTGTAATGTAACAGCTGGATTTTGGCAAAAGGAACATGGATCGTGATCCATGTTGAGAAGCATTTGAAAATTCTAACTTTGAGAAGTTGCTCCTGGGCATAAGGGGATGCTACTGAGCAATTTTCTCTGAATTTAGGGCTGTACATAGATTGCAATCCATGTTGGGCAATATTTGGGAAATTTGATGATAGCATCTGGTAGGGTTCATCTTGATTATGACTTGGTCCAAAAATTTCGCGATTTGGATCAATGGTTTGACACTTGGGCTGAATTTTGGAAATCATGTACAGATTTAGAGATTTTGGCTTTTTGAAGGGGATTTTGGGATTCAAATGGCTTGAAGCTCCATGGCTTGGCTTTCTTGATCATACTGAATCAGATGGCATGGGTTTTACTTATTTTGGGCAAAAAGGTACATGGATCGCGATCCATGTTGGGAAGAATTTTGATACAGTTCTTGTGCACATTTGTTCCTTTCCATAGTTTGCCCGATTTTTTAGTTTATGGCCATATTTTTTCCGTTTTGACCAAATCTGTTTCTGGCAACCACTTTTGGAGTCATGTTTTGCATGAGATCTCTCCTTGCTTTGATTTTTGATGATTTAGGTCTATAGTTCATAGCTTTGCTTGGTTCCTTGGCAATTTCCCCCGGCCATTGAATTCTTTTGAGAAGACAAACTGAATCTTGCAAGTTTCACCATTTTGCAAGTAAAATTTTGCTTAGTTTTGATCCCATCACCATTCTTATGTTACATTTGCTTGTTGATAGGCTTCGAGGAGAGTGTGAAGTTTCCCAAATAACTTTAGCAGTAATTTGACCAAAAGACCATTTACAAACTGAAAGTAGCAATCCAGGTGGGTTTGATGATCTTTAGAGCACTTTTTGTGATCATTTTGCAACACAAGTACTATTTATACATTGTCCAGCTAGTGAGCCAATTTTATCCTGATTTTTGCAAAAAGGAACATGGATCGCGATCCATGTTGGGATGCTTTTTGAAAAACCAGTCATAGGAGTTTGTTCCTGATCCTCTATTTTTGCTCCTGTAGAAGTTTCCATGATTTTAGGGTTTGGGGAACATGGATCGCGATCCATGTTCTAGCACTTTTTTTGTTGTTTTTAGCTTGGTTGATTCTGTCAGTTAGTAGGGGTCTACTAATGAACTTTTTCTTGTTTTTGATGGGTTTTGGACTTCCTCATTGGCCCTGTTAGTTTGCCGATTTTGTGACCTTGTACTGCTTCAATTTGTTGTTTTGGTACTGTTGATGCAGTATGTATGGGTCACACATATGCTCTTGCAAGGTTAATGATCATACCTGTCAAATCTGGTGTAGTAAGATCCACCGAGGTGGTCGTAGTGGGCAGAAGCAACTCCGAAACCTCTATGCTCCTGTGGCTCTCTCTCTCTCTCTCTCTCTCTCTCTCTCTCTCTCTCTCTCTCTCTCTCTCTCTCTCTCTCTCTCTCTCTCTCTCTCTCTGAATACAAATGAGCTTTTGTTGCCCCTTTTGACTATATGATCCGAGTCTACCCGGAATGTCCCATTTATACTTACCTTCATTGCTTGTATCTTGTTGTTCATATCACCTGCGGTTCGATACATTCGTCATTCTGACACTCAGTTTACAAATGGAATTCGATCTGTAGTTTTGATCCTTCAGAAGTTGACTCAAAATTCATCTTCTGTTGAATTTTCCCATATTTGCCATGTTTGAAGTCCTCGCTTTGAAGTTTCGGCGTTTGCTTTCAAAAATCGATTCTGACTTTCCTGGCTCGACTTATCAATTTTTGTTGATTACCTGTCATTTTTTGCTTTTTTGTAGAAGAAAATTATTTACAATGATTATTAGTCGGCCAAAAATTAGCCAAAATTAGTGTCGCCTCCCTTATATACATACTCTTATTCTGGTATTAGATGGTGACGGTATGGCTCATGATTATGCCAACTAAGAGTCTATCAGGCTCTGAAAAAATTGTGTTTTTTTAAAGAAAATAAAACGAGAAGAAAAGAAAAGAAGTAAGATGATAATAATGGTATATACAAATGATAATCCAGTCGCATTTCCCCCCTTCCTAGAGTGAGTCGTCCGCGATGAACATGTATCAGAGTGCTTGGGAATAAAGCGCGTGTCTATGCATAGTCGTATAGTGTGGCTCTATGATGCTGATGGAGGATATGCATAGGAAAACAAAATGCTATGCAAGAGATAGGTGATGAAGAATATGTTCAGTGGCTGTAGGTGGCGAGGTTCCTTGGAAGCTGTGTGGTCCGAACAATAGTAATTGGAGAAGTCGCACTCTATTTTTTACTGTGACCTGCAAAAGTTTTGATGCTGCCGGTGGGGTTGCTTTTTGGCATTCTTTGGGTTTCCATCGAAATTGCTTAGGTATGAACCCGCTAGAAGAGGCAGCATGAAGGCGAGGTTGTTTTGGTTGCCATACCCATTTGAGTGTGTTTGGATATCAAAGATAGTGATCCATTGGGTTAGGCCATTTGGCAACAGCGGTGGGCAATTTGTGGTGGTTTAATTTCTGTGTAGGCAATGTAGGTTTATGTGTATTGGTTTGTCGTTTAGGTATCCACAATTGCCTAGGCTTGGTTTCCATGATTGATTTCTTAACCCATATTTTCGTGACCATGGTGGTGGATGATCGCTGAGCTGCTGCATGTGGCGATGGTAGAGGTTCCCATACATGGTCCGTTTGTACGAATGGTGTGGCTAAAGATTGGCCCTCGTACTCGATGAGTAAAGTGTTGTCCTACCAGTTTGGTGTATCTTGATAAGTGCGCATCCACGGCACTCTCAGAATAATTGCTTTGTTACGATGTTGATCTTCAACCACATGAAATTAATGTGGACAAAATATCCCATCAATGGTGATTGGCAAATTTATGTGGCCTAGACTCTCCATAGTACCTTTTTTTGCGACTTTGAATCCCATAGTGTTGGGCATTAGAGGTTCCTGTGTGATTTTTTTGAAAGTGGAGTAGTTAACCACATTAGCTCTGGCCCCTGTGTCCACTAATGCTCTTTTGATGGTGCCGTCGGCAAGTTGTAACTGAATGCGTAGATCCATTCCTCCTAACCATGTAGCCATCATTTGTATGTGTTAGGTTTAATGGCCATGTGGCCGACCGGCCATCACTAAACTGCCACTAACCCTAAGTGTACAGCTATACACTTGTGTGAGCCACTAACACTAAGTACAATGTGTATTGTGCCTTAATGCATAAGATAAGAGAAGAAAGAAAGGGGACATACAGTACGTTGGCTCTCCCCCTTCAACCTGTGTGTGGCTATGGTGGTGTGTGTGTGAGTGTGTGCGTGCATATTCTTCTTCTGTTGTGCTCCCAGCTCCTCCCCATCATCTGGTATTAGTGCAGTTTCATTCCCGAAATAGTTTCCGTGCGCGCACGCACTTTCAAGAGTGCAAACAGGATTCCGATTTCACCATTGGCAAGTTCAGCTTCCTGAGAGCGTTTCCAGTAGGTGTCCTGCAATTTTACCCCCCTTTCGGAGCCATTCGAGCCATCAGAAACCCCATTCAAGCTACGGTTCAGGAGCTGAAATTTTCAGCCCTCTTGTGGTAGTTTGTGTTGTAGTGCTTCCATAGCCACTTAAAGGTATCATTGTTGCAGTCTCTTCCATCTATGAGAGCCAACGGCTCATTCGGGAGTGTGTAGCCTCTTTCGGAGTGGCCTCATACACACACATAGAGTGGGAGCTTGACATCATTGTCTTCTTCAACTACAGGTACAAGTTTCAGTGCTTGAGATATTATGGTTCCAGTGGGAGTAGTTGTTTCTGCGTACATGCATATGTTGACACTTTTGACAGTGTTTGAGCTCTTTTGATAGCGGATTGACTCCCCGCAGGGATGTTTAGTTTTGCAAGCACATGCTTCTGACGTCTGCTTGAGCGTCTTGGTGACAGACTTGTACATCTTTGTGGAAACTTCCATTGTACGCTTTTGTGGAGCCATCTTTTGGCTAATACGGCAGTCTCGGCCATTTCTGAGACTTGGTCCGAAAGATAGCCATTTCTGAGACTTGGCTATACGTTTGTTGCTGCATAACCTACGTTGTTGAGGGTCGATAGCGTGAGGTTTTCATTGAGCTGGGGTATTCTCAAATGTGGAGATACCTTTGGTGATACAGGTAGCTGTAGCATCCCTTACGAGGCCTCTCCATAGGGTATGTATGGAGTGGTATAGGTGCTTTTGACGTCGAGTTGGCGGTCTATGGTTAGTTTGACTGTTTATGCGCCTCAGTTGGTCTCTATACAGTGTGCTTTTGAGAGGCATTGCTCTCTTCTATGCTTTGTGAGTGACATACTTGGTCATTTTGTCTCGTATTTTGGTTGACATAGTCCCAAATACAAAGGAGACTTTGCCAAAATTTTCCCAGAATCTTTTTGTAGTTTTTTCATCATGTCTACTAGCAAAGACAGTGACATTTATGACATAAAGAAGTTTGATGGCCCTAATTTTCAGCTTTGGAAGAATCAAATGCAAGATGTGCTTGTCCAAAAGAAACAAAAATTGCCTATTATTTATGCGACACGGACTGAAGAGATGAATTTGACTCAGTTTCATTGGGAGGATCTTGATGAGCTATGCATATCTACTATTAGATTGCACCTTGCTGAGTCAGTGTACTTTTCAGTGCTAGAATGTGAATCTGCCTATGCTTTATGGCAAAATTTATGCAACACTTATGAGAAGGATACGGCAAGTAATATGGTTTTCATGATGCAAAAACGGTTTAACCTTCGCATGAAGGAGTCAGCCAGTGTTGCCAGTCATATTAATGACTTTGATTCTCTATTTGCCCAAATTCGTGCACAACAGATCAATATTGATGATGAGATGAAAGCAATCTTCTTACTTTGTTCGTTGCCACCCTCATGGGATATCTTTTGCACAGCTATCTGTAACTCTGCTCCTAATGGTACGCTAGTGTACATTGATGTCACTAGTTCTCTTTTGTCAGAGGAAATGCGCCGCAAGGCTATGGATAGTTTGCATCATGGCGAAGCTCATTATGTGCAAAAGGATGGAAAACAGTGTAAAGGTCGTTCTTGGAATCGTGAATCCAAGAAAGAGGGCAATAGAAATGCTTCAAAGGGTAGATCAAAGTCTCCTGGTCATCGCAATGTTCAATGCCATTATTGTGAAAAGTTTGGTCACATAAAGAAGGATTTTTATGCTTGGAAGCGTGACAAAGGTAAAGGCAAAGGCAAAGACAATGATGATAAAGAGGAGAAACCAAAGAGTTCGATTAAAATTGAAGAAATGAACATAGTGCAAGATGATTGTGATGCACAAGACATCAATATGTTGACTGAAAATAATGATGTATTTTATGATGCACAAGAAACTCTATCTTTGCAGAGTTCTATGCCAGCAGAGCTACTTGTTAGTGGTGAAATGTCCCATACATGGATTCTTGATTCGGGCGCTTCGTTGCATGTCACACCTCATAGGCATTGGTTTACTACATATGAGGAAACCATTGGCACTATTACGCTAGGTGACAGCTACTCTTGTGACATTGTGGGCATAGGTGATATTGCTATGGTTATGGCAAATGGGATGAATTTTACCATACATAATGTGCATCATGTTTCATCTTTGACACGAAATTTGATTTCGGTTGGACGTCTTAATGACTTGGGTTACAAAGTCACTTTTCATCGGCAGTCTTGGCGTATTGCGAAAGGTCATCTTATTTTAGCCCATGGTTCTAAAGTTGGTACACTTTATCCTCTTTATGTATCTGACAAGAAAAGTGTTCTTTCTATAACCGAGCTGCCAACAGTTGCTTTGTGGCATAGCCGGTTAGGTCATATGTCAAATAAGGGAATGGAAACTCTTTCTCGTTTGGACTACTTACCGTCTTTATCATTTTGTGATTTTCCCTTTTGTGAACACTGTCAATATGGTAAGCAAATACGAGCACATTGTACACAGTCTTTTGACAAAGAAAGAAAGCCCTTAGAGCTTGTGCATAGTGATTTATGTGGGCCTATGCCTTCTAAATCCCATGGTGGTGCGTCTTATTATGTTACGTTCATTGACGATGCAACACGACACGTTTGGGTTTATGCCATGAAGTCTAAAGATGATACTTTTTCTTGTTTCAAAATGTTCTTATCTAGTGTGGAAACTCAGTCTGAACATAAGTTGAAAGCTTTACGCTCAAATAATGGTGGAGAATATGTCTCCAAAGAGTTTGCAGACTTCTGTTCAAGTAGGGGAATTAAGTGCGAGTTTACAACTCCTTATCCCCCTGCACAAAATGGTGTTGCCGAATGAATGAATAGAACCATCCAAGAGAGGATTATGTCTATGCTATCACAGGCTAATTTATGCAAGCGTTTTGAATTGAAGCATTATACACTGCTGTGTATTTGATCAATAGATCACCACATGCTTCATTACAATTTTTGTGTACCTTTGGAGTTATGGTCAGGACATAAGTTGTCTTATGAAAAACTCTGTACATTTGGCTGCGAAGCTTATGCACATGTACCCAAGGAGTTGTGTGCTAAGCTTGACCCTAAGTCCAGGAAATGCATCTTTATTGGCTATGGTATAGATGGTCAATTTGGCTATCGTTTATGGGATCTGGAAAGTTGATTAGTAGTCCATAGCATTGATGTTGTCTTCAATGAGACCAAGATGCATAGGCAGCCAACGAAAGAGGTTGAATTCCGGAAAGTGACGTTTTTCGATGTATCACCTCCTGCACAGATAGCTCCAGAGCCAATTACTACACAGGCTAGTACAAGCTCTGATCAGCCGAGGAGATCTCAAAGAGTCTCACATCTGTCAGAACGGTTTGTTCCAGGCGTGGACTTTGTGTTGCTGACAGATAGTGGTGAGCGTTCTTTTTACAAAGAGGCTATGCTAGCCAATGATAAGGTTCAGTGGGAACATGCTATGAAGAGGGAGCTATCCACTATTGCAAAGAACAAAACATGGGAACTTGTTCCATTGCCAAAGGGTAGGAAAGCTCTACCTTGTAAATGGGTTTACAAGAAGAAGATTGCATCCAATGTTGAGAATTACAAAGCTCATTTAGTGGCCAAAGGTTTCAAGCAAGAATATGGTGTAGATTTCCAGGAAATCTTTTCTCCAGTGTTCAAGATGATGACACTAAGAATGTTGCTTACTTTGGTTGTCACTGAAGATATGGAGCTTGATCAAATGGATGTCATTACAGCTTTCTTACATGGTGATCTTGAGAAAGAGATTTATATGTAGCAACCTGAAGGTTTTTTGCTCAAGGGCAAGGAACATTTGGTCTGTAAGCTTCTGAAAAGTCTCTATGGCTTGAAGTAATCGTCCAGACAATGGTATCAAAATTTTGATGCATTCATGCGTTCCCTAGGCTATAAGCGCAGTAATGAGGATCCATGTCTTTACATGAAAAGACAACCAAATGGACAGCTTGTTATGCTTATCCTTTATGTAGATGACATGCTTATTGTTGCTGGTCATTCTAAGAAGGACATGCTTATTGCTGGTCATTCTAAGAAGGACATTCCTGACTTGAAAACCAAGCTAAAAAGTCAATTTGACATGAAAGATTTGGGTGAAGCCAATCACATTTTGGGTATGCGCATTAATCGTGATCATAAGAAGAGGTCGTTGTACCTTTCTCAAAAAAGAGTATGTGCACAAGGTTCTTGATTGTTTCAACATGCAGAAGGGGAAGGCCTTGAGTACTCCATTTCCTGCATATTTGAAACTTAGCAAGAACGATTCTCCCAAATCTGCTGAGGAAAAAGCTGCGATGGCTAAAATTCCTTATGCTTCAGCTTGTGGTAGTCTCATATATGCCATGGTGGCTTCAAGACCTGACATTGCACATGCAGTGGGAGTTGTCAGCAGATTTATGTCTAACCTTGGTAAAAAGCATTGGGATGTTGTCAAGTCGATTCTCAAATACTTGAGTGGCACTGCAGATAGACAGTTATGCTATGGTCGTGGAGAGTCATCCATTTAGGGATTTGTAGATAGTGACTATGCAGGCTGTGTTGACAGTCGTAAATCAACAAGAGGTTGGATTTACACATTTGCTGGTTATGCTATTTCTTGGAGATCTGTTCTCCCAGATTGTACATTCATTTCTACCACAGAGGCAGAGTATGTTGCATTGAGTGAAGCATGCAAAGAAGCTATTTTGGCTTGCTCGCCTAGTGAAAGATTTTGCATTTGAGCAGTGTACACCAGTTCTTCATTGTGACAGTCAAAGTGCTATTGCCTTGGCTAACAATCCAGTGTTTCATTCCAGAAAGAAACACATTGATGTGCGTATCACTTCAGTTGTGAATGCCTGGCAAACAAGAGCCTTGATTTAGTGAAGATTCCTACGTCAGAGAACACAGCGGATGCACTCACTAAGAGTCTCTCCAGCCATCAGTTTCAACGCTGTCGTAAGTTGATGGGCATTGGGTGAAGAGTGGTGCTCTTCCATTTTTATAGTCTCCCACATTGGCCATCAAGTGGGAGAATGTTAGGTTTAATAGCCATGTGGCCGACCGCCCATCACTAACTGCCACTAACCCTAAGTGTACAGCCATACACTTGTGTGAGCCACTAACACTAAGTATAATGTGTGTTGTGCCTTAGTGCATAAGATAAGAGAAGAAAGAAAGGGGGCATACAGTACGTTGTCTCTCCCCCTTCAACCTGTGTGTGGCTATTGTGGTGTGTGTGCGAGAATGTGCATGCATATTCTTCTTCCATTGTGCTCCCAGCTCCTCCCCATCAGTATGGATGCTATCGGAGCATTCTTAATAGCCACGTCCTGTTGTTCTTTCCTCTGAAAGTTTGCTTGTTTCTTAAATTTTAATATTTTGAGTTTGGCGTCCTGCTGTGCTTGTTCCCGAATGCCCTGTGCTTGACATCTGCGTTGAGCTGCTGCATGGAGTGTTGCGAGTTCTTCTAGTGTAAACGGAAGAAGATATTTCTTTAACCTGCAACCACTCGTCCAATTAGGCATCTCCTCTGCTGCAAATGTTGCAAGTTTGATGGCGCCACTTTGCGATATATCATGGATTACAAAAGGCCCCATTCCTCGCTTTTTGAGCTTTTTGAAGTGTTGTTTTAGGGTATACATGAGAACGTAATCCCCTTTTTGGAACTCCTTACCAATCACGTGTTGATCGTGGAAAGCTTTCATTTGCTTTTTCTGAGCATATATCCCAGCTATAGCTTTAAGTTTAGTTTCATCTAATTGTTCTAGGGTGTCTAGTCTCTCCGATAGCTCATGGCCCGTCCATCCTAATTGTGTTGGCACTCTAAGGGATTTGATTAGGAATTCCAATGATAGTATCTCATTAATCCCGAATACCAGGTTAAAGAGAGTCGTTCCAATGAAAGTTTTAAAAGCTACGCGGTAAGCCCATAACGTGGTGTGTAGCTTTTGATCCCAATCATTCCTTGAGTCACTGACTATCTTGGTGAGCACTGTGAATAGGATTTTGTTGGTACTCTCTACCTGTCCATTGGCTTTCAAATGAAAGGGTGCTGAATTGTGATGGACCACCATGAATTCGTCAAGGAGGCTCTCAAGGACGTCGTTCACAAAGTGTGTTCCTCTATTGCTCACTATTTCGATTGGTAGTCCATACCACATAAGACATTTTCAAAAAGGAACTGAGCTGTAGTCCTTGCATCATTTTTTTGGGTTGCTTTTGCTTCCACCCATTTCGTCATGTAGTTTGTTGCTACGATGATGTATTGTGCGTGCGTCCTGTATCCTGGAGGTATGATGGGACCAACAAAGTCAATGCCCCAGTTAGCAAAAGCACGTACACCCATCATTGGCCTCAGTGGCATTTCATCTCTCCTTTGGGGTGGTTTTGTGCGTTGACATTCATCACATCGTTTGAATATGTTGCTCCATCCATGAACAGGGTTGGCCACCATATACCTGAGTGTAGCACGAGCTTTGCCGTTTTAATAGCAGATAAGTGTCCCCCGGGTTGTCTTGAGTGTTATTGATCTAGGATGACGTAATATTCGCTTTCTATAGCACACAGCCGTAATTGTTTGTCCTTTCCCTGCCTATACTGTTGGTTAGCAATGAGCAATTAGTATTTGGCCTCTTCTTCGATAGATTTCATTCTTGCTTTGCCCCATTCCGCTGGAAAGGTTTTGTTTTTCAAGTACTCAACTATATGAGCACTCCATTTAGGTGCTTGTACTACACGAAACATGGTGGCATGTTCCACTGGGGGCTGTATTATACAACTATCACAGGATTTTACATATTTATGGACACTGTGTTCCATGTTTGGCCAGTAGACGCCCAGTCTTTGTAATCGTTGGCTTGTTTGTGTTTCACCAGTGTGAAATCCCGTATTTTGTATATGAGCTTGTTTGAGGTAGTAGGTGGTATCTTCGGGCTGTACACATAGTCTCAGTATCCCATCTCTCCCGTGTTGGTACAGCCATCCTGCTAAAAGTTAGAGATTTTGTGTTTGATGGATAATTGATGGTTGTATTTCTATCTGCAATGAGCCGATTGTGAGTAGAGGAATGACCTCTTCGCTCCATCTCGGCACCATTTCTATGTTAAACAGCTATGAATCAGGAAGGTCATCATCAACACCCTCACGTGCTTCCCCATGAAATAGTCGTGAAAGATGATATGCTCTTTGGTGTGTGGTCCCTTTTTTTATGACCACCGTGAAGTCAAACTCCAGCAATAGTATAAACTAGCGAAAAATTCTTCCAATGTTGCAAGGTTGGTTTACTAGATACAGCAGTGCTTGATGATGCACGAAGAAGACAAACTTGTTTGCTAGAAGGTAGTGCCTAAATTTCTTGACAGCATAGATCATCAAGTTGCATTGAATAGCATTGTTGTATGCATAATGCCATGTAGAGAGTGCATTGCAATGTGTATGTTTGCTTACAAAATATGTGGTCGATATGTGGATTAACTAGAGTACATTGCAAACATCATATTGTCTAGACTTGATTGCTTTCTTAGTGATTGGTTTTCTAATATATACTGAAAAGAAGAAAAACCTAGGTTAGATGAATACACCTCAAGAATCATTATTTTCTAATTACAAGGCTTCTTTGGAAAAAAGAAAGAGTACAATGAAGTGTGGCTTGTAGCCGGCTCTTTAGGTGCCCGTCACACAGTTGCATCCTCCAAACTCTCTTTGACTTCGATGTAACATTTTTCCAAGAGATCATTTTGTATCGTGTGATACAAAGCGGCTAAAAATCATGGGCCGAACTCACAAATTTTGTTCCAATGATTGTTGTCTACCATGATTAGAGCACTCCCAGTGGAAAAAAATTGCTTTTTCAATTGCAATTTGTGCTTCTCCTGGTGACTGCATTCGAAAGATTTGATGCAATGATTTTTGATGCATTTGCCCAAGTCCACCTTCATTCTGGCACTTAAAAGGCACACTGCTTGGCATTTCCTCTCCCTGTGCAGGTGGTTCTATAGGGTCAGTTGGTGTCACTACACAATTAGAAGAGTTGATATTAGACTCTGTCTACTCTTGACATGGATCCATAATAGATCTTACCAGTTGTCTCTTGCCACCCTTTTTGGTGATCTCTTCTCTCAGATGCTTTGCAATTGCAGGAGCCTGAGGATGATCACGTTCTTACAATTCTTTGTAAGGCTACCCAAAAAAATGGTCCTTAATACATGGTGCATCGCCTGATTTTTTGGTGAAGCAAAATTTACATTACCACTCCATATATCGACCGCATATATTGTGAGCATAATTCCACTCTTTGCCTTCTTTGTACCACTTGTGCCTTTCAATTTAATATTGGAGGCATATGAACTAGATGTTCATTGGAAATAGATTCCAATTAGTGCATTATGTTCCTTGTCTCTTTCTCTTGAATCTAAGTGTAATCATTCTCGGTTTTGATGTGGTTCGTGAGGACAACCTGTTTGTGAGATAAATGCATAGTTTTGAGTGCTAAAATGGTTATTTTTTTATGTTTTGATCTTGAAAGAATATTTCTATGGCATATAGCTATCTTCTGAATAGTTCTACTGCAGTTTTTTGCACATTTTTTGGGATGGATCATGATTTTGGTACCTCCTCTGATGACCACAAAACTTGGTAGGATTGTGCCCTTTTGTGTTGCAATACTTCTCCTTAAGTTTTGTTGCATTCTAACTTTATTTGGATGTCAAAAAGGCATGATGACCTAGAGCGGTGACATTGGACATAGGTGGATTTCCAAACTAGAGAGTGATAGATTTTTTATAGTAGTTGATTGCGTAGTTCTATAGGTTCACTTCTTGAAATTGACAACCTCAAAGAGTCTTCGTGCCCCACCCCGAGTCGCTTCCCTGAGTATAGACATATGTTAGTGTCAGATAGCTATGTTGCAAATGTCCATCGTAGCGACCCGCTAACATTGGTACCATTGTCGGAGCTTCAATATTTAGGTGGTGAGTGACCTAGTCATACAAAAAAGACCCCTTTTTAGATATTTTGACACACAATCCATTTACACCTAGGCAGTAAAGTAGCTAGATGGGGGTTTAGTGCTTGGTAGAGACTAGAGTTGGGGCATGGCCATTTCTACTCTTTAGGAGCAAGGAGAGCTATGAGTGGGATACAAAAGGCATTTCATTCTTTGGTTTTCTCTATGCTTAGAAAGGACTGCTTCTCCATCCATTACATTGTTATTTTTGCATTGTTATATTCATTTCTATTCATAGATTTATTTCAGTTCATAGGAGTAGGTTAAATAACAACTTCTACCATCAAATGGGGCCAAAAGAATCAAAGGTAAAAATTGTCCAAAACCATATTTTGGTACAAAAGTCCATAACTCTGAAAATTTGATGGTTTGAGCATCAAACTTGATTCAAACTCAAAAATACCTTGAAAGAAGGGTTAAGGAAGCTTGTAGGAAACAATCTGAACAATTTCTTTTCAGTTTTACTAAGGAACATGGATTGCGATCCATGTACCTTTGTGACCAATTGACTAGAAATTATCACCCATTATTTAACCTTGCTCTCAGATACCAGAATCCTAAGTGTGACCATAAAGAAACTACTAAAGTACATCCAAAATCAAGAGATTGGACAAATTTGCAAGAAAACTTGTCCTAAAACCTAATATCTAACCAACCCAAATGATATCTCATATTAAACTAATCATTTAATGTGGGAGAATAAACGCGAACAAGAGTTAGAATATAGACATGTGCTTATGGATCTATCTCAACACGGGGCCAAAGTTAAAGGGGTTCAAATGAGAGATGGTATGTCAAAGAGCAATGCTAGCTAATGGAGCTTAAAGACCTTAGGGTTAGCTTCATTAAAGACCCCCAAAGCTTAGTGTTAAATGTCGTTTGACCTTAGTCAAAGCTAGGGATGTACTTGAGGTGTGAACCCAATCCAAGTTTGAGGTGCTTGCTGACTAAGGTGCTTGAATGTTTGTCGTGCTTGCTGACTAAGGTGCTTGAGGTGCTTGTTGTGCTTGCTGACTAAGGTGCTTGAGGTGCTTAATGACTAAGGTGCTAAGGTGCACCATGACTAGGGTGCTTAAGGGGTTCAAGGTGTTCCCAAAAGTCAACAAGATCCCTACACAAGGGGGGACGAGCCCTCATTGTAGAAGCTAGAGAGAGAACACACACACACCCTCACACCAAACTCAAGCCTTGTCTAAAGAAGTAACAAAGACACTTGTCAAGTTCCTCTTCATGTTGCCCTCATTGTGTGCCAAAAGCCTATTGGTTGGCCTCTCAAGGGGTCCAATGATAATTTAGCTAATTATTTAATTGATTATGCATTTATCAAGTCCTCTCTCTCAAAGGGGAAATCGGGACATTTGTCCCAATCCTAGCATGCTTGCTTAATATGCACCCTCCATGCGATTGGCTAGGCTTGTAGGGTTCCAATCATCTTCTAGCCGGAGCTGTAAGGGGGGGTCGACCAAGGAAGCTAGGGGCTAGCTTGGGGGGGTATACTCTCCCATACACACACACACACACACACACACACTCATTGTGTGAGGTGCAAAGTGCAAGATCTCCATCTCCTTCTCCAAGCTTGTTGAGAAGTTGAGAGCCTACACCAACACTCTTGTCTATGGAATGAATATCCAACCAAGAGCCATGCTTCAATGCTTAAGCTTGCCATATTTTTCATCTTCATTACTATGCTATTATCAATGCTCAGAGAGAAGAGTGATGATAAGTGAGGAACTATTTCTTTCTTTTATAAATGTTTCTTCTTCCTCTTCCCTACCTTCATTCCCCGCTAGCTCTCTCCACCTTTGAAAGTGTTTGAGGCCTTAGGACTGAGGCCGGGGATGGTTAATGTTTTTACAAAGTTTATGTTATTCTCGTGATGCATGAAGTTTTCCACCTTCATTGCATCATCTGGGTCACAAGGAACACAAAGATTGTATTGCACCAAGTCTCTCTGAAGAATCTATAATACAAAAGCCTATTGGAGGGGGGACCGGTTCCATATAAATCCAGTCCTCAATTGTTGTCAAGTTCTCTAACTCTATGTCTTGTAAAAGCATTGTTCATGCCAAATTAATTAAGTATAATGGTTATGTTGCTACCGCTAGTTAAGTTAACCCTCTATGTTCTCAGATTAGTCTCACAAAAATGCTCACTCTAATTCTCTGAATTCCGCTATTCTCAAAGTTCATAGGCCATTTCCATTACATTGGTATCAAAGCTATTGGTTTCTCTTTTCTTGCTTAATAAGAGAGGTCCTTAAGCTGTCCATAAAAGGTTAGACCTATTCATTACAATAGCGTAAGTAGGATAGGGTGTTGGGGTATAAAGCCCAATGTGGTCGCCCAAGTAAGTGAGCGGGCCCCCAGGTATGTACACATATTCTTTTGTAAAAATCTAATAAGAACTCACTATGCTCTACACATTACAGTAGAGCGAGTTCACCATATCGTCGTGCTCTTCTTCTCGCACTCTCTCTCGCGTCGCACTTCCGCTCGTACTCCTTCAACTGGTATCAGAGCTCAGATCAAGGCTCGGGGCAGCACTACAGGAGGCTAGAGTCACCAGCTCAGATTGGAGTGAAATTCGACAGGCAAAGACACGGCCCCAAATCTTGTGGGCAAGCCCGTAGGGTTTGCTGTGCTCAGAATTTCATTTTGAGGTCATCTCGGTCACCGTTAGGCTGCGACAAAGTTCTGCGCAAGCCATTTTCGACTACGTAGTCTCAGCGGGTGCAGATCCGACTCTGCAAATTTGGGGTTTTTCGGCCTACGACTACAGGTGCTGAGGATATCGACACTCCCAGAGTGTTGATTTGTGGCTGTCTACACATCGAAGGACGGCTCACAGTTCTTGGAGACGTGTCACATACGACACGGGCGCATCTACACACAGACTGTAGGCGACATCCACTAGTTCATCAGGTAGCTTGTGTTTGCTGCTTGAAATTCCAGATTTCATCCTGACATTGCAAGTACTTCCACATGGGATGTATTGTCAGAGATGATGTATGTCTGTTGAGGGATTGCTGGCTGCGAGTCACGCAGCAAACAACCGCCGCAGCGGTTACAGCATACAGTGGGAAATTTGTGGATGTATGACTTTGTGGGAAGTCTATGTACTGTCAGATTTACTGCAGCCTTTGTTGAGGGTCGAGTGAGGTTTTATTGAGCTGGGGGATTCTCGAATGTTGAGATCCTTTCGGTGATACAAGTCTTGGAGCGATCCCTCAAGCACCCTTAGATAGGCAGCTAGGATGTATTGACTCTGAGTTAGACAGTTGGGATTTCATCTTTGCATTACTGCCATTGAGGCATTGTCGCAGTCTATGCTTACAGGACAGTGACAGGACACTGAGAGATAGTACAGGTGCAGGACAGGTTTACCCGCAGCTTACAGTGTCAGAGAGACAGTGTTTTTTGAGCTGTTTTTTGGTCTGTTTTTAGTACACCAGAGCCATTTTACAAAGGAGACTCTGCCAAAATTTCTGCAGAATCTGAAGCTTTCTTGGTTCATTTGACAGGTTGATATTGGTTCAGAGGTCAGTTTACAGGGGAAACTCTGCCGGATTTTTCCCAGAAAAGTAAACTAATGTGAAGCGTAGCTATGGCTGGATCACAGGACACTGCTCTTTACAATATCAAGAAGCTGGATGGAACCAATTTCCCATTGTGGAAGAAGCAGGTTTGGCACGTGTTGGTACAAAAGAAGCAGATAAAACCTATAAAGCTCAATGGGATAAAACCAGAAGATATGGACGAAGATGAATGGAACGAAATGGATGAATTGGCACTTTCTACCATTATGCTGACTTTGGCAGAAAGCGTTTACTTCAATGTAGTAGACGAGATGTCGGCTTATCAAGCATGGATAAAGCTGAGTGATCTTTATGAGAAGCAGAGTGCAGCTTCACAGGTATACTGGCTTAAGAAGCTTGTTGACTTGAAGATGAAAGAAGGGACCCCTATGTCCAATCATCTGAATGAATTCAACACCATCTACAGTCAGTTGTCAGCTCAAGGTGTCAAGTTTGATGAACCTGTTAGAGCTATGTTCCTGTTGATCACATTGCCGGAAAGTTGGGACACTTTTCGCACAGCTTTGAGTAATTCTGCACCTCCATATAGTTTGAACATAGCAGGTGTAGAAGGAAGTCTGCTTACTGAAGAAACCAATAGAAAGACAATGGACAAAGGCAAAGGAACAGCCTTAGTTGTCAGGGGAAGGACCAAATAAAAGTACAAAGGTGGAAAGAGGAATCAGTCTCGTAGCAAGTCCCGCACTGCTAAAGGCAAGAGTGACATAGAATGCTACCATTGTGGCAAGAAGGGTCACATGAAAAGAGACTGCAGAGAATGGAAAGCAGAAAAAGGCAAAGAGAAAGCTGAAGACCATGGTGAGAAGAACAAATCCTCAGTGAAGATTCAAGAAATAAATGTGACAAACATTGTTGCAGAGGATGACAGTCTAGTATCAGGAGATATCTACTTCTTGAAGAATACAATGGACTCAGCTCTTCTTACAGCATCTGATGGAAATGCACTGAGTGACTGGATTATAGACTCAGGGGCATCACTTCATGTGTCTCCAAACAAGGAGTGGTTTACCTCTTATGTGGACACTAAAGATCATGTTCGGCTAGGAAATGGGCAGACATGTGAGATCTTAGGTGTTGGAGATGTTCAATTGAAGTTTCAGAATGGCTCTTCTTTCACGCTGAAGAATGTGAGACATGTTCCCGCAATTACAAAGAGCTTGATCAGCACAGGTTTACTTGATGATGCTCGCTACGTCACCACTTTTGGACAGAACATGTGGAAGATATCCAAGGGTTCTATGATAGTAGCACATGGAGTAAAGTCTCGAGGACTTTACATGATTTATGTATCAAATGTCTCTAAAAATGTAATCAATGTAACCGAGCAGCCGAACGTTTCTTTGTGGCATAGCCGGTTAGGACATATGTCCAAGAAGGGAATGGAAATCTTGTCTCGTTCTTTTTATTTGCCTGGCTTTTCATTTAATGATTTTGAATTCTGTGAACATTGTCTGTATGGTAAGCAAACACAGCAGCCACATAAGCATAGAAGCAGTAGAAGAGATACACAGTTGGCACTTGTTCATAGCGATTTGTGTGGACCTATGCCTAACCTATCTCTAGGGGGAGCTTCTTACTTTATGACATTTATAGATGATTACTCGAGGAAAGTATGGGTTTACTTTCTCAAGCACAAGGATGAAGCGTTTAGTGTTTTTAAAACGTTTGTGACACTTGTGGAGAATCAGAGTGGCAACAAGCTTAAATGTTTACGCACTGACAATGGTGGAGAGTATGTTTCAAAGGCCTTTCAGGACTTTTGTGAGTCAAAAGGTATAAAACGTGAACTTACTGCTCCTCACAATCCTCCTCAAAATGGTGTTGCTGAGAGGATGAATAGGACCATACAAGAGAAGGTCAGAAGTATGTTGTCTAATGCACAGCTGCCAAATGGGTTTTGGGCTGAAGCTGTATCAACAGCTGTTCATCTTGTAAATAGATCTCCTAGCAAGGTTTTGCAGAAGGATTCAGTGCCAGAGATGGTATGGTCAGGCAAAATGCCCTCATACAAGCATCTCAGAGTCTTTGGTTGTGAGGCATATACTCACGTTCCAAAGGAATTTAGGAACAAACTTGAGCCAAAGAGTAGAAAGTGCATCTTTCTAGGCTATGGTAATTCTGGTGAGATGGGGTACAGACTTTGGGATCCCGAATCCATAAAGGTTGTCCGCAGCAATGATGTTCACTTTAATGAATCCAAATATCATTCTAAACCAGAGAGGGTTGAGGAGATTAGAAGAGTTGTCTTCCAAGAAGATGGACCTGCACGTGCAAGACAAAATGTCAGGGCTCAAGAGGAGCAAGGACAGGATAGAGTGGAACCACAGGTTGTGGCTTTGAGCCTGAGCCACCTATTGTGCATAGATCTGGACGTGTCACGCAACCTCCTGATAGGTTTGTTCCATCTATGAACTATGTCATGTTGACTGATTGCAATGAGCCTTCATGTTACAAGGAAGCAGTGCAAATGAAGGACTCCGAGAATTGGCAATTCGCTATGCAGTCAGAGATGACAGCTCTGCATAAAAACAAGACATGGAAGCTAGGTAAATTACCACAGGGCAAAAAGGCTCTACCTTGTAAATGGGTTTACAGGTATAAGATCACCGCTCATGATAGTCAGCCAAAGTACAAATCAAGGCTTGTTGCCAAGGGCTTTAAGCAAGAACAAGGCATTGACTTTGATGAAGTCTTCTCTCCGGTGGTCAAGATGACTACATTGAGATGCTTTCTTGCATTGGTTGCCATATTAGATTTGGTGTTGCACCAAATGGATGTCAAGACAGCGTTCTTGCATGGTGATTTAGATGTGGAAATTTACATGCAGCAGCCAGAAGGGTTTGTTGAGAAAGGCAAGGAAGATTGGGTATGCCAGTTGTTAAAGAGTCTTTATGGCTTAAAACAATCACCGAGGGCATGGTACCATAAATTCCACAAGTTTATGCTTTCTCAAGGCTACAAACGTAGTGAGTTCCATCATTGTCTATATACAAAGAAGGCTAAGGATGGTAGTTGGCTGATCCTTATTTTGTATGTGGATGACATGTTGATTGCTGGCAAGCACTTGGAAGAAATTTCAGCTTTGAAGTCAAGGATGGAAAAATAGTTTGACATGAAAGACATGGGTGAGGCAAGTCATATACTTGGTATGCGCATTGAGAGAGACAGATCAAAGAAGTTGATTTGGTTATCTCAAACAGAGTATATTGACAAGGTTTTGCAACGTTTCAATATGGAGAAGGGAAAGGCACTGAGTGTTCCATTGCCACCATATGTGAAACTTAGCAAACAAGATTGTCATGTGTCTGAGGAAGAACAGGCTGAAATGGATAAGATTCCATATGCGTCTGCAGTGGGTAGTTTGATGTATGCAATGATTGCTACTCGCCCAGACATTGCATTTGCAGTGGGAGTAGTAAGTCGATACATGTCAAACCCATGCAAGAAACATTGGGAGGCAGTGAAAGGAATATTGAGATACTTGAAAGCTACAAAGAGTATGCGTATATGCTATGGGAGTCAGGAGCTAATTTTAAAGGGTTTTACAGACTCAGATTATGCAGGTGACTTAGACAACCGAAGGTCTACGTCAAGGTATGTCTTTACATTGGCTGGTGGAGCTGTATCATGGCGTTCTAGATTACAAGATTGTGTTACTCAGTCTACTATAGAGGCTGAATATGTTGCAGCATCAGAGGCCTGCAAAGAATCAATTTGGTTTAATCGACTAGTAACAGATTTGGGAATCAAAGAAGAGATGCCTGTGTTATATTGTGATAGTCAAAGTGCTATACAATTGGCTCGCAATCCAGTTTATCACTCAAAGACAAAGCATGTGGATGTGAAGTATCATTTCATCAGGGAAATGCTCGAGGATAAGCAACTTCAGCTTGTCAAAGTTCACACCACAGAAAATCCTGCTGATCTACTTACAAAAGGACTTCCCTCAGAGAGATTTGCGCATTTTCGCAAGCAGTTAGGTGTAGGGTAGTACATCACTTCTCTACATCTCTTGTATATTAGCTTGTATAGTAGCTTCTCTCACACTTAAAGTACCACATTGGACTTTAAGTGGGAGGTTGTTGGGGTATAAAGCCCAATGTGTTCGCCCAGGTAATTGGGCGGGACGCCAGGTATCTACACATATTCTTTTGTAAAAACCTAATAAGAACTCACTATGCTCTACACATTATCGTCGTGCTCTTCTTCTCGCACTCTCTCTCTCTCGCGTCGCACTTCCACTCGTACTCCTTCACAGGGATCTATTATCTTGCTTGAGAAGGACTTAGTTCAAGGTACACCGTTGGGAACTCTAGTCTTAAGAATGGAGTCTCTTGGGGCTTGCCTTTGGCTTAACCATTATTGAGCTACAAGCAAGTTCAACAGGAACCATAATCAATCAAGAAATGTTATACCCTCTCCACTAGTCTTTGCAATCAACAGTTTCTAAACCACGGGTGTGGCTGCTTGAGAACTAATTTACAAAGGTAATGAAGAGTAGCAACTAAGTTTTTTGAGTGTATCAAAGCACAAAGTAATTCTATACATAAGTTTAATTAGCATAGTTGAAAATAACCAAGAGAGTAGAATGAACGTTGATAACTTTGATTTTGCACATGAAGGTGCTAATTATGATGCCCCATGTTTGTTATTTACCTTGTTACTAGTAGGTTGCAGCAAGCTATGGGCAACCCTGCTTTGCAAGCCGTAGCTACTCAAAAACTTCCTGCTTATGGGATTTCCCTTCCTCTCCAAGAGGAGAGAGAGCTTAGGAGGCCTCTTGATGAGACTCCCAAAAGAAGATTCTCTCCCATAAGAGAGGAGGAATCCAAAGAACAAGAAAGAAGAGAATCCCTAAGTTCCTTTGAAGATGTGGCTCCATGAAGACGGCGGTCTAGACGGTCGTGGACTCCTCCCAAGAGGAAACAGTTAACCCATAGTCCTTCTCCTCGTCACTCTGAAAGGGAAGAGAGGAAACAAAGGAAGAAAAAGGCAAGAAAGAGGTCACCCTCTTCTCCTTCTTCTTTACCTTCCTCCTCTTCCGATGAAAGCAACAGTTATTCTCCTAGAGAATACAAGAGGAGAGGACATTGCAAATCTTACCCTGCATGGCGAGGGTCCCAAAATCTCAAGAAGTTCAAAAAGGGAGGAAAGAGTATCTCTTTTCTCACCTACGATGGCACCTTTGGTGCTACCGACAAAATATTGGCCTTCATCCAGCAATTTGATGCGGCCTTTGGAACAAGGGCTTCACGGAGTCCTCCAAGCTATGCCATGTAGCTATGCACTTCTAGAAATATGCTCGTCAATGGTGGGCTAGCCTTCGTGGCAACATTGAAGTCCCAAAGACATGGAAAACTCTACAAGTTTCCATTATGAAGCAATTCCTTGCAAGCGATACAAAGGACAAAGTGCTTATCAAATGGTTGAGTTGAAGCTGCTCTCCAACGAGTCTATCCACAAATATGTGGAGAAGTTTTGGGATTTACATCTCAAGGCTATTGTCCTTCAAAAGATAGACTTTCCCATGCAAAAGCAACAATTTTGTATGGGATTACCTAAAGAGATGGCCAAGTATGTCAACTCCCAATGGCCTGGTTCTATCATCGAAGTAATCCACCACACTATGGTTTCTTCGTGCATCAATTTTCAACAAGGGGCTAGAAGGAATGCAAAGCCCATGGAAAGCAAAGACAAAAGTGATGTAAATGGGAAAAACAATGCCCAAAATTCTTTCCCAAGAAATTCCAACAACAACAACAATTGGTCTAAGGAGAAAGGAGTTTACAAAGGTAAAAATAGTCTCTCTCTTGAGCTTGAATCTTTTCGTAAGGAACACAAATGTTTTTAAGTGTTGGGAGCAAGGACATGGCTATCGTTCTTGCCCTAAGAGAAATGCCTGCAATGAGGCTCCTAGAGCTTCCATGATCAAAGCTCCAAAAGAGGATGCTCATTGCAAAGGATCACCTCTCTCCTATGTTTGGGGAAAGGTAAGGGAGCATGATGCCTTCATCTTGTTTGACCATGGCTCTACTCACAACTTCATATCAATGGAGTTGGCCACTAAGTTGGGCATTCAAGCTTTTGAGATGGGAGATACTGTGATTGTCAATGGAGATTTCAAGGGATAGCAAGCCTCCATTACTACCTTGATTGGGAAGTTAAGGCTTCATGTCCAAAGCTACGTCGACAAAGAAGACTTTTTCATCTCTTCTCTCTGCCATAAGGATGTTATCCTAGGGGCACCATGGTTCAACCACATGGCTGCCAATATGAAGTTCCGTAAAACAAGAATCTCCTTCACCTCTACAGGGAAAAGAGCATGTATATAGATGCTAGTGAGTCTGGTTGTACTATACCACTTGTAAATTCTCTTGCTTTTGACAAATCAATGAAAAGCTCAGTTTTTGCGTACATGATATTTGTCAAAGTGTCCCTAAAAGTTCCTAATATTTCATCAAATAATGTAAATGGTAGGAATCAAGAAGAGTTAGACTTTTCTAATTTTCTAAATGGATTCCAAGATGTTTTTATAGATGATAACCCTATGGACTTACCTCCAAAACGAGGGGATGATGACAATCGAATTGAGCTCCTACCAGGAAACTCACCGCGTAACAAGCCTCCTTATGAAGTTTCCCAAGCTCAACAAGAGGAGATCATGAGTCAAGTACAAGAATTGGTAGACGAAGGGATGGTGAGGCCTATCTCCTCTCCCTTTTGTTCTCCAATCCTTTTAGTGCAAAAGAAAGATGGTACATACCGCATGTGTGTGGAGTATCAAGCGCTAAACCATATCACTATCAAAAATAGATTTCACGTGCCGCAGGTAGAAGATCTATTTGATAATCTACAAGGTTCAACCTACCTCGGAAGGATTGACCTTAAAAGTGGATATCATCAAATAAGGATGGTGAATAAAGATTCCTAAAAACCACATTCCGTACAATGTTTGGTATTTATGAATATCTAGTCATGCCTTTTTAGCTTGACTAATGCTCCGGCCACATTCAATCGTTTGATGGAGACAATAATTAGACCCTACCGCAAGTTCAATGGAATGGAGGAACACAAGCAACACCTCCAGGTAATTTTTCAAGCTTTGAGGAAGAACAAGCTTTTTATCAATCAAAAGAAGAGTGAATTTTTCCTTCAAGAGATTCAATATTATCTCTCAAGATGGTATCCGTATGGATCCATCAAAGTTGGAGGTAATAAAATTATGGCCTAATCCAAGGAATCTACATGAGATAATAAGAATTATTGGTATGTGTGCATAGAGAAATTCTCTCAAATAGCAGGACCATTACATGACTTAACAAAGAAGAACGTTAAGTACTCAAGGACTGCTAAAGAGCAAAATGCTTTTGACAAGCTCAAAGAGAAGCTTACCTCCCAACCAGTCCTTATGCTTCCGGATGTCTCAAAGCCATTTGAGGTCCAATGTGACACTTGTGGTGATTGCCTTGGATCAGTCTTGCTTCAAGAAGGGCATGCCATAGCATATGAGAGCCAAAGGCTCAATGCCAATGAACGCGTCTTGGGCATATACGAAAAGAGCTTTTAGTTGTTCTACATGCTCTAAACACATGGAAACACTATCTATTCGGGACTCCTTTTATTTTGCAAACGGACCACAAAAGTCTCAAGTACTTCATGACACAAACCAAGCTTTCCGACAAACGAATGAGGTAGGCAAATTTTCTTTCACAATTCAATTTTCATATTGCTGACATTGCTGGTAAGCACAATCAAGCGGCCGATGCACTTTCCTGACGACCAAAAGTTAATGCGGTGTCTATAGCAACTCACAATGATCTATCTTCTATGATAGATGAGTATGCTACTAACCCTGACTTTAGAAACATAATGTCAACCCTTGCATTGGGAAAGAAACAAGAACCATTCACCTTGCAGGATGCTTATCTTCTCCAAGGAAATAGGCTATGTGTTACCTACTCCCTTCGTGAGAAAGTCATGTATGAATCACATGCTCCTCCCTATGCGGGGCATAGAGGCATTCAACTTACTCTTCAAGAAGTAGAGACATACTTCTATTGGCCTACCATGAAAGTGGACATACAAGAGTATGTTTCAAAATGTGTGGTATGCCAAAAGACTAAGTATGATAGAAAGAAGCAACTTGGATTACTCCAACCATTATCAATCCCTAATTCACCATGAGAGAGTATATCCATGGATTTTATCTTTAGATTCTCCAAGTCTATCCGTGGGAATACGGGAATATGGACAATAGTTGACAGGTTTAGCAAGCAAGCACATTTTATTCATGTCAAAAAGACTATTAAGGCACACCAAATGCCAACTCTCTTCATATCTCAAATTTTCAAACACCATGTATTGCTAAAATCCATTGTGTCAAATAGAGATCCTAGAATAACCAGTAATTTTTGGAAAGGTCTCTTTGAAAATCTAGGTACAAGATTGAATTTCTCTTCGGCCTATCACCCACAAACGGATGGCCAAAGTGAGATAGCCAATCTTATGATACTCGATCTACTAAAGACTTATGTTACAGAAGTAGATCAACACTCACAATTAAAAAAGTACTTACCTCTTGTAGAATATGCGTACAATAATACTGTGCATACTACTACGGGAAAGGCACCTTTTGAAATTATAGAGGGAAGACCTAAAAGTCCGTTGCTACTTAAAGCACATGGGAAGATCTTCGTTGTTGCTGATGAGTATAGCCGCATGACAACAAGAATCTTTCTAAAAGATTAAGGAGGCTATATCCATCTCTCAACAAAGGCAAAAAGCTGTTGGCTGATAAGCAAGGAAGGGCCTTAAAAAATGATTGGGTCTTACTTAAGTTTCCCAAGGCTCGATTGAGGAAAACGACGGGAAAAAATCCTATGTCATGCCATCAAAAGTATTATGCTAAACTAGTAAAAAGATATTATGGTCCTTTTGAAATCTTGAAGCCAATCCATGAGATGGCTTGTCAACTCAAGTTGCCCAATCATTGGCTCATACACTATGCTTTTCATGTGAGCCTACTTAAGTCCTACGAAGGAGAGCCACCAAGAGAACCAATTATTGAAGACCCTCCAAAAATTGAAGACCAAGAAGAGGTGCTACAACCCAAAGCTATCCTTTGGCATGAAGACAAGGTACTACGACATGTTAAGATTATCCGACGGTATCTTATTGAGTTCAAAAATTAACCTTTTGAAGATGCTAGATGGATGCAAGGTATACATCTTAAGGATAGTATGAACCTTGTCAATGCTTACAATGCAACATTAGAGTAAGCTAATCTAAATCTAAAGCTAATCCTCTATAATGGAAATGGCCTATGAGCTTTGAGAATAGCGGAATTAGGAGAATTAGAGTGAGCATTTTTGTGAGACTACTTTGAGAACATAGAGGGTGAACTTAATTAGCGTAGCAACATAACCATAATACTTAATTAACTTGGCATGAATAATACTTTTGCAAGAGAGAGAGTTTAGAGAATTTGACAAGTTGAGACAAAAACATTGATCATTTAAAAGAAACGTGTACATTTGGTTACTCTAATGTAGCATTAAGCATTGAGACGAGGTTCATATTATCCTTAAGTTGTATTCCTTTCATCCATCTAGCATCTTCAAAAGGATAATTTTTGAACTTAATATACCGTCGGATAATCTTACAATGTCGTAGTACCTTGTCTTCATGCCGAAGGATAGCTTCAGGTTGTAGCACCTCTTCTTGGTCTTCGATTTTTGGAGGGTCTTCTATAATTGGTTCACTTGGGGACTCTTCTTTGTAGGGCTTAAGTAGGCTCATATGAAAAGCATTGTGTATGAGTCAATGGTTGGGCAGCTTGAGTTGATAATCCATTTTATTGATTTGCTTCAAGATTTGAAAAGGACCATAGTATCTTTTTGCTAGTTTAGCATAATATTTTTGATGGCCCGTGGGATTTTTGCCCGTTGTTTGTCTCAATCGAGCCGTGGGAAACTTAAGTAAGACCCAATCATTTTCTAAGGCCCTTTTATGCTTCTTAGCAGCAGCTTTTTGCCTTTATTGACAGATGGATATACCCTCCTTAATCTTTTGAAAAGATTCTTGTAGGCCACGACTATGCTCATCGGCAATGAAGATCTTCCCATGTGCTTTAAGTAGCAACGGACTTTTAGGTCTTCCCTCTAAAATTTCAATAGGTGCCTTTCCCGTAGTAGTATGGACACTATTATTGTACGCATACTCTACAAGGGGTAAGTACTTTTTCCATTGTGAGCGTTGATCTACTTCTTTAACATAAGTCTTTAATAGATCGAGTATCATAAGATTGGCTATCTCACTTTGGCCATCCGTATGTGGGTGATAGGCCAAAGAGAAATTCAATCTTATACCTAGATTTTCAAAGAAACCTTTCCAAAAATTATTGGTCATTCTAGGATCTCTATCTCACACGATGGATGTTAGCAATACATGGTGTTTGAAAATTTGAGATATGAAGAGAGTTGCCATTTGGTGTGCCTTAATAGTCTTTTTGACAGGAATAAAATGTGCTTGCTTGCTAAACCTGTCGACTATTGTCCATATTCCCGTATTCCCACGCAGATAGACTTGGATAATCTAAAGATAAAATGCATGGATATACTCTCCCATGGTGAATTAGGGATTGGCAATGGCTGGAGTAATCCAAGTTGCTTTCCTCTATCATACTTAGTCTTTTGGCATTCCACACAT
This sequence comes from Adiantum capillus-veneris, assembly GCF_014529385.1. Taxonomy (NCBI): domain Eukaryota; kingdom Viridiplantae; phylum Streptophyta; class Polypodiopsida; order Polypodiales; family Pteridaceae; genus Adiantum; species Adiantum capillus-veneris. The sequence continues at coordinate 159,496,135 of NC_140940.1, read as the reverse complement.
TTTGAAACATACTCTTGTATGTCCACTTTCATGGTAGGCGAATAGAAGTACATCTCTACTCCTCGAAGAGTAAGTTGAATGCCTCTATGCCCCGCATAGGGAGGAGCATGGGATTCATACATGACTTTCTCACGAAGGGAGTGGGTAACACATAGCCTATTTCCATGGAGAAGATAACCATCCTACAAGGTGAATGGTTCTTCTTTCTTTCCCAATGCAAGGGCTGACATTATGTCTCTAAAGTCGAGGTCAATAGCATACTCATCTATCATAGAAGATAGATCATTGTGAGTTGCTATAGACACCGCATTAACTTTTGATCGTCGTGAAAGTGCATCGGCGACTTGATTGTGCTTACCAAAAACGTAAGCAATATGAAAATAAAATTACGAACAAAAATTTGCCCACCTCATTTGTTTGTCAGAAAGCTTGGTTTGCGTCATGAAGTACTTGAGACTTTGGTGTTCCGTTCGCAAAATAAATGGCATTCTTAGTAGATAGTGCTTCCATGTGTCTAGGGCATGTAGAACAACTAAAAGCTCTTTTTCGTATATGCCCAAGACTCGTTCATCAGCATTCAGCCTTCGTCTCTCATATGCTTTGGCATGCCCTTCTTGAAGCAATACTGCTCCAAGGCAATCACCACAAGCATCACCACACACACACACACACACACACATATATATGTGTGTGTGTGGAGAGAGAGGGGGGGAGGGGGGGACACATGGAGAGAGATAGGAAGATAAATAGATAGAGAGAGGTATAGGGGGGAGGGGAGAGAGAGAGAGAGAGAAGAAGAAGAAGAAGAAGAAAAGCTTGCTCCAAAAATTGATTTTGGAGCGAAGCAAGCTTTTTTTCTTTTTTTCTCATCTGAGAAAAGCTCCCTCAAAAAGATTTTTCGATACCTCAACCTCTCTCCCCCTCGCTCGCACTCTCTCTCCCTCCCTCCCTCACTTGCACATTGTGGGTGGGAGAGAGAGAGAGAGAGAGAGAGAGAGAGAAATAGAGAGAGAGAGAGAGAGGGTGAGAGCAATTAGAGCTTTAAAAAATTTTATATTTTAAAATATACACCCTCTCTCCCCCTCTAACTTCCTCCCTCATTCACTCTCTCTCTCTCTCTCTGTGTGTGTGTGTGTGTGTGTGTGTGTGTGTGTGTCTCACCCTCTCTCTCCCTCAAGCTCTCTCTCTCTCTCTCTCTCTCTCTCTCTCTCTCTCTCTCTCTCTCTCTCTGTGTGTGTGTGTGTGTGTGTGTGTGTGTGTGTGTGTGTGTGTGTGTGTGTGTGTGTGTGTGTGTGTGTGTGTGTGTGTGTGTGTGCCTCACCCTCTCTCTCTCTAGACGGTGAGGCGCAAAGCGAGCGAACTGCTTTGTGCCTCACCCTCTAGAGAGAGAGAGAGAGAGAGAGAGAGAGAGAGAGAGAGAGTGAGTGAGGAAGGAGGCGAGAGACGGCACATAGCTTTAAAATTTAGTTGTAAATAATTTTATTCTCACCCTCACTCTCCCTCCCTCGCTTCCTCCACTCTCTCTTTCTCTTATCCTCTCTCTCTCTCTCTCTCTCTCTCTCTCTCTCTCTCTCTCTCTAGTGCACGCAAGAGAGAGAGAGAGAGCGAGAGAGAGAGAGAGAGAGAGAGAGAGAGAGAGAAGAGAATAAAGCCAAAAATATATACAAGTTTCCTTCTCCTCTCCATATAAATACCTAGTGGGGAGATAAATAATCTTTTTTTTTAAAGAAGAGCAAAAGCCAAAAATATATACAAGTAATTCTCGTCCTCTTTCTCTCAAACTCGCTTCTCCTCTCCCCCTCCCTCCCTCTCTCTCTCTCTCTCTCTCTCTCTCTCTCTCTCTCTCTCTCTCTCTCTCTCTCTCTCTCTAGGTTAAGCGTACTTAACCCAGGAGTAGGAGAGAGAGAGAGAGAGAGAGAGAGAGAGAGAGAGAGAGAGAGAGAGTGTTAGTGAAAAGAGAGAGGAGGGAGGGAGTGAAGGGAGGGGGGAAGACAGAGAAGAAGAAGAAGAGTATTTCACAATAGATCCTTGTTTACATATTACCCTCTCAAATGTGTGGAACTTTTTTCAAAATCACAATGAGAATGCTTTCATACCACAATAATAGATTAGTTTACCCAAGCTTGAGACTGCCACCAACTGGCCCCTAATCAAGCTTCCAACTCCAACATTCCTCTTGCTCTTAATGGGTATAGTTGTTTGATGCTATGAGGCACTTCGTTGAGCAACCTATCAGGAGCACATATTTTCAAGCTTGAAATGGAAAATCTTGGTTGTGATTTCATTGGACCTTGACTTTCAAGACCAGAATTTGGGAATTTTAGTCACAAATCTTGCTAAACAAAGAGTGTGTTTTTTTAGCAAGATTTTGATTTTGAGCTTTTGCAATGACTCGGTGAAGGATAGGGAGGATTGAGCTCGGCAAGCAACACAACAGATGTCTCCCTTAATAACCTCGGAGTTTATTGTGTTTCAATAAACCCCTACGATGCAGACACCTACAAAGTCCAGTGTGCAGGTGTCACAAAGAGAGGAGATAGCTACTACATCTCAGGTGTGTGATTGATGACTACCATATAAAAACTTGATTTCTAGTTTGAAACTAAAAAGTTGGCATTTGACGCAACCACTTTGGCTATGCAGGTAGAGCAAACTGGAGAAGCTCGAGGCTTGCAACTGCATGCTTACACCAAGGAAAAAAGTAGGTTATGCAGCTTGTATTGTTAAGTAAATGTTCGTAGGAGATTAGACATGAAATCTCAAGATGTATGATTGCTAATTTTCAATTTTTGTTTTAGCAAAAAACTTTAGATTGACTACCAAGCACATGATTGACTTCGCAACAAGTCTTGAAACACAAATATTGGATGTGTGGCACTTGCCAATAGTGACGTACTCCTCATCTGGTAATTGTCTCCTAAACAGTAATTGAAAACGTCTGAATGGGACGAGTGGAACTTGAATTGCATGGATGGTTTTGATATTTTATTTTCGTGAAGTATCAAAATGCTAACAAAGTGTGATCTTTGAGACTTTTCAAATAGTAATGGTGATCGTATTCAGATTGCACATTTCAGTTCAGATAAGACAGACAAAGACACGAAGAATCCTTTATTGAGCATTGTCGAGCCACATATAGTCGAGAAATTTCTTTTCCGTGTCATGACGAGATGATAGTTGATTATGCGGTGCATGCATCAATTTTATTTCTGTTTACCAATACTCTTGTGCATGGAACTGAGATCCCAAAGTGGAGCTCTTAATTCGGACGGCTCGCGTGGCTCATGCATGCAACAACTGATGACAAAGGCGTATTGGTGGTTGTGTGTCAAGCTGGTGATTATGTCATGGTTCGGACATCTTGAGTGCTACTGGATGGCATGAGGACCACACAAAAGTAGTGGTCGACAAGACACCAATTTGCAAGAAGTAGACCAGAATTGTGCGCTCATTGCTTGTCTCTGTAATGAAGAAAGAGCATCCACCGCTAGAAAACGCCATAGAGTTGCCACAAGAGGACACCTGATTTGATCCGCTAGAGGAGGATGACTTGAGAAAACAAGAAGATGACATGCCATCGCGATGTACAATGTAACACTTAGAAAATATAAGAGATGTAGTTTCACAACTTTATCTAATCATATCTGATTTTGTAGGAGGTATGGAATGTGGCATGGAATTTTTTCGCAAGTGCTTACGTGGTACACAAACGAACATGGCATTGTAGTGCAGTACGTAGGAGACTCTGGGGCACTGGCATTCCTAGGGAGCCAAATGGATCGGATGGTTACAATTTTTGAAGACAACAAGGAGTATGCCAACAAACTTTGTCCCATGTTTGATCAACAAGCCATTCGTCTCAAAGAGATGCAAGAGCGTGGAAAGAGGCAAGTGATTGAGTTGGATCAAGCGTCAGGGGAAGGATCGTTGGCGGGCCCAAAGCCAAGTATTGCAGAGTAAGAACCACCAACCCATGCCTTAGAGTAGGAATGTCTACTTGAGCCCATTCAATCTATGAATTTTTTGTAAGTAGATGTGAACGGCGGCATTTTTATTGTGACAAAAAGGAAATATATTTTTGCAAGATTGTTTATGCTTATAGTTATTTGGATTTCTTGCCTTCATATGAACTATTTGCAAAGAGAGAGAAAGAAGGGGGGGGGGGGGGGGGGGGGGAGATCGAGATGGAGATGTGTAGCTCGATTTCATAAGCTGGTATAGACTTGTGGAGAGAAAGAGTGAAATTGTGTGATTTTTGTATAAGAGGTGCACACAACTTAGACTAATGTAAGAGGAAGAGAGAAAGGACAAAGAGAAGTTTATAAAGAAAGGGAAAACGGGAAAAGAGGGACGGAGCTGTAAGTGATTCAATATCCAAAAAAGCTCCCTCTGAAGCTCGACCTCAAGTTGTAGCTAGTGTAGATCGTTAAAGCGTCTAGGTGAATGGTTTTGAAACCACATAATGTTAAGACATGGGTTTGTGGGAGACGACAGTCTAAGGGTAGCTAGCAAGCACAGGAATACATGTAGAAATAGCCTAGACAGGATGGTTGAATGATGATTTGTAAGAGTCTAGCCTTTGTGGATCTAGTATGAAGGCTTCAAAGCCTGAGGATGTTGACTATAGAGATGCCCAGTGATATCCTCACACTGATATTCTTGAAGATGGCTAGGTACTATATAAGTGGTGAGACTACAAATTTTGGTAATTAGTATCACAATCTCACATACATTCTGAGATGGTATTTGATCATGGGGGTTTCAAACAGTTCCAATCTCAAACAGTTAACGGGGAAATGGCCAAATATGTAGAGATTGTTTAGGACTATGACTATAGGCTATGCTATCATAAAAACCGATATAATGTGGTCATAAATGCTCTAAGTAGGATGCCAAAGGTTAATCTCCTTAGCTTCACCGAGTTTTGAGTGGGATCTTGGAATCTCTTAAGGGAAAATCTGAGCATGATCTTGCATGTTCTAAGGTGTGTAGTATTGTTCAAATGAGAGATCTCTCCCACTTTATAGTAAGAGTAGATAAAAACTTCACACAAGGTTCTCCTGTGATGAGTGATAAAATGGATTGATGGAAACATTTTCCATCAATAATGGATACTTACTAGACAAGGGGAGAATATGTGTACCTACAAACTTAGCCACTAGATGCCAAATAATTTTGAGTGTCATGATAGTTTAAGTGTAATCATACCAATAAGCCATCAATTTTTGGCCAAAATTTCATGGAGATTTGAGAATATGTCTTACATTGTCAAAATTGGTAACTAAAGCCTAGCATCTGAAAGCGAGTTGTTGCATCCATTGGAGATTCCAAATGGAAAGTGAGTATTTCTATGTGCATTACTATTGGTCTTCTCATAAAAAATTGTGAACATGATTCCTTTTGGGTCATGGTAGACCAGTTCACAAGATGTGAAGGTTTATTCCTTACAAGTCGATAAATAAAAACTTTAGAGTGAAGTGGATATTCATGAAAATTGTTTACAAGCTTTATGGATAGCCAAGTAACATTGTGAACTATCACGATCCAAAGTTCGACCATTTTTTTGGCAAGCCGTATTCGAATGTTGAGTAAGGTGCTTATGTTAAGTATCGTTGATCCTCCCCAAGCTTATGGACAAATAAAATTGGTAAACCAAGTGCTTTAGCTTTGAGCATAGTAAGCAAGAAAAAACTATTGAGAAGACTATTTGCCCAATATGGGAGTTTGTTTCCAATAGTTCTAAGCATATAATGATACGCTTAGTCCATGTATGATGATGGATGGTTTTCAACTTAGGTCACCGAACACAAAGGGACTAGCCATTAAGAAAATTCACCAATTTAAGGATATTATCCATGTGATACGTCATGCATTGCATGTCCCATGCGTAACAAGATTACAAGCAGTATGCAAATCAAAAGGGGAGACACATTACCATTTAGGAAGGTAATTGGGTATTCCTAAGAGTTCCAGAGCTTGTAGGGAGTCTCATGACTAGAGAACTTACTAAGTTGTCCAAGGTATTGTGGACCTTTCACGATATTAAAGAACGTAAGTGAAGTTGTTTACAAGATACAATAACCTTCGAGCCTTCAATGTCCATTCAATGTTGTATACGTGTGTTGTTTATGAAAATGACACAACAAACATGTGAGACGCTTTAGTATAATCTATCAAACCTGGGGTATTAACTAAGGGTTACAATATGGTTTCACGTGAGTGAACACTAGGGGGGTTTTTATAAGCCAAAAAGGATAATTTTTACGAAGGAGGGTTCCAAATATAGGTGTCAAAGTTGCTATTTTGGTGCATACATGTGTAGTGAATCCGTTAGTCCCATGAGCCAAAATGTATTGTGGATTGCCTTGAGTAGCGTCATGACATCATGTAAGACAAGTACTTCTCAAGTGCAAAAGACTAAGGCTTCCACTAAAGAATCATTAGCGTTCTCAACAAGAGATTTCCCACGTTTGATTCCGAGGAGGAACTTTTCCACAAGGGGAAAGGGGGTAGTACCTAGACATGGGTCCCATGGGAGACAACATCCTGAGGGGACCTGATGAGAAAATATACAAGAAGAAACTACAGATAAGAAAGGTTGGGTGATGATTCACAACTCTAGCCAGAAGAGTCGCTCCAAAGATGTTGGCTATGGAGATGCTCATTTGGTATCCTCTCACATACGGTTATTGTCTTTGTGAAATTAAAAACCTCTTGAAAAGATAAAGCTAAGGCTTGGGATTCAAATGAGTATTGAAAGACAGATTCCAAGATCCTAAAATGAGGATTCTTACGGTTCTTTTTACAAGTCATTTTAGATTAACGTAGAGGTGCCCAAGTCAAGCTATGCCTGTGGAGTCACTCCACTGGTTAATGAGACTGTTGCAAAAGTAACAACTATTGCAACTGTATAAATATCATATCACAATCTTTCCAAGCTCCAAGTGGACTAATGCTTCAGAATGACGAGCTTGAGACTCACAGTTTTTTGCTGTAGGCATGCCGACAGCTTACTCACAAATTTAATCACCACACAAAAATTTTGACAAATTTTCTAGAAATATTGTTTCTTTCCCGAAGATATGCAATTCAATTACCCACACGTCTGCCATAGGCATATACATTTGATTTGACAATGCCAATGAATGTGCTGATAGTGTCCTTTTTTTTTTGAGAGGGGGGGAGAGCAGCATAACATCAATACTAGAAAGTGGTCACAATAATCTATCAACAGTATGCATCCACACAACATGCACTCTCAACCATACACACAAGCTTAAGCAGCATCACACGTCCACAAAGTTCCGACATCAAAAACTTGTTAAGTGAACGATATGGATTTTAGAATGTTTCTCTGTTCCTAGCGTTTAGTATTTCTTGTATTGCATGTACAGCTTGAGACTCTCTGGACTAATGCGCTCTCAAATATTTTACAGGTTAAAGCTCAGAGATGTATCCTCAGCTTCCGCCATGACTAATATATGGAGTGCAGAAATGAGTCCTATCAAGTCATCTTTAGTGATGACTAGCATAACGTGTTATCGTAGAGGCATTACTTGTTGACTGTTTTTTTTTTCAAGGACAAAAATCTGTCAGTTTCCTGCTGTCGTTTCATCAGCTCCCGTATGTTTTCATGCGCAATACCAATGATTTTATCTAGCGCAAGCATTGGAAATGGTTCCTCTATGAGAACACCAACCTGCACCAGAACAAACAAAAGCTATCAGCCAAGCAATTGCAAGCACAGTAAAAGCTTCTGAAACCTCCTGACATTTTGAATGCTCCTCTCTAGCTTGGTAGCCTGATCTCCTAAGGCTGCTAGATAGCCCAAGAGCTCTCTGTGCACCCTCATTACATTACTTTGTTGTGAAAAGCTATACAAATGATTGTTAGCATGCAATATAAATCCAGGATGCTTCCCTCCGTCTTGTATCTCCTTAATTCCTTGTCCTGAAGTTAACCGTTCCAAGCTAGTCTACACCTTCCCTTCCGAACTTGAGCTAGGAAGCACTAAGATTGGAAGTAATTACAAACAAGTAGCCCTCCTAATGATGGATATGTCTTAGGTGACATGGTGCTCAACAATCAATAATACATATATTGTATTATGGAAAATTGTTAGGTATCTACTATTTGTTCTTAATGGATGTAACAGCCAAACAAGAAGCTACCACAGGCAATCCAGCAACACGGAAAACTTGGTATACCTTGAAAAAGGCAGCCGTCAACAAGACTTTGAACTATTAATCGTTGAAGGCGATCAGTCATAGAGGCACCATTTTCAAGCCTTCACTTTTTCCCAGACGTACCTCCAACAGCCATTCCTCGTGCTCCGGATCCACTAAGCGTCGTCAAGAATAGGCTTTGATACCATGTCAAAGTGCAAAAGAAGGCGTGGTGACAAGGGAACACGAGAGAGAGAGAGAGAGAGAGAGAGAGAGAGAGAGAGAGAGAGAGAAGAAGAGAATTTTACGTCATAGGAAACTATCCAAAGGGACCTTAAAGATCTATCCGACGAGGAGAGTTGAGCTCAAGACTTGTTATTCAAGAGGGAAATGGCATAACCGATCTACCACACTTAGATGATAGAAAGGTTATACCATTTTCTCTTTTTATTAGTACACATACACACACCCACACACACACTTTTTTTTAAGTAAGTGCACTTGATTGATTTACAAGTGAGAAACCTCCAAAGAAGGAAAACCCACAACAAAAAGTCGATCGCAGCAGCGAGGGCAAAGCGCAAGGATTGTTGAAGTGACATCTTGAAGTAGGGGAAAGGGTCCAGATCAATGCGGTCAAACATGCGGGTGTTGCATTGGCACCAAATACTCCAGAAGGTCCGATATCTGACCCATGTGAAGAAATTAGCAAAAGGCTTTAATGCTGGAGTATTTGGCGCCAAAAAAGCCAGAATTTCTTCTGAAAGACCACTGCGGGAAAACGGAGACGCATGAGTGTAGAAACCCGAGCACTAAAAACTCTAGTACAGTGACAATCGCATAGCAAGTGTTGAACAGATTCTTCGGAAGCAGAGCAACGAACGCAACCTGAGGAGCTGCTCCGACGCTCTTGCAAAAAAGAACCAACTAGCACACCCATCAAGCAACGCCACAGAAATAGACGTTCCTTAAGAGGCAAATGGCTCTTCCAAATGGCAGTAAGGGGTTTCTGCCACCAGCGGGTGGAACGCTGTAGTGACCATAGGGCATTGCAATGGTCTGCAAGCCAAGGATCGGGCAACAAAATGTTGTAAACCTGGCGAGCAGAAACTGTAGTGAAGTTGAATTGTTGTAATCGCCAATCCATGATACGGCATCCATCAGCCAGAGGTGGAAGGGGGAGTAATTCAGCCTACATAAGGTGCAATTGCCGCCAAAGAGGTCAATAATGCGTGCCTAAACCAAAAGCGCATGCCATCTCGTCAAAACGAAGCACATTCCCTTCTGAATTCACGACATCAGCAACCATACGCAGCCCATGATGAGAAAAAAAGTAAGCCTGCGTGGGAAGCTGTCCACCAAAGTTAGCGGGAATGCCCTATTCCAATGAATGCTTTCCAACCTCAAAGAGTTACCTTCACGCTCGATACAACCAGCCCATATCAAATGTAAGGTGACCTTTTTCCAATCCAATATCAAAGCAGAGATGAGAGGACAGCCAGGAATATGTCCATCAGGTTTCCCAGACACAAACTCCCAAAGAGATGAATACCAGTGGCCAAATGAGGAGGTAACCACATGCTCACATAAGAAAGCAACCATCACTGTCCATGGTTGCTACACACACACACACACACACACACACACATGAGAAGAAGAGAATTTCAACGTCGTAGGAAACTATCCCAAGAGACCTTAAAGATCTATCCGACGAGCAGAGCTAAACTCAAGACTTGTTATTCAAGAGGAAAATGGCATAACCAATCTACCACACTTGGGTGATAGAAAGGCTATACCATTTTCCTCTTTTTATTAGCGCGCACACACACCCACACACACACACCAGAGAACAAGAGAATTTTAACATCGTAGGAAACTATCCCGAGAGACCTTAAAGATCTATCCGACGACAAGAGTTGAACTCAAGACTTGTTATGAGAGAGAGAGAGAGAGAGAGAGAGAGAGATGAAATGAAATGATATATTAACGCTTCAAAAGACCAAAATTGGCCTATGAGACCAATCCGTTACAAACTAGTAAATCTAAGAGACCTTAAAGATCTATCCGACGAGGAGTGTCACAAACTGCTGACGTGTCAAGTCAATGGAGAGCAGAGCAAACCTTCAAATTACGATCGAGGGGCCTAAACCCTAGAAGAAGCAGAAGCAACAGAAGAAGCAACAACAGATTTCCGCAATTCACGCTGGCCTACTAACGTGGCAGATTGTACAGATTTCCTAATTTTGCGTTGACATGATGACGTGGCAAACTGTACGGATTTCCGCGTTTTGCGTTGACTGTTGACGTGGCAATTGTACGGAATTCCGGATTTACGCTGGCAGCTTTTTGGCATTTCTTTTGGACCAGAAGCTTTTGAGTTTGAAGGCTTTTCATGTAAACTGCTTTTGGGGCCTGGGGCTTTAAATATGAGGCCATGGGCTCATTCTCTGGCATGCTTCCTGGAGAAGGTGCAAAGTCTGGAGTACCGGCTTGTACTGAGTTCATGCAATATAAAGAAATATCGAAAGAGGCGCCAAGGTTTGGGGCCAATACTCTCTTGGGTGGAATGCCGCCACTCCGTGTCGCGTGTCGTCTCTCTCTCTCTCAGTTGAGTTAATCTTTAAGTGCTAAAAGTCTGTTCACTCTGTTCTTTTCTATTGGCATGTGGTGCCCGTCTTGTGACAGTGGTATCAGAGCATCAGGCGTGTTCTTTTCTAAAAGCGCACCGGTCCCACCAAAGAGCAGACAGAGCAAGATCGCACTTCCAAAGCTCATTGGAAATTTTAGCTTCGTGCTCCGACCCTGGACTTATCAGCCACTCCCACCCTTACTTCATCGTGCAGAGCGCGCTCCCGTCTTGACCGCTCATGTCTTACAGGGCATAAGCCATAAAGATCACTTGCAAGAGAAGGATCCAGATTTGTTTCAAGTCACTGTCTTTCTCAAAAGCAGTGCCATGCAGATGTTGATGTCTATAGCTACCAAGGACTTGGCAAGCTTTCAAGAAAATTTTGCCCAAAGTTATATGATTTCTGACATCTTCCTTCAGAGTGCAACTTCTCGCAAAGTGGGGTATCCTGAAATGCTTGCCATGGAAACCCTAGCACATTATAACTTGAAATTTCTCGATATCTTTCAGTAGATGTCTCTTCAAGAGCAGATGACCTTGGAGGTCCAGTGCGATTGCTATCTTGAAACTACCATCGCCGCCAAAGAAAACATTGTCTGTCCAAGAGCTGATGGACCATGTTGTGCTACGACCTTATGGAATGAACCTAACCCTAATTTTTGGTGCAGGTTTCAGGATGGAAAGTTAGTCAACTTTTCGAGCTCGATTGATGTCGAGATTGCTTTTAAGTTTGAGTTCTGTTGAGAACTTGTTTAATGATCTTGTTTGAAATTTGTTTGAAATGGATGGTATCTGTTTTGAACCTGTCTTGGTGCCGATTTGAACTGTTTGACTCTGGTTTTAAAACTGGTTTTACTGATTGGTGATTTTACTCCCAAGTGGAGAAGTGAGAAATACTGTTTTGGTATTGTTTGAACCTCGGAACGACGCAAGCCGATGCTTGGGGAGCGTTTTGTTGTAAGTTTGAAAACCTCGAAACGACAGAGACCGATGCTTGGGGAGCGTTTCGTTGTATGCTTGAAAACCTCGGAGCGACGCAAGCCGATGTCTGGGGAGCGCTCCGTTGTATGCTAGAAAACCTCCGAACGATGCAGGTCGATGCTTGGGGAGCGTTTGGTTGTATGCTTGAACCTCCAGGCGACGGAGGCTGCGGTCTGGGGAGCGTTTGGTTGTACAGTCCTCTAAGCTCATGGCCCGGACCTTTTTAGGTTATTTGCGGGGGGGGTGACGAGGTAGTCGTTGAGTAGCTTCATACCGTACACCATTTGACTCGGGGAAGTACTCAGCGGCGCTGTTTGTTGTGTCTTGTAACATGCATATGTGAGCATTTGTGTTGCATTGTGATGTGCCAACCACTGAATATTCCTAATTAGATGAGATGGCTTGGGTATGTAATTTTAAGGCATCAAGACACCCGTGGAAGATCAGTGGGTCTGGCGTGATGGCTAATTTTACTACGCCTGAATATCAAGAGTTCCGATCTAGACGAAAGGAGAAGCCAACTCCTTAACAAAAGAGCCGAAAGGAAAAGGCAACTCCTTAACAAAAGAGCCGAATGGAGAAGCCAACTCCTTGATCAAAAGAGCCGAGAGGAGAAGCCAACTCCTTTAAAAAAAAATAGCAAACTGATTGTCCCTCAGAATGACCCTCGGAAAAAAAATTAAAGCTAACTTGAGTTGTTTTGCAGATATGCTGTAATCACAGACGATTACTCTCTTTCAAGAAGGGGGGATGTCACAAATTGTTGACGTGTCAAGTCAGTGGAGAGCAGAGCAACCTTCAGATCACGGTCGAGGGCCTAAACCCTAGAAGAAGCAGAAGCAACAGAAGAAGCAACAGCAGATTTTTGCAATTCACACGGGCCTGCTGACATGGCAGATTGTACGGATTTTCTGATTTTGCGGTAATATGATGACGTGGCAAACTGTACGGATTTTTGCGTTTTGCGTTGACTGTTGACGTGACAGTTATACGGAATTCCATGATTTACGATGGCAGCTTTTTGAACAGAAGCTTTTGAGTTTGAAGGCTTTTCATGTAAACTGCTTTTGGGCCCTAAGGCCTTTAAATATGAGACCATGGGCTCATTCTCTGGCATGCTTCCTAGAGAAGGTGCAGAGCCTGGAGTACCGGCTTGTATTGAGTTTGGGGCCAAGGTTTGGGGCCAAGGTTTGGGGCCAAATACTCTCTAGGGTGGAATTCCACCACTCCGTGTCGCGTGTCGTCTCTCTCTCTCTCTCTCTCTCTCTCTCTCTCTCTCTCTCTCTCTCTCTCTCTCTCTCTCTCTCTCTCTCTCTCTCTCTCTCTCTCTCTCTCTCTCTCTCTCTCTCTCTCTCTCTCTCTCTCTCAGTTCAGTTCGTATTTAAGTGCTAAAAGTCTGTTCACTCTGTTCTTTGCTATTGGCACGTAGTGCCCGTCTTGTGACAAGGAGAGCTGAACTTAAGACTTGTTATTCAAGAGGGAAATGGCATAATCAATCTACCACACTTGGGTGATAGAAAGGTTATACCATTTTCCTCTTTTGCGCACACACACACACACACCCGAGAACAAGAGAATTTTAACGGAGTAAGAAACTGAGACCTTAAAGATCTATCCGACGAGGAGAGCTGAACTCAACACTTGCTATGAGAGAGAGAGAGAGAGAGAGAGAGAGAGAGAGAGAGAGAGAGAGAGAGAGAGAGAGAGAGAGAGAGAGAGATGAAATGAAATGAAATGATATATTAACGCCTTCAAAAGACCAAAATTGCCCTATGAGACCAATCCGTTACAAACTAGTGTATCTGATACCATGTCTGGTTACAAAAAAAGAGATAGTAAAATGAATCTAGAAGTGCTACTAGCTAGAACTGTGTGGGGTAGTGTGAGCACTGATACAATGGGTGCCCAATACAAGAGGGTGATGTTGTTAGAGTTCGGATTTATATCCGGTAGTGGCTTCAATATCTCCTAGGAGTAGATTAGGGAGTGAGGACTGTTTTGTGGCTGTGCCCGGCCATATTAGAGATAGACATACCTTTCTTGGCGTTGCACTCAACAGTGTTGCCCACCCGATAGGCTAGCATGAGGCATGACTGATGAGGGTGCACCAGTGTGTGCAAGTGATAGAGCACGAGAAGAAGTGCAGGGCTTGAGGCTTGGAGAGGTGGAGATGGCCTGCAGAGAAGGGGGCGTGAGAAAACGAAGAAGGAGAGAGAGGAGAGAGCGCTACACGTTTTGTGAGGGGAATAAGTGAGAGAGTAAGTTTGGCTCTCATTCCCTTTATTAAAGTATAGAACCATTTTTAAGTTAGTGGGCAAGTTCAATGTGAACTTGGCCAAAGATTAGTAACCTTAAAAAATGTACATAAAAGGGGTCATTTGGGCCTTTAACCCAACAACCTCCCACTTAAAGGCATAAATGGCGCCTTTAAGCTACGTAACTCCCACCATTTGTATGCATAGCTGATGTTGTGCTTTGGGTAAGCACTTAGTGAGATCATCTGCTGTATTTTGTGATGTATGGACCTTAACCAATGTAATAAGGCCATCCTCAAGCACTTCTCGAATGAAGTGATACCGCACATCAATATGCTTTGTGCGTTCATGAAACATGGCATTTTTGCCAGACATATGGCACTCTAGCTATCACACCCAAGCATAGGTGCCTTGTTAGGCATACAAAAATCACTGCATAGACGTGCTAACCAAATGGCTTCTTTGGAAGCCTCAGTGGCTGAAATATATCCAGCCTCTGTAGTAGACAATGCAACTATCTTTTGCAATCTAGAACACCATGAAACAGCACCTCCTGCAAGAGTAAACACATAACCACTTGTAGATTTCCGTGTATCCACATCACCAGCCATGTCAGAGTCACAAAATCCCTTCAACTCCAATGGTCCTTTACCATAGCAAAGGCATTTGTTTTTAGTCCCTTTCAAGTACCTCATAATGGACTTTACTGCATCCCAATGCAACCTGCCTGGATTAGCCATAAACCGGCTCACAATTCCCATGGCATGGGCTAAGTTAGGCCTAGTAGCTACCATAGCATACATAAGTGAACCACAAGCTGAAGCGTAAGGCACACTTTGCATGTCATTGGCTTCTTCCTTTGACTTGCGGCAATCATCCTTGGAGGTTTTGACATATGGTTGTAATGGCACGCCAAGAGGCTTTGCTTCAGCCATGTTAAATCTGTCCAGCACCTTTTCAATGTACTTTTCTTGCGACAAATACACTATGCGCTGGTCCCTTTGCCTGCTAACTCTCACTCTAAGTATATGTTTAGCTGTCCCAAGGTCTTTCATTGAAAATGCAGATTTCAGCTGCCCTTTAAGAGCATCAACAATGCTTCTTTTCTTTGCAGCTATCAACATATCATCCACATAGAGCACAAGAATGATAGGGCTGCCATCCTCATCACGTTTGGTATACAAACAATGGTTTGCATGGCTTCTTTTGTAACCATGTTTGAGCATGAAGCGATCAAACTTCTTGTACCATTGTCTACATGATTGTTTCAACCCATACAAGCTTTTATTGAGCATACATACCAAATGTTCCTTGCCAGGAATAACAAAACCCTCGGGTTGCTTCATGTAAAGCTCTTCCTCCACATCACCATGCAAGAAAGCGGTATGTACATCCATTTGGTCCATTTCCAAATCAAGGGCAGCCACTATGGCAAACAATACACGCAAAGTGGTCATCTTCACTACAGGAGAGAACACTTCCTGAAAGTCTATGCCCTTGGTTTGGACATATCCCTTTGCAACTAGCCTTGCCTTATACTTGGGTTTTGCATCAATTGACTTGATTTTATACACCCATTTGTTAGGAATAGCTTTCCTTCCTTTGGGCAATTTCACCAAATCCCAAGTATGATTAGCATGCAAAGCTTTAATCTCTTCTTGCATAGCAAGCTCCCACTTGTCGTTGTGCTCACATGTCTTTGTCTCTTTATACGTAAGAGGCTCTCCCTCATCTGTCAACATAATGTAATGCAAAGAGGGATCATATCTACTCACAGTCCGTCTTGGACGAGTAGATCGCCTCACCCAATGATCCACATTATCCGGTAATGGTTCTACATCAGGTGGCATGATAATATCATCAACAATGGGCTGTTGTACATCATTTTCAGCATTGTTTCGTGGCTGCAAATGCCCTTCAGGAGCCTCAATTTGCTACCCAACATCTTTTGGCTCAAACACCACTGGATCATCTACATTTTCAGCCATATGTGGTGCATCCTGAGGGTCAATAATAGGCCTAACAGGTGGCTGGTCATGCTGAAATTTGACCCTTTTATGTTCATGCTTTGAGGCACAATTGTTTTGAAGCAGCCTTGCCTCATTAAAAACAACATTCCGGCTGCGCACAACCCTTTTGAGCCGAGGTAACCAAATCCTGTAACCCATTTCGCCTTCTTCACCATATCCATGAAAAGGCCTTTAATGGACTTTGTATCTAGTTTGCTCCTCAACTCGGGTCTAACATGCACAAAAGCTTCGCGACCAAAAATGCGTAAGTGATCATATGAAGTTGGCTTGCCAGACCAAACCTCTTCAGGGATGTCACCTTTCAAAGACATGTGAGGGGATCGATTGCATATATGCACTGCAGTTTTCAAAGCTTCTCTTCAAAATCCATGAGAGAGATTAGCTGTGGACAGCATGCATCCCATCCTCTCACAAAGTGTCCTATTGAATCTTTGAGCCACACCATTAGAAGAGGGACTGTATGGCACAGTAAGCTCCCTCTTAATGCCCAAATTTTCACAAAATTTGTTAAATTCAGCACTTGTGAACTCCCCCCCACTGTCCATACGCAAGCATTTCAACTTTCTACCTGTTTGGGTGGTCACAAATGCATGAAATTTCTTAAACACAGCAAAGGCTGAATTCATCCTTAGATTTAAGCAAATAAACCCAAATTTTCCTAGAATGATCATCAACAAAGGAGACAAAATAGCATGCACCTCCCATAGACTTAGTAGGCATTCTACATACATCAGAATGTACAAGATCAAGCACACAAGATTTACGAGAGACACCGGAGTAATAAGAACGCTTTACTTGCTTGCCATATTGACATTCATTACAAATGTTAGGTGCAGCGGAATGAATGTTTGCGCTTTGCTCAAGATCAGTGCTCCGAACTGTCCTCAAGGTTCCTTTTGTTCTTATGGAAGGTAAAGCCTTCCGTTCTTAATGGGAGAGTGCTATGATCACAACAAAGTGAATGGACACTATGCATGCAAGTGTATGAGATTGAGAGATAGAGAGAGAAGAGAGATACGACACCAGAGACGTTGTAAAACCCTCCTCCGAAGGCCCCACTCTTGTCGGCGAGAGTGGTCTACTATTGATTGCACAAACTGGTACAAACGGTATGCATGAGACTGATGCAAGTCTAGGCTATGACGACGGTGATGGCGAGGCCGACAATAGGGCTGAAAACTGAAGGCTTCTGACTGCTGTCCAAACACGCTAACTACTCAAATCTGCTGCAACTGAATTGCTGAAAGTCGGGGCTGCTTTCTTGTGGCTGAAAAACGCAGGTGGTAGCTGAGGAAAAACGCTGAGATGGGCTGCGTTTCAGGGCTGAAACTGAGGCTTATCTAAAGCGTTTTAAGGCTGGAAACACTGAGGGGACAGCATGCCGGCAATCATGCAAAAACGCCAAATGCAATGGGCTGAAATTCGGTACCTGCTGAAAAACGCCAAGGCAAAGTGGAGGCTGGCGATGGAGCAAAAATGCTAGGCTATGGGGGGGAATCTGCTGCTTGGAGGGAAGGTCCACCAAGGCTTGGTCTTACTGAGAAGTTGCCCGCTGAGCTTGGCTCATGTTGCCTCTTCTGTCATTTAGTGCTAGCTTTGGTTTGCTTATATATTTTCTTACCCAATTTGCCCTACCTACTTTTGTTGGAAAGTCACTTAAATTAATAAGTGAAAAATGTCAAAAATAGGCAAAATAGGCTAAATGCACTGGAAAATTTCCCTAACTGATTCTAATGGATTTTGATGGGAATGCTTATGATCATGCTGTGTACAACCAGAGGATATGCATCTACACTAAGTGACTGGGCATGCACGGTCTACGAATAGACTCAAAAAAGTGCCAGATCACTTCTAATCTAGACTGACTGGACTGACTGAACCCTTGTCGTGTTGTAGCTTGTCCATGGACACATAGGGTTGGATGTGTCACGTGACATCCCCTCCTTTTCAAAGTGAGGTACTGATACCGAACTGTATGGCGTCGAAGGAGATCGCCAATAGCATCCGGAATCCTGGAAGGGACTCTTCGCCGGCCCACTCGGATGTGTGGGCCGTGCGGTACTTGAACTTCATAAAGGTCTGCAACGCTTGCTTCTTTGGGCTACGCCGAAAGCGACACAAAGTCTTCTGATGCTCCTTCAATGCTTCAACTTCGTCGAGAGTCATGCTTCTTTCTTCTTCAAGAATCTCCATGGCTGAAAATTCCTGAAACCATTTCCAACACAAAACCATGAACATACCTATTCCATGTAAAGTGAGTGGAAAAAATCATGTCTTCCAGAAAGACTGTGCATGCAATGTAGATGAACAAAGAGACGGAGTGCTAAACCGTTCACCACACACACGCAAACAATGAGATCGAATCTTTCTCTTATGATCTAGAGCAATCAACTGTGGCAATTCACAACGGAAATGCCCATGCTTGGTGCTCATACTTTCATGTGCTTTTTCTACGAATGTGTCATGCCAAGGAAGAGACATGGAATGTGACTTCCTTACATACATACTTTTTAGCTTCTCATGGACAATCCGCATACATCCGTGCTTATTGATGAGTGAAACGTGCTCATCGTACAATATGTCATGCCTAGGAAAAGGGATCACATGAAAACGCTAACTAAAATACAAGAAACGATCACATATGAAACACTCGAACAATGCGTGCGTATCAATCATGCGAACCTAGGCTCGAGAGTCAAGATCGGTTCTTCCTGAATGATCGAATCGTCCTATGGGGGTTCTTTGGACCTCAACTTAAAAGCCAAGATCGGTTCTTCGTGATTGATCCAATCTACAACAAGGTTAGCTTTGCTAGAAAAAGCATCCACTAACACATCATTCTTGTGAACAATCACATCATCTTCATGCAACTCATCATGCTTGTGAGAAATCACATCTTGAGCATGCAAATCATCATGCTCATCATTATCATCCAAATCATCATGCAAAGCCTGTGTGTCATGCTTTGGAGAAGAAGAGACTGAGAGAGTCTCCTTCTCATGAATCCGTTCAATCTTGTCCTGCATATTAGCAATGAGAGAGGGAGAATGAACAACTTCCTCTCCACGAATGACAATGGGAGAGTCACTTTTGGCATAGAGAGTGAAAGTGTTAGCCTCCCAATCAATGAGAGGGTTAAGCTCACGAAACCATCGAATGCCCAAAATCATATCACATCCTGAGAGAGGAGAGACAAAAAATCTTCTACTGAAAGCAGCTTGTTGAATTGTAAACAACACACCAAGACACTCTTGCGTGATCAGAGAGTCCATACCGGGAACAAAGCCAGAGACCTCGAGAGGAGATCTCTGACTAACTTCTAGGCGGGCTCTCTCAACAAGAGAGGGACTGATCACATCATGCATACTACCTGGGTCATACAATATGACAAAACGCTGCCCCGACACCTGACCATAACATTTAATGAGAGAATCATCAATGGGAAGGTCAAGAGAAACTAGGGGCACACTCGTGTTATCATTAATTGCATTGACAGAGGAAGTGGGTTCTGTGGATTCTTTAGATTCTCGATTCAAGATTAGGACATGTTCTTTTTATGTGACCCTTAATGTGACAATGAAAACAACGACCTTCCTTAGAATAAGTGCTTTGCTCTTCTGACGTGATGTATCCTCCTACAATTCCTTGTGCTACCTTTTCATCTAGAGTAAGCTTAGATTTAGCAATTGTGTTAGCCTTACCCTTAGATTCATTGGAAGAAGTCTTTTCTAAGAGACTGTTGGAAGATTGGTTAGAAGAGTTACCATTCTTACCGTTCTGAGGGTTCTGAGAAGTCTGCGAGGTACTTGTGGAAGTCTTGTTCTCCTTAGGCTTTCCCTTGTTGTGCTTCATTTCTTGTGCGAGAGCAATCGCTACCGCCTTGTTGAGATCGATTGGGTCGAAGACTTCTACATCAAACTTAATATAGTCGTCTAGCCCAAAAAGGAACGCCTCTTTGCATTCATCATCCAACTTGCGTAATTGGGTACCTAGCTGCAAAATACGATCGGAAAAAGACATAACCGGCATACCATTTTGCTTGAGAGCGCGCCAATCGTCCTTCAATCATGCGAGGTACTGAGGGGGCATAAACCGCGCCTTGAGCTTGTCTTGAAAATCAGCCCAATTGAAGGAAAGGGGCGTGAATTCGTCGGCTTCCTCTAGGTGAGCGGCTAACTCTGTCTCTTGCCATGCGTGGTACCAATTAATGGCATCACCGGCAAGGTATATGGCTGCCGTCAAAACTTTGCTATTTCCTGTCTTCTTAGTTGTCGCAAAATAAGCATTAAATTGATGCAACCAAGAATGAATAACCGTAGCATCTATCTTACACTCATACTTACTGAAAGTCAACTTCTCTGTGACTGGATAGTTGGAATCCGCATCGTGGCTTGCGCCACTTGAGGAACTCCCACGATCTTTGGCTGGTTCGGATATCGAGGCAAGTACTTGTCGAATCAATTCTTGAGTGCGTAGTTCTCTTTGAGACTCATGCTCAATCTCCAAAGCCACTCTTTGAGCTGCACGCTCGGCCTCCAAGGCTGCACTTCATGCTGCCGCTTTCTCCTTTCTTTGTTCTTTTCTTTCTTTTCGTTCATCGCGTTCGCGTTCCAAAGCAATGTGAGTCTCTTCTTGTTTGCCATCATGCTAATGCGATTTGCTTCTTGTTGTGCGGCAATTCATTCGTCGCCCTCACGGTCCTTAGCTTCTTGTTGTTCTACTTTTCTTGCTAGTTGTGCCAGCGCAACTCAATTCGTTTCTTGTTGTTGTTCCATCATGTCCAACATCGACTTGATCATCTCCTCCATAGAAGTTGGTACAACTCGTGGCGTAGATGGCGAAGGGGGAGGGTCGGAAAAATCTCTTGGTGGGGAGAACTCTTCGTCGCCTCTCTCATGCTCACCACATGTATGCAAAGTATCCATTCCGCTTCGGGTGATGACCATGTACTAGGGTCTTGGGTTCTTGGGTTCTTGAGGTTCTTGAGAGTCTTGAGGTTCTTGAGAGTCTTGAGGTTCTTGAGATTTTCTTTCACTTGCAAACCGACTTTGAGAAGGACCTTCT
The DNA here is from genome assembly GCF_014529385.1 of Adiantum capillus-veneris. Lineage (NCBI taxonomy): Eukaryota > Viridiplantae > Streptophyta > Polypodiopsida > Polypodiales > Pteridaceae > Adiantum > Adiantum capillus-veneris. The sequence continues at coordinate 159,475,011 of NC_140940.1, read as the reverse complement.
CTTCACCGGAGTTCTACTCCTTTCCGTGGGCACACACCTTGGCGGCCTTGCGCTCAGACCAAGGTTGCTTTTTCCCAGCTTACGTCGATTGGCCGGCTGCTAAGTGCACGGTCCGCTCTCAACGAGTGAAAAGAGACACAAGGGGAGGCTGGACAAGCCCTTCTTTCCTGGGACTCCCGTCACTCTTCAAAAACACGATTAGAAATCGACACGCCCAAGCGAACTTGGGTTCGTGCGACCGCAACAAGCAAAAAAAAATTCTTGTGATTCTTATGGTTCTTTCCTCGAGTGATACAGAACACTGCCAAAGCTCTCATACCAATGTTAGGTGCAGCGGAATGTATGTTTGCGCTTTGCTCAAGATGAGTGCTCCGAGTTGTGCTCAAGGTTCCTTTTGTCCTTATGAAAGGTAGAACCTTCCGTTCTTAATGAGAGAGTGCTATGATCACAACAAAGTGAATAGGCATTGTGTGTGCAAGTGTATGAGATTGAGAGATAGAGAGAGAAGAGAGATACGACACCACAGACGTAAAACCCTCCTCCGAAGGACCCACTCTCGTCGGCGAGAGTGGTCTACTATTGATTGCACAAACTGGTACAAACGGTATGCATGAGACTGATGCAAGTCTAGGCTATGTCGACGATGACGACAGTGATGGCAAGGCCGACAATAGGGCTGAAAACTGAAGGCTTCTGACTGCTGTCCAAACACGCTAACTGCTGAAACCTGCTGCAATTGAATTGTTGAAAGTCGGGGCTGCTTTCTTGTGGCTGAAAAACGCAGGTGGTAGCTGAGGAAAAACGCTGAGATGGGCTGCGTTTAGGGGCTGAAACTGAGGCTTATCTAAAGCGTTTTAAGGCTGGAAACGCTGAGGGGACAGCACGCCGGCAATCATGCAAAAACGCCAGATGCAATGGGCTGAAATTCGGTACCTGCTGCAAAACGCCAACACAAAGTGGAGGCTGGCGATGGAGCAAAAACGCTAGGCTATGGGGGGGGGATCTGCTGCTTGGAGGGAAGGTCCACCAAGGCTTGATCTTACTGAGAAGTTGCCTGCTGAGCTTGGCTCTTGTTGCCTCTTCTGCCATTTAGTGCTAACTTTGGTTTGCTTATATATTTTCTTACCCAATTTGCCCTACCTACTTTTGTTGGAAAGTCACTTAAATTAATAAGTGAAAAATGTCAAAAATAGGTAAAATAGGCTAAATGCATTGGAAAATTTCCCTAACTGATTCTAAAGGATTCTGATGGGAATGCTTATGATCATGCTGTGTGCAACCAGAGAATATGCAACTGCACTAAGTGACTGGGCATGCACGTTCTACGAATAGCCTCACAAAAGTGCCAGATCACTTCTAATCTAGACTAACTGGATTGACTGAACCCTTGTCGTGCTGTAGCTTGTCCACGGACACATAGGGTTGGATGTGTCAAGTGACAACAAAAGTCAAGCTTTGTGCCTTTAGCATCAAGCTTGTTCGAAGTACAAAGCTTAGAAAGACCCTTTTGGCTCATATGGCCAAGCCTCTTGTGCCATAACTCCATGTGAGAGTTAATTGCAGCCAATGCAATAAACTTGCCCAACGTGGCCTTGCCATGCATGTTGTCCCTTTCTTTGTGCCCTTTACAATCAGCCTTGAGCCTTTAGTCATTTTCCATGATCCTCTCTCAAACAAGATGCTGTAACCATGCATATCCATCTGACCAACAGAAAGCAGACTCTTCTTGATTCCCGGCACATATCTAGCATCATGCAAGACAAGCTCATTTGTGCCATCTATGCAGAGATGCACAGTGCCAATACCCTCAATGGAACATGCATGATTGTTTCCAAAGTATACATGGCCATGTTTGCCTGCATCAAAAGTAGAGAAACACTCCTTGATAGGAGTCACATGAAATGAAGCACCGGAATCAACTATCCAAGTCTGGGATAATGCATCATTGACAATCAACAAAGCATCAATAAGATCACTCTTGGTAATCTGCATGTCCTGTGAATGAGCATTAAGAGAGGCATCAGGGTCATAAGCATCATCATCTGACAAAGTGGCACACAAGATGTCCTCTACATCTCACAACTCCTTAATCACAACACTAGAAGCCACATTGGCCATCTCTTTGTCGTTTGAGCTGTCCTGTGCATCTGGCTTGGTTTCCTTCTTTTCTTTCTTTTTGTCTCCGCCATTCTTTTTCCGTTCTAACTCGGTTTTGTAGTACCTGCAATCGGGTTTCTTGTGACCTTTCCTGCCACACTGATAGCAAGTCACATCACCCTTGCCTTTGCTGGCATTTCCCCTTTCCTTACTCTTACTCCTTTATGCATAGACATTCTTCTTCTCTGTCCTACCTCTAACCATGTTGGCAGAGCTGCCTCCCTCTCCACCTGCTTTCCTCCATATTTCCTCATTCAAGATAGAACCCCTAACACCATCAAAGGTCGAATTGGGGTTATTCGACAATGAAACCACCAATGTTTTCCATGAATCAGGTAAGGTCAAAAGCAAGAAGATAGCTTTCAGCTTATCATCAAAAGGAGGCAAACATGAATCCTGTAACTGCGACAAAGTACCTGTAAACAACAAGTGCTCTGCAGTGCTCTTGGACTTATCTAGCTGCATGCCAACAAGTTTTCGCATCAAGTGCACTTGGTTAGTTGACAGGCGTTCTATTCTCATACATCGCCTTTAACTTCTCCCACATGTCAAAAGCATTTGTGAGACCTTTCAAATCAATCACCGTCTCATCGGTCATGGCCATTTTGATGTATGTAACTGCCTTCCTGTTCAGGCTAACCCATGCTTCATCCGACATATTATGTGGCTTTACCTGTTCAAGTGCCCCTTCAAAATCCTTCAGAAATAGGATTCCCTGGATCCTGTCTTTCCAAAGGTCGAAACCTGTTCCATCGAACCTCCTAATCTCGAAGAGATTCTTCACATCCGAAGAAGATGAGGCCATAGTTGCACGAATAAGAGGGCTAGTACGCTGAATTTTTGGGCAAAATGCACCAAAACCGGAGAAGTGTGCACTACAGCTTCAAATGGTCACAGGAGCAATTTGAGGCAAAATGGATCGATTTAGGCACAAAAAACAATTTCTGAAATTTATGCACAGGAAATTTCAGCGAGTGAATTTGTGCTCAAAAATAACAATTTTAGTTGTTTTTAGCATCGCAGAACATACATAACGCTAATGCACATCCGTTAGAAGCATGTATGAGCAAAAGCCCCAATTTGTAGCATCAAATTGCAGAAAATTGAGCCACAAATGGTCATACATAGCCAAAACTTGTCAAATGTGCATGAATTGCATCAATTTGCACTTTCCTCAATGTAGATGCATCAAAAATACACTTGCACAAACCTGCGTAAATCTGAAATTTGCTGAAAACACCTGTTTTAGGACCTGTTTTTCGACAATTTCTTTGTTTTTGGGTAGCGGGGACTTAGTAAAGATGTTCCCACACCTTAATACATAATTTGCAAAACCTGTATTTTCTTGTCATAACCTGAAATTTGCTGATTTTGACCTAATTTCAACCTGTTTTAGGTCCATTTGACTTGCCGGGAGCCCTCTGGTGTTCGGGGACGAGTCCTTTGGCGATAAAATTATAAACCTCGCGTAAAAGTTGACCTCCTTGGCTGAAAATCAGCGTTTGCAGGTTTGGAAGCAAACCCTAATTTGGCTCTGATACCAGTTGATGAGTATGCAACAGAGTGTGCAAGTGATAGAGCACGAGGAGAAGTACAGGGCTTGAGGCTTGGAGAGGTGGCGATGGCCTTCAGAGAAGGGGGCGTGAGAAAACGAAGGAGAGAGGAGAGAGCGCTACACGTTTTGTGAGGGGAATAAGTGAGAGAATAAGTTTGGCTCTCATTCCCTTTATTAAAGTATAAGACCATTTTTAAGTTAGTGGCCAAGTTCTGTTGGGGTATAGGCGCCTGTGCCTTGCCCGGCCGCCCAGAGTCTGGGTGCTATCTTACAGCCATATTTGCAGACTTTTGTTGATGCAATTCGAGCCAGTTTATGGCTGATTTGGTTGACATTTGCTACTCATTGTTGGCTCGCTCTCGACGGTGGAGTTCGATCGCGGAGTTTCACGGACAGCGATTTTAGCTTGAGGAGCATTGTCTTTGGAGCTTAGGAGCTTGGTGTGGTCAAGCTTGGTCGAGGAGGCGGTTGCGGCTTCCTTAGTGAGAGGAGCTTTTGAGCTCCGTGGAGCTCGTTAGAGAAGTGCTCGGCGGAGGAGAGCTTGACATTCGAGTGCTTGGATACTGTTGTGGCAGAGCTCTTGTGTTGGAGCTTGCATTGAGAGGACATTGCATCACGCAGAGTGGAGCAGGAGCAGGTTCAAGACTGTGTGCAGCTCGTTTTTGCCATTTTCGGGCTCTAAAACGCAGTTTTTTGCGTAGCTCCGTCATACAGAGTCAGATCTACATGATCCAGGAGTCTAGGTCAGGGTTTTGGCACGCTCCGGACGTAATGGTGATGTCTATTTGCTGAAATTATGCTTTGAATTACAGCAGGTACAGCAGCAAGTTTATTTGTGCACTTTCGGGTCCCAAAAACACTGTTTTTGGCATAGCTTTCACACCCGGACTCGGATACATGTGATCCAGGAGTCTACCTTGGGGTTTTGGCACGCTCCGGACGCACTCGTCATATCAGAATTGTAAAATTCTGAACGCTGAATTTTCTGCAGCAGCAGCAGTTGTTTATTGTGTGTCGAGGATTCCACACATGGTTTGCTCTCAGATGTGAGAGTGATATTTGCTGCAAGTTTCCTCACAGGTGGGAGGATACGATGTATGCCTTATGTGGTTTGATGCTCAGGGAGACTAATGTGATTGCATTTTGAGCTCGGCAATGTATGCCTCGAGCATGTTTTTTGGCAGTCACAGGTAGAGCAGATATTTGTGTACTAGATTTGCAGGTGTTTGCAATGATGTATGCAAAATGTGGAGATTGGTGCATGCATTTGGAGGGTAGTTTGATGCGCATTGATTGCTCATTGTATTGAGCTTGCAGGACAATGGTTATTTTGTGTTGATAGCCATTGTGCGTCAAACTCTGGTGAAATTTTCACAAGAGTTTTATACGTATCATTTATGCGATCTAGGTAGAGATTGCGGGTTGCACTCAGCATTTGCGTGCGGTGTTCTCTGCAGGTGGGAGATTTGTGCGTGTGTATGCATCGATACCGCACAGTGTGGGCTTGGTGATTAGCTCACGGGTTTGACAGGCGTACAGTTATCTTGGCACACTCACAGGAGTGAGTATTGTGATGTATGCTTGTGTGGCTACGAGCTAGGTAGCCGGATTCGAGCACTAATGGCTTGAGGTTTTTCAGCAGGTTTCAGCTACAGGTTTACAAGTTTACAGGCAGGTTTGAGGGTTTATTTGGGCGCTGAATTTTCAGCCATTGTTTCCTCTTTGTAGGTGTCCATGTATGGCTCAGTTTTAGGCTGATTTGGGACACATTTGTGACTTGTTTATGCAGCTGTTTAAGAGCTGAATTTTGGGGCTGATTTGCAGCCATATCTTACAGCCATATTTGCAGACTTTTGTTGATGCAATTCGAGCCAGTTTAGGGCTGATTTGGTTGACATTTGCTACTCATTGTTGGTTGCTCTTTTGCGAGCATTATGGCTGATTTTTCATTTGACTTCCAGCGTTATGGTCTGACACAGTTTGATGGTGTAGATTTTGTTGCTTGGAAGGAACATATGCTTGTTGCATTGGCGGATTTGGGGCAGGATAAACCCTTGCATGGTTTATCAGCGAAGCCCAAGTCTATGCGTGATGATGATTGGCAGGATCTTGATGAGTTAGACATGTCTACAATTCATTTGCATCTGGTTGAGTCTGTTTACTGGCAGGTCTCGAGGGAGACTACAACTCATGCTTTATGGCAGAGTTTACATGCTATGTACGCGACATCCATGTCTACAGGGGAGTCTAGTCCCACTTCTATGTCCATGGGAGAGATTGGTCCCACACGCAAGTCTCGACGGCATAGAGACTTGACATGTTGGCATTGTGGACATAGAGGGCACATTAGGCGTCGATGTTTCAGGCGTTTGAGACAAAGGAGGCGACAGATGCGTGATGCAGATTTGGGCATGACAGATGCTAGTGAGATCAGTACGGTGGTTACTGAGTATGCTTGTGATGGCGATGTCACATTTACATCTAGCTTGTCTTCATACGATCTTATGTCTACGGATTGCATATCGGATTGCACATTGTCTTCACATTGGTTACTAGATTCAGATGCTACATTCCATGTCACGTCGCATCGTGAGTGGTTTAGCACGTTTTCTAGTGGGAGACTTGGTTGTGTGCACATGGCTGATGGTGCTGTGTATGACATTGAGGGTACAGGAGACGTATGTTTGTCCTTGCCCAGTGGTATGAGATTTACCCTACGTCACGTGCGTTATGTGCCAGATCTGAGACGGGATTTGATCTCAGTCAGACAGTTACGGGATAGTGGATGTCGGGTATCGCTGCTTGAGCGATCTTTTGCGTTGCATTTGGGTTCGCTAGTGATTGCGAGAGGTGCCACGAGTGGTACAGGTTACCCATTGCATGTGGATCACGAGAGAGACGGTGTTGTCTCTGTGATCATGCAGCCAAGTAGAGAGCGAGAGAGCAGGCGAGTCTCTTTTGCTCATGGGTTGCAGGATGCTTTGCATGGAGTGCAGAGTAGTGAGCTCGTTGTGCACACAGTTGGGGCACGACTTGAGCAGTCACACAGAGAGGTGACAGAGTCAGACATGCATGCTTTGCTAGTGACTGAGCAAAGCAGAGAGTCAGTTGTGCGAGATACTTCTATGCAGGATAACAGGTAGAGCGGTCTTGCTCTAGTGAGTCACGACAGGAGGACGTTGTGCAAGAGTCTATGCATACGGAGTTAGAGCATGAGAGCTCTAGTGAGTCACAGCAGATTGAGTGGTCATGTTTGCAGTGGATGATTGCAAAGGAGACTAAGATGTCAGCGATTATGCAGTCATTCCTTTCTATGCTTGACAGTGAGCATGGGGATATAGTTGTGCAGGATATGTCTTCCAGCAGACACCTAGAGCAGCTGGTGTGCTCTGAGGTTGCACGACAGGTTGATGCGTCTTTTGTGGACAGTCAGGAGATGCATGTGGCTGACACGCCTTGTCAGTCAGAGATGCCTATTGCCAGGGATATATATGTTGATGCATGCTCCGTAGAGCTAGCAGGGCCCGCTAGCATTGCATCGGCATTCGGTGGTCTCATGTATGAGATGTTGATCTTGAGATCGGATATCGCAGCTGCAGTGGGAGCATTTGCAGTTGGGGTTGTCAGTCGTTTGTTGACTGATGATGGCATAGTGCATGAGGGAGATATGCAGGTATTGCGTACATACTTGCAGTACGTGTGCGGTACGTCTGGTGATGTATGGACTTACACGGGAGCAGGACAACCGGATGCACACGATCACAGCCAGCCAGTGGGCATCGGTTGAGAGTGGTTTTCTCTCACCTTTTGTAGTCTTTAGACTAGGTTCCCTTGCTTAAAGGCACAGTCGCCTTTAAGTGGGAGGTTGTTGGGGTATAGGCGCTTGTGCCTTGCCCGGCCGCCGAGAGTCTGGGCGCCCACTGACTTGTATACCTTATACATAGCATAAGTGTATAGGGGGCTGCTCACTCTTTGAGTCTCCCCACCCATATCTGTGTCGTGTGTCTCCTTCTCTCTCTCTCACTCTCCGTCTGTGGTGCTCCCCCAATCCCCTTCAAGTTCAATGGCCAAAGGTTAGTAACCTTTAAAAATGTACATAAAAGGGGTCATTTGGGCCTTTAACCCAACAAAGACCCCCATTCCTAAGGTTTCCCGGGGTCAGAGTCTCAAGCCTTCTGCAATTGTGCTACTACGTGGTGCTCTAAGGCTTGGCCATCCTCCAAGAGCCTCAAAATGTCGCCAGAAAAACCTCCAAAAAATCTTTTTTCGCTCCTGCTTCAAGTCTTTGCAACTTGATACCCAGTCATTCAATGATCGAGCCGTAAACTCCGCCAAAAACTCCCCATTCTAAAAATCTTTTTTCCCTCCCGGATCAAGTCTCCACTGCCACTTGCCTGCCCAAGCCTTGCATACCTGCTTTAGCACTCTGTCATGCACCTGTTAGCATACACATCACTGTATGTGCCCTCTGCTAGGATCGATACACTTCGGCTGCACCAGCGGTCTTCGACTCTTACAAGCTTGGAGGCTTTGTTTCAAGCAACTTTCAAAATTCAAGGGACCCTACGGGGGCGAAGTTGTGGGAGCGTGTCAATGTTCGACTCCGGTCTTTCATTATCCTCAACAGTACACCATCAGTCATCAGTCACATCCGATTGATTAAAGACGCGAAGTTGATTTGGGATCGGCTTTCTTCACTATATGATTGAGTTTCTCCAATGAAGCGGATAGCCCTCGAGGTGCAGTTGAGGACCCTGGTTGCGAAGAACACTTCCATGCGGGATCACATCAGCAAGATAGAGGAGCTTCAACAAGAGATACTTCATACAGGGAAGCTTATCAGTTTAGAGGACATGGCCATCCAGCTTTTGGCCCAATTACCTCCTCGGTATACCAATTTCTATTCTTCGTTGATTATGAGTGGCCAATTGAATACTATCTTTTGGGACGAGATTGTTCCAATGGTGTTGGACCAATAGGAGCGGTTCAATACGGGGAAGAAGTCAGGCTCCGAAGCCTTGATTGGTTCTTCCAACAACAACAAGCAGCAGAAGGCTAAGAAGAAAAGGAACAATACCAAGGAAAAGAAGAGTGATGCTGACAAGGAAGCCTTGAAGGCCGAAAGACATTGCAATAATTGTGGGGAAAAAGGCCATTATTGGCGGAAATGTCCAAAGTGAGTTGGAGACGACATTGGTGCAGTCACCAGCCTTCATCATTTGAAGATTCTACCCTCAAAGGACTCTCCAGGGACATCGGAGGTTGCTTCGACTCTTGCGGTTCGAGATGATCGTGATTGGAGTCTGGATAGTGGTACCTCACGGCACATGAAACCTTCGAAGGATCTTGTCCAGCATGCGGCAACACTGTGGTATGTACCATTTTTACTGGCAACAAATCTGAAATTCCTATTCATAGCGAGGAATCTATGGAGTTGATTCCACTGTAACAGGGAACGGGGGGAACACAGCCCAAACGTTCCGAAACGACGTTCCGGACGAGTCCCATTCCCGAAATGGAGATGGGAATGGAACGCCGTTCCGGAACGGGGTGTAACCGGAACGGTGTTCTGGAATGGGCAGAACATGAGGCGCAACGGCGAAACGCGGAGTGGAACGGGCAAAAGTAGGCATTTGGGGGGAAAAAAAGTGGGCTTTTGGGGGCAGATTTAGGGCTTTTCGGGGAACATATTTGGTGCAGTTTGAGGGCAGGCTATGGGGCAGATTTGGGGGCAGTTTTGGGGTTGTTTAGGAGTTTATTTGAGACTAAGCTGAATGGAGGTAATTCAATCCTTACTTTAGGTGGACCGTTCCGCCCCATTCCTGTTCCGACCCCCCCTCCTCCTCCCCGTTCCCGTCCCGTTCCCGTTTCGAGTAACTATGGTTGATTCCCCACGGCAGAGAGGGTATGCATACCTCCAAGGTACTTTATGCTCCGAAGCTGGGATTTCATCTTGTGTCTATGCACGAGGTGTGCAAGCTTTGCATGGAGGTGATTTTTACAGAGGATGTGGTATCTATTCAAGATCGTGAATCCGGCAAGGAGGTCAGAGGGAGCACAGTGGAGAACGGACTCTATAGGCTCCATGCTCTTTCTTCACCAACACGGATACCCATAGGTGATTTTTGGCATTACAGATTTGATCATTTGAACAATGATACTCTTCGGCTTGCTTTTCGTGAGCAAATGTTTACACGCTTACCAAATGTTGGAAGTAATCCTATGCAAACTCCTTCCCTCGGGAAGGCTCTCTATTTCATGTTGCTCGTGGACGATTTCGGCCGCTTTACATGGGTGTATTTTCTACAGTACAAGTATGAGGCATTTGGCCTCTTCAAGAATTGGCATTCTCTTGTGGAGAAAGAAAGCAATCAAGTGTTGAGGACTATTTGACCGAACAAGGGTGGGGAGTTTATCTCCAAGGCATTCATTCATTTTTGTGCGGACAATGGGATCAAGCGAGAGCTTGCAAATACTAGATCCCCTTCACAGAATGGAGTTGTGGAGCGGAAGAATAGGACAGTGGTAGAAATGGCATGGATCATGTTTGAGCATCGAGACTTGTCAAAGTCTTTATGGGCAAAGACAGCTACAACGGCAGTTCATGCCATAAACTGATCTCCAACCTCTTCAGTTCCAAGCAAGACCCCATTCGGACCTTACTTTGGTAAGAAGCCCGACGTCTCCCATTTTCGAATCTTTGGGAGCAATGCATATGTCCATGTACCGGAGGAGGAGAGGGGGGGGAGTTGCAGGGGACGGGGGGGACGGGCCCCAGGGCCGGGGGACGGCCGTAACCGAGCCGGGGACACCTTGGGACGCCTTGGGACGGTCGGAAGAGGTGCCGGACGGGCGGGCAGGGGGGACGGACGAGGACGAACCGAAACGGACGGGGATGGATGGAACGGCCAGGAACGACAGTTTTCAGGCCAAAAAAAATTAGCCGTTCTAGACTGTTTTTGACCGTTTTAAACGGCTATTTGCAGCCCAACTGCCATATTTTGGGGGGGCTTGGCCCTTAAGAGGCTATAAAAGCCCCCTTGGGCCTCTTAATACTTATTCCCTCAAGGCTCAAGCTCTCCTCTCTACTCATAGACTCATTGCTCAAGGCTCAAGCATGACTACGCGCCGTGGCTCGTACGCTCTACACTCAACCCTTGAGTCTCCACTCTCTCCCTCTTCTGCCCACTTTGAAGCTCTCCTCTCCCTCTTCTACCCACTTTGAAGCTCTCCTCTACTCTTTCTCCACACAAGCTCTCCTCTAACTCCTCTTAACTTCTAAGCTCTAATCTCTTGAGTCTCTCCACCATCATGTCATCTCAAGCCAACTCCACTTCTCAAGCGGGTTCTTCTCGAAGGAGGCCCGCCGTGCAAACGTGGTCGTGGTGGGATGAAGTCGACTTTAGCACGCGTGGCAAAGGTGGCGGTGCAAGACCATGGACATGCAAGCTATGCCCATACAAGAGAACGGGTGGTGCAAACAAAGTGCGAGCCCATCTTCTTCATGACCCCGGTCACGAGGTGAAGTTTTGCCCTCATGTAGCTCCCAAGAAGAGGTTCGATCTTCTTGAGAAGCTCGCGGTGTATGAGGTTGCGGAAGCGGCCAAGAGGGGCCGTTTTGTTGCCGTTGATCCCTCCGCCACAACGACACCGCGAGAGCAAAGGGAAGCCAACCTTGACGACATCTCTCGAAGCTTCAAGAGCCATGCATCTACACCGTCCTCTTCCGTTCCGCATCGCCAAAGCACTCTCAACGAAAATTGGAATCCTAAATTGAAGGAAGAGGTGGATAGGTCGGTTGCCCGATTCTTCTTCCACGACCACATTGCCTTCCATGCTTCGCGGTGAGTTTCCCTTGGCATATGCACATTGTAATCTTCCATTTTGTATTCATAATGGGTTATAACTTCTCGACTCTCCATACTAACACAACATGCTCTATTTTGTGTGGATAGGTCTCCATATTTTCGAACCATGGTTACGAAAATAGGGGAATATGGCTCCTCTTATGTGCCACCTTCATCGGAGAGGCTTCGCACCACCCTCCTTGACAAAGAGAAGCTTGCCGTGGAGCAAGCGGCCCAAGCAACAAAGGATTTGTGGGAGACCAATGGCGTCTCTCTCCTTGTAGATGGATAAAGCGACACCCGCAAGCGGTCCATCCACGGGGTGGTGGCCTACTCTCGGGGGGAGATGTACTTTGTGGAGTCACGTGATGCATCCGATAGTGGCAAGGCCGCCGAGATGCTTGTTGCGGAGTGGACAAGCACCATAGAGATCACCGGCCCGGAGAATGTCCTTTGTATGGTTGCAGATGGAGAGGCGTCAAATAGGGCAGCCGGAGCTTTCATTGAGGGCATGTATCCCAGCATCCATGTCACATTTTGCATGGCGCATTGCTTCAATAACCTCCTCAAGGACATAGGGAACTTGTCATGGATTTCACCCACCATTGGTGACGCCTCTCGAATTGTCTCCTTTGTGCTCAACCATCAAAAAGTGCGCCATGAATTCTCAAAGAGGAGCCACTTGTCCTTGCTAAAATATTCAGAGACAAGATTTGCATTCAATTGGCTTATGCTAGGCCGCTTGTCTACATGTGGCGGAGCCTTAAGGGGCCTCTTTCTCAGTGATGAGTTCCACGCCATGCCGGAGTCTACATCAACAACAGGATTGAAATGCCGAGAATGGGCCGACGACGCCGTTTAATGGGAGGAGGTGAAGCCTCTTGACGCCATGGTCAAGCCTATTCGATACCTACTTCGAGTAGTGGATGGCTTGCAACCATGCATTGGCAAAGTCTACGAAGCCATGGATCGGATGATAGAGGCACTTGAGAAGCTTGTGCCTGACCCTGTTCAGTATGCAAAGATTCATGGCTTGTGTGAGTGGAGGTGGAATGGATACTACTCTCCACTTCATGCGGCAGCTTATGTGCATGACCCTGAGTTTCAGGGAAGGCGTCAAGAGACCGACAAGGAGGTGAGCAAAGGATGGCGGCTTGCATTGGAGCGCCTTGAGCCTAGCAGTGACATTAGGCGCAAGATTAGAGACGAGCTACTCAACTACAGGCAAAAGAAGGGCTCCTATGGATGTGTAGATGCACAGCTTGATCGCAACAAGATTGGCTCGGTTTTGTGGTGGGAGGACTATGGAGGAGATGGCCCACATTTGCAGCGCTTGGCTGTTCGTGTCCTTAGCCAAGCATGTACCACTAGTTGCTTGGAGCAACTATGGAGTGTGTACAGCCACATTGCCTCTAAGAAGAGGAATCGCCTTGGGGTTCAGAGGGCCAATTATTTGGTGTTTGTGAGCGCTAACTTGCGCATGCTTGCCAAGAGCGTCACACACAAGGCTGATCCCTTCACTAAGTGGGAGATGGCACAAGAGAATCCATCTATGGCCGATACTCTTTCGTAGGAGCTAGCGGAGGACTTCCAGCCTCAATGCGAGCCTCCCGAGCCCTCATACGTCGCTGACGACCTCGACTACGACGACGATATGGAGATTCAGTAGGCGAGCACTTCTTGAGTTTGATGATCATTGATCACTCGACTCTCGAGTCTACGACTCTACCTACTACATAGCCCTTTGTAGTTTTTGTTATCCTTGAGGCCTCAGGCTTGTCCTAAGTCCTTTAGGCATTTTTGACTCTTGAGCCCTTGTGGCATGCACTTGTCATTTTGTATCCATCAATCATCGATGTTTTATTAGCACATTTCCGCCTATATGACTCGTGTTCTTTGGTCTATTTAGTGTAAATTTATGGTCAAAGTGATGCTCTATGTGTGTGGCATGTGTGTAGGTCAAAAAATGCCAAAAAAACTCTTTTTTTTTTGCCGTTCCGACCCCCGTCCCCGTTTCCTGACTCTTGCCGTCCCGTCCCGTTCCCGACCCCGACCCGCTGTCCCATGTAACTATGGAAGTTCAACTTTGACCACAAGTCCAAGAGAATGTTTTTTGAAGGCTACAATTGTAAGGTGCAGCGGAAGTGAATGTTGATATTGCTAAAGATGAGTGCTCCAAACTGTGCTCAAGGGTTCCTTTTACTTATGGAAGGGAGAGCCTTCCATCCTTTAGCGAGAGAATGCAATGATCACAAACAAAGTGAATGCTACTGTGAGTGGACGTGTTAGAGACTGAGAGAAGAGAGAGAGAAGAATATGACACCAGGCGGTTCTCAAACCCTCCTCCAAGGGCCCCTCTCTCGATGGTGAGAGAGGTCTATGCTATTGATTGCACAAATCTGGTACGATGGTGTTGGTGTAATGAACTTGATGCTATGATGCAAGGGAAGGCTAAGTCGACGATGACGGCGATGATGATGGCGACGATGAATAATGGCTGAAATCTGGCTGAGTTTTGAGGCTCAAAAACGCTGGTGGAGATTGGCTGAAAGCGCTTCTGAGGCCTGCTTAAAAACGTTGGGACACTTGGCTGAAAACGCTGAATTTGTCTTGCTGAAAACGCTGCTGAATCTTGGCTGGAAACTCTGTCGATAGCTGGCTGAAAACGCTGATGAAGCTGGGCTGAAAACGTTGAGGTTGAAGGGGTGGAAACGCTGGCGCTGAATGGCTGAGGGAGTCTTGCCGAGGAGGAAACGCTCGAGGGCATGCTGCAAGAGATTTGCTTGTGCTCTCCTTGTTTCTCTTGCTTCTACTGAGTGACTGCCAGGTTTCTTTTATATTCCTTTAGCAATTTGCCCTACTCACTTTTCCAACAAAAGTCACTTATTAATAAATAAGTGAAAAATGTGTATTTTGGGAAGAAGGGTTCTATGCTCTGTAAAATGCTCATGATGGTTACTGAATGCCATGCTAATGATGATGTTGTGTGCAATAAGAGGATATGCAACTAATCTTAGTGCCTGGACATGCACGGCCTGCGCACAAAGGTGCTAGAACACTTCCTAGGCTGACTTGAACCCTAGACCTGAGATAGCTTGTCCACATGCACATAGGGTTGGATGTGCACGTGATAACAATTCTCTTTCACAGGGATATCGACTTTATGATCCAGAGAAGAAGGATGTACTCAGCCATGATGTTGTCTTCGACGAGTTCCGCTCCCAAGTTTTTTACGACGACCCCTAATTTGCCGATACTTGGAGACCCAGATTATGCGTTGCCTCTTGAGGAACCCTCTTCTCCAACCCCTGTCCCTCAAGCTACAGAGGAGGATACACCCATTTCAGATGATGCTGATGATAGTGGTTTTCATCATAGTGCAGAGTTAGAGCCAGATACACCAATAGCTCCTCCTTCGGACAAGTTTCCAAAGTGGCTATTAGAGACATTGCGAGATGTAGCAACTTCATATTTTCCACCAGATTAGAGTGAAGCCGGTACAACATGACAATCTCAGCGCCTTCGATTTATTGAGGTGGATTGGACTTTATTACAGGTGAACTATGCTTTGATGTCGACAGTGATCAAGGACAGAGATCCTCTATCACTTGAGGAGGTGCTTTCACAACCAAAGTGGAAGTTGGCCATTCCGAAAGAACTTGATTCCATTAAAAAGAACAATACTTGGGAGTTGGTTCCGCAGTCTGCCAAGCGGAAGGTGATTGGCGTCAAATGGGTCTACAAGACCAAGTACAAATATGATGGTTCTTTGGACAAGCACAAGGCAAAGCTCCTTGCCAAGGGCTTCTCTCAAAGACAGGGTGTGGACTATGAGGAGACCTTAGCACTGACTGCGAGGATGCCCTTGCTACCTTTTTTGGGTGGCCGGTTTTTCAGATGGATGTTGTTTCAGCTTTTCTCAACGGTGACTTAGAGGAGGAGGTGTATGTGGAGCAACCTCCAGGTTCAAGGATCTAGATTTCAGAGACATGGTTTGTAGGTTTCTAAAGGCCCTCTATGGCCTAAAGAAAGCCCCTCGAGCATGGTACCAGAAGATAGACTCTTTCTTTCTACAACACTCCTTTCAACGATCTTCTGCAAACCTAAATTTATATATTTACCGTGAAGAAGGATTGGTGACACTTATTATCGTCTATGTGGACGATCTTGTAATAACAGGTAGCCATGTTGAGCACATCCGCAATACCATGGAGATCTTGGCGAAGGAGTTTGAGATGACAGATCTCGGCTTGCTTCACTACTTTCTTGGATTGGAGATATGGCAAATAGAGGGGGGAATTTTTCTCTCTCACGAGTGCTATATCCAAGAGTTTTTGGAAGCATTTGGTATGACTGAGTGCAAACCTATCTCAACCTCTATGGATCCCAATAACCAGAAGTTGTCACAAAATGACTCTCAGATGTAGCCGATGCTACAAAATATCAAAAACTGGTCGGTTCTCTTATTTGGGTTCTCAACACCCGGTTTGATGTCAGTTTCTTGGTGGGACTTCTCTGTTCTTTCATGCAGAGACCTAGCAAGTCTCATTTGAAGCAAGCTCTTCGGACTCTGCGGTATTTAAAGGTGACCAAGTCATTAGGGATTCACTATGCGGCCGGAGGTATAGACTCCAAGGTCATTCTACAAGGATGGAGTGATTCAGATTGGACAACAGTCAACTGCAGGTTACACTTTTTCTTTTGACTCGAGCAGTTTCATGGAGCCAAAAGAAACGGCCTATAGTTGCCTTATCTTCCACAGAGGCAAAGTACAGGGTTGTTTGCAATGCTACATGTGAGTCAATGTGGTTACGAACGCTACATTCAGAGATGGGATTTCCCTATCAGACGACCATCATGTACTCTAACAACCAGAGTTGTATAGGCATTGCGAGGAATCCGGTACTCTATGCCCACACCAAGCATATAGAGATACACTACCATTTTGTTCGTGAGAAGACCAAGGATGGCTCTTTTCGAGTAGAGTACATTCCAACATCAGATAACCCTGCTGATATCTTCACCAAACCTCTTCCACAGGCGACATTATCCTCTCATGCCAGCTCCCTTAGACTTGTTTCCTGTCCAGGAGCTAAGAGGGGGTGTTAAGAGTTCAGATTACATGTCCGGTGGTGACTCCAGTATCTCCCAGGAGCATATTAGGGAGTGAGGGTTGTGCCCGGCCGTATTTGAGGTAGACATACCTTTCTTGGCATTGCACTCCACGGTGTCGCCCACCCAGTAGGCTGGCATGAGGCAGGACTCCCGTTCTTAGCGTTTCCCAAGGTCAGAGTCTCGAGTCTTCTACAGTTGTGCTGCTAAATATGTGCGCGGACGTATTTGAGGTAGACATACCTTTCTCGGCATTGCACTCCACGGTGTCGCCCACCCAGTAGACAAGCATGAGGCAAGACTGCCGTTCGTAAGGTTTCCCAGGGTCAAAGTCTCGAGTCTTCTACAGTTGTGCTGCTAAATATGTGTGCCAGGTCACGTTTATTAGCATTTTTAACCATTTTTAGAATTGTGGGGTTTTCCACGCAGGTAGGGCAATTTCCCAATCGCCTGATATATGCAAACCCCCGCTTGTACTTTTGGCATGTTGTTCAGAGCAAAGATCCAGCATTTGGGCACACACTCTCTCTCTAGCGTTTCCAGCTCTGCTAGCGTTTTGTTGTGTGCACCACTTTCTCCCTCTAGCATTTTCTCTCTCCACCATCTCTCTCTCTCTCTCTCTCTCTCTCTCTCTCTCTCTCTCTCTCTCTCTCTCTCTCTCTCTCTCTCTCTCTCTCTCTCTCGTGTTTTCTCCCAGCGACTTTTAAAGGCGATGTGCCCAATGATGGGGAGCCAGATGTGCAACCCGAAGCGGAGGAAAGCGAGGAGATACTCGTTCTAGAACAAATATTGGCACATAAAGATAGAAAGATTAAAGGTAAAGTGATTAGGCGGTTCTTGGTTAAATTCAAGAATTATCCTGCATTGGATGCAAAGTGGATGGAGGAGGGGGACCTAGCAGATACTCCTCAAATTTTGGAACTTTACCTTGAAGCATTCGGTTGTAAGGTGCAGCGGAATGAATGTTTGCGCTTTGCTCAAGATGAGTGCTCTGAACTGTGCTCAAGGTTCCTTTTGTTCTTATGGAAGGTAGAGCCTTCCGTTCTTAATGAGAGAGTGCAATGATTACAAACAAAGTGAATGGACACTGTGCGTGCAAGTGTATGAGACTGAGAGATAGAGAGAGAAGAGAGATACGACACCAAAGACGTTGTAAAACCCTCCTCCGAAGGCCCCACTCTCGTCGGCGAGAGTGGTCTACTATTCATTGCACAAACTGGTACAATGATGATGCATGCGACTGATCCAAGTCTAGACTATCTCGGCATGACGACGGGGTGACGACATCGACCTAAGGGCTGAAATCTGCAATCTTTTATCTGCTGTCCCAAAAACGCTATGGGCTGAAATCTGCTGTTGCCGAAAACGCTGTGGAAAACGCTGAATTTTCTGGTCTTTATGGCTGAAAATCTGCATCTACTGTAGGCTGAAAACTGAGGTTCTTGGGGCTGAATCGGATGGTCTTTCTACTGCTGAAAGTCACCAAGGGCTGAAAGTTGTAAAGGCTGAAAACTGCAAACGCCAGAATCTCCAAAAACGCTAGGGGTGCAATCTAGAAACGCTAGGTGCTGGGACTTCTTGCGGTGAAGATCTTCCGCAAATGCTCTGTATCTGTGATGCTAGGCGATGATCCTCATGATGAAAACGCCAAGCTGATGCTGATGAGAAAAACGCTAGGGAACGTGGTCTTTGGCGATGATGTCTTTGCTTGGAGGAAAGTCCACCAAGGGTCTCGCTTGAGAAGTTGCCTGTTGAGCTTGGCTCCTGCTTCCTCTTCTGCCACTTAGTGCTAGCTTAGGTTTGCTTATATACAAACTTACTCAATTTGCCCAACCTACTTTCCAACAAGAGTCACTTAAATCACTTAAAAATAATAAGTGAAAAATGTCAAAAAAAAAAGGTAAAATAGGCTAAATGCACTCGAAAATTCCTTGAAGGATTCTGATGGATTCTGATGGGAATGCTTATGATCATGCTATGTGCAACTAGAGGATATGCATCTACACTAAGTGACTAGGCATGCACGGTCTACGGATAGACTCACAAAAGTGCCAGATCACTTCTAATCTAGACTGACTGGACTGACTGAACCCTTGTCGTGCTCTAGCTTGTCCACGGACACATAGGGTTGGATGTGTCACGTGACATAGGTTTAGCATAGTCTACTCCGATAGAGCCCCAATTTTAGCATGGGTGAATCTAGTGCAGCGGGTTTGCACAAGAGGGGAGTCACTCCGCTCCTTTGTCAACAATTTACCCCGATTTTTTATATAGAGTCATTGATCTCCCTTTGGGTTTCAGGGATACTGCTGGGCTGACAGTATTCTGCTATATGAATTTATGAACTGGAATTCCCGAAAATGAAACTGATTGATTTGTACTTGACTTGTTTGAGTGCAAGAACTGAAAGACGAAATGACTGCAGCATTTCAGTCTCATAAATCTCAATAGACATGATTGCAATAAGAATTAGTTAATCGGGCATCTGTGAGGTCCTGACTGGATCTAGATGCGATTACTAAATACGTTCCCAATTAATCATGGTCTGAGATTTGGAATGAATTTGAATGTGATTTGTCATGAGATGTTTTGTGATGTCAAATGATGTCCGATGATGTGACTGTCGATTGGTACATGTGCTAGATGCGTTGTGTCTAGTGCGTCGGGTACAAACAGTCAGTGTCTACTAAGACAGTTTATGGCCTTTGTTTTGCAGGCGTAATCGAGGGCGATTACAATTCTTTAAGAGGGGGATATGTCACAAATTGATGACGTGGCAGCTACAGGAACCCCAGAATTGCGCCGACACGCTGACTATACGGACAGTCCCGAAAAACGCACCGGAAATCGCGCTGACACGTGGCAGTTGTACGGACGCCGCAAATTGCGATGACATTGCTGACGTGGCATTCCGTATGGATCTGCGTAAATTGCACTAGCTGATTTTGCTTGCAGCTTTTGAAGCTTAATGCTTTTGAGAGAGAAGCTTTTAAGTTAATGATTTTGGGGCTCTGCTTGTGGGCATCCCTTGTACTTATAAATAAGTGGGCTAGGCCTCACTTCTCAAAGCATTGGACGCAGAGTCTGAGAGTGAGCGCTTGCCTACTCTCTTGTACTTTGAACACGGATTAATATAAAAAGAAATACCGAAAGGGGTGCCAGTCTTTGGGGCCAATACCTCTTGGCATGGACCTACGCCGGGCAGTGTCGTTTTTTGTGAACTGTTTTAGAGTGAATCTCTGTTGTGTCGCGGTAGAATCTAGACTTGGGGTGTCCAAGTTGGTTACACCTCATGTCACTTGGGGTCCCATGGCAAAGGGTCCAACCCACACTTGTGGGGAGTGGTTGCAGTTTACAGTACTTCCTATAGAGATCCAGAGCATTCAGCTACAAGACATGAGGGGGGTGCAGAGCATGTCTCTGGATATTGTAGAGGCTATACCTGTAGAGTGGCACAGCCCTCTTGAGCCGGTAACTCCCTACTAGATGAGGGCTTTCACACCACTTGAGCTCCTCATTTCATCTAGGGCTTGCTTAGACACATGTTACTACAAGTTCTTTGAGGTTCAGAGAGAGGATCGCCTCCATAGAGTCACTACCGAGGCACCAAAGGTGGCTAAGTGTCATAGTTACAGGAAATGGCCATTTTCAAGTCGTCATTCCCCGTTCCCAACCTAGCTTCTCGTTCCGAATTCCCGTTCCATGTTTCAGACGTGAGTGTTCGAAACAGGGAATGGCATTTCCTACCGGTTGTCGTTCCCCATTCCCCGTTCCGATTTCCAGTTCTGGGTAACTATGCTAAGTGTTGCTTTCAGCGGATCCGAGTTGTGGGCATCAATGGGAGGACTTGTGTCATACACCGTAACCCGTCAAATCTTAAGTCAGGACATTGGCAGCTATGGGCTTGGGAAAACCGCCCTTTGGTGCGAGTGCAATGGAACCCGAGGGAGAGGTTTTGGCGAGATCCCTTTCCTCCAGCCGATCACACAAGGACCCCCTTCTTCCAGTTGACAGCTCGGCTGGGTCGCCACGTACTGACAGCACAGAGAGAGGCTCGTCCCACTGGGCTTGGGAAAGCCGCCCTTTGGTGCGAGTGCAATGGAACCGGAGGGAGAGGTTTTGGCGAGATCCCTTTCCTCCAGCCGATCACACAAGGACCCCCTTCTTCCAGTTGACAGCTCGGCTGGGTCGCCACGTACTGACAGCACGGAGAGAGGCTCGTCCCACTGCACGCGGTTCACTAGCAGGAGGAGGGTCTCAAGTCCGAGTTCTTGGCAAATATTTGGGAGTGCTTGTGGGACAGCAGACAACGGAGGAGAGTCACCATGTTCTAGTGGCTAGTTGCACATCGAGCTACTGCAGTAGTTGGTTGGTGCACAATGGCCTCTCGGCCGTATATGCGCCCTAAGACCACCCACCTGAGACTCAGCGTCACTGTCTGTGGGACTGCCCCATGGCACAGCAAATTTGGCTTCAAATTCTTCGGCTGATGCCTGCACTTTTTACTGCCAGTCAATACACTTGAAATGCTGCAGCTTAGTCCACACTCACAGGCCCAGCACTTCGCTTTGAGATGGTTTTTGTTCGCATGATGATTGTGTTACAAGAGAGAAGGCCTACACTCCAACCCGCCACAAAGCTTGTCCCTCAAGAGTGAAGCAGAGATAGAGAGTGTTGTTGGGAGCTTATTTACAGCTTGACAATGTGGTTCATCTGGGGAGCCCGATGCTTCCGTATCTTTGAGGCTTGGCCCGTCCCACTAGCGGAGACTATCCATGACATTTGACTGGAGACGATCTATACACTGAGGGGCCAGTTTGAGAGACCCCAAGGCAGCTCCAACCCCATGCAGGAGTGCCGCGAGGCCTTCTTGCGACTATGGCGATCTTCAATATGGTTCATGGCACGCCTAGATGTAAGAGGATGTCTAGGCTCAGAGCAAGACCATTTAGGTCCCCCCGTCGCACTTAGCAAGTTGGTGGATACTAGAAAGTGAACTCAATAAAGGCATAAAGTCAAGGTGGGACTACCAACAGAAAGTATCCGACATTTGGGCCACATTGCACTTTTGGATGCGGTCCCAATGAGGATAGATGGTCAGATGACCACACGGAGCCCAAAGGAATCATTTCCTAAAATTTAGGGAACTGCTATTTTGGGCCGTAAAATGTGTTCACGTCATTACCTTCGTTATGACTAGGGGAACATGTTACAACTCTGCTGCAAAGTCAATTGATGCACCAGTTGAGAGATTTTTAAGCGGGAAGCCCAATGCAGGGAAATTGCATGCATGAGTGCCAAGTGGCACTTTTTGGTCAATTTACCAAGTCTGGGAGAACAGAACTCGTAACTGACTTTTTGGAGCAGTTTTGGAGGCTGATAATTGTGATTTTCAGCCATTTCTCTCCATTTTTTAGCTTCCCATGACTTTACCTAGGACCAAGGAGCTCATTTTCAGCATTGGAAGGCATCCGATGCGTGTTTACACGGCTGTTTTGCTGCGTTTTCAGCGATACGCAGATTGGCAGCCATGGAAATCTTCTCCTTTTTGCATCTATTTGTTCACAGATGCATTACAGGTCAAGGCAACAGAGGGGGCGCTCGATTTATGCTGGGGGGATGCTTCATTGAGAACCTGTCACAGGTTAAGAGCTATGGAGTGCTTCCTTTCCCTCTTATGTACAGTACGGTGCCAGGAGTGATGCCCTGCATGCTACGCACTGCTCTCTCTCTCCCCTACGAGCAGTATGTTATGCCCCACTAGTGGGCTTTTCATTTGACCAATGTACAGTTATGTGGATTCATGCGCGATTGCCGAGGCAAGAGCCTCTTGCACAACTACTGGGTTAGCTAGCAGCTAATCCCCCGCAGGTACAGGTGAATTCGGAGAGGTTTCACGTCAGAAATCTCAACCAATTCAAAGGGCAAGTAGCCCTACAGGTGCGGGAGCTCGAGGTCTTGCTACAGATGCGACCGGCACGCGAAACGGAGCCCAAAACAGGGAATTACAGCCTGCTGTGTATTTTTGCAGGTTTAGGGTTTCGGCCCTAAACGGACCCTAATACCCCCAGGAGGTTCGGGGACGCGAAGGGACCCCTGTACGGGTGAAGTGGCGCATTTTCGGGGCAGAAAAACGAGAATTCAGCATGCTGCCGATTCTCGCCAGGTTTTGCAAAGTGTCCGTATGCGTCGGGAAAGTCACTTATTGCGTGGGGATACTGACTGTGAAGCGTCCTAATACAGTTATGCTGCCGAAATCGGGCCAGAACAGGTGTTTCCTAGCCTAGATTGTGCGGGGCAGCTTGTAGGAGATTACAGGTTTTATTCCCACTGTTAAAGAATAAAGAAATACCGAAAGGGGCGCCAATTTTTGTGCCTACAGGTTGTCAGCGTCTGCTCGGGGCATTCTAGCTTCCGAGCCGTGTGTGTATTCAAGTGTTAATCCCCGTTGCAGGTTACGTTTGCAAAGTGTTGTGTGTGTGTGTCTACAGTAAAGAATGTCGGGTGAAAGCCAACGCCTACCGCCCCACCACGGGCCGGTTTCAAGGTTCCGTTTGCCGGGATATCAATCACTTTTTCCTCAAAGAGTGAGCCTCGGTTGTTTTGGGTAAAGACAGAGTGCAGGAACGTGGGATTACACTATGGCCGACAAAGGGAAGGGCATTATGGAAGAGGGTTCCTCTTCACAGGACAACGAGGAAATTCTGCATGTTCGTCCTGCCAAAAAGTGGTCAAATTAGGGCTGATTTTCTGCTCCATTTTAGGGTTTGCAAGTATGAACCAAGATGAGATAGGGAGAGGTCTCACGATGGTAGATTGGCCACAAGATCTCCTACGGGAGTGATGTGGGTCTGCCAGGTGACACGCTGCTTGCCGATTCTCTTAGGCGATTGCTTGGATTCTTTGACGCATCGGTAAATCATCTTGAAATTTGAGCTTACTTGGTTGTGGGTAGTACGCTACAGTGTTGTGGAATTATGCTCGTTTGCAGAGGCAAGAGCCTCTTGCACAGGTAAGAGTTAAGGGAGAAGTTGCTAGATGCTATTTGGTGAAGTTCAAGAACCATCTACCTATGGATGCAAAGTGGATGGAAGAGCATGTGCCATGAACAGTCAGAGTCACTAAATGTATTGCAGCTTTACCTTGAGGCCTTTGGGTTACAGCCTATGTATGCCCCAACCCAATGTCTGCAAAGGAGGGGTAATGATAGAGCTAGCACATCAAATGTACTCATGGATTCAGTGCAATAGCAGTATACAATTTGACAAAAGTATGAAGGTCTCATTAAGTCTTTCTTGCGAATACATGCTATGATAAAAGAGTGCTAACAACACAAGATCATCTATGGCATGTATTTATGGTATGCAATCGAGGACGTTTGCGATTTCAAGAGGGGGGTATGTCACGAGGACGTGGCAACTGCTAGCCTTAGTTGTTGGTTTCTTTCCAATGATTTTTGTTTAATTTTTGAGACCCTCTTTTTGAAGTTGCAAATGGTCGGACATTGTATGGCCAATGTGAACAGTAGTTTCACTCGCAGACGGCAAGTTGGTCGGCACTGGAATTCGAATAGTAAGAGGATGTCTAGGCTCACAGCAAGATCATTTAGGTCCCCCCGTCGCACTTAGCAAGTTGGTGGATACTAGGAAGTGAACTCAATAAAGGCATAAAGTCAAGGTGGGACTACCAACAGAAAGTATCCGACAGTTGGGACACATTGCACTTTTGGATGCGGTCCCAATGAGGATAGATGGTCAGATGACCACACGGAGCCCAACGGAATCATTTCCTAAAATCTAGGGAACTGCTATTGTGGGCCGTGAAATGTGTTCGCGTCATTACCTTCGGTATGACTACGAGAACATGTTACAACCCTGCTGCAAAGTCAAGTGATGCACCAGTTGAGAGATTTTTAAGCGGGAAGCCCAATGCGGGGAAATTGCATGCATGAGTGCCAAGTGGCACTTCTTGGTCAATTTACCAAGTCTGGGAGAGCAGAACTCGTAACTGACTTTTTGGAGCAGTTTTGGAGGCTAATAATTGTGATTTTCAGCCATTTCTCTCCATTTTTGAGCTTCCCATGACTTTACCTAGGACCAAGGAGCTCATTTTCAGCATTGGAAGGCATCAGATGCGTGTTTACACGGCTGTTTTGCTGCGTTTTCAGCGATACGCAGATTGGCAGCCATGGAAATCTTCTCCTTTTTGCATCTATTTGTTCACAGATGCATTACAGGTCAAGGGCAACAGAGGAAGCGCTCGATTTATGCTGGGGGGATGCTTCATTGAGAACCTGTCCTCACAGGTTAAGAGCTATGGAGTGCTTCCTTTCCCTCTTATGTGCAGTGCGGTGCTAGGAGTGATGCCCTGCATGCTACGCACTGCTCTCTCTCTCCCCTACGAGCAGTATGTTATGCCCCACTAGTGGGCTTTTCATTTGACCAATGTACAGTTATGTGGGTTCATGCGCGATTGCCGAGGCAAGAGCCTCTTGCACAGGTACTGGATTAGCTAGCGGCTACTCACCCGCAGGTACAGGTGAATTCGGAGAGGTTTCACGTCAAAAATCTCGTCCAATTTAAAGGGCAAGTAGCCCTACAGGTGCGGGAGCTCGAGGTCTTGCTACAGATGCGACCGGCACACGAAACGGAGCCCAAAACAGGGAATTACAGCCTGCTGTGTATTTTTGCAGGTTTAGGGTTTCGGCCCTAAACGGACCCTAATACCCCCAGGAGGTTCGGGGACGCGAAGGGACCGTTGTACGGGTGAACTAGCGCATTTTCGGGGCAGAAAACAGAGAATTCAGCGTGTTGCAGATTCTCGCCAGGTTTTGCAAAGTGTCTGTATGTGTCAGGAAAGTCACTTATTGCGTGGGGATACTGACTGTGAAGCGTCCTAGTACAGTTATGCTGCCGAAATCGGGCCAGAACAGGTGTTTCTTAGCCTAGATTGTGCGGGGCAGCTTGTAGGAGATCACAGGTTTGATTCCCACTATTAAAGAATAAAGAAATACTGAAAGGGGCGCCAATTTTGGGGCCTACAGTTTGTCGGCGTCTGCTCGGAGCATTCTAGGTTCCGAGCCGTGTGTGCATTCAAGTGTTATTCCCCGTTGCAGGTTACCTTTGCAAAGTGTTGTGTGTGTGTGTCTAAAGTAAAGAATTTCGGGTGAAAGCCAACGCCTACCGCCCCGTGGTGAGATGCCTTCCACATAGATGATCGTGTGTAGGACGAAGCACTCACTCCGCATTTGCTAGAAGCATCCTAGAGCATTACCAAGCACAACACATCTTGCATTGATGCTCTCTGCCCCGCATTGAAGTCTCATCGTGGATTTTCTATCTAACTAACAGTTTTGCAGGCATGGCATCAGGTCTTCGAACCTTTCGTATTTTACGACAAGAAAACTTGATTGCAATTTCCACTTAGGGTTTCTGCATCCAGGTCATCGACGTAACTGATCACTACGTTCGTTTGGCCAGTCACAGACTCTCTCTCTCTCTCTCTCTCTCTCTCTCTCTCTCTCTCTCTCTCTCTCTCTCTCTCTCTCTCTCTCTCTCTCTCTCTCTCTCTCTCTCTCTCTCTCTCTAGAAAGATGGTCCATGCCAATCTCTTTGTCAAAGCCAGGATCCTCTACGCCGCGCACTAATTCTCTCTCTAGAATCTGCCAGGTTGCTCTCTCAAAACCCGATTCTCTTTCTAGAACCTGCAATTTTCTCTCTCTAGAATTGGACAGAATTTTTTGTCTAAAAACAGAGACTTTCTCTCTCTAAACTGGATATCATTAAAACAGCAACTTTTCTCTGCTGAAGTATAAATAAAAGCTGACACCCCCAATCGGCTGATATTTTTATGAATATGAAGGGGGCAATTTTGCATTTTCTGGGACGATTTCTCAAAAAGAGGGAGAAGGGACCAGATTTTGGGAGCCTTGCTTTTTTGGCACTCCCTATTCTCGCAGCCCCTAGTTAGCTTTAAATTCCCTTGCGCGCACAGAGATCGTTTGTAGATTGCCGCCACGTGATTGCATGAGCACCAATGGATTTCAGCCCTCCGACTCCTTGTACAAGAAGAGTTCCATTGGAAAATAAATACCCAACGGGGGAGCGGACAGTATCAATTCAAGGCCACCAACTATGTATGGGGGCATCCAATTCCAACATATCTCTCTCCCTTCACTCTCTGTTTCAGTTCAGTTATTCAAGTTGTTTGATTAATTAAGTGTTCCCAAGCTTTGCAGATTGTGGTTTCTCCATGTCTTCCGTCAGATCATTCACCGGAAGTGATTACATAACCACTATATGGCTATGACATATTAAACAAAGGGAAACACCTTAACATGATTTTAAAACAGCTAATCCACCACTAGTGACTCTAAAGAGCCGCATATCCAACAACACACAACATGTCAATTGAAACTCGCTCTGATGTTTGTCTTTGAGAAGACACCAAGACATCTCTCGAATCAATTAGCTTCAAAACAATTACAAGAAAACATACATCCACCTGAACCATATCTGGAATCTTAAGAAATGTAACAAAGAAAAGCCTGATATTACCTCCTCGATACAAAAAAGCGTAGCTGCACTGAAAAATGTTGCAGGTACAGCAAGCCAACCGCATGCATCCCACAAAACAATTGGAAGACTGATGTGCCACAAGACCAAAAATCTGGAGGTTAGTCGAGTGTATGACAATGGGATTGGCGTACGAATGAGCCGTTCGCAAACACTAACACTCGCAACATATTGTCGAATGTGATCTTCCTATCAAACACAAACACAAGTGAATACAGTACACTTTTGCATGCAAAAAACAACTTAGCCAGGTAAAACTTGAGTAGAAGATATGCACAAACAGAAAGTGTAACGATTCCATATAGCTCAAACCTTATTACTAAAAACTATATCAAGGCAGATGCTCAACAAATATCCTGTTAGATGCCACCGTCTTGTTAAGATTCCAAACCTTTATTTGCTGTGTAATGGTAGGTCGTAACATGACTATGTAATCAAATACTAACCACCCTTATGGCTTACCCTTGATGTTCATCACCATGATTGCATTGAATAAATATCTGCACGTCCCTCAAACAAACATCCTCTCTGAAAATCAAAGATCAACCTCAATTACTCGAGTCTCCTGTACCTTCCTGCTGTTTCATAGCACCCACAGCCTAAAACATTTGCCCAGCCAAAGCCAAACTGGTAACTCA
Source organism: Adiantum capillus-veneris (assembly GCF_014529385.1). Classification (NCBI taxonomy): domain Eukaryota; kingdom Viridiplantae; phylum Streptophyta; class Polypodiopsida; order Polypodiales; family Pteridaceae; genus Adiantum; species Adiantum capillus-veneris. The sequence goes on along the minus strand of NC_140940.1, from coordinate 159,447,128 downwards.
CCAATGAGTTGACAATCCTTGGCCTATTTCTGCCCTTTGGAGGCTTCTACAAGATATTTTATCGTGTTAGCTTGTTTCAATTTGCATGTTTTTGCATCAGCCCTCCTTTTCAAGGGATTCTGTCACGAAAATCCTTCTTTTTACACCGTCTTCACGGTATCTCACCTATACTTGCAGACCTCTTTATCGAGGTTGTATTTTGTGGAGTTCTGTCACAGAAATTCCATCAAATCTGCATTTTTCTCTTAGCCACTGTGCAGCTGTGTTTTTGCGGTCATTTGGAGACTTTTCACCACAAAAACTCTAGGCCTCTTGCTGATTTTTGGAGGGAGCCATCAGATCTGCCCCTCCTCTTGCCCCTTGCAGATCGACCCCTAAAGGTGTAAAATCTGGCCCAGATCAGCCTCTGCTGCATAGTCACATGGCACGCCCATGGCTTCCTGGTCCCCTCATTCCAGCAGCATCCCGGGACACCCCCTTGTTTAGAACCCCACTTGTGGAAACAAAATTCTCCTCTAAGCCCCATCCCCGTTCCCCGTTCTGGCTCTTCGGGACGCGTCCCATGCTACTATGCTCTGCTGCAGTGTTTTCGCATTACAGCCCTAGCGTTTTTTGTTTGGAGCACTCTTGCAGCCTCTCCCAGTCAAAAGTAACCCCTATAGGGTGTGTTATAGCCCAGATCTGCAACACTCACCCAATGGTATTGTATCTGGATGTTCAAGAAGCTTCTGCTAGTACAAATCGACCCTATGCAGCAGCTTTCTTGCCGGAATTTTCAGCCTCCCATCAGATCTACCATCGCTGACTCTCTCATTGCGATATACACATTTCCATCCCTTACACACTTTATGTTTCCGCCGGATTCTGCTGTCTGCTTACGGATTGTCTCTCTCTTCCCTTTTTGCACCAACATGTCTAGCAAGGAGAACCCCATTGCAATGTCTTTGGTGCCTCTCACTACGGATCCTTCTATCTTTCTTAACAGTGCATCAGGTTCTTCTTACTGAGGAGTCATATACTTCTCTTGGTGGTCGTTATCCTCCTACTCCTTTTACTATGTCCAGTTTATTCAATCCAATTACTACGTCTATCGATCTTCCAACTGATGAGAGAAATCTGACAAGAGTCACTGGAGTTGAAGTTGAAGAGTGCTATCCATCTGCAAGTCTTTGTGAGTCCTGAAGATGAAAGTAGGTGAACCAAGTGAGTAAAAGCTGGAACACATTCAGCAGGAGCTGCCTCATCACACTCCGAATCCAAATCTGCCTTCTTCGGGCAAATACTCCAAATATGCCCCTTTTCTCCACGTTTATGACATATCACCTCCTTCTTGAATCTCTCACCAGCATCAGAAGTATCCTCTGTGCTTTTTTCTCCACTTTCCTTTCTTGGACAAATGTCCAGTTAAGGCCTTTGCACCCCCTCTAAATTCAGCCTCAAATCACTGGTCCTCCCTAAAGTAATTAAGGCTGAATAGAAAGCATTGTACTCAGGAGTCAAATGCATCATTACGATTATAGCCATATCTTCTGAAGAGATCAAAATCCAGATTCCCTACCCAAAGAATCACTAGCTACATCTTCTCAACGGGATCCTTCTTGGACTTTGACTATTGAGGGTCCAAAGTCCGCAATTGAACCTCCAAGTGCACTCTCCTCACAGGTGCCATCCTATTGTAAAAATTCTCCAAGCGGTTCAAAATCTCTCAAGAATTAGTCAAACTCCAAACGTGTTTATATAGCTGCCACGTGAAGGCTCCATCGTCAGATACAAAAAGGTCACAAAGCAATCCTCCGTAGACAAGTAGAAACCGGGCTTTGACAGGTAGAAACTGGGCTTCAAGGCTGCAAGCAACCTCCTATTGAATGGAATCTCCAAATTCCTCTTCAAGGGCAGGCACGCCAGCTGAAATCGGTTCAAATCTACAAAGGTAGATCTCATACAACTTCATAATGAAAATGATCAACACTCCTCGGTTGTCTACTAGCTGAAAAACCCAGATACATAAGGGTTCCCAAAAAAATCATGGCAGACACCAATCAGCCCCCTTTGGACAAGCCTTGTGAAGGCAAACTCTGCTAACACAAGAGAGTACAAGGTTGCTCTACATCATCATACTACAATGGGAGCACTCCTTCTATAGGGGTCTAACAATCGTGCCCAACCCACATCAAGTACCCCAGGACCCATGAATGTGGGTATAAATGGAAAACCAAGTAAAAGATAGAGCACCCACCTAAAATGGCCAACAAGTGGCAATCCGGACAAAATTAAGAAAAAACCCCCACATGGCTGGAACCAGGAAACGCCTCAGTAACAGACTAGGACACTCCCAAGTCAAGAATCAACCGCGACACGACAGGAATTCACTTCAAAACAGTTCACAATTAGATTCGACACCGGCCCGGCGGAGTTCCATGCCAAGAGATATTGGCCCCAAAGACTGGCGCCCCTTTCGGTATTTCTTTTTGTATTAAATATGTTGCTCAAAGTACAAGGGAGTGGGAGGGTCTCACTCTCAGACTCTGCGTCCAGATGCTCTCAGAAGTGGGAGCCCTGCCCACACTTATAAAGGTTTACAAAGGATGCTGAAAGTAGAGCCCCAAAAGCTGAAAATTAAAAGCTTCATAAAAAATAAAGCAGATATTCAAAAGCTCTCTCTCTCTCAAGCATGGCGTAAGAACTTGCATAGCCAAAAGCTAAAACTACCACAAGCTCTTGCCACTTCAGCAATTCCGTACAGCCAGCGCTTTTTCCGCCGCAATTCGTGGGGGTCCGTATGGTGATGCCACGTCAGCAATACAGCAGGATTCCGGGACTGCATGGGTGTGTGTGTTTTGTCACAAACTAGTGACATGGCAGCGAGCAGTACACACACACACACACACACACACACTCTGATACTCCCGAAATTCCCGCAGAAAGGGGTGACGTGGCAGCAGTGTACAAACACCAAGTGCACACGTGTCATGCTGTACGGAATTCCGCGTTTTGCGGCGTAAATCCCGGGAGCTGTAAGGCCTGCTTTTTCTACGCAAGGCATGCTGGAAATTCCACGCAAGGCTGCTTTTGGGGCAAATTGCTTTATCTTTGAGTTGCTTTATTTACCAAAAGGCTTGTGAGAGGATTTGTTTTATTTTTGAATGCTTTTCATGGGCAGCTTTTGGGGCTCTGCTTTTGGCATCCCTTGTAAACCTTTATAAGTTTGGTTTGGGCTCCAACTCTGTAGAGCATCTGGACGCAGAGTCTGAGAGTGAGACCCACCCACTCCCTTGTACTTTGTGCAACAGATTTAATATAAAAAGAAATACCGAAAGGGGCGCCAGTCTTTTAAGGCCAATACCTCTTGGCACGGAACTCCGCCAGGCCGGTGTCGAATCAAATTGTGAACTATTTTGACGTGAATTCTTGTCGTGTCGCGGCAGATTCTTGACTTGCAGTGTCCAAGTCTGTTACAGTGGTATTAGAGCGCGGCCGATTTCTCTTCTACCGGGAAATCCTATCCTTTTTACGCGGCACTTATGGATTCAAGCAAAGGATAGTCGACTTCCTCTGCATCCGGAGATGCGGGAAGAGATCACGAAGAATATTCACGCAAGTATGACCCGCCTCTGCCTACTCAAGCGGAGCTTGAAGAGATGGAACATCGGAAATTGGTCGATGATGCGACAAAGTTGATGATAAATTTTGCAAAGGACCCTAAATTGGCAAAATTTTTGACCTAGACCTCCTTCGACGAGGTGCACTCACAGTGGCGGCAAACCACGGAGCCACCCCTCAAACCGGCACTCAAACAGCCTCCTACTTCGAGGATGTTTACAGAGCAAGAATTGGAAGAGGTGGTTGATGCACGGATTAGCCAGCTTTTTGACGCGCAGAACAAAAGCAAAATGCACGACAAAAAGCAAAATAAAGGGACTGACTTCCCGGGTTATTTGGGTCGTCAATCTACTTTTGCCTCGGCAAGAAAGCAGACGAAGCGTGTGCGATTTGAAGGAGTACCCAATTCTATGTCTTCTTCTTCTTCTGACAATTCTTCTAGCTCTTCCGACTCAAGCGAAGAAGACAGAAAAGGGAAAAAGCGAAGCAAAAAACAATGCTTCAGAAAGGGCAAGAAAAAGGCAAAGAAGCCTAAGTCTCGCCCAGTTTCGGATAGTTCTACAGAGGACTCATCTTCAGATAGTTCAGACTCCGATGACAGCGGATTTTATGCAAGGAAGAAGATTTTTATAAAGCCAACCAGTATGACTTTCTGGAAGATAAAAGCAAGAAAGTCCGAGGATTTAAAGAAGGTGGACAATCAACTAAATTTGACACAGTGTGGGACATGGAACGAGCTCGCTGCTGCTATACTCTCCCGCTGCCCCATCGCCATCGCCTCCCCCCCCCCCCCCCCCCCCCTCCCCTCCCTCCCTCCCTCACGTGCTGCCCGCTGTCCTCCTCGTGCTGCCCTCAGCCCCCGCCTGCTGTCCCTCCCGCCTGCCCTCTGCCCCCGCTGCCCCCCCCCCCCCCCCCTCGCGCTGCCCTGTTCCAGCCTTTCTACTGCCGCCACCCGCCCTCAGCCTCATCCCATGCTGCCGCCTCACGCCCTCATCCCTTAGCCCAAACCCGCTTTATCCCCCCCCCCCCCGGCTCGGCCCGTTCACCCATCAGTTTGGGCCCCCCGCCTCGGTTGCTCCCTGCAGTTTCGGCACTCTCGGCATCTGTTCCAACTCCTTGGAGCAGTGTTTGCGCGCCCTTCTGCAGCATCCTCCCGTCGTCCTCTTCTTACGCCACAGCAGTAGACACAGATGGAGGCTCCAGCTTCGCCACAGAGGGACTCGCCTGAAGCCCCCTCGCCCGACCCCGCTGAGCCCACCATTCGACTTGCTCTTTCGCCGACAGAGCAAGCGAGCCTTGCCGCAGAGGTAGAGCGCTTGCAGGCAACTTTGGTCATCTGCAAGGTTCTCGACACTCGACCTAGCAGAGGAGAGCTGCGAGACCTTCTCCAGGCCCGCCTTCTCGCAGAGGTGGGCAAGATCTTGGATGTCCAGATTCTCGGACGGGGGTACTACCAGATTGAGTTCGAGACTTCCGAGATGGCCTCCAAGGTCATTGCTATGAGTCCACTGGCCATCCGAGCATCACGCACCCACTTTCGACAGTGGCGACATGGTTTTGACCCGACTTCGGATGTGCTAGTAGAGGAGGCAGACATCCCCATCTCAGTCTGCTTTCCGGGTTTACGGAGGGAGTACCTTCCACTTATCTCCAGGATTGGCTCCGCCATCGGGACAGTCCTGGAGACACCTCGTACGGCAGCATCAGTAGCTGCCAAGGCGGCTGGCATCCCTTCAGTTCGAGTTTTGGTCAGAGATACCCACACGCTCCCGAAGGTCATCCTTCTGCCTCGGGTGAGTGCAGGTTGGTTTCGACAGAGTGTGGAGTACTCGGGTCTCCCAAACCAGTGCTTCATTTGCAGACAGATGGGCCACCTAGCGAAGGCCTGTCCACGGAGGAGACCACGACCCGCACCCCAGCCTCAGCCCCAACCTGCCAAGGCTGCGCCGCAGCCACAGCCAGCGACACAGAGCACAGATTCAGCGCCACCCTCCGAGCCTGGGGCTCCAGCGGAGGAGGGGTGGCAGCAGGCCCGTGGCCGTCGACGCCAGGGGCCACAGCGACAGCCTGGCACTCAGAGTGGCCCCCAGGTGCCTACTCAGCAGCAGTGGGTTCCCACGGGGAACCGCTTTGGGCCTCTTGAGCAGGAGGAGCCTCCTTCGCCAGCCTCCACCTCCGCTTCACCCTCGCCAGCCGCTCCGCCTTCCGATCTCCCCTCCTCCTCCTCATGCCCTCCCCCGCCCTCTGCTACCGCTCACCCCCCACCTCGCCCCCCCCCATGTCTCTGCCGCCCCACCCCGCTTCTCCTCTCCCCCGCCCCCCCCAGCCCCTTCTCCCCCTCCTCCTGCTTCAGTACCTCAGTCGGCTCAGGAGACTGGACCCTCGCCGACGGCTAGGAGATCTCTTGGCAGCGCCTTTGCCACGAGTCGCCTAGCGAGAGAGGGTCAGCCCTTCATGCGGCCCCCTCTGCAGATTCAGACATCTTCTCTTGCAGCTATCCCGCGTGGTTTGACGAGCATTGACCTCCGACGCCGTTGGGATTTCTTTGATTACGGGTTTACTTGTTTTCTTGGCGACTCCGCATCAGACCACTAGGCAGCCTGCTTCAGAGTCCACGCTTTGTTCCTCGCCGCTAGGGGGACAGAGGCCTTGGACTCAGCAGTTGGTTTCTCCTTCCCCCTCTGTGGCAGGACTGAGACAGAGTGGTCCCTCGACTCAGTGGTGGGATGGTTGCATACACAGGTTCTCGAGTTCTCTCACCACATGGGAGAACTTGGCGTTACAGATTTGCTGCAGACGTTGTGGCCACTGGCCAAGTTTGCGGTGATACCCCCAGACTCAACAGGATGTAGACACATTGTGGTGTACTTTTTTGCTGATACGCAGTGTTTGCCTTGCTATGTATTCATTCATGAGGACTCCTGGACAGAGGAGGTTGCTTTACGCACGGCTCGCTCTGCTTGGGCTTGGACCAGGCACTCACTGCAGTCTCGCCTATCTAGAGGACGCTCGGATGCGGATTACTCCCCATCCAAGCCTGCTTCGAAGATAGCTCGTCTTGCTGCTGCGGCAGCATCTGTTCTCTCTCGCTCCCCATGAGGATCGTCTCGTGGAACGTGCAGGGACTAGGTGGGCCCCAGTTTCAGCGACAGCGGGGCCGATTGCGTCAGGAGCTTCAGCGTTGCCTTGTGGGAGGAGAGATTGATCTCCTTATGCTTCAGGAGCACCATTTGTCTGAGAGCCGCATTCGGTGATGTGGTCAGATTTTGCGTGGACACTATGATACCTTTTGGTCAGCTGCTTTTGGACCTGGAGGCATCCAGGGTGGGGTATGTATGACTATTGCGGACTCACTACAGCAGGCCATTGTGGGCAGAGGGATTATTGTACCAGGCAGGGCTCAGTGGATTACTATGCAGGTTCAGGGTAGCCTTGTGGGTTTCCTGAACATCTATGCGCCCAATGTGGCGAGTGCTCGTGCAGAGTTTTGGTCACAGATTGTTGAGTCTTTGCCACAGGTTGACCAGTGGTGTGTAGGAGGGGACTTCAACATGTTGGAGGACCCTTCTGACAGGATCGGAGGCAGCCATGCTACTGTGCATGGAGTCGAGTTAGCAGCTTGGGAGAGGTTTTGTATGACGCTGAGGGTCTCGGATACATGGCAGCATTCTAGCTTTGTGAGGCCTCCAGAGAGTCTTGCCTTCTCTAGATCGGACCGCAGAGTGGGAGGAGTGAATCTATCGCGCATAGATCGCTTCTACACTAGTGACCACTTCAGTGACTTGGGGGGATCAGTGGGCATCCTGGCAGGGACATCCTTCTCGGACCATGCACCAGTGATTCTCACAGTGGCAGATAGGCAGAGGAGTGGGAGCACGATGCTTCGCATCCCAGAGCGGGTCTTGTTGGACTCAGCACTCAGAGAGAGGGTCGAGGCTCTATGGACAGAGGGCATGGACAGCCAGGCTCCACCTGCAGACAGAGTGGCCTCAGGCCTAGCTCAACTTAGCCACTTCTTTCTCCAGGAGTCTCTGGCTCGACGGGCTGCAGCAAGAGAGGAGGAGCAGCGTCTCAGACGAGGCATTGCTTCACTACAAAGGATGCAGGAGCAGCATCCAGACAGTCCATGGTTGGAGGAGCAGTTACAGCAGGCTCGACAGGAGCTTGCTTGCACAGAGGAGAGGCGCCATGAGTTTGCCTTTCATCGACAGGCATCTCAGTGGACTCAGGTGGGTGAGAGGGTGACAGATGGTTTTTTTGAGACAGTGGGACCTCGGCACTCGCATGCCAAGGTCAATCAGTTGAGGAGACCCGATGGGTCAGTTGTTTGTGAGCCTGAGGATATGCGTGCAGTCGCTACTGACTTTTACCGTGAGCTACTGTCGGCTGAGCCCGAGTCAGAGAGACAGGATGCATGCAGGGAGCAGGGTTGGGCACAGATGCCCTGTCTTGTGACTAAGGAGATGCGGCAGAGGCTTGAGTTACCTCTTCAGCTTGAGGAGCTGCACACGGCTCTTAGGGCCCTCCCTCGTGGTAGCTGTCCACGTGAGGATGGGCTCACTCCCAGCTTCTTCTTGGAGTACTGGGACCTGCTTGGCCCAGATCTTTGTAGTGCCTTTCAGTACATTCTGCACACAGGAGTGATGCCGGATAGCATGAGTGAGGGCCTGATTTACCTCATTCCAAAGGAGGGTGGCTCCTTGGATGAGATTCGACAGTGGCGCCCCATCACCATTCTCAACTCAGCCTACAAAATTCTTGCCAAGGCTCTGAGTTTGAGGATTCATCCACTCTTGGAGAGCCTTATACATGGGACTCAGACAGGTTTTGTCAAGGAACGCAGTATCCTTGACAACATCTTCACTTTTTGGGAGGCTTCTGCCCTTGCACGGCTCCGTGGGGAGGACCTTGTGATTCTTCTTCTCGATTTTGAGAAGGCATACGACAGAGTCGACTGGGACTTTCTAGAGGGCACGCTACGCAGGATGGGCTTCTCAGAGGCTTGGATCAGAGGGGTGTCAGCTTTGTACAGACAGGCTCACAGTCAGGTGCTTTTGGCAGGAGGTAGAGGTGAGCGCTTCATGCTCACACGATCGGTCAGACAGGGTTGTCCTCTTGCCCCCTTTCTCTTTCTGTTCTATGCGGAGGCGATGAGCAGATTTTTGGTGTCACAGCAGGTTGGTTTGAGGGGCTTAGCACTCCCTCTACGAGGAGATGAGCTTCTGGACGCTGAGTTTGCCGACGACTCAGCCTTGTACTTAGAGGGCCAGGAGGCCAATTTACACAGATGTGGGCAGGCTTTGGAGACCTTCTGCTGTGCATCGAGCGCACTGATCAACTGGAGAAAGACAGTGGCTTTCTCGGTTGGTAGTGCTCCTGTGCCAGATTGGATGCCAGGAGAGGGTTTCAGGTGGATTCCTCGAGGGACTGCAGTTCGGTACTTGGGTTGTCAGGTTGGTTTGGATTTGTCCCCCGAGCAGCAGATTGCTCCTCTTCTCCTGTCCATCAGGAGAAAGCTGTTACATTGGAGCTCAGCCCGACTTTCGCTGGCTGGTAGAGTAGTAGTTGCCAACCAGGTGTTGTTGGCGACTATGTGGTACATCACTTCTTGCTGGATCTTCTCGAGTTCTTGCATCAGCCAGGTACAGAGGCTGATCAGGAACTTCCTTTGGTCAGGTCGCGACACTCAGATTGCCCGAGCCAAGGTGGCTTGGTCGGTCATCACACTTCCTTGTTCTCAGGGAGGGCTTGGGATCATTGATCCAGCAAAGCAGAGCAGAGCCCTTCTTGGGAAGTTCGTCGTCAGAGGACTTCTTCCAGGCGAGGAGCCCTGGAAGGAGTTCTTGTTGCAGAGGCTTCGTGCCAGGGTGCCTCAGTCAGGAGGCCCTTGGCAACCTTCGACCAGATGGATCTTTACAGAGTTGCGTCGAGTTGGTTTGAGCAGGAGACTGGAGGACCGATTCGCTGTGAGTCTGCTTCGTTCTTGGGAGCTATTACGGCGTGGCCTAGAGCAGAGACAGCCGACGTGCACGGAGGAGCGCCTACGGCAGCCCCTCGTCTGGAACCCCATGGTTAGCACTCAGCGAGGCCACTTGGTTGGGAGTAGGCCTCATGTTTCTTGGGGTCCCATGGCAGCAGGTCCAGCGCGCTCTCTAGGTGACTGGCTAGAGTTCACAGGTTTGTCAGAGGAGGTGCAGGTTGTCCAGCTACAGGGCATGAGAGGGGTTCAGAGCATGTGTCAGGACATCTCAAAGTCAGTTCCAGCTGACTGGCTCACGCCTCTCAAGCCAGTAGCACCCCGGTGGATGGGAGCCTTCACACGACTGGAGGTTCTCATTTCAATCAGGGCTTGCTCAGAGACTGTCCCAGCCCTGTTCTTCGAGCTTCAGGGTGGGGGACGACTACAGAGAGTTGCAGTAGAGGCCCCGCAGGTAGCAGAGTGTTGTTTCCAGAGGATCCGAAGTGTGGGCATCTGTGGGAGGACTTGCGTCATAGACCCTGACCCAGCAGCTCTTGAGACAGGACACTGGAGGCTATGGGCTTGGGAGTGCTGTCCACTAGCACGAGTACAGTGGGATCCTGGTGAGTGGCTATGGAGGGACCCATTCTCTTCTGCAGACCGCCCAGGAGTCCCTTTCTTTCAGTACACTGTTCGGCTTGGACGTCATATACTTGCAGCACAGAGTGAGGCCCGCCCCGCTGCAGCACGTCATTGGCAGGAGGAGGGTCTCACAGTTGAGTTCTTGGCAGCTTTTTGGCAGAGGCTGTGGGACTCCAGACAGCCGAGGCGCGTCACCTTGTTCCAGTGGTTGGTTGCACACAGAGCCACAGCAGTAGGGAGCTGGCTTGTACATAGTGGTCTCTCGGCCGCATGTACAACCTGTGACCAGTTGGTGGAGAGTCAGCGTCACTGTCTTTGGGACTGTCCCTCGGCCTAGCAAGTGTGGCTACGAGTTCTTCGGCTGATGCCTGCCCTCTCCACGGCTCGACAGTACACTTGGGGGGCAGCGGCTTGGTCCACCCTCACGGGCCCGGCACTCCAGTTTGAGCTATCTTCCACCAGCAGGATGATAGTGATACAGGGGGGTCGACCTACACTCCAGCCTGCTACAGACCTTACTCCACAGGAGTGGAGCAGTGAGAGAGCGGAGTGTTGGGAGCTCATCAGCGGCCTAGCTCTCTGGTTCATCTGGCGGGCCCGTTGTTTCCGCATCTTTGAGGCTCGCCTTGTACCACCAATAGAGACTGTTCGTGACTTTTGGCTAGAGCTGATCCATACTCTCAGAGGACAGCTTGAGGGACTACAGGGCAGCTCCGACCGCATGCGGGAGCGCCGCGAGGCTTTCCTTCGACTCTGGCGCCCTGGGCCGTTCTACTCCATGGTCCAGGGGGTGCTCAGATGGCACTACTGTCCACCTGTGTGGCTTTTCCCTCCTCCCATCTCTTGATTTAGCCCCATTGTACATATGTTGTTTTTTCATTGGGAGAGTCTCCCCACCATGCTTGTTGTAGCCCTCTCTTGCAGAGGTGGATGTAGCCCTATGGGCAGTTTTCATTAACTAATAGAAGGATCTTTTTCTCAAAAAAAAAAACAAAAAAAAAAAAAAAAAAAAAAAAAAAAAACTAAATTTCACACGTTTTCTGGATTTCGAGATGCTTCGAAGGCTTTGGCCTTCATACAGCAGTTTGACATAGCTTTCTCTGGAGGACATTACTCAAAGCACTCCAAGATTCGGAGGGCTACCTCTTACTTCAAGGGAAATGCTCGAATTTGGTGGTCCACTCTTCTATTGAGCAAGAAAGCGCCACTTAAATGGCTGAAATTTAAAAGGCTTTTTATTTCTTCATGGCTGACTCGGGAGTACGAGCGCGACATACGAACTGCTTGAAACCATCTTCAGATGACCAAGAAAGATACATTGGATACATATTGCGAGAGATTCTGGAGCTCTTTTCTACCAGCTTCTTCATTTAAGAAGATCTCATTTAAAGAACAGATTAAGTAGTTTACCTTGGGACTTCCTACAGAGATCCGGGATCACTGCTGTAACAAAAGTCACAAGAACTGATGAGTCATGCGAAACGGGGTTTTGCCATTCATTCAAGCAATTTGACTTACCCCACAGATGAGATCATGATGCGGAGAACCGAACAGACTTCTAACAATGAAAGTAGAAAGAAGGAGAGCACCCCAGAAAAGAAAAAAAAAAGGATGCACGACCCCAGCTCACTCTCGAGAGAGGATCAGCTACATCAAAGAGGGGAAGTGTTTTGAATGTGGGGAAACTGAGCATATCTCCGCAAAGTGCCCTAAAAAGGCACCGAAAGAACAAAATGAAGAAAGGCCAGAGAATTCGAAAGCAGCTAAGGAACGTGGCAGAAAAGGCAGATGAAAGTAGAACTAGTACCACATTGCATGGGGCACGAACTGAATCAAATGAATGAAAGTACAAAACTTTGCCGCTTTTAGGGCAAACTGAAAGATCAGGAAGCCCTCTTTTTCTTTGATGAAGGAGCCAAGGCCAACTTCTTTTCACTTGAATTGGCGGTTCAATTTGGAATTACGCCTGACAGGATGAGGCCACAGGCAGAGGTAGTTCTAGCGGCACCCGGACGGGATGTTGCCATTACACCGATCATTGGCAAACTTCGTTTGCAATGTCAGGGGTGTTTAGGGCACGAGGATTTCTACGTAATTCCCTTGGGAGGTTGTGACGTCCTACTCAAAATCCCTTGGTACCACAAGAACAACGTCGTGGTTGACTACCGGGCCAAGAAAGCGAGTTTGACAAATGAAAGGCATAGAGATTGTACTTGATGAAATTCAGTTTCTTTAAGATTTTCTCCACACTCATGCCGATTGCTTTTCAAAGGGCCTGCTAGGCGAGTTGCCGCCAGCTCGTCCTGAGGATCATACCGTTGATCTGATACCTGGAACCACACCACCGAACCGGCCACCTCACCGTGTGAGCCGAGCCCAGAGATACACTTTTTCGGACACATTGTCTCAGCAGCAGGAATGCAGATGGACCAGGCCAAGATAGAGACTATCCGTGATTGGCCCGATTTGAAGAATGTCCATGAAGTTTGAAGCTTTTTGGGCTTATTTTCTTACTACCGGCGGTTCATCAGAGTAGTTCATCAGAAAGTTTGCAGAGGTTGCTTACCCCTTTGCATTTGTTAACATAGAAGGAGTCCTTTTCTTGTGGTGGGGAGTCGGGACCCACAGAGGTGACTACCTTTCAGAAATTGACTACAGGACTAGTTTTGACTTTGTCGGATTTACAGAAGTCGTTTGAAGTATATTGTGATACTTGTGGTCGTAGTATGGATGCGGTCTGAATGCATGAAGGCCATGTCATTGCCTATGTGAGCCAATTGTTTTCAAGGCCAGAATTGACAATACACATCTGAGAGAGAGCTTTTGGTGGTTATCCATGCTCTTACTCAGTGGCGACATTATCTACTCGGAGCCGATTTTATGGTTTTCAAAGATGGTTAGAGTTTACGCTACTTTTTGTCATCGAAGCAGCTATCGAAAAAGCAGATGCGGTGGGCAAACATCTGGTCACACTTTTACTTCCAGATTGTCCATGTGCAGGGACAGAAGAAATTAGTGGCAGATAATTTGTCTCAGAAGCGGTTGTTTCTGGCTATTTCCACGATACATCATAGAAGCTTTGAGGATATGGTCGGTCAGTACGCCACAGATACAGATTTTTGTAGATGTATTCAGTTGAATACAGAATGGGGAGGTAGTAGCGGAATATTCCATTCGGGATGGCTACTTTATGAAGAAAACGATGTTGTGCGTTACACAGCCGTTGAAGGAAAAGGTTCTAACCGAATGCCACTATCCACCTTTTACGGGTCATCGCGGCATTGTTACCACCTTGAAAGGTGTGGAGAGATACTTTTGTTTGGCCGAGACTCAAGAAGAACCTGGACGATTTTGTATGCAATTGCTTGGTATGCCAGAAGGTCAAGTTTGACAGGCATAAAGCACAGGGGTTGTTACAGCCATTACCCATACCCACCCGCCCCTGGAAAAGTATTGCAATGGATTTAATTTTTGATCTCCTGAAAACTCAGCGTGGGCACGATTCTTTATTGCCTAGAAATTTAGATTACATGGCATGCCTGAGACGATTGTCTCTGTCAAAGACCCCAGATTTACGAGTTTGTTTTGGAAGACTATTTGGGAGAACATTGGCACGCGGTTGCAGTTCTTGTCAGAGACCCCAGATTTACGAGTTTTGTTTTGGAAGACTATTCGGTGGTACTGGATTTGTTGAAGTCTTCTTCTTTGCATCAGAAGACTACATGGGAAAGAATTTTTACCTTTGATGGAATATGCCTACATAAACACGATTAACTCTTTGATGGGGAAGGTGCCATTTGAGATTATTGAAGGTTCCACCCTTCCTTAGCACGAAAGATCAGATTTTTCTTTGAAGACGACCAGTTCACGAGGGACTTGGACTTGGTCCGGAAGGCTTTCGAGAAATCTCAGGAAAAGGCAACAGATGGACATCGTGGCGATTTGAAATTGAAGGAGAACGATTGGGTGCTCTTACATTTTGAGAAGGCCCACCTGAGAAAGAAAAAGGGAAAGGAGCGGCTTTCTCGAAAGCCATGAGATACTATGGACCTTTCCAGATTTTCAAAAAGATAAATGATGAAGCTGCCTCACACTTGGAGACTTCACAATGTTTTCATGCGAGTCTCTTGAAGCCTTTTGAAGGCGATGTGCCCGATGATGGGGAGCTAGACGAGCAACCCGAAGTGGAGGAAAACGAGCAGATACTCGTTCCAAAACAGATATTGGCACAGAAAGATAGAGGGTAAAGTGATAAGAAGGTTCTTGGTTAAATTCATGAACTATCCCGCATTGGATGCGAGGTGGATCGAGGAGGAGGACCTAGCAGATACTCCTCAGATTGTGAATCTTTACCTTGAAGCATTTGGGTTAGCATAGTCTATTCTATAATGGAACCCCGAGCTCAGCTTGGCCGGAATCTGGTGCAGCGGGTATGCACAAGTGGGGAGTCGCTCCGCTCCTTTGTCGACAAATTGCCTCGATTTTGATACTAAAGTCATTGGTGTCTCTTTTGAGTTTCAGGGATACTGTGAGCTGACAGTATTCTGTTGTATGACTTTATGAACTCGAATTCCCGATAATATGATATTGTTTGTACTTGACTTTTTTAAGTGCAGGAACTGATAGACGAAATACTACAGCATTTCGGTCTGGAAGATCTCGATAGACGTGATTGCAATACGGATTAGTCAATCAGGCATCTATGAGGTCCCGAGTGGATCTAGATGCGGATTAATCATGGTCTGAGATCCGAATGAATTTTGAATGTGATTTGTCATGTGATGTCTTGTGATGTCAAGGGATGTCCTGTAATGTGACTGTCGATTGGTACATGTGCTAGATGTGTGTTCCTAGTACGTCGGTACTAACAGTAAGTGTCTACTAAGACAGTTTATGGACTTTGTCTGTTTTGCAGGTGTAATCGAAGGCGATTACAATGCTTTCAGATGGGGGGTATGTCACAAACTAGTGACGTGGCAGCCAGCAGTACACACACACACTAGCAGTCCCCAAATTCCCGCAGAAGGGCTGACGTGGCGGCAGTGTACAAACACCAAGTGCAATCGTGTCATGCTGTACGGAATTCTGCATTTTGCGGCGTAAATCCCGGGAGTTGTAAGGCTTGCTTTTTCTACGCAAGGCATGCTAGAAATTCTACGCAAGGCTGCTTTTGGGGAAAATTGCTTTATCTTTGAGTTGCTTTATTTACCAAAAGGCTTGTGAGAGGATTTGTTTTATTTTTTAATGCTTTTCATGGGCAGCTTTTGGGGCTCTACTTTTGGCATCCCTTGTAAACCTTTATAAGTGTGGTTTGGGCTCCCATTCTGCAGAGCATCTGGACGCAGAGTCTGAGAGTGAGACCCACCCACTACCTTGTACTTTGTGCAACAGATTTAATATAAAAAGAAATACTGAAAGGGGCATCGACCTTGATTACACATGCAAAACAGACAGAGGCCATAAACAATCTTAGCAGACACTGACTGTTAGTGCCAACGCACTAGGAACACACATCTAGCACATGTACCAATCGACAATCACATCACAAGACATCACATGACAAATCACATTCAAAAATTCATTCGAATCTCAGACCATGATTAATCGGCAATGTATTTAGCAATCTCATCTAGATCCACTCGGAACCTCATAGATGCCCGATTGACTAATCCTTATTGCAACCATGTCTATCGAGATCTTTCAGACCGAAATGCTGTAGTCATTTCGTCTATCAATTCTTGCACTTAAACAAGTCAAGAACAAATTAATATCATATTATCGGGAATTGTAGTTCATAAAGTCATACAGCAGAATACAATCAGCTCACAGTATCCCTGAAACTCAAAAGAGACATCAGTGACTTTAGTATCAAAATCGGAGCAATCTGTTGATAAAGGAGTGGAGCGACTCCCCTCTTGTGCATACCCGTTGCACCAAATTCCGCCCAAGCTGAGTTCGGGGTTCCATTTAGAATAGACTATGCTAAACCAAATGCTTCAAGGTAAAGATTCACAATATGGGGAGTATCTGCTAGGTCCTCCGTCACCAGGAGGTGTATTTTTCCTGTTGCCTTCCGTAAATAAGTATTAGATATATTTATTTTATTTTTACTTGTTTGTCCCAAAACCCTTGAAAAGGTGCAAGTGGACATTGCATGGCCAGTGTGCAACGGCTGCAGCCAAATGGGTTTCTCACATCGGGGATCTAGGTCGGTCAGACAGGGACTGCCCGGGCCAGTTAGCACTGAATTCTGATGAGTATGGAAGCTCGTGTGCGCCAAACTGGAATTTGGGCCACTCGTCAAGTCACTGCAACTTTATAAGTTGAAAGGGGCCAGTAAATTAACCCACATTGTAGATGTTGGTCAAATGGTAGTCTTCAATGATGGTCAGGAGACCGATAGGGACGCCATCGAAGCATCTCCTAAAATTTAGGGAACTGCTATTTTTGACCGGAAAATGTGTTCGCGTCATTAGCTCTGGAATGACAAGGGGAACATTTTATTGCTCTGCTATCAAGTCAATTGACGCACCAGTTGAGATATTTTTAGCGGGGAAAGCCCAAACTCGGAAACTAGGCGACGTGTCAGCCTGTGAGCGATTTTGCCACTCTGGGAGGCAAAAACGAGCTGCATATCAACAAAGGGGGCGCCATTTTCAGAATCAGGTGGATTGTAGCAGGTACAGAAGCTATGGAATGCTTACCTTGCCCTCTATGCACAGTATGGTGACGGGAGTGATGCCCCGCACGCTACATACTGCTCTCTTTCTCCGCTACGTACAGTATGTTATGCCCCACTAGTGGGCTTCTCATTTGACCTATGTACAGTTCTGGGGGTTTATGCGCGTTTGCCAAGGCAAGAGCCTTCTGAACAGGAAGCGGATTAGCTAATTGCTAATCCCCCACAGGTACGCACAGTTCCATCACGAAAGATTGCGAGTTTGGAGAGTTTTCTCGCATGAAAACTCGTCCAATTCACAGTTAACTGTCCCATTGTGTGCGGGAGTCCTTGGGACATGCGTAGGCGTGTTCGCTCCGCTAAAAACGATCCGAAACAGGGAATTACAGCCTGCTGTGGTTTTCTGCAGGTTTAGGGTTTCGCACCTAAACTGCAAGGGAACATCGGGGGAGCCTCGTGAGAGCCTTGGGATGCGTGTACAGGCTTTTGGGCTCCCGGCAATGAAAAACAGAGAATTACAGCCCGCTGAATTTCTGTGACAGCTCACCAGAAAGCTTCCAGATATCGAGGGAATCCGTCCTAGACAGGTGTTTTTGACCTACAGGGGTTTTTGCGCCGTTATGCTGTCGAAATCCGGTCGAAAACCTGCGTTTTCAGCCCTCGCCGGGTTTGGACAGCTTTGTGAAAGCTTGTGCTAAGTGGTCGGATCGTCTACCTTAATTTGAATAAAGAAATACCGAAAGGGGCGCTAGTATTTGGGGCCTACAGGGTGTCGGTCTCGTGTGCGCAGTGACATTCTAGTCGCTGGACGCAACTGTGTTCTCTTCCCTTCTTAGTGCTCTGTGTAAAGTTAACAGATAATTGAAATAGTACCGCCCTCTACGTTGTACGGGCCGGTTATATGGTTCCATCGACGGGATAGTCACTTTTTCTTCAAATGTGCAGCGTGGATTGTTGCGGGTGAAAGCAACACAGAGCTTGTCGATATGGCAGAGAAGAGAGACCAAGTACCTGAAGAGGGATCTTCCTCACATGGCACAGAGAAAATTCCTTCAACTCTTCAAGAAGAGGACAGGTTGTTTAGAACTCAACTGCGTTGTTGCATGGACATGTTTCAGCAGTTGGCTAACAACCCAAGGATGCAGGAATTCTTATAGGCTCCGACACAGGGTTTTCAGCCTCCTACACAGGGCATGACTGAGCCGTTGCAAGAAAAGGAGATTTCCAATGCGCAGAGGACTCATGATGCTCAAGGGAAAGCCCATGTGGTTGAGCAACTAGAGGTGTCCAATGATCCAAAGCAACTTGCTTTAGCTGGACAGGAACCGTTTGTGAATGGTCAAGGGAGCAATGAACAAGCTATGCGTCAGACCCTTCCATTACCTAATACTTATCCTGGTTATTTTGGAGGTGGTTCAATGTTTCAAGCTATGGCTGGACCTTCCACAAGTTATATGCCAGGGAATGTGTTCTGGACAATGCAAACAGGCATGGGTAACCCTATGTACGCGAACATGGGTGTCCAACCTGGTTTTCAGGGTGCCTATGGCCAGTTTCGAGTGCCTGGAACACAATTTGGTATGGCTGGTTTTTCACAGCCATACGTACAAAATGCAGATATGACAGGGAAAACAGTTGATGCGAGTGCTGGAATGAACACTCATGGAGCACCACTGCTACAGGCACCTGTTTATGATAATGTGGCTCCTTTGAGTCAGCCTAAGGATTACAAGGAAGGTGGGCAGGGAGTGAAGTTTGAAACTTTCAGAGGAACTGAGGACCAATTAAAGGCTTTGACCTTCATACAGCAGTTCGATGCAGCTTATGCTGGAGGAAACTTCACGGAATCTTCAAAGATACGCAAGGCTGCCACTTTCTTGAAAGGGAATGCGCTCCAATGGTGGACCGCATTGTTGAACCAGGGTCAAGCCCCAACAACGTGGGTCCAATTCAAACAACTTTTTGCGCCTGCATGGTTGACAAACACTTTTGAAGTGGATGTAATGACGGAATGGCACGAGTTGAATGCTAAACAATGTGCGGATCTGGAAGAGTACAATAAACGGTTTTGGGCCGCACTGTTGCCAGTCACCTCTTACAGGTTTGTGCCTTTGTCAGAACAAATTGAGAAGTACTGTTGCGGATTGCCCAAGAAAATCAGGGACTACTGCACAAAGACTACTTTCATGAATATGTTTCAATTGATAGAGAATGCAAGAGTGGCCAACAATCTATCGAAGGGAGATTCCAATGGATTTAATAGCCACAAGAAAGGGGCCAAGGGCAAACAGTTTTCAGCCAAGGGCAATGTTGCAGCAAAGCCTTCTGAGTCTCCTGCAAAGAAGCCCTCCACTCAAGAAGCTGATACGTCCAAGAAGCAGTCTAAATCTTCTTCGGAACGAGGACATGGACAAAAAAAGGCATTTTTCTGGCAAAACTTTTCAAGAAAGGAAAGCTCTTAGGGAGGCCAAGAAATGGTACATTTGTGAACAGGAAGGACACTTTGCAAATGAGTGCCGACAGAAGAAGTCACAGGATAAGGATGACAAGTCAGACCATAAAGGGAAGAAGCCAAAGCCGAGTGCAGGACTTGTTCCAGATTTGGTTGGAGATCAGCCAAACACAAATGCCACGGAGCTGTGCAGAGCTTGGGGCAAAGTTAGAGACCAGACAGTGCTGGTTTTCTTTGATCCAGGTGCCCATGCAAATTTCATATCACCAGAATTGGCATCAAAGTTGGGCATTCGTGCAGAGGAGTTGGGTATGACAGGCGAAGCAGGTTTGGCATGCCCAGGACATTCAGAGCCTGTTACTCCCATTCTGGGAAAGCTTCGTCTGCACATTCAGAGCTATGTGGATGCGGAAGAATTTCATATTATGCCGCTTGAGGGCTGTGATGTGTTATTGGGTATCCCATGGTGTTACAGGTTGCATGCTATGGTGGATACTTACAACAAAAAGATTACCCTTGTACATAGAGGAAAGACTCATGTCCTTGTGAAACCGGCCTGTTCAATCCAAAAAGGGCGGTAGACTTTACTTCAAACCTTGATTTAGCTTTCACCCATTATTAGTCGTCTATTATACCTGCGCTATAGTGACACAAGAGAGGGGAATGGGATACAGATGCTAGAATGCACCTGTATGAGAAGACCGACACCAGATTGGCACCTAACTTAGGCGCCCCTTTCGGTATTTCTTTATTGTTCAAAAGAGGCAATAAACGTTGTGGTTCCCTACAAGCTGCCCCGCACAAACTCGGCTGAATTTCCACTGTTTCAGCCCGATTTCGGCAGCATAACTATACTAGAACCCTTCACAGTCAGTATTCCCACGCATTGGCCGACTTTCCCGACGCATACGGGCACTTTGCAAAACCTGGCGAGAATCTGCAGCACGCTGAATTCTCTGTTTTCAGCCCTGAAAATGCGCCAGATCACCTGTACAGCGGTCCCCTTGCGTCCCCGAACCTCCTGGGGGTATTAGGGTCCGTTTAGGGCCAAAACCCTAAACCTGCAAAAATACACAGCAGGCTGTAATTAACTGTCTCGGGCTCCGTTTCGCGTGCCGGTCGCATCCTTAGCAAGTCCTCCAGCTCCCGCACCTGTAGGGCTACTTCCCCTTTGAATCGGACGAGATTTCTGGTGTGAAACCTCTCCGAATTCACCTGTACCTGCGGGGGGATTAGCCGCTAGCTAATCCAGTACCTGTGCAAGAGGCTCTTGCCTCGACAATCGCGCATGAACCCACACAACTGTACATTGGTCAAATGAAGAGCCCACTAGAGGGGCATAACATTCTGCCAAAGGGGAGAGAGAGGGTAGTGCGTAGCGTGCAGGGCATCACTCCTGGCACCGCACTATGCATAAGAGGGAAAGCAAGCACTCCATAGCTCTTAACCTGTGACCAAATCTGAAAATGAGGCTCTCCCCCTCCTAAATTCAGCGCCACTTCTTGTTGCATGAGGCAAGTGCACCAGAAGGTGCCACTTGGCACATTTACAAGCATTTTCCCATTTCGGGGTTGCCGCCTAAAAATCTCCCAACCGGTTGCCCAGTTGACTTCACGGCAGAGTAAGAAAATGTTCCCCTTGTCATTCCGGAGGTAATGACGCCAACACATTTTCACGTCCCAAAATAGCAGTTCCCTAAATTTTAGGAGATACTGCCATTGTATCTTTCTAGGTCATCCGACCCTCTTTGTACACTACGGCCACATCCAGAACTGAAATGTAGCCTCTGTAGCAAAGGATTCCACTTTGGCTAGTCAATGACCCCACTTGGCTAACCATAGTCCTTGTCCAACCTTAGTGCTCTCTTGCCCTCAGGCCTGGACTCCCTCTGGACAGTTCCACACTAGCTATGCAATGCAGGGCAGTTAGATTTCTCGAGGGGTGTTTCCAAAAAGTGAAAGTAAATAGATAATAAGAAAGAAATCAACAAAAAGGATAGATAGTAGTCACACGCTGGTGACACCTTGATGTAAAGCTTAAAGGCGAGTCTGTTCCAGTTGTTTCTGCTTCTACTATTTCATCTGTAATAAAGAATCATCTTTCTGCGTACTTGATCTTTGCAAAAGAAGTACCTCAAGTTGTATCTAATTTGTCTACCATAGATATGTTGATGTATATAGCTACCAAGCCGCACACTCCAAGTACTTGGCAAGCTTTCAAGATTTTTTTCCCCCCCCCGAAGTTATATGGTTTTTGACATCTTCCTTCGGAGTGCAACTTCTGGCAGAGTGGGGTATCCTGAAATGCTTGCCATGGAAATCCTAGTAGATTATAACTTGAAATTTCTCGACATCTCTCAGTAGATGTCTCTTCACGAGCTGATGACCTTGGAGATCTAGTGCGATTGCTATCTTGGGACTACCATCGCCACCAACGAAAACACTGTTTGTCCAAGAGCTGATGGACCATGCTGTGCTCGGCTACGACCCTATGGAATGAACCTAACCCTAATTTTTTGGTGCATGTTTCAAGATGGAAAGTCAGTCGACTTTTTGAGCTCGATTGATCTCGAGATTGCTTTTTAAGTTCCAAATCTGTTTGAGAACTTGACAGGTCAACTTTTTTGAGTGGTTTCAGTGATTGTTTTTCGGACTCTTTGCCAGGGGAGTTACCTCCTGAGAGACCTAAGGATCATACTATAGATCTTGTGCCAGGTTCTAGTCCACCGAATAGACCACCATACAGGATTAGTGCAGCCCAGCAGAAAGAGATTATGGGTCAGGTCAACGAGCTTTTAGAGAAGGGGCTGATTCAGCCCAGTTCATCCCCTTTTTGTTCGCCTGTACTCTTAGTGCAGAAGAAGGATGGTTCATGGCGCATGTGCATTGACTATCGCACCTTGAATAAGAATACCATCAAGAACAGGTTCCCCATACCGAGGATAGATGACATTCTTGATCGGCTTGAGGGAGCGTCATTGTTTACAAGAATAGACCTAAAGAGCGGGTATCATCAAATACGCATTAGACCAGAAGATGTCCATAAGACTGCGTTCAGGACAACATTTGGTCTCTATGAATTTCTTGTCATGCCATTTCGTCTCACAAATGCTCCTGCCACATTTAATAGAATGATGGACATAATTTTTAGACCACATAGAAACTTCGTGGGTACCTTCTTTGATGACATGATTGTCTATCAAAGTCTGAAGAGGAGCATAGGGATCACTTGACCGCAATTTTCAATGAGCTACGCAAGAATAGGCTACTCATTAATGCGAAGAAAAGTGAGTTCTTTTTGCAAGAGATTCACTTCCTTGGGCACATTGTTTCAAAGGATGGGGTGCGCATGGATCCCGCTAAAGTGGAAGCAATTAGGTCATGGCCAGACTTGAAGTCCGTACAAGACATTCGAAGCTTTCTAGGCTTATGTTCCTATTACAGGAGGTTCATCCGAAATTTTGCTGAGATTGCTTCTCCACTCCATGCACTGCAAGGAAAAGGAGTTACTTTCAAGTGGACAGTGAAGGAAATTTTAGCGTTCAAACACTTGAAAGAGAAGCTGACTTCAGATCCGGTAATTATTTTGCCAGATCTTTCTGAACCTTTTGTGGTTCAATGTGATGCGTGTGGCCATAGTCTTGGTGCAGTTCTAATGCAGAATGGCCGAGTAGTCGCATATGAGAGAAGAATTCTTTTGAAGACTGAAAGGAACTTGCAAGTCTATGAGAAAGAATTGCTGGCAGTAATTCATGCTCTCACTAGTTGGAAACACTATTTGCTAGGGGCTGATTTTGTTGTCCAAACGGATCATCAAACCTTGCGATATTTTCTTACACAGACGAAGTTGTCTGAGAAGCACATGCGATGGGCAAACATCTTGTCAATGTTCCATTTTCAGATTGTGCATGTGCAAGGGAAAAAGAACGTGGTGGCTGATGCGTTGTCACGAAAGCCCCAAATTTCAGCAGTGTCAATTCCGTACCATTGTGAACTAGACGAAATGAAGACACAATATGCTGAAGATTCAGATTTTGCAAGGATCTATGACCAACTTGTTGATGGGCAACATCATGAGCACTATATGCTTAAGAATGACTTTCTCATGATGCATGGAAAGTTATGCATTACTAAACAGTTACGGCCAAAGATTTTGATGGAAAGTCATGCTCCACCTTATGCTGGGCATCGTGGAATTGATGCGACAGTGAAAGGGGTTGAGGCATTCTTCTATTGGCCAGCTTTGCGTCAAGATGTTGACACATTTGTAAGATCATGCTTAGTATGCCAAAAAGTCAAATTTGACAGACAAAAGCAACCGGGATTGTTGCAGCCATTGCCGTTCCCTGATAGGCCATGGGAAAGTATAGCAATGGACTTTATCTTTGGTCTTCCAAGGACGCAAACACGAAATGATGGGATTTGGACTATCATTTGTAGGTTCAGTAAGCAGGCCTATTTCATTCCTGTTAGGAAGAAGATAAAGCCAGAACACATGGTCAAGATATTCATGAGCAATATCTTTAAATATCATGGGATGCCTCAATCAATTGTCAGTGACAGGGATCCATGTATGACGAGTCTTTTCTGGAAGGCATTGTTTGAGAACATGGGCACTACGCCAAAGTTCTCTTCTTCCTTTCATCCGCAAACTGATGGACAGTCAGAAGAGGCAAATTCTACTGTCCTGGACCTGCTCAAATGTTATGTGTCAGAGCACAAGGCAACTTGGGAACACCATCTTCCATTGGTTGAATATGCTTACAATAACACTGTGCATACGTCAACAGGTAAGGCACCATTTGAGATAGTGGAAGGAGGGAAGAAAGTCCCGCCCATTTTGCAGACTAAGGACAAGATTTTTGAGGCAAACAAGTATGTGCAAGATATGGATGAAACATACAGGAAGATAAAGATTGCTCTTGAGAAGACTGAGGCTAAGCAAAAGAAAGCTGCTAATCGTCACCGTCGTGAACTTGTATTTTCACTTGGTGATTGGGTACTTTTGCGCTTTGAAAAGGCCAGGTTAAGGAAAAGGAAAGGCAAGGAATGCTTGTTTCGTAAGCTCAGTATGCGATATTATGGTCCTTTTCAAATTTCAGAAAACATCAGCGATGTAGCTTACAGGTTAAAGCTACTAGAAGGCTGGAAAATACATAATGCTTTTCATGTCAGCCTTCTAAGGCCCTTTGTTGGTGATGTGCCAGAGAATATGCTTGATGAGGAACAACCCGAAGTGGAAGAATTGGATGAAATCCTTGTTCCTGAACAGATATTGGCACATAAAGAAAGAAAGGTTAGAGGAAAGGTTGCAAGACGCTATTTGGTGAAGTTCAAGAACTATCCATCATTAGAAGCCAAATGGATGGAAGAGTCTGAGTTGCTTGATTCACCTCAGCTATTGCAATTGTATCTTGAAGCCTTTCAAATGGAACCCACAGTGACTTGATGCAACCTTTTTGGAGCAAGGCAAGAGCATGGTTCATGATGCTCAAGAGAGTAGTTAAGCAATTGTATCTACTCTTTCCATACAGAATTTAGCTAGACAAGTTTGTGCTCAAGAGTACACTAGAAGACTTCTATGCTTGATATATGTGTCGTAGCCAGGTTGGTGGGATTGTTTAATCGTCCAACGCTACATTTCCGGAAGCATGAATATCTTGGATTCCCATCATAGAACATATGTGATATCAGGAGATATCTGCATGTATTATTGGCATGCAAGCGAGGTCGCTTGCAGTATTTCAAGGGTGGGGTGTGTCACCAGGAGGCGTATTTTTCATGTTGCCTTCCGTAAATAAGTATTAGATATATTTATTTTATTTTTACTTGTTTGTCCCAAAACCCTTGAAAAGGTGCAAGTGGACATTGCATGGCCAGTGTGCAACGGCTGCAGCCAAATGGGTTTCTCACATCGGGGATCTAGGTCGGTCAGGCAGGGACTGCCCCGGCCAATTAGCACTGAATTCTGATGAGTATGGAAGCTCGTGTGCGCCAAACTGGAATTTGGGCCACTCGTCAAGTCACTGCAACTTTATAAGTTGAAAGGGGCCAGTAAATTAACCCACATTGTAGATGTTGGTCAAATGGTAGTCTTCAATGATGGTCAGGAGACCGATAGGGACGCCATCGAAGCATCTCCTAAAATTTAGGGAACTGCTATTTTTGACCGGAAAATGTGTTCGCGTCATTAGCTCTGGAATGACAAGGGGAACATTTTATTGCTCTGCTGTCAAGTCTACTGACGCACCAGTTGAAATATTTTTAGAAGGGAAAGCCCAAACTCGGAAACTAGGCGACGTGTCAGCCTGTGAGCGATTTTGCCACTCTGGGAGGCAAAAACGAGCTGCATATCAACAAAGGGGGCGCCATTTTCAGCCTCAGGTGGATTGTAGCAGGTACAGAAGCTATGGAATGCTTACCTTGCCCTCTATGCAGAGTATGGTGACGGGAGTGATGCCCCGCACGCTACATACTGCTCTCTTTCTCCCCTACGTACAGTATGTTATGCCCCACTAGTGGGCTTCTCATTTGACCTATGTACAGTTATGGGGGTTTATGCGCGTTTGCCAAGGCAAGAGCCTTCTGAACAGGAAGCGGATTAGCTAATTGCTAATCCCCCACAGGTACGCACAGTTCCATCACGAAAGATTGCGAGTTTGGAGAGTTTTCTCGCGTGAAAACTCGTCCAATTCACAGGGGAACTGTCCCATTGTGTGCGGGAGCCCTTGGGACACGCGTAGGCGTGTTCGCTCCGCTAAAAACGATCCGAAACAGGGAATTACAGCCTGCTGTGTTTTTCTGCAGGTTTAGGGTTTCGCACCTAAACTACAAGGGAACATCGGGGGAGCCTTGTGAGAGCCTTGGGATGCGTGTACAGGTTTTTGGGCTCCCGGCAGTGAAAAACAGAGAATTACAGCCCGCTGAATTTCTGTGACAGCTCACATGAAAGCTTCCAGATATCGAGGGAATCCGTCCTAGACAGGTGTTTTTGACCTACAGGGGTTTTTGCGCCGTTATGCTGTCGAAATCCGGTCGAAAACCTGCGTTTTCAGCCCTCGCCAGGTTTGGACAGCTTTGTGAAAGCTTGTGCTAAGTGGTCGGATCGTCTACCTTAATTTGAATAAAGAAATACCGAAAGGGGCGCCAGTATTTGGGGCCTACAGGGTGTCGGTCTCGTGTGCGCAGTGACATTCTAGTCGCTGGACGCAACTGTGTTCTCTTCTATTCTCAGTGCTCTGTGTAAAGTTAACAGATAATTGAAATAGTACCGCCCTCTACGTTGTACGGGCCGGTTATATCCTCCTCCTCCATCCACTTCGCATCCAATGCGGGATAGTTCTTGAATTTAACCAAGAACCTTCTTATTGCTTTACCCTTAATCTTTCTATCAATATCTGTTTTGGAACAAGGATCTCCTCGTTTTCTTCCACTTCGGATTGCTCATCAGGCTCCCCATCTTCGGGCACATCACCTTTAGAAGGCTTCAAGAGACTCACACGAAAAGCATTGTGAACTCTCCAAGTATCGCAGCTTTGGTCTAAAGGAGACATCATTTATCTTTTCGGAAATCTAGAAAGGTCCGTAGTATCGTATACTAAGCTTTGGAAAAAGCCTCTCCTTTCCCTTTTTCTTTCTCAGGCGTGCCTTCTCAAAACGTAAGAGCACCCAATCATTCTCCTTCAATTTCAGATCGCGACGATGGCGATCTGCTGCCTTTTTTTGTCTTTCTTGAGATTTATGCAAAGCCTCCCGGACCTTGGCAAAAGCCGTGTCCAAGTCCTGCGTGTACTCGTCGGCTTCAAAAATCTTATCTTTTGTGCTTAGGAAGGGTGGAACCTTCATAGCACCTTCAATAATCTCAAATGGCAATCTCTGATTGCCAGTCAGTCTGCAAGGGGAACGATGACGAGAACTGCAACCGTGTGCCAATGTTCTCCCAAGTAGCCTTCCAAAACAAACTCGTGAATCTGCGGTCTCTGTCGGAGACAATCGTCTCAGGCATGCCATGTAATCTGAAGATCTGGGCCACAAACAGTCTCGCTAAGTGATCCGACTTGACTGTTTTCTTCACTAGAATGAAATGAGCTTGCTCGCTAAATTTGTCAATAATAGTTAATAATCCAGATACAATCGTGCCCACTCTCTGTTCTCGGGAGATCAAAAATGAAATCCATTACAATACTTTCCCAAGGGCGGGTGGGTATGGGTAAAGGTTGTAACAATCCCTGTGCTTTATGCCTGTCAAACTTGACCTTCTGGCATATCAAGCAGCTGCGTACAAAATCGTCCAAATCCTTCTTGAGTCCCGACCAAAAGAAGTATCTCTCCACACCCTTCAAGGTGGTAGCAATGCCGCGGTGACCCGTAAAAGGTGGACAATGGCATTCGGTTAAAACCTTTTCCCTCAACGATTGTGTCACGCACAACATGGTTTTCTTCATCAAGTAGCCATCCCGAATGGAATATCCCGCTACTATCTCCCCATTCCGTATTCGAGTGAAAATATCTGCAAAATCGTATCTCTGGCATACTGATCGACCATATCCTCGAAGCTCCTATGGTGTATCGCGGAAATAGTCAGAACCAACGGCTTCCGGGACAAAGCATCTGCCACCAAATTCTTTTGTCCTTGCACATGGACAATCTGGAAGTGAAACTATGACAAGATGTTCGCCCACCGCATCTGCTTTTCCGATAGTTGCTTTTGTGACAAGAAGTAGCGTAAACTTTGATGGTCTTGCCACTGAGTAAGAGCATGGATAACTGCCAAAAGCTCTTTCTCATAAATTTGTGCTGTCAATTCCAGCCTGGAAAACAATCGGCTTTCGTAGGGAATGACATGGCCTTCTTGCATTAAGACCGCACCCAGAGTACGACCACAAGCATCACAATATACTTTGAATGACTTAAGCAAGTTCGGCAAAGTCAAAACTGGTCATGTAGTCAATTTCTCTTTCGGTGTCTGAAAGGCAGTCACCTTGTGGATCCCCACGAGAAAGGGACTCCTTTCTGCGTCAACATATGCAAAGGGGAAGCAACCTCTGTAAACTTTCTAATGAACCGCATGTAGTACAAACACAAGCCCAAGAAGCTTCTAACTTCATGGACATTCTTCAAATCGGGCCAATCACGAATAGTCTCTATCTTGGCCAGGTCCATCTGCACTCCTGCTGCTGAGACAATGTGTCCCAAAAAGTGTATCTCGAGTAGAAAAATTCACTTTTCTTCGCATTAATCACCAACTTGTGATCTTGTAATGCCTGAAAGACCTGTAGCAGATGTTCTCTATGTTCTGCCTCATCCTTGGAGAAAACAATGATGTCGTCAAAGAAAGTGCCAACAAATAGTCTGTACTCTCGAAAAGCCATGTCTATCATCCGGTTAAATGTCGCAGGAGCATTGGTTAGGCCAAAAGGCATCACCAAAAACTCAAATAACCCAAAACTCGTCTGAAAAGTTGTCTTGTAGACATCTCTCGGCGCGATTCGAATTTGATAATATCCGCTCTTCAAATAGATCCAACTAAAACACGAGGATCCTTGTAGTCGGTCAAGAATATCATCGATCTAAGAATCGGAAATCTGTTCTTGATGGTGATTTTGTTGAGAGCTCTATAATCGATGCCCATTCTCCAAGATCCGTCTTTCTTCAAAACCAACAACACTGGAGAGCAGTACGGTGAAGTACTAGGCTGAACAAGACCCTTTTCCAAGAGGTCTTTCACTTGGTTCATAATTTCTTCGTTCTGGGCTCGACTCACACGGTGAGGTGGCCGGTTCGGTGGTGTGCTTCCAGGTATCAAATCAATGGTATGATCCTCAGGACGAGCTGGTGGTAACTCGCCTTGCAGGCCCTCTGAAAAGCAATCGGCATGAGTGTGGAGAAAATCTTTGCGTTCTTTATCAAGTTCCGACAAATTTGTCCTATGTTCATCATTCAACTCTTGCAAAAAGATCGAGTAAACAAACAGACTGGATTTCATTAATTTTGAAACGACAGAAGCCGATACAATAGGGACAGACGCGCCTTTAAGTTTTACATCAAGTACAATAGTTCGGCTCTTCTGTGTAGTCAAAGTCGCTTTTCTCGCCCGATAGTCGACCAAGGTATTGTTCTTATGGTACCAGGAAATTCCCAAAAGGACATCACAACCTTCCAAGGGCATTATGTAGAAGTCCTCGTGCCCCAAATACCCCTGACAATGCAACCGAAGTTTGCCAACGACAGGTATAATGGCTACATTCCTCCCGGGTGCCGCTAGAACTGCCTCTGCTAGTGGTCCCATCCGATCGAGTGTGATCTCGAGCCGCACCGCCAATTCAGGTAAAATGAAGTTGGCCTTGGCTCCTCCATCAAAGAAAATCAGGGCTTCTTGGTCTTTCACTTTGCCCCAAGCTCGGCAAAGTTCTGTACTCTCGTCAATCGTGCTTGGGTCAGTACCCATGCAATCTAGAACCAGTCCTGCTTTCATCTTGCCTTTTCGTCCACGTTCCTCAGCTGCTTTCGAGTCCTCAAGCCTTTCTTCATCTTTGTCGTTCTGTTCTTTTGGTGCCTTTTTAGGGCACTTCGCGGATGAAAGGGCGGTGGTAATGCGTGTGCTAGTCTCCACCCTACCATGCTATCTTATAGCCTCCCCCTAGCCTACACACTGTCCGGCCGTGCCGGTGGCCTTGCCCATAGGACCCATGTCCTTACATTACCCCCCCCCCCCCCCCCCCCCCCCTTGGAGAAACGTTTTCGTCCTCAAAAACGAACGTAGGAAAACGTTTCTTAAGTGTGGAGACATTCTCCCATGTTTAACCTTCTTCAGGTCTATCTAGCCATTTTACCAACACCTGTCGTCTGACATGATGTCTGGTGCAAAGCTCATGAGAATCCAAAATCTTTTCGGACTCATGAGGGATGCTTGGCGGTTCGATAAGGTCAACTAACACACCTATGTCAATGACATTATCATTTTGTCTTAGCTATTTTCGTAAACGGCTAACATGAAAAACAGGATGAACTCGTGAGTGCTCTCGAAGAGCTAACTTATACGCCACTTGACCTATACGTTTGAGAATGATAAACAGTCCACAATACCGTGGTGATAGTTCAGCAACTTTTCCCATCTTCAGACTTTCTGAATGCTCCGGAACTTTGAGGAAAACCTTGTCTCCTTCTTCGAAAGTAGCAAGACGATGATGCTCATCTGCATCCTTCTTATATCGATCTTGAGCTTGCTTAACATTCTATCGAGCAACTCGAAGCATGTCAAAACGGTCTTGGAGAAAATCCTTCGCTTGTTGTATCTTCTCCTTAGCCAACGCCACCGAAACGGGTGATCTAGGTTGAAATCCATATAAAAGCATAAATGGACTAAACCCTGTAGTCACATGCTTTGAACTATTATAAGCAAATTCCAATATAGGTAAGTAGTCTTCCCAATTGGTTTGCTTTTTGCTAACGTACGCTCGTAGCATATCCTCTAGCAATTGATTAACTCTTTCAATTTGACCATCTGTTTTTGAATGATCAGTCGTACTTAGATTAAGTTTGGTTTTCAACTTTTGAAACACAACTCTCCAGAAGTGATTATCGAAATTTCGATCTCTGTGACTAATGATACTAGCTGGAAGACCGTAGAGTTTATATATATGCTCTACAAATAGCCGTGCTAATTCCGATGTCTTAATCGTAGTCTTAGTGGGAATGAATCGACCCATCTTTGTGAGACGGTCTACAATTACCCATATGGCATAATGGCCACGGTTTGTAGTAGGTAGTCCTACTACAAAATCCATAAAGATACTCTTCCACTTACCTTGTGGAATCTCTAAAGGATGTAAAAGGGCCACCTACCGTGAGGCGCTCTGCCTTATTAACTTGGCATTGTTGGCAATTTAGTACGTACTCTTGAACATCATGATGTAAGCCCGGCCAATAGAATTTCCGTCGAACTAAGGCATACGTCTTACAAATACCTAGATGACCAGCACTTGGACTATCGTGACACTCAAATAAGATTTGGCGCCTAGTGTCTGAGTCTTTTGGCACACATACTCTACCCTTGTGGAGTAAGTAGCCATCATCAATGGAAAAATTCTTCCATCGCTTAAGCTCTTCCTAAGTAGGGATGGAGCTCTATGTGTTGAGAGTTTTTATCTGCTCGTGCAGAGACATGTGAGTGTGAGGGATCCCTTTTTAAAACTGCACTCAACACTTTAGCATATGATCGATCTTGTGCACACTTGCCACGTGATGACTCCTAAAATCCACTCTTTATTTCCGTGAAAGCAAGTGAATTAATCTGAGCCATCTGACTTGTGCATCCGCTACTACATTATATCGCCCCTTGCGATATCGTAGCTTACAATCATAATCTGGAAGTATTTCGGCCCATCTAGCTTTACGGCCCTTCAAGTCTGTTGGAGTAGTAAACCATTTGATACTCTCATGGTCAAAAACTACTTCAAACTCGGCACCATATAATTAGTGTCGCCACTTTCGTAAAGCGTGAATTATGGCATAGAGCTCTCTCTCATAGACAGAATAATTATGTTGAGCTCTATCTAACTTTTTACTTTCAAAGGCTATAGGTCTTCCCTCCTGGAGAAGTACCGCACCAATTGCTTTATCACTAGCATCAGTCTCTACCACAAACGGCTTAAGTGGGTCAACGATTGCTAGGATGAGAGTAGTGGCTATAGCTACCTTGAGCTTTTCAAAACTGCGTTTTTGGGCTTCTTCCCAAGAAAAGGTCTTACCTTTTGCTTTAAGTTGATCTATCACAAGGCGGGCACCACGTGCCAATAGAAAAGAACAGACTGAACAGACTTTTAGCACTTCAATAACAACTGAATTAAAAGAGAGACGACACGCGACACGGAGCGGCGGAATTCCACCCCAAAGGTATTCGCCCCAAACCGTGGCACCCCTTTCGGTATTTCTTTATATAGCATCAACATAGTACAAGCCGGTACTCCAGACTCTGCACCTCTCCAGGAAGCATGCCAGAGAATGAGCCCTAACCTCATATTTAAAGGCCCTTGGGAAATTAGGGTTTCGACACGTCAGCGGTTTGTTACATCTCCCCTTCTTGAAAGAGAGTAATCGTCCGCGATTACAACATATCTGCAAAACAACTCAAGTTAGCTCAAAATTTTCCGAGGGTCTTTCGGAGGGACATTCCGAGGGACAATCAGTTTGCTCTTTTTATTAAGGAGTTAGCTTCGCCTTTCTGCACTTTTGATCAAGGAGTTAGCTTCTCCTTTCGGCTGTTTTGATCAAGGAGTTAGCTTCTCCTTTCGTCCAGATCGAAACTCTTCATATTCCGGCGTAGTAAAATTAGCCATCACACCAAACCGTACTGATCTTCCACGGGTGTCTTGATGCACTAAAATTACATACCCAAGCAATCTCATCCAATTAGGAATATTCAGTGGTTGGCACATCACAATGCAACACAAATGCTTACATATCCATGTTACGAGTCATAGAAACATAAAGCCGCCGATGAACACTCCTCCCACGTAACCTAACAAGGTCCGGGCCGAGAGATATTCAACGACTCCCTCATCACTCCTCCCGCATAACCTGAAAAGGTCCGGGCCGGGAGATATAGAGGCCTTTTACAACCAAACGCCCCCCAGACCGCAGCCTGCGTCGTTTGGAGGTGCTGAGAGTAACCACTACTCAGACTTCTTAATACTCCTCCCGCATAACCATCCAGGTCGGGGCCGGGAGTCACAACAACAATTATTTTACAAGCATACAACCAAACGCTCCCCAGGCATCGGCTTGCGTCGTTCGAAGGTTTTCAAACATACAACAAAACGCTCCCCAGGCATCAGCCTGCGTCGTTCCGAGGTTCAAACAATACCAAAACAGTATTTCTCACTTCTCCACCCGGGAGCAAAATCACCAATCATTGAAACCAGTATCAAACCAGAGTCAAACAATTCAAATCGGCACCAAAACAGGTTCACAACAGATACCATCCATTTCAAACAAATTCCAAACAAGATCACCAAACAAGATCGAACAAAACTCAAACTTAAAAAGCAATCTCGACATCAGTTGAGCTCGAAAAGTCGATTGACTTTCCATCTTGAAACCTGCACCAAAAATTAGGGTTAGATTCCTTCCATGAGGTCGTAGCCGAGCACAGCATGGTCCGTCAGCTCTTGGACAAACAGTGTTGCTTTGGCGGCAATGGTAGTCCCAAGATAGCAATCGCACTAAACCTCCAAGGTCATCTGCTCGTGAAGAGACATCTACTGAGAGATGTCGAGAAATTTCAAGATATAATCTACTGCAAGCATTTCAGGATACCCCACTCTACCAGAAGTTGCACTCCGAAGGAAGATGTCAGAAACCATATAACTTTGGGCAAAAAAAAAAAAATCTTGAAAGCTTGCCAAGTACTTGGAGTGTGCGGCTTGGTAGCTATAGACATCAACATCTGCATGGCACTGCTTTTGAGAAAAACAGTGACTCGAAACAAATATCGGATCCTTCTTTGCAAGTGATCTTAATGGCTTATGTCCTGTAAGACATGAGCGGTGAAGACGATGCGTGATGAAGTAAGGGTGGGAGTGGCTATTAAGTCCGGGTTCGAGGGCCAAAAAGCCTCAAATAAAATTCCAATAGCTCTGTTTGCTCTTTTGTAGCACCGGTATGCTTTTAGAAAAGCACACGCCTCATGCTCTGATACCACTGTCACAAGGCGGGCACCACGTGCCAATAGAAAAGAACAGACTGAACAGACTTTTTAGCACTTCAATAACAACCGAATTGAAAGAGAGAGACGACAGGCGACACGGAGTGGCGGAATTCCACCCCAGAGAGTATTGGCCCCAAACCTTGGCGCCCCTTTCGGTATTTCTTCATATTGCATCAACATAGTACAAGCCGGTACTCCAGACTCTACACCTCTCCAGTAAGCATGCCAGAGAATAAGCCCTAATGTTGCCAAATTGGCTTTATCTGACAGAAAAATAATTCTAAATGAATTATTGGATTTATAAGTGAGAGGGTTTTCTCGCTTGGAACAACAAGGAAAAATGATTCTAAATGAATTATTGGAATTTTAAGTGAGAGGGTTTTTCTCACTGGAGACATCCGAGTACAGAATATTCCTAGTGCGTCATTCAGAGTAATGACAGGAGCACTGTGAAAGGGAATATCTGTAAGGCCACCAGGAACGGGTATTTCTGATGCGTCACATCGGATGGGTGACAAGGAGCATCGAGAAGAAGTATCCGACCATCCGGGAACGGACATCTCTGATGCGTCATAGGATGGGTGACATAGAGCATCGTGAAGGAGATTGTACCGTAAGTTCGGTAGGAAAGGACTAGGTGATGGGTATTCCTGATGCGTCACAAGGTGGATGACGGGTGCATCTGAAAGGGAATATCCATAGTCGGGAGGAAATTCCGAACTGTGTTGGAATTGTGCACAAGGAAAAGCAAGCACTTGAATGAAGATGGGTTTAGAGGAAACTTTGAGGAAAAACAAATGCTTTCTGAGAAAGCGGGATTGCTTTTCGGGAAAGCATATGCTTTCCCGCGAGGAAGTCTATGTCTGCATTGCAACTGTGCATGTGATTGCATCCAGGGACGCCTGAGAAGTGCTGTGAAAGCATTGATTTTAACTTATAAGATTTTATTGAGTTCTTGGGCAGGTTCATACTATTTTTAAAATACGCCGGCGCCATCTGATAAATAAGGCAATAGATCAGCCAGCGTTTTCTCTCTCTTTTTCTAGCAGAACAGAAAAAAAAATTGAAAAAAAAAAAAAAAACGGCCGCGATCTCTACGCGAGCAGCTATTCGTGCCCGTGGCTAGGAGCTATAAAAGCATCACATGCCCTCACTCAGAGGGGAGGACCAATCTTTGCAAGGAGGAGATGCTGCTACAAATTTCAGCCGTAAAGAAGACGTTGCCGGAGATGCCCATGGCTGCCCCAAGTGTACCAGATGTCGCCAAGACCCAGTACGCGAGTTCCCTCGCGAAGAAGTGCCTACGGAGCGTGTTTCCATCGCGAGAAGTTGCTGGTTTTCTCTGTTTTCAGCCCATAAACGTCGTAGACGGGGCTGATCTACGAGAAGGAACCCGAGAACACACCTCTTCTGTGTGTAAGATTGGAAGAGAGGATTTTCTATGTAGAGATCTCTTCCGGGGAATTGTTTTTCGAGAACGGAGTTGCGTTTCGAGCGTCGAGACTGTGAAGGTAACGATTTTCATGTTATGAACTCTGAGTATTTGTTTGCAGGTGTACTTCCTCTTAGTGAGGGAGTAGGAGCAGAGGAAGGTATGAGCCTCTGCAGGAGAAAAGCAATCTGAGGAACTAGAGCCAGATCAGCCCAGGGGTTTCGTACCCGAGTTTGGGAAGTAGATCCACGGATCGGAGAGAGGTAGTCTCTCAAGTTGTGATCCGGAAGTTGGGATTTCCAAGTAAGGACTTCGTGTCCAGGAAAGCAGAGTTGTTCTGCGGGAAGAGGACTCTGGAAGGAGAGTTGGAAAAGAGTTGCAGGGATGCCATGCCCCTGAGTCTGAAAGGTGAGATCCAGAGGCGAGAACCTTGATTCTCGAGGAATTGGAATAAGGAACGGAAGTTCCTTGGAATAGGGTTTTGCCCTAGGAATCGGAAGCTGAGGCTTCTGGGAACCATCAAGTCTTATTCTAGAACGAACGTGGTAATACATGCTTGTATAGACTTCTCCTCAGTAATAAAGATACTATTACGGGGGGGGACCAACCCATCTTCTGGTCCCCAGTACTGTGTCGATCTTCTCACTCTCTATCTCTCTCTCTATTTATTTCTCTCTATATCCTCGGTTCAGTAATAAGTGATAAATCCTATTTATCCGAATGTATTTTATATTGTTATGCGCTCCCATTTGTGACACCCAACCTCATATTTAAAGGCCCTTGGCGTGAAAAGCACTTACAGTGAAAAGCCTTCAAAACTCAAAAGCTCCGGGTTAAAAAAAGCAATCCAAAAGCTGCCAGCTTTTCGTAAATCGCGCTAGTGTCCGTACAACAAGCCACGTGTCAATCCGCCACGTCAACAAATCAGGGTTAGGGTTACGGTTTTTGATTTTAGGATTAGGGTTTTGGACAGAATTAGGGTTTTTGATTTTAGGGTTAGGGTTTCAACAGAATTAGGATTTTGGGAAGAATTAGTGTTTTTTATTTTAGGGTTAGGATTTCAACAAAATTAGGGTTTCGGACAGAATTAGGGTTTTTGATTTTAGGATTAGGGTTTCAACAGAATGAGGGTTTTGGGCAGAATTAGGGTTTTTGATTTTAGGGTTAGTGTCACCAGCCAGTGGCAATTCCATTTTTGTTTATTTTCTCTTTCTTTGGGGAATTTTGTTTGTTTTACCTTTTGGAAACACCCCTCTGGAAATCTAACTGGCCTGCATTGCATAGCCAGTGTGGAACTGTTTAGAGAGAGTCCAGGCCTGAGGGCTAAAGAGCACTAAGGTTGGACAAGGACTATGGTTAGCCAAAGTGGGGTCATTGGCCAGCCAAAGCGGAATCCTTTGCTACATAGGCTACATTTCAGTTCTCGGTGTGACTGCAGTGTACAAAGAGGGTCAGATGACCTAGAAGAATGTAATGGCAAAAACTCCTAAATTTTAGGGACTGCTATTTTGGGACGGCAAAATGTCTTCGCGTCATTACGTGCAGTTTGACATGCGGATCATTTGGTTACTCTGTGGCCAAGTCAACAGAGACTGCAGGTGAGATATTTTTAGACCCGAGGGTCTAAAGCGGGAAAATGCACAAATGAGTGACACTTGGCACTCTGAGGCCAGTTTTCTACTTAAAGAGAAGGCAAAAACGTGATTTTTAGTTGTGAGCTCGTTTTTTAGTGCTGTCACAGGTAGAGTAACAGGGAACGAGCGGAACGGACCCCTCCCGTTCCCGGAACACGTTCCTGGCCAGGCTCGGTCCCCGAAACGGAAACGGGAACGGAACGGCATTCCGTTCCCGGGTGTAACCGGAACGGCTGGGCGGAACGGGCAAGGAACGGCCGAACCGGAACGGGAACGCGAGCGGAACGGAACGGGAACGGCCGATTTCAAAATTTGAAAAAAAAGACCGTTTTTTTTAAAAAACAGGGGGCGTTTAGGGACCGTTTTTGAACGTTTGGGGGAGGGGTAGAGCTCTCTAAGTCCTATATAATGCCTCAAGGGCAAGGTTGAGAGCTCATAGCCTCATCCTTCCCTCAAGGCTCAAGCTCTCAAGCTCTCTACGTCGGCTCTAGCCTCTTCCAAGTTCCTCAAGGCTCAACCTTCAAGGCTTCAAGCTCTCTCTCCTTCTCCCTTGGGCCTCAAGGCTTTAAGCCTCAAGGCTCAAGTGAAAGCTCACTCTCCCTCTCTCCATCTCTCCCTTTTCCTCTCTCTCTCACGGTTCGCCATCTCTCCATAATACATATCTCCCTCATCTCCCTCTCACTATCACTCCATCTCTCCCTCTTCCTCTCCCTATCTCTCCCGAGTCCCTCTCCCTTTCTCTCTCAAGCTCCCTCCCTCTCTCGAGTCTCACATGGCGCAAGCTTCCGCATCAAGTGAACGTGTGCCCTTGGGTGCGAAGAAGAAGAAGGAGGAAGTATCATGGTGGGACGAAGTGCATTCCCGAGTGTACAGAGAAGGTAGAGGATCTAGAGTTCAGCGACTTGCTATCCGCATTCTCAGCCAAGCGGTTAGCTCCTCTTGCTTGGAGCAATTGTGGAGTGTTTACAGCCACATTGCATCTAGAAAGAGGAACCGACTTGGAGTGGAGAAAGCAAATGACCTTGTTTTTGTCAGTGCAAACTTACGAATGCTTTGCAAGTCAGCATCTAAAGTGACAGACCCTTTTCTATAGTGGGAGATGGAGGCAGAGGCAGAGGTGCTTGGAGAGGCCGCAGCATCTACACATGAGGATGAGCCTATGCAGGAGGATTGGGATGATATTCATGACATCCAGGACACCACTATAGATTGGGAGGCAGGAGGCTCTTCTCAAGCATGACTCATGAGTCATGACTGATTGCTCCTTGTATCTTTTTGTAGCGCCTTGGCTGGCCTTGTAAGCCATCGTCATGATCTATCTAGTATCATTGTTTTGCTACAAGCTTTTGTGTGGAATCTGGACTCTTTTAATTTTAAGTTAAGTTAATGTCCTTTCTATGAAGAATCAAGATGCTTCTGTGTCATGTGAATGGTGGATTCGTGTCATGAGTCATGACCGCACCTTAAGACTTAAGCATCATTGCAAAGCATGCCTAAATAGGATTCTACTTGGAGTAATGAGTGTGTGTGGCTCTCTACTAACATATAGGTTGAATGTCACAAAGTGATGACGTGGCAGACAACAGAAACCCTAATTTCTGCCAGAAACCCTAAAATTCTTGCAAACCCTAATTTTTGCCAGAAACCCTAATTTCCGGAAATCGCGGAGGCGGATTATTATTTTTTATTTTTATTTTTAAAAAAATTTGGAAAATGATGAGCAACGCAAATTTCGCTTTTTCTCTACTTAAATGAGAAAGAGAGAGAGAATGCTTTTGCTTTCATGTTTTGACTCTCTGTGAGAGAGAGAGAGAGCAATTGCTTTTGATTTGAAGCTTTTGGGGCTCTGCTTTTGGGCATCCCTTGTAACCTTTAAATTAGTGGTGAGGGCCTCACTTCTCAGGGCATCTGGACGCAGAGTCTGAGAGAGAAACCCTAACCGCTCTCTTGTACTTTGATGATTGATTAATATAAAAAGAAATACCGAAAGGGGCGCCAGTCTTTGGGGCCAATATCTCTAGGCACGGAACTCCACCCGGCCAGTGCAAATCTATTGTGATCTGTGAATTGTTTTGAAGTGGTTATTTGGTGCTGTCGCGGTTGATTCTTGACTTGGAGTGTCCAAGTCTGTTACATTGAATCCACCCTAATTTAAGCATAATTCGAGTTTACCGTTCCGGCCCCCGTTCCCGTTCCGCTTTTTCGGGGGGCCCCCGTTCCGGAAACGTTCCGGAGGCCCCCGTTCCCGTTCCCCGTTCCCGTTCCCGGTAACTTTGGTCACAGGTGGGAGAGCTTCAATGGAGTGCTGGCTTACCCTCTATGTACAGTGAGGTGCAGGATGTCATGACCTGCACACCTCTCACTGCTCTCCCTCTCCCCTATTCTTTATGGTTATGCCCCTCTAGTGGGCTCATCAGATTGACCAATGTACAGTTGTGTGGGTTCATGCACGATTGCCGAGGCAAGAGCCTCTTGCACAGGTACTAGATTAGCTAGCGGCTAATCCCCCACAGGTACAGGTGAATTCGGAGAGGTTTCATGCCCGAAATCTTGTCCGATTCAAAGGGCAAGTAGCCCTATAGGTGCGGGAGCTCGAGGACTTGCTACGGATGCGACCGGCACGCGAAACGGAGCCCGAAACAGTGAATTACAGCCTGCTGTGTATTTTTGTAGGTTTAGGGTTTTGGCCCTAAACGGACCCTAATACCCCCAGGAGGTTCGGGGACGCAAGGGGACCGCTGTACAGGTGATCTGGCGCATTTTCGGGGCAGAAAACAGAGAATTCAGCGTGCTGCAGATTCTCGCCAGGTTTTGCAAAGTGTCCGTATGCGTCGCGAAAGTTATCCAATGCGTGGGAATACTGACTGTGAAGGGTCCTAGTACAGTTATGCTGCCGAAATCAGGCCATAACAGTTGAAATTCAGCCAAGGTTGTGCGGGGCAGCTTGTAGGGAACCACAGCTTTTATTCCCTCTGTTAAAAAATAAAGAAATACCGAAAGGGGCGCCTAATTTAGGGGCCAGTCTGGTGTCGGTCTTCGCATACAGATGCATTCTCTTGTGTCATTATAGCACAGATAGAATAGACGACTATTGATGGGTGAAAGCTAAATCAAGGTTTGAAGTAAAGTATACCGCCCTTTTTGAAGTTAACAGGCCGGTTATAGTTAGGGTTTCAGCAGAATTAGGGTTTCGACACGTCAGCAGTTTGTTACATGATCCGTCATAGGAACAGCGATTTTCGCATAATCACGGATATACTGTCGATAAAATCCAACCATTCCTAAAAATATTTGAAGCTACTCAACCGTGTTGGGATGTGGCCATCGAAGAATGGCAGTGACCTTGTCGGTGTCCATCTTGATGCCAGAATAATAGATCACATGACCGAGGTAATGTATCTCTGTTTTAAAGAAATCGCACTTGCTTTCTTTAGCATACAGTGTGCGAGCTCATAGCTGTTCAAACATTAATCGTAAGTGTTCAATGTGTTCATCTTCAGTCTTACTGTAAATGAGAATGTCATCAAGGAAAACCACAACAAATTTTCCAAGATAGGGACGTAAGACACTATCCATGAGAGTCATAAATGTAGCTGGAGCATTGGTTAGACCAAAAGGCATAACCAAAAATTCAAAATGCCCGAACTGTGTTCTAAAGGCAGTTTTGGAGATATCTTGCAAAAGGATACGCACTTAGTGGTATCCTGAACGAAGATCTATCTTTGTATAGTATCTTGCCCCATGGAGTTGATCAAACAACTCATCCACTCGAGGCAGAGGATACTTGTTCTTGATGGTTATGGCATTTAATCCGCGATAATCTACGCACATGTGCATAGTACCATCTTTCTTTTTTACCAATAGAATTGGTGATGCCCAAGGCGAAGTGCTAGGTCTAATGAAACCACGGGCGAGGTAGTCAGCCAACTGACTCTCAACCTCCTTGGCTTCTTTAGCGCTCATACGATAAGGTGGTTTACTCACCGGTTTAGTGCCTGGCAAGACATTTATGCCATGCTGCATATCACGTGTAGGGGGTAAACCCGACGGTAAATCACTTGAGAATACATCACTATACTCCGTGAGTAAGTGAGTCAGCTTTTGCCGTGCAAAAGGAGAAAGTAAAGTTATGCTGGGATGGAGAATCTTGTAATTCCAGTAATATTTGTTTAACAACAGTTGCACAATGCTCTATAGAATTAAAATTGAGAGCACTTTGACTGTAAGATTTGTTAACACTTTGTTTAGCATTAGAATTCATTGCACTTTGCATACCATTACCAGGAATTCACCGTACTTTGCTCTTGAGAATTCACAAGACTTGGAGACAAGCAGTAACACAAAAAGACTTCATCTATTAAATCTGCTTTCTGTAAAATAGAAAGCTCAGATGTACATATAAGAGGTGCAGATGGTATATTTTTCTCACCAAGCAAAAGCACATGTTTACCATTGGCCATAAAGGATAAGGAGTGTGCAATGTGTTTCCTAAACCATGCAGCCACTCCCGTCCTAAAACTACATCAGCACGGTCCATGTTCATAACTTGGAAGTCAAGGGTCATCGTATGATCTTGAACAATAAGCTCAACCCCTTGACCTACCGTGTCCCATACTTCTTTATCATTCCCAGACATCTGCTCCAGCACATACTTGTGAGAGCAGGGAGTCTGTATAAGCTTCAATTTCTTGACTAGCTTATAGTTCAAGAAGTTATGAGTTGCACCATCATCCACTAAAATACGAACACGTTGTCCGTTAATAGTGCCATGCATGCGAATGAAATCATGGTGGCCAAAGGTGGGCTGCCCCATTGAAGCAGGCACACAACACTTGTGCTTTTCTTCCATATGAAGAACATCTACAGCACAAAATTTAGGAATTGAATCTAATGTGAAGCGTTGCACCGTGTGCATGGCCTTTTCTTTGCCTTCCAAAAGAGGACAATATTTCTTGTTATGTTGGTTCGAAAGACATCTAAAACACAAATTATGTTTTTTTGCACACTCAAAATCAGCAATGCTGAGAGACCCACGTGGAGTATCTCATGATTGCTTAGGCTTCTTAGCCTCTTGTGCGGTAGATTGTCTCTTATTCCTCTTGGAACGTGTGGGAGATCTACCTCGCCATTGGCTCTTAGCCACATTGCTCTTAGCAAAACTATTCTTAGAGTAGGGAACATTTCCTTTCCTCTCTTGATCATCATCATATCTTTGGGCATGACTGATGGCTTCTTCCAAAGTTTTTGGACGTTGGGTCTTGACATGAAGACAATAGTCTTTGTCAAGACCCCTATTAAAACCCCGCATCTTTTGGAATTCATCTAGACCTCTAGTTCTATTATGATTTCCCAATACTTCGAAAGGTACTATGTGAGAGAGAGGCCAGACATGCGGCATACATCCCATGCTAGCCAATTCTTATCTTCTTCATTGAAATCCAAAAACTATTTGCAGGAAAGAAGCTTGAAACGCAGCCCAAGACGGAGAACGAGCATCTATTGGAAATGTCATCCACCACTTATAGGCTTTGCCTTTAAGAGATAGACTTGTTTCCACAGCCGTCTTTATATCCGGGGTGTGTTTCAATCTATGAATATCACTCCATTTGTGTAAGAACGTATTGACCGCATCCTTGTTGCGATCACGCTCTTCTCCGTGAAACTCAAGAATGGTGATATTCTTAAGTAATACATTGCTACCTTCTGCATCTTTTGAAGCACTTGTCTCTTGGTGTCACGAGGGCGTGGCAGTTATTAACCATGTCACAGAGATGTGGCAACTGCTAACCTTCGTTGTTGGTTTCTTTCCAATGGGGTTTATTTTATTTGTTTTGAGACCCTCTTTTTGAAGTAGCAAACGGTCGGACATTGTATGGCCAATGTGAACGGTAGATTCACCCGCAGACGAGAAGTGGTCGGCACTGGAATTCGTATAGTAAGAGGATGTCTAGGCTCAGAGCAAGATCATATAGGTCCCCCCGTCGCACTTAGCAAGTTGGTGGATACTAGGAAGTGAACTCAATTAAGGTGTAAAGTCAAGGTGGGACTACCAACAAAAAGTATCCGACAGTTGGGCCACATTGCACTTTTGGATGCGGTCCCCATGCGGATAGATGGTCAGAAGACCAGTGGGAGCCCAACGGAAGCATCTCCTAAAATTTAGGGAACTGCTATTTTGGGCCGTGAAATGTGTTCGCGTCATTACCTCCGGTATGACTAGGGGAACATTTTATAACTCTGCCGCGAGTCAACTGACGCGTCTGTTGGGATATTTTTAAGCGGCGAACCCGAAATGGGAAAATGCTTGTAAATGCGCCAAGTGTCACATTTTCAGGGACTTGCCTCTTCCAGAAAAATGGGCGCTGAATTTTTAAGCTGGGATGAGCCTCCTTTTGCATTTGTCACAGGTTAAGAGCTATGGAGTGATTTCTTTCCCTCTCATGTACAGTGTGGTGCTAGGAGTGATGCCCTGCACACTACACACTGCTCTCTCTCTCTCCCCTACATGCAGTTATGTGATGCCCCACAAGAGGGCTACTCATTTGATGTGGGGGAGCAGGAGAGAGAGCCCACTTGCTGTCCTGTGCAATG
Organism: Adiantum capillus-veneris; assembly: GCF_014529385.1. Lineage (NCBI taxonomy): Eukaryota > Viridiplantae > Streptophyta > Polypodiopsida > Polypodiales > Pteridaceae > Adiantum > Adiantum capillus-veneris. Next base: position 159,403,433 of record NC_140940.1, on the reverse strand, counting down.
AGAGTGAAGGAGAAGAGGAGAGTGGCGCAGAAGAAGCTCACGCAGAGAGAAAACGTGAGAGAGAGAGAGAGAGAGAGAGAGAGAGAGAGAGAACGCTCGTAAGAAATTGGGAGAAGTCGCGTTTTTTATTTGGGCTTGACCTTTGAGTATATGAGTAAGTGACTAGGGGGCCATTCACACTTGGTCCCCCTCACTTATAAGTCTTTTAACTTATAAGTTAGTAAATACAAGGCACTTAGGCCTTTATTCCCTAACAACCTCCCACCTAAAGGCAATGTACCTTGGGAGATCAAAGAATCAGCTAACTATGATACATCAGCTGATCATGCACTTACTCATCCAACACCCATCATCTGACGGCAATATGCAAACCGCTCTGCTGGAAGACTCTTGGTCAAAAGATCTGCAGGATTGTCATCTGTGTGCACCTTGACAAGTGTAATGCTCTTGTCATCAAGCACACTCCTGATAAAATGATACTTCACCTCTATGTGCTTTGTCTTGGCATGAAAAACAGGATTCCTTGCAAGCATAATAGCACTCTGACTATCACAGTGTAGCACAGGAACCGGTGACTTAATGCCAAGCTCTTCTACCAAACGCATGAGCCACAAAGCTTCTTTGCATGCCTCAGTGGCAGCCACATACTCAGCCTCAGTGGTAGACAAAGCAACACATTTTTGCAGTCTAGAAATCCAAGAAACTGCACCTCCTGTGAATGTAAACACATATCCAGAGGTAGACTTCCTGCAATCGAGATGTCCAGCAAAATCTGCATCTGTAAAGCCATGCACAGATGTCTCACTCTTCCCAAAACAAATGCACAAGTCTTTAGTGCCTTTCAAGTATCTCAAGATACACTTCACTGCTTCCCAATGCTTTTTGCCAGGATTGCTCATGTACCTGCTTACCACTCCCACCGCAAATGCAATGTCCGGACGTGTAGCAACCATAGCATACATCAAACTGCCAACGACTGATGCATAAGGAATCTTGGCCATTTCAGCTCGCATATCATTTGTGTTTGGGCAGTCATGTGCAGTCAGTTTTACATATGGAGGTAGCGGAGTACCAAGTGTCTTTCCCCCATCCATATGAAAACGATGTAGCACCTTATTAACATAATCTCGTTGAGATAGATACAGACGCCTGTTGGGTCTATCTCGAGAGATACGCATGCCCAAAATATGATTAGCATCACCAAGATCCTTCATGTCAAAGCAATTCTTTAAGCTGTGCTGTAATGCATCCAACTCCGTGACATTTTTACCCGCAATAAGCATGTCATCAACATACAAAATCAGCAATAGAAGAGATCCATCACTTGCCGTTTTGATATACAAACAGTGATCAGAATTACTTCTTTTGTATCCTTGAGACCTCATGAATGTATCAAACTTGTGATACCATGCACGGGGAGACTGTTTCAAACCATACAAGCTCTTCAAGAGTCTACATACTTTCTTCTCTTGCCCCTTTGACACAAAACCTTCTGGCTGCATCATATAGATCATCTCAAGCAAATCGCCATGCAAAAACGCTGTTTTGACATCCATTTGCTTTAACTCCATATCTTCAGAAGCAACCAGGCCTAGAACAAGACGTAATGTGGCAAGCTTTACAACAGGAGAAAAAATCTCATCAAAATCCACACCATGCTTTTGCTTGTACCCTTTAGCAACCAAACGTGCCTTGTACTTAGAAGAAGCATCAGATGTGACCTTGGTCTTGTAAACCCATTTACATGGCAGAGCCTTATGCCCTTTAGGCAAATCAACCAAGTCCCATGTATGGTTTTTCTCCAAAGACTGCATTTCCGAAACCATTGCTTTGAACCATTTCTTACTGTCTTCCCGTTGCATAGCCTCTTTATAGCAAGACGGCTCACCACAATCAGTAAGCATGACATAGTCCAAAGACGGTTCATATCTATCGGGGGGCCTTGTCACCCGAGTAGACCTACGCACCCAATGATCCATAACAGGTGGATTTTCAGCGTGTAAACCATCAAAAACAGCAGGCTGTTCAGCCGGTTGCATCGCAACAACGGGCGGTCTAGGAGCATCAACCTGTTCCCCTACCTGTGGTGCATCAATGGCAACTTGTTGGGGCTGATTTTCAACAGCTAATGGCTGATTTTCAGCACCATTTTCAGCATGTAAAGGCTGCTGAACATTGGGCCTTCTTGGCTGTCCATATGTAACATCTTCACGAAAAACAACCCGGCGCACTTCCTCGACCTTTGTGGGCTGTCTGTGCATGCAATTCTCATTGAAGATGACATCATTGCTGCGTATGATTTTCCGTAATGCGGGATCCCATAATCTATACCCCATTTCACCATCCTCACCATATCCTAGGAAAATGCATTTATGAGACTTTGGTTCTAGTTTGGTGCGCAGTTCACTCCGGATGTGAACATAGGCCTCACAACCAAACACTCTTAAATGTGCATATGAGGGTGGCTTGCCAGACCACACCTCCTCAGGCACCTTTCCACCCAAAGCCTTGCTAGGTGAGCGATTAATCAAGTGAATAGCTGTTTGCACAGCTTCTGCCCAAAAACCATGAGGTAATGCAGCATGTGACAGCATACTCCGAACTTTCTCTTGGATAGTCCGGTTCAACCTCTCTGCAACTCCATTCTGAGAGGGATTAAAAGGAGCCGTGAGCTCTCTTTTAATACCTTTAGTAGCACAAAAGTCAATAAATGCTTTTGATACATACTTCCCCCCATTGTCTGAGCGCAAAGACCTAAGCTTCTTGTCAGTTTGATTCTCAACAAACGCAAGAAACTTCTTGAAAGCATCCAAAACATCGCTTTTAGCACGTATTGGATACACCCACACCTTACGTGTAGCATCATCGATAAACGAGACAAAATATTTCTTTCCCCCTAAGGACAACTGTGGCATTTCACATACATCGGAATGCACTAAGTCTAACCTGTCAGACTTCAAAGAAAGAGACCTTTTGTGCGGTGTTTGACTGTGCTTACCATAAATACAGTGCTCACTGTTAGGGAATAAAGGCCTAAGTGCCTTGTACTTATAACTTATAAGTTAAGAAGACTTATAAGTGAGGGGGCCCAAGTGTGAATGGCCCCCTAGTCACTTACTCATATACTCAAAGGTGAAGCCCAAATAATACATAGCGTGGCTTTTTCCCAAAATCCAACGAGCCCTCTCTCTCTCTCTCACGTTCTTCTCTGCGTGTGCTCTTTCTGCGCCAATCTCCTCTCCTCCTTCACTCTCATTGCATAGGACAGCAAGTGGGCTCTCTCTCCTGCTCCCCCACACATGGTATCAGAGCTTTAGGGTTTCCAAGAGAGCCATCTTCGCAACACAGATCAGAATTCTGTTTTTGCTCGCTGCGGAAAGGATACTCAACCGTTTTGGATCAACTCTGTCGCGAAGGGATCCTCTCACCGTGTAGAATCGACCTCCGGTGACAGTTTCCCCAAAATTAGGGTTTCAAAAACTGACGAACAGCAACCTATTTCTGCTGAAATTGACCAATTTCGGGGTCAATTTGATGTAATTTCATTAGGGCAAGTCTCACAGGTCAATCTTACAGGTGTTTCCACCAACGAGGTTCTGAAAATTCAGCAAAACAGGTGTTTACAGGTCTGATTTTTGCCCTAAAACAGGGAATTTCAGCAAGCAAATGATGTATACACCTTGTGGAAACCTTTGGTAAGGGTTTGGCAGTGAATGTACGCTGTTTTGAGGTGATTTCGCGTGAAATTTGCTCGCTGTTTTTATGTAACAGCAAGCTGTTTTTTGCCCGATTGCGCACATTTGGGCGTGTTTAGGTCGGCAAAACAGGGTTTCAGTGTTTGCAATCACTCAGAATGGCTTCTAGCAGTGAAAGTGGCAATTTGTTGCACATTCGCAAGCTTGAAGGTGCCCATAACTTTGCTATATGGAAGAAGCAATGTTATAATGTGATGTTGCAGAAGAAACAGGCGAAACCTATTAAGTTACAGGGTGTGAAACCGGTCGATATGGAGGTTGAAGAATGGGAAGAAGTGGACGAGTTGGCTCGCTCCACGATCATGCTTTCGGTGTCTGACAATTTACTCTTCAATGTAGAGAATGAGCAGACAGCATGGGGCATGTGGAAGCGTTTAGACGAGTTGTATGCACAGCAGAGTGCTGCCAGTAAAGTGTATTGGCTTAAGAAGCTTATGGATCTCCGCATAAAGGAGGGCACGCACATGTCAGTGCACCTCAATGAATTCAATTCTATTTTCAGCCAACTGACAGAGCTGAAATTCACGATTGATGAGGAGTTCAAAGCTACTTTTCTGCTATGCACATTGCCCGAGAGTTGGGATGTATTCCGGACAGCTCTTAGTAACTCAAGTGCGTCACTTAAGTATGCAGATGTAGAGAGTTCTCTCCTGATGGAAGAGATGAACAGGAAGAACACCACAGGTGGGTCTTCTAATGCATTGCACTTGAGAGGCAGGTCTCAACAGAGGGAGAAATCTGACAGTAAGGACAAGGCACGCAGCAAATCTCGTAGGAAAGATGTTGTGTGTCATCATTGTGGAAAGAAAGGGCATTATAAACGGGAATGCTATGAGTGGAAGAAAGAGAAGAACAAGGGTTCTGAAACTGATGCAAAGGACAAGGGAAATGCCAAGAAGAGCACTGTGTTGATTGAGGAAATCAATGTTGCTAGTAGTTGTGACAGTGACAGCAGCACTGATATACTCAATGCCTCTTCTGTGGATGCACATACCCTTGCTATGGGTTCTGATGTGGACATGCATACTTGGATTCTTGATTCAGGTGCCTCCTTTCATGTAACACCTCATAGGGATTGGTTTACACAGTACTCAGGTGAGGTGCAGGGCACTGTTTATTTGGGAGATAACTATGCATGTGACATTGCAGGTATTGGCAGTGTCCAGCTTTCCTTTGCTGATGGTATGACTTTTGTTTTGCACAGAGTGCGCCATGTGCCACAACTCAAGAAGAGTTTGATTAGTACAGGGCAGCTAGATGATGCAGGCTATCACACCACTTTTGGTGATAGCAAGTGGAAAATTTGTAAAGGGGCCCGGATTGTAGCCAAGGGTTGTAAATCGGACACTTTGTATCCTTTGCATGTATCTAGTGTGCGTGACCATGTTGTCACCGTAACCGAGCAGCCAAGTGTTTCTTTGTGGCATGGCCGGTTGGGACACATGAGTAAAAGAGGAATGGAAACTCTGTCTCGTTGTGGTTATTTGCCGTGTTTGAGGTATGCTGATTTTTCTCATTGTGAGCACTGTATTTATGGTAAGCACAGTCAAACACCGCACAAAAGGTCACTTTCTTTGAAGTCTAACAGGTTAGATTTAGTGCATTCCGATGTATGTGAAATGCCACAGTTGTCCTTAGGGGGAAAGAAATATTTTGTCTCGTTTATCGACGATGCTACACGTAAGGTGTGGGTGTATTCAATACGTGCTAAAAGCGATGTTTTGGATACTTTCAAGAAGTTTCTTGCGTTTGTTGAGAATCAAACTGACAAGAAGCTTAGGTCTTTGCGCTCAGACAATGGGGGGGAGTATGTATCAAAAGCATTTATTGACTTTTGTGCTACTAAAGGTATTAAAAGAGAGCTCACGGCTCCTTTTAATCCCTCTCAGAATGGAGTTGCAGAGAGGTTGAACCGGACTATCCAAGAGAAAGTTCGGAGTATGCTGTCACATGCTGCATTACCTCATGGTTTTTGGGCAGAAGCTGTGCAAACAGCTATTCACTTGATTAATCGCTCACCTAGCAAGGCTTTGGGTGGAAAGGTGCCTGAGGAGGTGTGGTCTGGCAAGCCACCCTCATATGCACATTTAAGAGTGTTTGGTCGTGAGGCCTATGTTCACATCCGGAGTGAACTGCGCACCAAACTAGAACCAAAGTCTCATAAATGCATTTTCCTAGGATATGGTGAGGATGGTGAAATGGGGTATAGATTATGGGATCCCGCATTACGGAAAATCATACGCAGCAATGATGTCATCTTCAATGAGAATTGCATGCACAGACAGCCCACAAAGGTCGAGGAAGTGCGCCGGGTTGTTTTTCGTGAAGATGTTACATATGGACAGCCAAGAAGGCCCAATGTTCAGCAGCCTTTACATGCTGAAAATGGTGCTGAAAATCAGCCATTAGCTGTTGAAAATCAGCCCCAACAAGTTGCCATTGATGCACCACAGGTAGGGGAACAGGTTGATGCTCCTAGACCGCCCGTTGTTGCGATGCAACCGGCTGAACAGCCTGCTGTTTTTGATGGTTTACACGCTGAAAATCCACCTGTTATGGATCATTGGGTGCGTAGGTCTACTCGGGTGACAAGGCCCCCCGATAGATATGAACCGTCTTTGGACTATGTCATGCTTACTGATTGTGGTGAGCCGTCTTGCTATAAAGAGGCTATGCAACGGGAAGACAGTAAGAAATGGTTCAAAGCAATGGTTTCGGAAATGCAGTCTTTGGAGAAAAACCATACATGGGACTTGGTTGATTTGCCTAAAGGGCATAAGGCTCTGCCATGTAAATGGGTTTACAAGACCAAGGTCACATCTGATGCTTCTTCTAAGTACAAGGCACGTTTGGTTGCTAAAGGGTACAAGCAAAAGCATGGTGTGGATTTTGATGAGATTTTTTCTCCTGTTGTAAAGCTTGCCACATTACGTCTTGTTCTAGGCCTGGTTGCTTCTGAAGATATGGAGTTAAAGCAAATGGATGTCAAAACAGCGTTTTTGCATGGCGATTTGCTTGAGATGATCTATATGATGCAGCCAGAAGGTTTTGTGTCAAAGGGGCAAGAGAAGAAAGTATGTAGACTCTTGAAGAGCTTGTATGGTTTGAAACAGTCTCCCCGTGCATGGTATCACAAGTTTGATACATTCATGAGGTCTCAAGGATACAAAAGAAGTAATTCTGATCACTGTTTGTATATCAAAACGGCAAGTGATGGATCTCTTCTATTGCTGATTTTGTATGTTGATGACATGCTTATTGCGGGTAAAAATGTCACGGAGTTGGATGCATTACAGCACAGCTTAAAGAATTGCTTTGACATGAAGGATCTTGGTGATGCTAATCATATTTTGGGCATGCGTATCTCTCGAGATAGACCCAACAGGCGTCTGTATCTATCTCAACGAGATTATGTTAATAAGGTGCTACATCGTTTTCATATGGATGGGGGAAAGGCACTTGGTACTCCGCTACCTCCATATGTAAAACTGACTGCACATGACTGCCCAAACACAAATGATATGCGAGCTGAAATGGCCAAGATTCCTTATGCATCAGTCGTTGGCAGTTTGATGTATGCTATGGTTGCTACACGTCCGGACATTGCATTTGCGGTGGGAGTGGTAAGCAGGTACATGAGCAATCCTGGCAAAAAGCATTGGGAAGCAGTGAAGTGTATCTTGAGATACTTGAAAGGCACTAAAGACTTGTGCATTTGTTTTGGGAAGAGTGAGACATCTGTGCATGGCTTTACAGATGCAGATTTTGCTGGACATCTCGATTGCAGGAAGTCTACCTCTGGATATGTGTTTACTTTCACAGGAGGTGCAGTTTCTTGGATTTCCAGACTGCAAAAATGTGTTGCTTTGTCTATCACTGAGGCTGAGTATGTGGCTGCCACTGAGGCATGCAAAGAAGCTTTGTGGCTCATGCGTTTGGTAGAAGAGCTTGGCATTAAGTCACCGGTTCCTGTGCTACACTGTGATAGTCAGAGTGCTATTATGCTTGCAAGGAATCCTGTTTTTCATGCCAAGACAAAGCACATAGAGGTGAAGTATCATTTTATCAGGAGTGTGCTTGATGACAAGAGCATTACACTTGTCAAGGTGCACACAGATGACAATCCTGCAGATCTTTTGACCAAGAGTCTTCCAGCAGAGCAGTTTGCATATTGCCGTCAGATGATGGGTGTTGGATGAGTAAGTGCATGATCAGCTGTTGTATCATAGTTAGCTGATTCTTTGATCTCCCAAGGTACATTGCCTTTAGGTGGGAGGTTGTTAGGGAATAAAGGCCTAAGTGCCTTGTACTTATAACTTATAAGTTAAAAAGACTTATAAGTGAGGGGGCCCAAGTGTGAATGGCCCCCTAGTCACTTACTCATATACTCAAAGGTGAAGCCCAAATAATACATAGCGTGGCTTTTTCCGAAAATCCAACGAGCCCTCTCTCTCTCTCTCACGTTCTTCTCTGCGTGTGCTCCTCCTGCGCCAATCTCCTCTCCTCCTTCACTCTCATTGCATAGGACAGCAAGTGGGCTCTCTCTCCTGCTCCCCCACACTCACAATGAGAAAAATCAGCATACCTCAAACACGGCAAATAACCACAACGAGACAGAGTTTCCATTCCTCTTTTACTCATGTGTCCCAACCGGCCATGCCACAAAGAAACACTTGGCTGCTCGGTTACGGTGACAACATGGTCACGCACACTAGATACATGCAAAGGATACAAAGTGTCCGATTTACAACCCTTGGCTACAATCCGGGCCCCTTTACAAATTTTCCACTTGCTATCACCAAAAGTGGTGTGATAGCCTGCATCATCTAGCTGCCCTGTACTAATCAAACTCTTCTTGAGTTGTGGCACATGGCGCACTCTGTGCAAAACAAAAGTCATACCATCAGCAAAGGAAAGCTGGACACTGCCAATACCTGCAATGTCACATGCATAGTTATCTCCCAAATAAACAGTGCCCTGCACCTCACCTGAGTACTGTGTAAACCAATCCCTATGAGGTGTTACATGAAAGGAGGCACCTGAATCAAGAATCCAAGTATGCATGTCCACATCAGAACCCATAGCAAGGGTATGTGCATCCACAGAAGAGGCATTGAGTATATCAGTGCTGCTGTCACTGTCACAACTACTAGCAACATTGATTTCCTCAATCAACACAGTGCTCTTCTTGGCATTTCCCTTGTCCTTTGCATCAGTTTCAGAACCCTTGTTCTTCTCTTTCTTCCACTCATAGCATTCCCGTTTATAATGCCCTTTCTTTCCACAATGATGACACACAACATCTTTCCTACGAGATTTGCTGCGTGCCTTGTCCTTACTGTCAGATTTCTCCCTCTGTTGAGACCTGCCTCTCAAGTGCAATGCATTAGAAGACCCACCTGTGGTGTTCTTCCTGTTCATCTCTTCCATCAGGAGAGAACTCTCTACATCTGCATACTTAAGTGACGCACTTGAGTTACTAAGAGCTGTCCGGAATACATCCCAACTCTCGGGCAATGTGCATAGCAGAAAAGTAGCTTTGAACTCCTCATCAATCGTGAATTTCAGCTCTGTCAGTTGGCTGAAAATAGAATTGAATTCATTGAGGTGCACTGACATGTGCGTGCCCTCCTTTATGCGGAGATCCATAAGCTTCTTAAGCCAATACACTTTACTGGCAGCACTCTGCTGTGCATACAACTCGTCTAAACGCTTCCACATGCCCCATGCTGTCTGCTCATTCTCTACATTGAAGAGTAAATTGTCAGACACCGAAAGCATGATCGTGGAGCGAGCCAACTCGTCCACTTCTTCCCATTCTTCAACCTCCATATCGACCGGTTTCACACCCTGTAACTTAATAGGTTTCGCCTGTTTCTTCTGCAACATCACATTATAACATTGCTTCTTCCATATAGCAAAGTTATGGGCCCCTTCAAGCTTGCGAATGTGCAACAAATTGCCACTTTCACTGCTAGAAGCCATTCTGAGTGATTGCAAACACTGAAACCCTGTTTTGCCGACCTAAACACGCCCAAATGTGCGCAATCGGGCAAAAAACAGCTTGCTGTTACAGAAAAACAGCGAGCAAATTTCACGCGAAATCACCCCAAAACGGCGTACATTCACTGCCAAGCCCTTACCAAAGGTTTCCACAAGGTGTATACATCATTTGCTTGCTGAAATTCCCTGTTTTAGGGCAAAAATCAGACCTGTAAACACCTGTTTTGCTGAATTTTAAGAACCTCGTTGGTGGAAACACCTGTAAGAATGACCTGTGAGACTTGCCCTAATGAGATTGCATCAAATTGACTCCGAAATTGGTCAATTTCAGCAGAAATAGGCTGCTGTTCGCCAGTTTTTGAAACCCTAATTTTGGGGAAACTGTCACCGGAGGTCGATTCTACACGGTGAGAGGATCCCTTCGCGACAGAGTTGATCGAAAACGGTTGAATATCCTTCCCGCAGCGAGCAAGAACAGAATTCTGATCTGTGTTGCGAAAATGGCTCTCTTGGAAACCCTAAAGCTCTGATACCATGTGTGGGGGAGCAGGAGAGAGAGCCCACTTGCTACTCTATGCAATGAGAGTGAAGGAGAAGAGGAGAGTGGCGCAAAAGAAGCACACGTAGAGAAAAAATACGTGAGAGAGAGAGAGAACTCGTAGAAGTTTTTGGGAAAAGTCACGATAGTGACATTTTTGGCTTGACCTTTGAGTATATGAGTAAGTGACTAGGGGGCCATTCACACTTGGGCCCCCTCACTTATAAGTCTTTTAACTTATAAGTTAATAAGTACAAGGCACTTAGGCCTTTATTCCCTAACAAGGGGCGCCTAAGTTAGGGGCCAATCTGGTGTCCGTCTACTCATACAGGTGCACTCTAGCAGCCTGTATCCCTCTCCCCTTTGTTGTGTCTTGAAAGTACAGGTAAAATAGACAACTAATAATGGGTGAAAGCTAAATCAAGGTTTGAAGTGAAGTCTACCGCCCTTTTTGGATTGGACAGGCCGGTTTCATGGTTCCATCGACGGGATTAAATCACTTTTTCCCATAGAAGTGAGCCTTGGTCAGTTTTGGGCTTGAAGACACAGGGGATCATAGATCAGACAGAGGGAATTGCAATTATGGCTGACAGACCAGATGATGTGACTGAAGAGGTTTCCTCTTCACAGGGACAACAGACACATGAAGTGGGTGAGTCCTCAAGACCACCACAGACAGATGACGATATATTCAGGACCCAGTTGGCTACTGCTGTGGCTATGTTCACACAAGTAATGCAGAACCCGAGGTTTTTAGCCTTTCTACAACCTCCTGTTCCGTCTCAGCAAGTTGGGTCACTGGATCATATTCAAAAGCCTGTTAAGGTTCGAGCACAGGTGATTCATACCGCACAGTCAATGGAAACACCTGTACACTTGACGGAGAACATGCAGTCTCCACAACCTATGCCTAAGGTGCAAGAACAGGTGGCTGAGATGCCAGTCTTTCAAGCTGTACCAGTTCAGCCCGCCACCTTTCAGCAGCCTATAGCTGGTTCTAATGGGCAGGGAAGCAACCTACAGGCTATGCAACAGGTCTTCCCACCAGCTTCAGTACACCCTGGCTATTTTGGAGGTGGATCCGTATTCCAGAGCATGGCTGGTCATGCACCTGGAAATCAGTTTTACACGCCAGGAACAGTGTTCGGGGGTGCTCAAACGATGATGCCTAACCCCATGTACAGTGTCATGGGTATGCAACAAGGATTTCAGAGTACTCAGGGCCAATTTAAGATGCCACAGGCAAATTTTGGTATGGCTGGAATTACAAATCAGCAGCCAAATATGGCATTTCCAGGTCAAGTTAATAGCGGCCAAGGAACACAGATGAACCCTAATAGTGTTCCCATGTTTCAGTCACTTCCATATGACAATTTAACGCCGTTGGAGAGGCCAACTCCATACAAAGAAGGTGGCAAAGGTGTGTCATTCACGACCTTTACAAGGCTTGATGACAGGAAGAAGGCTTTCTCATTCCTCCAGCAGTTTGACAAGGCCTATGCAGGGGGAAACTTTACAGAGGCTTCAAAGGTCTGCAAGGCAGCCACTTTCTTGACAGGGAATGCGGGACAATGGTGGACAACTTTATTGCTTCAAGGGCAAGCTCCGTCCACATGGATTTACTTCAAGCAGATTTTTGCAGCAGCATGGTTATCTGATGACTTTGAAGCAGATGTCATGACAGAATGGCACCAACTAAATGCTGCCACTTACAGAAATCTGGATGATTACAATCGGAAGTTTTGGAAAGCTCTACTTCCAGTAACTTCCTATAGGTTTGTGCCATTGACAGAACAGATTGAAAAATACTGTTGTGGCCTACCTAAAGGATTGAGAAAGTACTCTACGAAGACAAAAGTCACTACTTTGACGCAGCTCATCGAGGTAGCAAACACTGGCAATGGTTTGCTCAAGGGAGAAGATTGTGAATTTAACACTGGCGTCAAGGCAGGATCAGGCAAGAAAAATTCAGCCAAGAAGCACGTAATGAGGCTCCTAAAGGGACTAAGGAGTCAGCCAACGCAGGGAAAGACAAAGCTACGACTGAATCAGAAAAAGGACCAGCAAAGAAATGGAAAAGACGTTTTCCTCGCAAGTCAGAAGAGCAAAAGAAGGTCCTGAGGACAGAAAACAAATGCTTTATATGTGAGCAGCCTGGCCACATTGCTTACAACTGTCCTACAAAGAAAAGGCCAGCTGATTCTAAAGACAAGCAGGACAGGAAAGGAAAGAAGCCCATGGCTGGTCTAGTGTCAGATATGGTGGGCGACAAGCCAAATTCATATGCAAGTGAGCTTTGCAGAGCATGGGGAAAGGTCAGGGATCAAATAGTGCTTATCTTCTTTGATCCAGGTGCCAAAGCCAACTTCATTTCCCCAGAATTGGCTTCAAAGTTGGGAATCAGACCTGAAGAGATGGGGTATACAGCAGAGGCAGGTTTGGCATGTCCTGGCCATACAGAGGCTGTGACACCCATCATTGGAAAGTTGCGTCTACATATCCAGTCCTATGTAGATACTGAAGAATTTTACATCATGCCACTGGACGGATGTGATGTGTTGTTAGGTATTCCTTGGTTGTTTCGTGTACAGGGAATCATGGATGCCTACAACAAAAAGATCGCTGTACAGAGCAGGGGAAAGACTCATATTCTGGATGTAAAGCTTAAAGGGGAGTCTATTCCTACTGTATCAGCTTCTGCTATTACTTCTGTAATGAAAAAGCATCTTTCTGCGTACTTGGTTTTTGCACGAGAAGTGTCAGATTGTGATGAATCAAATTTATCTGTGCTAGATAAAGAAAGGTCAATGTTTTTACAACAGTATAGTGACTGTTTTTCCGATTCATTACCGTCTCAATTACCGCCAGAGAGACCCGAGGACCATGCGATAGATTTGGTGCCAGGCAGTAGCCCACCAAATATGCCTCCGTACAGGGTTAGTGCGGCTTAGCAGAAAGAGATAATGGGCCAAGTACAGGAGCTGTTAGAAAAGGGGCTGATTCAGCCCAGTTCATCTCCATTCTGTTCTCCAGTGTTATTGGTGCAGAAAAAGGATGGCTCATGGCGTATGTGCATCGACTACCGTGCACTGAACAAGAATACCATCAAGAATAGGTTCCCTATACCTAGAATTGATGATATTATGGACAAATTAGAAGGAGCACCTATGTTTAGCAGGATAGATCTAAAGAGTGGGTACCATCAGATCCGCATTAGATCAGAGGATGTGCACAAGACTGCTTTTAGAACAACGTTTGGCCTTTACGAATTTTTAGTGATGCCCTTTGGTCTCACAAATGCTCCTGCTACGTTCAATAGGATGATGGACAGAATTTTCCGTCCACACCAGCAGTTTGTTGGTACATTCTTTGATGACATGATAGTCTACTCAAAGAATGAAGAGGAGCATAGGCATCACTTGGCCATTGTGTTCAAAGAGCTACGCAGTCATAGGTTGCTCATCAATGCAAAGAAAAGTGAGTTTTTTCTGGAAGAGATTCACTTTCTGGGACACATTGTCTCAAAGGATGGTGTCAGAATGGATCCTGCAAAAGTTGAAGCGATCAAGTCATGGCCAAATTTGAAGACGGTGCATGATGTCCGAAGCTTTTTGGGACTATGCTCCTATTACAGAAGGTTTATCCGAAATTTCGCTGAGATTGCTTCACCTTTACATGCTCTTCAAAAGAACGCAGTCACCTTCAGATGGACACAGAAAGAGATTTCAGCTTTTAATCTCTTAAAGGAAAAGATGACTTCAGATCCAGTCATTGTGTTGCCAGATCTTAGGAAGTCATTTGTGGTCCAGTGTGATGCCTGCGGTAGTAGCATTGGTGCAATGCTAATGCAAGATGGCAGGATAGTAGCCTATGAGAGCAGAATTTTGCGAGGGCCAGAGATGACCATGCAGGTCTATGAGAAAGAGTTACTGGCTGTGATTCATGCGCTCTCAAGTTGGAAACACTACTTGCTAGGCGCAGACTTTGTTGTCCAAACGGACCATCAGACCTTGCGATACTTCTTGACACAGACAAAGTTATCTGAGAAGCATATGCGATGGGCAAATATCTTGTCCATGTTCCATTTTCAGATTGTGCATGTGGAAGGCAAGAAGAACGTTGTGGCTGATGCCTTGTCAAGGAAGCCACAAATTTCAGCTGTGTCGATTCCTTATCATCATGAACTTGATGATATGAGAGAACAGTATGCAAATGATGAAGATTTTGCAAGGGTCTTCGAGCAACTAATGGATGGACAACGTCATGAACACTATCTTCTCAAAGATGGGTTCATGATGATGCATGGCAGATTGTGTCACAAAGCCATTGCGACGCAAAGTCATGGAAGAGAGTCATGTCCCACCGTATGCTGGGCATCGTGGTATCGATGCTACAGTTAAAGCGGTTGAGACATTCTTCTATTGGCCTACATTGAGAAGGGATGTGGATGCCTTTGTGCGAGAATGCCTAATATGCCAAAAGGTCAAGTTTGACAGGCAAAAGGCACCAGGGTTATTGCAACCACTACCTATTCCAGATAAACCATGGGAAAGTATTGCTATGGATTTTATCTTTGATCTTCCGAGAACGCAGACAGGAAACGATGGTATTTGCACCATTATTTGCAGATTCAGCAAACACGCTCATTTTATTCCTGTCAGGAAGAAGATAAAGCCAGATCAGATGGCACGCTTGTTTATGAGCAATATTTTCAAGTATCATGGCATGCCACAGTCGATTGTTAGCGACCGTGATCCACGCATGACAAGTTTGTTCTGAAGAGGTTTGTTTGAGGATATGGGCACCACGCTCAAATTCTCTTCGTCATTTCATCCTCAAACAGATGGGCAGTCAGAAGAGGCAAATTCTACTGTCCTAGATCTGCTGAAGTGTTATGTGTCAGAGCATAAAGGAAAGTGGGAGCAGTATTTGCCATTGGTGGAGTATGCATACAATAATACAATGCATTCATCAACTGGCAAGGCACCTTTTGAGATAGTTGAAGGTGGCAAGAAAGTTCCTCCCATATTGCATACAAAGGACAAGATATTTGAAGCAGATAAGTATGTTCAGGACATGGATGAAATGTACAAGAAGGTCAAAGTGGCCTTAGAAAGGACTCATGCAAAGCAAAAGAAAGCAGCTGATCGTCACCGTCGTGAAGTGGTATATTCACTTGGTGATTGGGTGCTTTTACGCTTTGAAAAGGCACGGTTAAAGAAGATGAAGGGCAAGGAAAGACTGTTTCCAAAGCTCAGCATGCGTTACTATGGGCCTTTTCAAGTATGCGACATAATCAGGGATGTTGCATATAGGCTTAAATTGCCTGACAGTTGGAAGATTCACAATGCGCTTCATGTGAGTCTTCTCAGACCCTATGTGGGTGATGTGCCAGAAGATATGCCAGCTGAAGATCAGCCGGAAGTCGAGGAACTTGACGAGATCTTGGTCCCTGAACAGATTTTGGCACACAAAGAAAGGAAAGTGAAAGGCAAGGTTGCTAGGCGTTACTTGGTAAAGTTCAGAAACTATCCACCAATGGATGCGAAGTGGATGGAAGAAGGTGAACTTGCAGAGTCACCAACTGTGTTATCACTTTACCTGGAAGCCTTCGATTTGCAACCTACCTTGACCCCTTGAGTTTCAAAGCTACATGGATTGTCAGTGTGACAATGGCTTCTGAAACAAATGATGTACATGGTATTTAAAGTGAGCTCAAATCAAATACCTGTTACATGAATGTTAGAGTTGTACAGATTGTCAGTTTGGCAATTGCTCTTATGGAATGTCCAAAAGTTTGGTTAGTGCTATAGAAGTGAGTATTTCTTGTCAGTTTGTCAAGGATACAGTGATTGCTTCTATTGAAGAGTACATGTGTAACTGCATTCTTAAACTGTCGGTTTGGGTATGCTCGAAAGTGTTACGGGATCCAACGTGTACTATAAGACAGTGGCAAAATGTGCAGCTACCATTTTGTCATTGGAAAGTTAGTGACTCAAAGCAATGGCAGAGTGCGAAGCTACCACTATGTCATTGGGACAAGGTTCACACGCAGGCAATACATGAGTCGACGAGGTGTCGAATACACCAGGGTTGACAATGAGCATGTATGTGTCGTATATGTGTCGACAGGTGTTGAATACATCAGTGTTGACTAGGAGCATGTACGACATAGATGCAAACGAGGACGTTTGAGATTTCAAGAGGGGGGTATGTCACCAGCGTGTGACTACTATCTATCCTTTTTGTTGATTTCTTTCTTATTATCTATTTACTTTCACTTTTTGGAAACACCCCTCGAGAAATCTAACTGTCCTGCATTGCATAGCTAGTGTGGAACTGTCCAGAGGGAGTCCAGGCCTGAGGGCAAGAGAGCACTAAGGTTGGACAAGGACTATGGTTAGCCAAGTGGGGTCATTGACTAGCCAAAGTGGAATCCTTTGCTACAGAGGCTACATTTCAGTTTTGGATGTGGCCGCAGTGTACAGAGGGTCGGATGACCTAGACAGATACAATGGCAGCATCTCATAAAATTTAGGGAACTGCTATTTTGGGACCTGAAAATGTGTTGACGTCATTACCTCCGGAATGACAAGGGGAACATTTTCTTACTCTGCTGTGAAGTCAACTGGGCAACCGGTTGGGATATTTTTAGACGGCAACCCCGAAACGGGAAAATGCTTGTAAATGTGCCAAGTGGCACCTTCTGGTGCACTTGCCTCATGCAACAAGAACTGGCGCTGAATTTAGGAGGGGGAGAGCCTCATTTTCAGATTTTGTCACAGGTTAAGAGCTATGGAGTGCTTGCTTTCCCTCTTATGCACAGTGCGGTGCCAGGAGTGATGCCCTGCACGCTACGCACTTCCCTCTCTCTCCCCTTTGGCAGTATGTTATGCCCCTCTAGTGGGCTCTTCATTTGACCAATGTACAGTTGTGTGGGTTCATGCGCGATTGCCGAGGTAAGAGCCTCTTGCACACGTACTGGATTAGCTAGCGGCTAATCCCCCCGCAGGTATAGGTGAATTCGGAGAGGTTTCACGCCAGAAATCTCGTCCGATTCAAAGGGCAAGTAGCCCTACAGGTGCGGGAGCTCGAGGACTTGCTACAGATGCGTCCGGCACGCGAAACGGAGCCCGAAACAGTGAATTACAGCCTGCTGTGTATTTTTGCAGGTTTAGGGTTTTGGCCCTAAACGGACCCTAATACCCCCAGGAGGTTCGGGGACGCAAGGGGACCGCTGTACAGGTGATCTGGCGCAATTTCAGGGCTGAAAACAGAGAATTCAGCGTGCTGCAGATTCTCGCCAGGTTTTGCAAAGTGCCCGTATGCGTCGGGAAAGTCGGTCAATGCGTGGGAATACTGACTGTGAAGGGTTCTAGTACAGTTATGTTGCCGAAATCGGGCTGGAACAGTGGAAATTCAGCCAAGTTTGTGCGGGGCAGCTTGTAGGGAACCACAGCGTTTATTCCCTCTTTTGAACAATAAAGAAATACCGAAAGGGGCGCCTAAGTTAGGGGCCAATCTGGTGTCCGTCTACTCATACAGGTGCAATCTAGCAGTCTGTATCCCTCTCCCCCTTGTTGTGTCTTGAAAGTAAGGTAAAATAGACGACTAATAATGGGTGAAAGCTAAATCAAGGTTTGAAGTGAAGTCTACCGCCCTTTTTGGATTGGACAGGCCGGTTTCAGTATACGCCAGTGCAAGTGAGTTCTAGCAGGGGAATTGGTTTCGCGCAAATTTTGGGATTGTTATGCTGCCGAAATTTGGCCAAATCAAATGGTATCTAGGTGGATACACGTGAAGGATTCCCAGGAGCTTACCTTGTAATTTACCCTCCTAAAGAATAAAGAAATACCGAAAGGGGCGCCAATTTTGGGGCCTACAGGTTGTCGGTGTCTGCTCGGAGCATTCTAGCTGCCGAGCCGTGTGTGTATTCAAGTGTTAGTTCCCGTCGCAGGTTCTCTTTGTAAAGTGCTCTGTGTGTGAGTCTTAAGTAAAGAATTTCGGGTGAAAGCCAACGCCTATCGCCCTACGGGCCGGTTTCACTTGGACTCCTTGAGTCGTGCGAGCTTGGTTCCCTTGAACCAAATGCCACTTGTGGCTCCTTGAGCCGTCTGTGAATTCATAAATTTCACAAGTAACTCCGTAAGATTGGTTACATTTGCATTGAGTGCAAAGAGGTTGCGTTCAAGAACGCTTTTGCGATTTTCCAAAGTCTTGAAAGCAGCCATATCTACAAGGCCATGATCTCCTAGATCATCGTCGTCATGCATATTAGTGTCAACAGTACCCGTGGTGCCCTGATTTTAATCTACATGCTCAAAATCAAAAGTGTGTGTAGGTTGGATATCCTCACTGGCCATGGTAAACACACACTAATGTAAAGAGAGAAAAAAAAATGTCAACTTGTACCATGTGAAATTGAAGTCTTTGTGTTTTGTATGCTCCGCGATTTGCGTTGCATGCGAACCTCGCCTTGCGGGAATTGTAGCGCTTCTCGTGTCGTTCGTCGTAAGAACACCTATGTTGATTCTTCACAAAAACTCGTCGTTTTTGTGAAGGGCTTTTGTTCACTTTGAAGCTACCTCCTTGAGGAAGAAAGAATTTTTGGAGGAAAACTTGCCTTCCTCCAAGAAGTGAAAAGGAAGGAACTACTTCCTGGAAGTTTGAAGCTTTCCCTTTCCTTCTAGTTTTCCTTTCAACACAAGTATGCTATCGGGCACAGCCACAAAGAAGCCATTACAAGTCTAGACAGGAAACCCAAGAGATGACCTCCAAAAACAATAAGAGGGCTCCCCCATAGATCCGATGGGTGTGCTATTAAAGGACCCTCCAAAACTATTTGTGCAACCCTTTGGCGAAAGTTCCATGGAGGTGAAATTGGAGGGTGCTTCAATCACCCTCCAAGGATTTGTACCGCATCCACAACAGGAGTTAGCAGGTGAGCAAGTGAAAAAAGGAGAGTGCTTTAAATCATGTGTATAGTGAGGACACATTGAAGCATACAGTGAGGAGTTTACCTACTGTAAGTGAATGTATGGGTATCTATGTTGTCATTAAACTACTCTCTAAACGAAGAGAACCCACTCTCTCTATTTGTCCTATGGGCGGGGGTGTAACAAACTTGGACACCCGTATTCAAGATTCTACCGCGACACAACCGAGATTCACTTCAAAACAATTCACAAAATTGACACGGCCCGGTGTATTCTGTGCCCAGAGGTGTTGGCCCCAAAGACTAGCAGACTAGCGTCCCTTTCGGTATTTCTTTATATATTAATCTGTGTTCAAAGTACAAGAGAGCAGGTAGGTGCTCACTCTCAGACTCTGCGTCTAGATGCTCTAAGAAGTGAGGCCTTGCCCACTTATTTAAAGGTACAAGGAATGCCCAAAAACAGAGCCCCAAAAGCAATTGTCCCAAAAGCTGTCATAAAAATAAGCCAGTAAATTTATGGAAATCCGTACAGGCTACCACGTCATCAGCTAGCGCAAAAAGCGGGATTCTGTATAGTTTTCCACGTCAGCGTGCCAGCGCATTTTGCGGGGGCCCATACTACTGCCACATGGCATTTCTGCCGCAGTCACTGTGTGTCTGGAAGCCTGCCACGTCACAACTTTGTGACATACCCCCCTCTTGAAAAAATTGTAATCGCCCTCGATTACACCTGCAAAACAGACAGAGGCCATAAACTGTTTTAGCAAACACTGACTGTTAGTACCGACGCACTAGGCACAACACATCTAGCACATGTACCAATCGACAGTCACATCATCGAACATCATACGACATCACATTCAAATTCATTCCAAATCTCAGACCATGATTAATCGGCAACGTATTTAGTAATCGCGTCTAGATCCAGTCAGGACCTCATAGATGCCCGATTAACTAATCCATATTGCAATCATGTCTATAGAGATTTATGAGACCGAAATGCTGCAGTCATTTCGTCTTTCAGTTCCTGCACTCAAACAAGTCAAGTACAAATCAATCAGTATCATTTTCATTTTTCGGGAATTCCAGTTCATAAAGTCATACAGCAGAACATTGTCAGCCTAGCAGTATCCCTGAAACCCAAAGGGACATCAGTGACTCTATAACAAAATCTGGGTAATCCGTTGACAAAAGAGCGGAGCAACTCCCCTCTTGTGCAAGCCCGCTGCACTAGATCCACCCATGTTGAAATTGGGGTTCTATCGGAGTAGACTATGCTAAACCGAATGCTTCAAGGTAAAGTTCCAAAATCTGAGGAGTATCTGCTAGGACCTCCTCCTCCATCCACTTTGCATCCAATGCAGGATAGTTCTTGAATTTAACCAAGAACCGCCTAATTACTTTACCTTTAATCTTTCTATCTTTATGTGCCAATATCTGTTCTGGAACGAGGATCTCCTCGCTTTCCTCCACTTCAGATTGCTCATCTGGCTCCCCATCATCGGGCACATCGCCTTTAAAAGGCTTAAACAGACTCACATGAAAATCATTGTGAATCTTCCAGCTATTCTTCTTTGTTCGAAGTTTGTTCGGTCCTTTGTGTCATGATTTCATCTATGGTAGGTCAAATTGCTTGAATGAATGGCAAAACCCCATTTCGCATGACTCGTCACTTCCTGAATGGAATGTCACAAGATGGGCACCACGTGCCAATAGAAAAGAACAGATTGAACAGACTTTTAGGGTTTCAATAACAGCGAATTGAGAGAGAGAGAGAGAGAGAGAGAGAGAGAGAGATGACACGCGACACAGAGTGGCGGAATTCCACCCCAGAGAGTATTGGCCCCAAACCTTGGCGCCCCTTTCGGTATTTCTTTATATTGCATCAACACAGTACAAGCCGGTACTCGAGACTCTGCACCTTCGTCAGGAAGCATGTCAGAGAATGAACCCTAACCTCATATTTAAAGACCCTTGGCCTAAAAAGCAATTATAGTGAAAAGCCTTCAAACTCAAAAGCATCTGGTCCAAAAGCAAAGCCAAAAAGCTGTCGGCGTAAATCACGAAAATCCGTACAGCTTGCCACGTCATCAGCTGTCACCAGCATGTGACTACTATCTATCCTTTTTGTTGATTTCTTTCTTATTACTTATTTATTTTCACTTTTTGGAAACACCCCTCGGGATATCTAACTGCCCTGCATTGCATAGCGAGTGTGGAACTGTTCAGAGGAAGTCCAGGCCTGAGGGCAAGAGAGCACTAAGGTTGGACAAGGACTATGGTTAGCCAAAGTGGGGTCATTCACTAGCCAAAGTGGAATCCTTTGCTACAGAGGCTACATTTCAGTTCTTGGTGTGGCTGCAGTGTACACAGAGGGTCGGATGACCTAGAAAGATACAATGGCAACATTTTCTAAAATTTAGGGAACTGCTATTTTGGGACTTAAAAATGTGTTCGCGTTATCTCCGGAATGACAAGGGGAACATTTTATTACTCTGCAGTGAAGTCAACTGGGCAACCGATCGGGAGATTTTTAGGCGGCAACCCCGAAACGGGAAATAGCTTGTAAATGTGCCAAGTGGCACATTTTTGTGCACTTTCCTCATGCATGAAGAGGAGGCGCTGATTTTAGAGAGAAGAGGGGCTCATTTTCTCTCTGTCACAGGTTGAGAGCTTCAATGGAGTGCTTGCTTACCTCTTATGTACAGTGCGGTGCCGGGAGTGATGCCCTGCACGCTACGCACTGCTCTCTCTCTCCCCTATGGCAGTATGTTATGCCCCTCTAGTGGGCTTTTCAATTGACCAATGTACAATTGTGTGGGTTCATGCGCGATTGCCGAGGCAAGAGCCTCTTGCACAGGTACTAGATTGGCTAGCGGCTAATCCCCCGCAAGTACAAGTGATTCAGAGAGGTTTCACGTGCGAAATCTCGTCCGATTCAAAGGGCAAGTAGCCCTACAGGTGCGGGAGCTCGAGGACTTGCTACGGATGCGACCGGCACGCAAAACGGAGCCCGAAACAGTGAATTACAGCCTGCTGTGTATTTTTGCAGGTTTAGGGTTTTGGCCCTAAACGGACCCTAATACCCCCAGGAGGTTCGGGGACGCAAGGGGACCGCTATACAGATGGTCTGGCGCATTTTCGGGGCAGAAAACAGAGAATTCAGCGTGCTGCAGATTCACGCCAGGTTTTGCAAAGTGTCCATCTGCGTCGAGAAAGTCATCCAATGCGTGGGAATACTGACTGTGAAGGGTCCTAGAACAGTTATGCTGCCGAAATCAAGCCAGAACAGTTGAAATTCAGACAAGATTGTGCGGGGCAGCTTGTAGAGAACCACAGCTTTTATTCCCTCTGTTAAAGAATAAAGAAATACCGAAAGGGGCGCCTAATTTAGAGGCCAGTCTGGTGTCGGTCTTCTCATACAGGTGCAGTCTAGCAGCCTGTATCCCTTTCCCCTTTGTTGTGTCTTGAAAGTACAGGTAAAGTGGGCGACAAATTAAATGGGTGAAAACAAATAAGGTTTAAGTTTAAGGTCTACCGCCCTTTTTGGATTAAACAACCCGGTTTGATGGTTCCATCGCCGGGATTAAATCACTTTTTCCTATAGAAGTGAGCCTTGGTCAGTTTGGGCTTGAAGACACAGGGGATCATAGACCAGAAACAGGAAATTGCAATTATCGCTGACAGACCAGATGATGTGACTGAACAGGTTTCCTCCTCATAGGGTCAACAGACACATGAAGTGGGTGAGTCCTAAAGACCACCACAGACGGATGATGATATATTCAGGACCCAGTTGGCTACTGCTGTGGCTATGTTCACACAAGTAATGCAGAACCCGAGGTTTTTAGCCTTTCTGCAACCTCCTCTTCCGTCTCAGCAAGTTGGGTCACTGGATCATATTCAAAAGCCTGTTAAGGCTCAAGCACAGGTGATTCATACTGCAGAGTCAATGGAAACAGCTGTACACTTGACGAAGAATATGCACTCTCCACAACCTGTGCCTAAGGTGCAAGAACACGTGGCTGAGATGCCAGTCTTTCAAGCTGTACCAGTTCAGCTAGCCACTTTTCAGCAGCCTATAGCTGGTTCTAATGGGCAGGGAAGCAACCTACAGGCTATGCAACAAGTCTTTCCACCACCTTCAGTACACCCTGGCTATTTTGGAGGTAGATCAGTATTCCAAAGCATGGCTGGTCATGCACCTGGAAATCAATTTTACACGCCAGGAACAGTGTTCGGGGGTGCTCAAACAATGACGCCTAACCCCATGTATGGTGTCACCGGCATGCTACCAAGGTTTCAAAGCATTCAGGGCCAATTAGGGATACCACAGGCAAATTTTGGTATCGCTGGAATTACAAATCAATAGCCAAATATGGCATTTCTAGGTCAACTTAATAGCGGCCAAGGAACACAGATGAACCCTAACAGTGTTCCCATGTTTCAGTCACTTCCATATGACAACTTAACGCCGCTGGAGAGGCCAACTCCGTACAAAGAAGGTGGCAAAGGTGTGACATTCACGACCTTTACAGGGTTTGATGATAGGAAGAAGGCTCTCTCATTCCTCCAGCAGTTTGACAAGGCCTATGCAGGGGGAAACTTTACAGAGGCTTCAAGGTCAGCAAGGCAGCCACTTTTTTGACAGGGAATGCGGGACAATGATGGACAACTTTATTACTTCAAGGGCAAGCTCCGTCCACATGGATTTACTTCAAGCAAATTTTTGCAGCAGCATGGTTATCTGATGATTTTGAAGCAGATGTCATGACAGAATGGCACCAGCTTAATGCTGTTACTTGCAAGAATCTGGATGACTACAATCAACACTTTTGGAAAGCCCTACTTCCAGTAACATCCTATAGGTTTGTGCCAATTACAGAACAGATTGAAAAATATTGTTGTGGCCTACCCAAAGGATTGAGAAAGTACTGCACGAAGACCAAAGTCACTACTTTGACGCAACTCATCGAGGTAGCAAACACTGGCAATGGTTTGCTCAAGGGAGAAGATTGTGAATTTAATACTGGCGTCAAGGAAGGATCAGCCAAGAAAAATTCAGCAAAGAAGTACGTTCCCAATGAGGTTCCTAAAGCGACTCAAGATCCAGCCAACGCAGGGAAAGGCAACGCTACGACTGAATCAGAAAAGGGACCAGCAAAGAAATGGAAAAGACGTTTTCTTTGCAAGTCGGAAGAGCAGAAGAAGATCCTCAGGTCAGAGAACAAAGCTTTATCTGTGAGCAGCCTGGCCACATTGCTTACAATTGTCCTCAAAAGAAAAGGCCAGCTGATCCTGAAGACAAGGAGGACAGAGAAGGAAAGAGGCCCATGGCTGGTCTAGTGCCAGATATGGTGGGTGACAAGCCAAATCCAGATGCAAGTGAGCTTTGCAGAGCATGGGGAAAGGTCAAGGATCAAACAGTGCTCATCTTCTTTGATCCAGGTGCCAAAGCCAACTTCATTTCCCCAGAATTGGCTTCAGAGTTGGGAATCAGACCTGAAGAGATGGGGTATACAGCAGAGGCAGGTTTGGCATGTCCTGGCCATACAGACGTTGTGACACCCATCATTGGAAAGTTGCGCCTACATATCCAGTCCTATGTAGATGCTGAAGAATTTTACATCATGCCACTAGACGGATGTGATGTGTTGCTAGGTATTCCTTGGTTGTTTCGTGTACAGGGAATCATGGATGCCTACAACAAAAAGATCACTGTACAGAGCAGGGGAAAGACTCACATTCTGGATGTAAAGCTTAAAGGAGAGTCTATTCCCACTGTATCAGCTTCTGCTATTACTTCTGTAATGAAAAAGCATCTTTCTGCGTACTTGGTTTTTGCACGTGAAGTGTCAGATTGTGATGAATCAAATTTATCTGTGTTAGATAAAGAAAGGTCAATGTTTTTACAACAGTATAGTGACTGTTTTTCCGATTCATTACCGTCTCAATTACCACCAGAGAGACCCGAGGACCATGCGATAGATTTGATGCCAGGCAATAGCCCACCAAATAAGCCTCCGTACAGGGTTAGTGCGGCTCAGCAGAAAGAGATAATGAGCCAAGTACAGGAGCTGTTACAAAAGGGGCTGATTCAACCCAGTTTATCTCCATACTGTTCTCCAGTGTTATTGGTGCAGAAAAAGGATGGCTCATGGCGTATGTGCATCGACTACCGTGCACTGAACAAGAATACCATCAAGAATAGGTTTCCTATACCTAGAATTGATGATATTCTGGACCAATTAGAAGGAGCAGCTATGTTTAGCAGGATAGATCTAAAGAGTGGGTAACATCAGATCCGCATTAGATCAGAGGATGTGCACAACACTGCTTTTAGAACAACGTTTGGCCTTTATGAATTTTTAGTAATACCCTTTGGTCTCACAAATACTCCTGCTACGTTCAATAGGATGATGGACAGAATTTTCTGTCCACACCAGCAGTTTGTTGGTACATTCTTTGATGACATGATAGTCTACTCAAAGAATGAAGAGGAGCATAGGCATCACTTGGCCATTGTGTTCAAAGAGCTACGCGGCCATAAGTTGCTCATATGCAAAGAAAAGTGATTTTTTTATCGAAGAGATTCACTTTCTGGGACACATTGTCTCAAAGGATGGTGTCAAAATGGATCCTGCAAAAGTTGAAGCAATCAAGTCATGGCCAGATTTGAAGACGATGCACGATGTCCGAAGCTTCTTGGGACTATGCTCCTATTACAGAAGGTTTATCCAAAATTTCGTTGAGATTGCTTCACCTTTACATGCTCTTCAAAAGAAGGCAGTCACCTTTATATGGACATAGAAAGAGATTTCAGCATTTAATCTCTTAAAGGAAAAGATGACTTCAGATCCAGTCATTGTGTTGCCAGATCTTAGAAAGTCATTTGTGGTCCAGTGTGACGCCTGTGGTAGTAGCATTGGTGCAGTGCTAATGCAAGATGGCAGGGTAGTAGCCTATCAGAGTAGAATCTTGCAAGGGTCAGAAAAGACTATGCAAGTTTATGAAAAAGAACTACAGGCCGTCATTCATGCGCTCTTAAGTTGGACACACTACCTGCTAGGTGCAGATTTCGTTGTCCAAACAGATCACCAGACCTTGCGATACTTCTTAACACAGGCAAAGTTATCTGAGAAGCATATGCAATGGGCAAATATCTTGTCCATGTTCCATTTTCAAATTGTGCATGTGGAAGGCAAGAAGAACGTTGTGGCTAATGCCTTGTCAAGGAAGCCACAAATTTCAGCTGTGTCAATTCCTTATCATCATGAACTTGATGATATGAGGGAACAGTATGCAAATGATGAAGATTTTGCAAGGGTGTTCGAGCAGCTAATGGATGGACAACGTCATGAACACTATCTTCTCAAAGATGGGTTCATGATGATGCATGGCAGATTGTGTGTCACAAAGCCATTGCGACACAAAGTTATGGCAGAGAGTCATGTCCCACCGTATGCAGGGCATCGTGGTATCAATGCTACAGTTAAAGCAGTTGAGACATTCTTCTACTGGCCTACATTGAGAAGAGATGTGGATGCCTTTGTGCGAGAATGCCTAATATGCCAGAAGGTCAAGTTTGACAAGCGAAACGCACCAGGGTTATTGCAACCACTACCTATTCCAGATAAACCATGGGAAAGTATTCCTATGGATTTTATCTTTGATCTTCCGAGAACGCAGACAGGAAACGATGGTATTTGGACCATCATTTGCAGATTCAGCAAGCAGGCTCATTTTATTCTTGTCAGGAAGAAGATAAAGCCAAATACGAAGGCAAGCTTGTTCATGAGCAATATTTTCAAGTATCATGGCATGCCACAGTCGATTGTTAGCGACCGTGATCCACGCATGACAAGTTTGTTCTGGAGAGGCTTGTTTGAGAATATGGGCACAACGCTCAAATTCTCTTCGTTATTTCATCCTCAAACAGATGGGCAGTCAGAAGAGGCAAATTCTACTGTCCTAGATCTGCTAAAGTGCTACGTGTCAGAGCATAAAGGAAAGTGGGTGTAGTATTTGCCATTGGTGGAGTATGCATACAATAATACAATGCATTCATCAACTGGCAAGGCACCTTTTGAGATAGTTGAAGGTGGCAAGAAAGTTCCTCCCATACTGCATACAAACGACAAGATATTTGAAGCAGATAAGTATCTTGAGGACATGGATGAAATGTACAAGAAGGTCAAAGTGGCCTTAGAAAAAACTCGGGCAAAGCAAAAGAAAGCAGCTGATCGTCACCGTCGTTAAGTGGTATTTTTACATGGTAATTGGGTGCTTCTACGCTTTGAAAAGGCAAGGTTAAAGAAGATGAAGGGCAACGAAAGACTGTTTCCAAAGCTCAGCATGCGTTACTATGGGCCTTTTCAAGTATGCGACATAATTAGTGATGTTGCATATATGTTGAAATTGCCTGAGAGTTGGAAGATTCACAATGCGCTTCATGTGAGTCTTCTCAGACCCTATGTGGGTGATGTGCCAGAAGATATGCCAGCTGAAGATCAGCCGGAAGTCGAGGAACTTGACGAGATCTTGGTCCCGGAACAGATTTTGGCACATAAAGAAAGAAAAGTGAAAGGCAAGGTTGTTAGGCGTTACTTGGTGAAGTTCAGAAACTATCCACCAATGGATGCTAAGTGGATGGAAGAAGGTAAACTTGCAGAGTCACCAACTGTGTTATCACTTTACCTTGAAGCCTTCGATTTGCAACCTACCTTGACCCCTTGAGTTTCAAAGCTACATGGATTGTCAGTGTGACAATGGCTTCTGAAAGAAATGATGTACATGGTATTTAAAGTGAGCTCAAATCAAGTACATGTTACATGAATGTTAGAGCTGTACAGATTGTCAGTTTGGCAATTGCTCTTACGGAATGTCCAAAAGTGTGCTTAGTGCTATAGAAGTTAGTATTTCTTGTCAGTTTGTCAAGGATACAGTAATTGCTTATATTAAACGGTACATGTGTAACTGCATTCTTAAACTGTCGGTTTGGGTATGCTCGAAAGTGTTACTGGATCCAACCTGTACTAAAAGATAGTGGCAAAATGTAAAGCTACCATTTTGTCATTCGAAAGTTAATGACTCAAAGCAATGGCAAAGTACGAAGCTACCACTATGTCATTGGGAAAGGGTTCACACGTAGGTAATACATGTATCAACGAGGTGCTGAATACACCAGGGCTGACAATGAGCGTGTATGTGTCGACAGGTGTGCGCACACCCGACTGTTGACTGTGAGCATGTACGACATCGATGCAAACGAGGACATTTGAGATTTCAAGAGGGGGGTATGTCACCAGCATGTGACTACTATCTATCCTTTTTGTTGATTTCTTTCTTATTATTTATTTATTTTCACTTTTTTAAAACACTCCTCGGGAAATCTAACTGCCCTGCATTGCATAGCGAGTGTGGAACTGTTCAGAGGGAGTCCAGGCCTGAGGGCAAGAGAGCACTAAAGTTGGACAAGGACTATGGTTAGCCAAAGTGGAATCCTTTGCTACAGAGGCTACATTTCAGTTCTTGGTGTGGCTGCAGTGTACACAGAGGGTCGGATGACCTAGAAAGATACAATGGCAGCATTTCCTAAAATTGCTATTTTGGGACTTGAAAATGTGTTCGCGTCATTATCTTCGGAATGACAAGGGGAACATTTTATTACTCTGCAGTGAAGTCAACTGGGCAACCGGTCGGGAGATTTTTAGGCGGCAACCCCGAAACGGGAAATAGCTTGTAAATGTGCCAAGTGCCACATTTCTGTGCACTTTCCTCATGCATGAAGAGGGGGCGCTGATTTTAGAGAGGAGAGGGACTCATTTTCTCTCTGTCACAGGTTGAGAGCTTCAATGGAGTGCTTGCTTACCTCTTATGTACAGTGCGGTGCCAGGAGTGATGCCCTGCACGCTACGCACTGCCCTCTCTCTCCCCTATGGCAATATGTTATGCCCCTCTAGTGGGCTTTTCAATTGACCAATGTACAATTGTGTGGGTTCATGCGCGATTGCCGAGGCAAGAGCCTCTTGCACAGGTACTGGATTGGCTAGCGGCTAATCCCCCGCAGGTACAGGTGATTCAGAGAGGTTTCACGTGCGAAATCTCGTCCGATTCAAAGGGCAAGTAGCCCTACAGGTGCGGGAGCTCGAGGACTTGTTACGGATGCGACCGGCACGCAAAACGGAGCCCGAAACAGTGAATTACAGCCTGCTGTGTATTTTTGCAGGTTTAGGGTTTTGGCCCTAAACGGACCCTGATACCCCCAGGAGGTTCGGGGACGCAAGGGAACCGTTGTATAGGTGATCTGGCACATTTTCGGGGCAGAAAACAGAGAATTCAGCATGCTGCAGATTCTCGCCAGGTTTTGCAAAGTGTCCGTATGCGTCGGGAAAGTCATCCAATGCGTGGGAATACTGACTGTGAAGGGTCCTCGTACAGTTATGCTGCCGAAATCAAGCCAGAACAGTTGAAATTCAGCCAAGATTGTGCGGGGCAGCTTGTAGGGAACCACAACTTTTATTCCCTCTGTTAAAGAAAAAAGAAATACCGAAAGGGGCGCCTAATTTAGGAGCCAGTTTGGTGTCGGTCTTCTCATACAGGTGCGGTCTAGCAGCCTGTATCCCTTTCCCCTTTGTTGTGTCTCGAAAGTACAGGTAAAGTGGGCGACAAATTAAATGGGTGAAAACAAATAAGGTTTAAGTCTAAGGTCTACCGCCCTTTTTGGATTAAACAGGCCGGTTTCATCAGCCAGCGCAAAACGCGGAAATCTGTACAGCCTGCCACGTCATCATGCCATTGCAATTTTCGAAAATCTACCATGTCATCAGTTTGTTACATCTCCCCTTCTTGAAAGAGAGTAATCGTCCGCGATTACAGCATATCTGCAAAACAACTCAAGTTAGCTCAAAAATTTCCGAGGGACGATCAATTTGCTCTTTTTATTAAGGAGTTAGCTTCTCCTCTCTGCTCTTTTGATCAAGGAGTTAACTTCTCCTTTCGGCTGTTTTGATCAAGGAGTTAGCTTCCCCTTTCGTCCAGATCGGAACTCTTGATATTCCGGCAAAGTAAATTAGCCATCACCGAGACCGTATTGATCTTCCACGAGTGTCTTGATGCACTAAAATTACATACCAAGGCAATCTCATCCAATTAGGAATATTCAATAATTGGCACATCACAATGCAGCACAAATGCTTACATATGCATGTTACAAAACACAACAAACAGCGCCGCTGAGCAGTCCTCCAAGACAAACGGTCTACGGTATGAAGCTACTCAACAACTACCTCGTCACTCCCCCCGCAAATAACCTAAAAAAGTTCGGGCCATGAGCTCAAAGGACTGTACAACCAAACGCTCCCCAGACCGCAGTTTGCGTCGCTCGGAGGTTCTAGCATACAACGGAACAGTCCTCAGGCATTGGCCTGCGTCGTTCGGAGGTTTTCTAGCATACAACAGAACGCTCCACAGGCATCGGCCTGCGTTGTTTCGAGGTTCAAACAATACCAAAACAGTATTTTTCAGTTCTCAACCCAGGAGTAAAGTCACCAATCAATGAAACCAGTATTAAAACCAGAGTCAAACATTTCAAATCGGCACCAAAATAGGTTCAAAACAGATACCATCCATTTCAAACAAATTTCAAACAGGATCACCAAACAAGTTCTCAAATAGATTTCGAACTTAAAAAAGAAATCTTGACATTAGTCGAGCTTGGAAAGTCGGCTGACTTTCCATCCTGAAACCTGCACCAGAAAATTAGGGTTAGGTTCATTCCATAGGGTCGTAGCCGAGCACAGCATGATCCATCAACTTTTGGACAGAGTGTTTTCGTTGGCGGCGATGATAGTCCCAAGATAGCAATCGCATTTGATCTCCAAGGTCATCTGCTCGTGAAGAGACATCTACTGAGAGATGTCGAGAAACTTCAAGTTATAATCTGCTACGGTTTCCATGGCAAGCATTTCAAGATACCCCACTCTGCCAGAAGTTGCACTCCCAAGGAAGATGTGTTAGGTGCAGCGGAATGATTGTTTGCGCTTTGCTCAAGATGAGTGCTCCAAACTGTGCTCAAGGTTCCTTTTAGTTCTTATGGAATGGAGAGCCTTCCGTTCTTTAATGGAAAGTGCTATGATCACGAACAAAGTGAATGGACACTGTGCATGCAAGTGTATGAGACTGAGAGATAGATACGACACCAAAGACGTTGTAAAACCCTCCTCCGAAGGCCCCACTCTCGTCGGCGAGAGTGGTCTACTTATGATTGCACAAAGTGGTACAATGCGTATGCAATGGACTGATGCAACTTGGGACTATGCCGATGACGACGACGGTGATGATGACGACTTTAGGGCTGAAATCTATGGTCTTCTATCTACTGAATTTCGGGACTGTTTCGGTGGCTGAAAATCTCTGGTTTGGCTGCGTTTTCAAGGGCTGAAAATGGGGGTATCTACAATGCTTCTAGGGCTGAATTGTCTGCTGTCCTTCATTGCTGAAAACGCTGACCTTCTACTACGACAATGGCTGAAACCACAAACGCTGGGCTGCCTTGTATCCTTAGCAAAAACGCTAGGCTTGATGGAATCCAAAAACGCTGATGAGCTGAAATTGGAAACGCTAGCAGTTTGAGGTGCTGGCGATGAGAGGAATCTGCAAACGCTAGGCATGCTGGTGATGATGGCGATCAAGGCAATGCTGAAAACGCCAAAATGGGGGGGGTCCTGCTGAGGTTGTCCAATCCAAAAACCTAGGCTATGGGGGAGCTTGGCGCTTGAGGGTTCTTGCTGAGAAGAATGCCTGTTGAGCATGTGCTCCTGCTGCCTCTTCTGCCAGAAAGTACTAACTTGGGTTTGCTTATATATTAACTTATCAAAATTGCCCTACCTACTTTTGTTGGAAAGTCACTTAAAAATAATAAGTGAAAAATACCAAAAATAGGAAAAATAGGCTAAATGCACTGGAAAATTCCCCTGACTGAATCTTATGGATTCTGAAGGGAATACTGATGATCATACTGTGTGCAACCAGAGGATATGCATCTACACTAAGTGACTGGTCATGCACGGTCTACGAATAGACTCACAAAAGTGCCATATCACTTCTAAATCTAGACTGACTGGACTGACTGAACCCTGATCATGTTGTAGCTTGTCCACAGACACATAGGGTTGGATGTGTCACGTGACAAGATGTCAGAAACCATATAACTTCGGGCAAAATTTTTTCTTAAAAGCTTGCCAAGTACTTGGAGTATGTTGCTTGGTAGTTGTAGACATCAACATCTGCATGGCACTGCTTCTGAGAAAAACAGTGACTTGAAACAAATCTGGATCCTTCTCGTGCAAGTGATCTTAATTGGCTTATGCCCTGTAAGACATGAGCGGTGAAGACAGGAGCCCGCCCGATGCGCGATGAAGTACGGGTGGGACTATTGATTGCACAAATCTCTACAATGCTTGGACTTGCCGACGATGTCGACGACGATGAGAACGACGCGAGACGGGCTAAAATCTGAAAACGCTAATGGTTGAAATCTGCAAATCTTTATCTGCTGAATTCTGACTCTATGTCGATGACGACGGTACGACGACGACGCGCTGAAAATGCAGATGCTAAAATCTGTGTTTTCCAGGCTGAAACTGTAAACTTTGATGAATTCTCACCGTGCAGCAAGGATCTGCTGCGGGAAGGTGAGCTCTGCGAGGTTTGGAGGTTCTACTGCGGAAATTGATTGCTGAAAACTGGAAACGCTGAGTCTAGGGCTGATTCCGTCACGAAGATCTGCAAACCAAAAACGCTAGGGCTGAAAATTATCTTGCGGGGAAATCTGCTATCTGTTGTGGGAATCTGTTAATGCTAGAGATGATCTGCTGTGTCTTGTAATCGTCGGGGTTGATCTGCTTTGCAAAAACGCAAGGGCTGGTCTATGGTGCAAAAACGCTAGGCCTTGCCGGGGGGGGGGAGGGGGGTCCTGCTGAGAAGGTGCCTGTTGAACCGATTTTCCTGCTGCCTCTTCTGCTAGAAAGTGCTAGCGCTAGGTTTCTATTTATACAACTTAGCAAAATTGCCCTACCTACTTTCCAACAAAAGTCACTTAAAAATAATAAGTGAAAAATGTCAAAAATAGGGAAAATAGGTTTAATGCACTGGAAAATTTCTTGATGGATTCTGATGGTAATGCTGATGATCATGGTGTGTGCAACCAGAGGATATGCATCTAATCTAAGTGTCTGGACATACACGGTCTGCGAACAGACTCACAAAAGTGTCAGATCACTTCCTAATCTAACTGAACTGACTGAACTGAACCCTTGTCTTGCTGTAGCTTGTCCACGAACACATAGGGTTGGATGTGTCACGTGACACGCTTTCTTGTTTCATAGAAGAGTGGACCACCAAGTTCGAGCGTTTCCCTTGAAGAAAGAGGTAGCCCTCTGAATCTTGGAGTGCTCTGAATAATGTCCTCCAGAGAAAGCTATGTCAAACTACTATATGAAGGCCAAAGCCTTCGAAGCATCTCAAAATCCAAAAAACGAGTCAAATTTAATTGACTGTCCACCTTCTTTAAACTCTCGGACTTTCTTGCTTTTATCTTCCAAAAAGTCATATTGGTTGGCTGTAAGGTGCAGCAAAAGTGAATGTTGAACATGGCTCAAGATGAGTGCTCCGAAACGTGCTCAAGGGTTCCTTTTACTTACAGAAGGGAGAGCCTTCCGTTCCTTTAATAGGAGAGTGCAATGGACACAAAGAAAGTGGATAAACACCGTGAATGAAGGTGTTGAGACTGAGAGATAGAGAGAGAAGAATACGACACCAAAATGTTGTCAAACCCTCCTTCGAAGGCCCCACTCTCTATGGCGAGAGCGGTCTACTATTGATTGCACAAATCTCTACAATGCCTTGGACTTGCCGACGATGTCGACGACGATGAGGACGACGATAAGACGGGCTGAATCCGAAAACGCTAATGGCTGTAATCTGCAGATCTTTATCTGCTGAATTTTGACTCTATGTCGGTGACGATGCGATGACGACGATACGACGACGATGCGCTGAAAATGCAGATGCTGAAATCTGCGTTTTCGGGGCTGAATCTACAAACTTCGCAGGATCTGACCGTGCGGCGAGGATATGCTGCGGGAAGGTGAGATCTGCGACGTTCGGGACTTGTTCTGCGGAGTCTATGTGCTGAAAACTGAAAACGCTGGTCTTCTTGTTGTCTTGTCGCGATGGAACTGCAAAACGCTGGCCGTTATGCTGCTCCAAAAACGCTAGGGCTGATCTATCTTGCGGTGGAAATCTGCTAACGCTAGGGCTGATCTGCTGTCTCTTGTTGTTGCCGAGTTGTCCTGCCAATGCAAAAACGCCAGGGCTGGTCTTGATCCAAAAACGCTAGCTTCTTTGCTGTGATGCACAAATGCTAGGGCATCTTGGGGGGTCCTGCTGAGAAGTTGCCTGATGAACACAGGGTTCTGATGGAAATCTGATGATCATGATGTGTGCAACCAGAGGATATGCATCTACTCTAAGTGTCTGGACATGCACGATCTGAGAGCAGACTCACAAAAGTGCCAGAACGCTTCCTATTCTAGACCGACTTGACTGAACTGAACCCTGGTCATGTTGTAGCTTGTCCACGAACACATAGGGTTGGATGTGTCACGTGACATTGGCTTTATAAAAATTCTTCTTCCTTGCATAAAATCCATTGTCGAAGGAGTCCGAACTATCCAAAGACGAGTCCTTTGTAGAATTGTCCAAAACTACGCGAGATCTAGACTTCTTTGCCTTTTTCTTGCCCTTTCCAAAGCGTTGGTTTTTGCTTCGCTTTTTCCCTTTTGTCTTCTTCGCTCGAGCCAAAAGAGCTAGAAGAATTGTCAGAAGAAGAGGAACTACGTACTCCTTCAAATCGCACAAGCTTCTTCTGCTTTCTTGCCGAGGCAAAAGTAGATTGACGACCCAAATAGCCCGGGAA
The DNA here is from genome assembly GCF_014529385.1 of Adiantum capillus-veneris. Lineage (NCBI taxonomy): Eukaryota > Viridiplantae > Streptophyta > Polypodiopsida > Polypodiales > Pteridaceae > Adiantum > Adiantum capillus-veneris. Next base: position 159,368,223 of record NC_140940.1, on the reverse strand, counting down.
ATCAATGCCTTTCTTCTGCTTTTTGGCTTTGTTTTGCACGTCAAGAAGCTAGCTAATCCGTGCATCAACCACCTCTTCTAATTCTTGCTCTATAAACATCCTCGGCATAAGAGGTTGTTTGAGCGCCAGTTTGAGGGGTGGCTCCATGGTTTGCCGCCATTGTGAGTGCACCTTGTCGAAGGAGGTCTCGGTAAAAAATTTTGCAAGTTTCCGGTCCTTCGCAAAATTCATCATCAACTTTGTCGCCTCATCGACCAATTTCCGATGTTCCATCTCTTCAAGCTCCGCCTGAGTAGGCCGAGGTGGGCCATACTCCTCGCGTGAATCTTCTTCGTGATCTCTTCCCGCATCTCCTGATGCAGAGGAAGTCGACTGTCCTTTGCTTGAATCCATAAGTGCCGCGTAAAAAAGATCGGATTTCCCGGTAGAAGAGAAATTGGACGCGCTCTGATACTACTGTAACAGCTTGGACACTCCAAGTCAGGAATCTATCACAACACGACAGGAATTCACTTCAAAACAGTTCACAATTTGATTCAACACCGGCCCGACGAAGTTCCGTGCCAAGAAATATTGGCCCCAAAGACTGGCGCCTCTTTCCGTATTTCATTTTGTATAAAAATTTGTGCCTAAAGTACAAGGGAGTGGTTGGGTCTCACCCTCAGACTCTGCGTCCAGATGCTCTGAGAAGTGGGAGCCCAAGCCACTAATTTATAGATTTACAAGGGTTGCTAAAAGCAGAGCCCCAAAAGCTGCCCATAAAAAGCATTCAAAAATAATGTAGCTCTTCTCACAAGCCTTACGGTAAATAAAGCAACTCAAAGCAATTTTTCCCCAAAAGGAGCCTTGCATAGAATTTCCCTGCTTTTTCTCACGCGAGCCTGCCACGTCAGCCTTCCGTACGGCCTGCCGCAAATAGCGCCGCAAAACGCGGAATTCCGTACGCTGCTGCCACATCAGCCCTAACAATGGGTTTTCCGGAATTATTTGTTGCCGGGGAGGGTGTGTGTGTTCTCTGTTGCCCCAATGTCCAGGCTACGTCACCCATTTGTGACACTCTAAGGGGCGTTTGGTTGTAAAAGGACTCTATATCTCATGGCCCGGACCTTTTTAGGTTATTTGTGGGAGGAGTGATGAGGGAGTCGTTGAACAGCTCATGGCCAAGACCTGGATGGTTATTTGCGGGGGGAGTGTTCATCGGCGACGTTATGTTTCTATGTCTTGTAGCATGCATATGTGAGCATTTGTGTTGCATTGTGATGTGCCAACCCCTGAATATTCCTAATTGGTTGAGATTGCCTGGGTATGTAATTTTAATGCATCAAGACATCTGGGGAAGATCAGTGCGGTCTGGGTGTGATGGCTAATTTTACTACGCCAAAATATCAAGAGTTTCGATCTGGACGAAAGGAGAAGCCAACTCCTTGATCAAAAGAGCCGAAAGGAGAAGCCAACTCTTTAACAAAAAAAAGAGCAAACTGATTGTCCCTCGGATTGTTCCTCGAAATGACCCTCGGAAATTTTTGAGCTAACTTGAGTTGTTTTGCAGATATGCTCTAATCGCGGACGATTACTTTCTTTCAAGGAAGGGGGATGTCACAAACTGCTGACGTCTCAAGCCACTGAAGAACGGAGCCACTATGCAGATCCCAACTCAGGGGCCTAAAACCCTAAGTGAAGAGGTAGAAGCAACAAAAGATGAAGCAGGACCATCACACACACACACACAAAAGATACACAGCCAGCTGATGACGTGGCATACCTGTACGGACAGCCAGGATTTCGTGCTGGTGTGCTGACGTGGCAGGACTATATGGACAACCCAAAAATTGCGCTGGCATGCTGACGTGGCAGCCTGTACGGATTTCCACGATTTGCGTTGCTGATGTGGCAGTTGTACGGATTTCCATAAATCACGCTGGCAGTTTTTAGGCATTGCTTTTGGACCAGATGCTTTTGAGTTTAAAGGCTTTTCATGTAAGTTTACTTTTGGGCCTAGGGCCTTTCAATATGAGGCCATAAGGTCATTCTCTGGCATGCTTCTGGACGAAGATGCAGAGGATGGAGTACCGGCTTGTACTTTGATGATGCAATATAAAGAAACACCAAAAGGGGAGCCAAGGTTTGGGGCCAATACTATCTGGGGTGGAATTCCGCCACTCTGTGTTGCATGTCGTCTCTCTTTTAGTTCAGCTCTTATTGAAGTGCTAAAAGTCTGTCAGTCTGTTCTTTTCTATTGGCACGTGGAGACTGCCTTGTGACATCATGATTCTCATCAGAGATCTCAACGGGGATAATGATGTGAATGTTTAGTGATCGTCTTTGTGCAAGTGTTGGATGTGTGCAGTCTAGTACGTCAGTACTTACAGAGTCACTGTCTATTGAGCTAGTTTTTGTCCTATGTCTATTTTGTAGGCGTAGTCAAGGTTGATTACAATTCTTTCAAGAGGGGGTATGTCACAACTTTGTGACGTGGCAAGTTCCCAACTCAAACAATTGTTCGAGTGGACAAAGGGGGTTATGGTTTAAAACCTAACCCCACCAACTTACGAATATTGACCGAGGGGCCTAAACTCTTTGAAAATAAAGCATGGACCCCCCTGATACTTCCATACTGCTGGACCCAGATTTTGCGGCACGTTTTATGCTGGAAGCCTTTGAGCGCAAGCTTTTGGAACAGAGCTTTTCACTTGTTTGCTTTTGGCCAAGGGCCTTTAAATAAGTGCCAAGGCCTCTCCTCTTGGCAGATTAGCTTGGGAGCACTGCAAGAGAGAGGACCCTCGAGCATTGTACTCTTGCGAAGTAATGATATAGAAATACCAAGAAGAGGCGCCAGTCTCTGGGGCCGGTGCATCTAGGGACGAAACTTCGTCATTCCGTGCCGACTCTCTCTTCTTCTTCTCTCTCTGAGTCTCTCTCTTCAAGTTCAATTCAGTTGTTTGCAGTTTTCTCATGTGTGTTACTGTGTAGATCTTCAGCTTGAAGTGTCCAAGTTTATTACAACCCATTTTGGTATTACCAGATCTTCAAAAGTTTTTCCAAGTTCATTGTGATGCTTGTGGGAGTAGTATTGGGGCTGTTTTGCAATAGGATTGGCATGTCATCACATTTGAAAGTCAGCTTCTCACTAAGGCCGAGCGCGTATCACGAATTATGAGAAGGAACTCTTGGCGGTCATCCATGCCTTGACTTCCTGGAAGCATTACCTCTTGGGGGCTGATTTCACTGTGCATAAGGATCATCAAAGTATATTTTCTTACTCATACCAAGTTGTCTGAGAAACACATGCGGTGGGCAAATCTACTTGCTTTGTTCCATTTTCAAATCGTCCATGTGAAACAAGTTTAGTACCGCCCATTGCTTTTGAGTCCCCATGAGCTTGTATAGCTTCTTCATGTTGTTACACGCTTGGATACACTCAACGAGAAATCAATAGCAACACACGAACAGAACCTGCAAATAACTAAACTGAACTTGAATAGAGAGAGAGAGAGAGAAGAGGAGAGTCGACACAAAACAGGGGAGTTTCGTATCTAGATGCACAAGCCCCAAAGACCGGCACCCCTTCCCTTATTTCTTTATTATTGCTTCGCAAAGATACAGCTCCCCGAGGGTCCCGCTCTCTCAAACTCTACGTCCAGATGCTCTCCGAAGTGGCCCTCAATGCCCTTATAAGGATACAAGGGATGCCCAAAAGCAAAGCCCCGAAAGCACTTGTCTAAAAGCAAAGCACTGGTACCCAAAAGCTAGCGCCCAATTTTGCCTTCAAAACTTAGCTCCCACATCATCACCCTTCCGTGTTTTGCGACCAGCCTACCATGTCATCAAGATTTGCGCAAGTGTTGCCACCTCAACAGCTTACGCAATTTCAAGGGATTCTCTGAGTTTTTAGGGTTTAAGGCCCCTCGGCCGATGCGCCATAAGTTGGTTAGGGTTAGAGTTTAAAACTCTAACCCCCTTTAGTCCTCTCGGCCCATCTTCTAAGTTGGGCATGCCACGTCACAAACTTGGGTGACACATGTCCTCCTCCACGCCATCATCAAACTTGTCACCCGCACAAGAAGTGCTCATCTTCCTCCATTGTTCCTCTTCCAAGGTCTCATTAATGATAGAAGATCTTGGTTTGAGAGCTGTGGATACCTAAGTAGCCTTTTGTTTATTTGCCACCTCAATCCACTAAACGATTTCCTCGTGTGTTTTTACAAGCATTGATCCATGCCCTTAAACCCTCTTCTATACATGCTTTTAGTGCCAAATTTTCTGTTTTTATCTCCGATGTGTCCATCACCTCTCCCTTCGTTTTGGTGATCTTCATGTCAACACTTGAGTCGAAATTTTGCTCTATTGGTGTTCACAGAGTTAGAGAACCTCAAGTGTGCCTTCACTTTCTGCATTTCCTGTGCGTGATGAATGCATGATATCTCCCAGTATGCGTTCATCAAATCGGTTCAATTTACACTCTGCCAACCACTTTGCAATCTATAAAATCTTCAGTTAAACAATCCGTCTACTTGCAAACAACGAAACTTTTAGTAGTATACATCTGATGGTTACATTGCACTCCGGTATCACGCATATCAAATGAAAAAGGGAAACCTGCGCGGAAGAGAGAGAGAGAGAGAGAGAGAGAGAGAGAGAGAGAGAGAGAGAGAAAGAGAGAGAGAATGCTACAAACTTTGTGCTTACTATTGTTATACAACCTAACCTCAGGAGTTTAATACTTCAGACCAGAATGATTCCATAACCCAACATATGCATGAACACTGCTGGCTGGCAGAAGGTCTGTAATCATAAAGTAACAAAACTCCACAAGCTTAATCTGTCAAATATCTTTCTGCTACTTGGTCAAAAGGGCTGACAGATTTCAACAACCATACCAGCAGAACTCTGTCTGTCTTCTCGAGGTGAAGAAGATCCATTGCTTGTGATATCAGCTGAATTAAGCAGTTTGGTCTGTGCTGGGACTTGAGCACAAAAGCTAAATCGTCATGTTGAAGCAACCTCTGTAGTTCGCTCGGGGTGTCAGATCCATAAATAAGGTGACACTGCCAGCAACCAAAAACTCCACTATTTTATCACTTAGCTACCAAAGCTGCATGTGGAAATGCAAACCTAACCAGACAACGGCTTACCTTCAGTGAAACAGGAAAAGCCATGATGTAACTCAAGAGAGATGATTTTAAAGCCACATCTTGAGGACTCTTGATCAGCTGTGCAGAAAGTCTGGCCAAATCCTTCGTAGTACTAATGACACTTGTCCAAGTCTTTCTTGCTTCATCATAACGGGAGTATGAAGCATCTGTTCTGAACACTAGCAACAATGCAAGTGCCGGGGCAGTCAGCTCATAAGGAAGAGACGCTGCATGTAGTAAAGGAAGGAATGAAGGAAGGTAACCGTATTTCAATGCGGTGTTGTATGCCGCAACACCTATAGCTCCAGCTGTGAATGTAAAAACAGGCGGAACTAACGATACTATGACCCTGGAAGAAACGCTTGAAAGCACATGGCGTACGTATCGCAAGGAGCTGCGATGTCGAAGCCAATCCTCATGGGAATAAAAAGCTCGTCGTTGCCTCTGGGGCATGCCACTCTCCTTTTGCTCATCTGCCCAGCTTGGAAACCTGGATATGAATTCTACAATATTGCGGGAAGATAGAAGATGAGATAAGGAAGAATCACTCTCACTAGAAGGTGACTCTTTACCAGCTACGTGGTTGTGTATCTCCATCAAGGGACCAGGTTTTGTCATTTCATCTGTCAGAGACGCTGGTAAAGATGTGTTTTCATTCTGGTCATCTGATCCAGATTTGCGGGTGGAATCAACTGATGGAGAACTTATGTCATCTGCACAACTTGTACTGCCAGCACGCCCGTTGTTGGAAATTTTGGCAGTTGACAATTTGCTGCTCTCCTCCATACTGGTTTGGTATTCTGATATACTGCAATTGGTTGAGTTTACCCTGCTAGGTAGCTGTGTGAATGTCGTATTACCAGCACCATTCTGTCCTCTGTTCCTCTCATTATAGTTAGAGGTGTTGCAATCAGCATTTGAAGACAATGCCTCGTTTTCGGGCAGATTATTAGCTGTAGTGCTTGTATTTGCATGCCTGGATGCAAGTATCCGAGGGGATGAAGGTACCCTATCTGCACCAACGGCCTGTGAGAAGGAAGAAACTCCATAGCTCCTCATAGAACATTTGCATCCTTGAGTTTTCGGGGACGCTGGCACTCGTAAAAGCTGATGCGGGCGAACCGGCAACGGCTGCGTCTCTTTGAGACAAGCGCCCGTGCCGACGCCATGGCGAACTCCAGCTGCGGGGCAACAGTCCATACTCGGTCCAGTCAAATGAAAATGCGAAGTAGAACAAAGAAACTGGAAAGCATCGAGTTTGCACGGTTCTTGTTGGGCGGACGACGCTAAAGTGCAGCTCAACGACCCTACAACGACATTTGTTTTGATGGCGTTCGTTGCACCTCTACCATGTTACTGGTTGTAAAATCCGGCTAGATTTTGATCCTGCCTTGGGGAAAATTCACAGGTTTTGGCCTCGAAAGCTTCCAATTCTGACCTAAAAACCAGGAGAATTTCAAGTTTGCCCTTGTTTCACCAGTCAGGAAAATGTATTTTCCTAGCCCATGATGATGATGATGATTACCCACACCCTACCTGACAGCCTTTACACACTCCCAAAAGAAAATGGGCGCTCGTGCCAAAATACAACAGCCCATTTTTAAATAGCGGCGAGGGTTTGGACAGACACACTATACACTGGTGGTTTAAATGATAATGGGTAACACCAAAAGGCACTGCATGTGATTGGCAAAAAGGGAAAGAGAGAGCCTAAGGAGTGCTCCACCAAATATGGGTGCTTTGAAACCCCCAACGCCCAAATCAGATGTGATGCAACTCTATTGGGTGTGCATACAGTTTTGGCGAGCATCAACATAGTGTGTAAAGGCCCTAAGTCTTTCAAATTTTTCAATCCATCCTTAAAATATGCAATACATTGCCTATAACGTCCTTCATATTTTGAACTTGTGAGCATTAACTGGTCTAAAATTTCAAAGTCTTTTCAACCCTACAAGCTTAGAGAGAATTGGTCTTGGGATCAATGCACAACATGGAAAAGTATGATCCACTTTCTCCCTCCACCTTTCCCTCAAGGTGGTCGTGGTAGGCTATTGATCATTCATGAAGACTTAGGTGTCGAGGCTAATCCCTTTCAGTCATGCAAAAGCGATCATTACTCAAAATCATTATTTGTGATATTAAGCAAACTTGCTAGAGAAGATATATAGGGCATCATCTTCATCGATGGAATCTACCAATGTTTTCAAAATTTCTTGAGAACAGATCACATGTTTTACAGATAAAATAGTCTCTCAAAGATACACCATCTCACGAACAATATGTGTAAGGATGCACTTGTGAATGATCCATATTCCAATAGAAAATTAGTAGTATATTGAATTTTGTGTGCTAGGTTAATTCCAAGCACTTGTACAGAGTACAGAGTACATACATTGTTCAAACCTTGCAAGATTGGAAAAACTTTTTAGAATATGGCGATAATAGTCAATATAAGTTTGCAGAAAAACATGATCAATGCATTACGTGCTCACATGTGTGTACACTGAAGAAAACACAACACCATGATATGTAATTATGGCTATGAAGTTGCATCCTCGCTTAGATTTGTAAATCATAAGGAGTGCCCTTCCCCATGTAGCTGTTTTTCGAAGGGTCGTTATGATATGCTCCTCCTCCAATGTTGGAGGGTCACAACATTCTTCTCCTCCAAGATCAGAGGGTCGCTTCCTTTTTATCCCCAATGGATGGGAAAAAAGCATTACCTTTAAGTTTACATAGATGTGTTGTGTGGTCCTTCCTCAATTGTGAGTGCCTATCTCAATTAGTAATCTAGATGTGAGCTACCACACTTGCGATTAGTATCCTCGTGTCTATCCTTCACAAAGAATTTGCATAAATATTAGTCATGCAAATATACCGTTGTTTACATAAATCCATATTTAACCCTCATGTTATCAAGCTACACTTGCCTCTTGTTTGCGATTTGGGAGACTACATGCATTGAGTGCATCAACGAATGTGAATCCATATGGGTAGATGCCCTCCAATTGTATCTATTCAAATAATCAAACTTCCTTGGTTAGCCCTTGCTATTAGTCTTCACATATAAATGTATTTTGGGAGGCTATATATGGAGAAAAAAGCTCACTCCACATTTATTAAACACAATGTAGAGCATTTAAGCCTTGCCCATGTTGTTCATATCGTGAAATCAATGCAATCCAAGCAACAATGTATAATACATGAAGCCCATCAAAAGTGTTTGATGCTTTTACAAGGACAATACTTTGGCATATATGTTGACCAAAGCATTTATCCCAAAAGTGGTCCACCTCATAATGAAAGCTTTAAAAGAAGTTATAAATTTATGAAAGAAAAGGGGGCTACATCTCTAACACACATGCTATAGGTCTTTTTGAAAGATGGACCCCCCTAGGAATTGACAAAGCATGACATCTTTTTCAAAGAGCCCATGAGTAGCAGACTTCTCATGAAGTTTTTCATCTATGTTGACTTCTCATGTAATGTCACATTCCTCCTTCAAGATGCAAGATAGGTGATTGTGTCAGAGAATCTAACACTTACTTTTAGATTCAACGAAATTTAACTATGAAAGAAGAGAGTTTTCCTTTAAGAGAGAGATAGCAAGGAGAACATAGGTTGTGCTGTTGCTGATTTTTTTACACAAACACACATTAAAAACACTTTAACCATGCACATAATTCAAAGAGAATAACCAAATATTATTGACAATTCAATGAGGGTAGGACTTTTTTGAAATCGGTCCCTCCTCCAAAAGGACTTGTGTTAGAATCCTCTCAAAAGAGAGCTTTTGTTACAATACATGTTTGTGCTCTTATGGAGCGTTGCTTGAATCAAGAAGATGGTGTCTTCAAGATTCCATGGTATAACCCTCCTTCTTAAACCCTAAACACTCCAGCAGAGAGAAAGGAATTGCGGGGAAAGAGGAAGATGAGGACGAAGAGAAGTATTTTTCAAGTAAGAGAATTGATATTCCATGTGCACTTGCTCATGGGCAAGCTCTTAACATAGCTTAGTAAGAGAATAGTAAAGATAGAGAAGAAGGAACTCTCATTGGCTTGGATTTACATCCATAGCAAAGAGCTTGAGCATAGAGTCCTTCTCTAGAGCTCCCATGAGAGAGAGAGAGAGAGAGAGAGCTTGCTTTGCCAATCTTGGGTGCTTGAGAGAGTGTGTCAGAGGAGCAAGAGCCTCAAAAATGCAATGAGCCCTCTCTTATATAGCTATGCAAGTGTGTAACTAGACTTGAATTAGAATGTTTTACACTTGACCAATGAGGTGGGAACACCTCCTAATGCAACTCAAGCATGTCCAACACTTGTCCCCTCTTGCCTTTCATGTTAGAACTCTCCCCTCCCCCTTCTTGGGAATCATCTTGGCAAGTGGAAACACCACACACACACTTCTTAAGTTCACTCAAAGCAAGTGTAGGCTACTTTAAACATGTGGCCTAGTCAAGCTTAGTAAACAAAGAGCAGAGTCTACTTTGGACATGTGGCCTAGTCAAGTTTAGTAAACAGAGACTAGAGTCAACTTACTAAATGAGGAAGGACTGATCTAACCTTTCATTTAATAAAAAGCATGAACTTACCCTTTTATTAATTGGCTCGGGTGCAAGACCGTTGCCTAAACCTTGGAGGCTTATGAAGCTGACCCAAGGCTACAATCTACCTGTTAAATTAGGATAATCTTTGGAAAAAATAAAATTCATCCTTTGGGCTTTAAAAATTTCACCTCTTTTGCAAAACCTTAGCACAGTGATTTGGAGGTCTCGCCAAGCTACTCCCAAAAGCTGCTAAATGTAAACATTTTGTGGCAAGTTAGAATTTCACAGTGAGGCTTCCCAGATTTCATACTAGATTCTAAAGAGCTATTCTAATCACTTGAGATTAGCACAATCACTTTCTATATTTAGACTCCTCTAATTACTCTTGATCATCTCTTTTGTCTTGTACCTTTGATCAAGGTTGCCCTGGATATATTTATCCTTCCTTGCCTTGTACCTATGACTGAGATAATTATTTAGGAATTACCCTTTCTCTTTCATGGACTTTCCCCTTTGGAAACTTGAGCAATACCCAATCATTTTCTTTGAAGGTCAAGGCTCGTCTATGCTTATCTGCAAGCAGCCTTTTGCTTCTGTTGTGTGATGGATATAGCTTCTTTGATCTTTTGAAAAGATTCTTTAAGATTTTTGCTATACTCATCAACAGTAAATATGTTCCAAAGTGTCTTGACTATCAATGGGAGCTTGGGTTTTCCTTTAATCACCTCAAAGGGTTCCTTTCCTTTAGAAGTATGGATAGTGTTATTGTATGAATACTCTACTAAGGGTAGATATTTTTACCATTGATCTCTTTGATCTACTTTTGTAACATAAGCTTTAAGTAGATCAATGATAGTTGAATTTTCTATCTCACTTTGGCCATCCGTTTGTGGATGATAGACCGAGGAGAAATTCAACTTAGCACCAAAATTCCCAAAGAGACCCTTCCAAAAATTGCTAGTCATTCTTGAATCTTTATCAATTACCATAGATGTTGGTAAGCTATGGTACTTAAAGACATGTGAGATAAAGAGGGTTGTCATATGGTATGCTTTAATAGTCTTTTTGACCAGTATAAAATGCCCTTGTTTGCTAAACCAATCTACCATTGTCAACATTTCCATGTTTCCATGTATGGACTTGGGTAATCCAAAAATAAAATCCATGGATATACTTTCCCATGGGGAATCAAGTTATGGCAATGGCTGAAGCAAGCCAAGTTGCTTCCCTCTATCATACTTTGTCTTTTGACATGCAATGCATTTGGAAACATAGTAAATTATGCTTTCATTGGTGGCTAATAAAAGTACATATGTACTCCCTTGAGAGTGGATTGAATCCCTCTATGTCCTGCATAAGGTGGAACATGAGATTAGTACATAACATTTTCATGAAAATTGTGTGTAACGCATAATATGTTACCATAGAGATTGAAGTCTTGATCCATAGCATACTCATCTATCATAGAGAATAGATTATTGTGAGTAGCTATTGATACAACATTCACCCTTGGCCTTCATGAAAGTGCATCAGCCACTTGGTTGTACTTACCAGCTATGTGAGCGATATGAAAATTAAACTGTGAGAGAGTGTTTGCCCACCTCATTTGCCTATCACTTAATTTAGTTTGCATCAAAAAGTATTTAAAACTGATGATCTGTGCGCAAAATAAATGGAGTGCTTAGGAGATAATGTCTCCAAGCATTTAGGGCATGTAAGATAGCTAAAATCTCTTTTTTTATATTCCTAGATTCTTTCCTAGGTCATCCGATCTCCTTCTTTTGTATGCTATGACATGCTCTTCTTCAAGCAAAACAGCTTTGAGGCATTATCTATAAGCATCACACTGGACCTCAAAAGGTTTTGAAAGGTCTGTTGAGAGGTAAGCTTTGCCTTTAAATTTTCAAAAGCTTCATTCCTTTTGCAATCCATACAAATTTAACATTCTTTTTAGTCAAATCATACAATGGGCCTACTATGAAGGATTTTCTTTTTAATGAAGCGTTTATAGTATGCACACATTCCTATAAAGCTTCTTAATTTAAGTAGATTCATTGGTATAGGCCATTCTTTTGTTACCTCCAACTTTCTAGGGTTCATTCGGATCTCTGTTTGAGAGATAATATGACCTAAATACTGAATCTCTTTTAAGAAAAACTCACTTTTCTTTTGATTAATGTAAATCTTATTGTCTCTCAAAACTTGAAACATTTCTTGTAGATGTTGCTTATGTTCCTCAATAGTCTTTGAGTATACAATAATGTTGTCAAAGAACACTCTCGTGAAGCTTTGATGAGGTCTAAAGAGCCTTTCCATCATTCGATTAAAGGTAGCCAACACATTGGTAAGTCCAAAAGTGAGTAACAAGAGTTCATATAAGCCAAAAGTTGTTCGAAAGACCATCTTATGAATATCTTCAAGTACTATCCTTATCTGGTGATAGCCACTTTTGAGATCTACTCTACTAAAATAGGTAGACCCTTGTAGCTTATTGAACATATCTTCTATCTTGAGAAGAAGAAATCTATTGTTTATGGTTATCCGATTAAGTGTCTGATAGTCCACACACATTCTATAAGTACAATCTTTCTTTTGTACTAGTAGAACGGATGAACAAAATGGAGATGAACTAGGCTTGGCCATCCCTTTTCCACAACCTCATTCACTTGCCTCATAATCTCCTCTTGCTGAGCCGGTGAGATTCGATAAGAAGGCTTATTAGGAGGTGAGCTACTAGGTAGAAGTTCTATGGAATGAACATCTTGTCCCCTCACTCACTGCTTATCCCTCACTCTCTCTTTATCTATCTTCTCTCCCACTCTTGCTCCTTCTCTCTCTCTCTCTCTCTCTCTCTCTCTCTCTCTCTCTCTCTCTCTCTCTCTCTCTCTCTCTCTCTTTCCTTCCTCTCTTGCTCTCTTTTCTCTCATTCTATCACCCACTTTAAAATTGAACATGAATTAGTGTGAAAAAACTATGTTTATCTTTTTCTTGCTATCTATCTTCTCTCTAACCCTATCTCTCACGCTCCCTCCTCTCACTCACTCACTCGTCCTCGCGCATATCCCTAGTGAGCGCTAGTGCCCATTGAAGGGATGTGCAAGATAGAGAGAGGGAGAGGGAGGGTGGGAGATAGGGAGCATGGCATTAGAGAAAAATAAAATGAATGAGAGAGAGAGAGAGAGAGAGAGAGAGAGAGGAGGAGGAGGAGGATTTACCTTAAAACGCAAGAAATTTTTCACAAAATCAAATTTACGAAGTGCAAAAAAATTAACACCTCAAGCTTTTATATAGGCACCTTAAACCCACATTTAACCCACCCTCTCCTTCTACCTCTCCCCCACCCTCCCTCACTCCTTAAGTGAGAGAGGAAGGAGTGAGGGAGGGTGGGAGAGAGGTATAGCGAGAGGGTGAAAGAGTGAGAGAGATATCAAATCTTCATTGAACATGACTTAAAGTTTGAAAAAAAAACAATGTGTATTTCTTTTTATTTATCTTCTGTCTCACCCTATCTCTCATGCTCCCTCCTCTCCTTCTCTCTCTCTTGCATATCTCGAGTGAGCGCTAGCGCCCACAAGGAAGGAGAGAGAGAGAGAGAGAGAGAGAGAGAGAGAGAGAGAGAGATAGTTCTATTATCATCCTCGAAGGTCAAATATGACATATGGGATCAAATGAACATGTCATGTGGTGTGAGTGAAGGTCATAATTGACTCTCAATGCTCAAAAATGGTTGAAATGAGCGTTGCAATAGAGAGTCTACATCGTGGTTGGGAGAGGAAGGTATGTAGGGAGAGCTCATGGATGAATATATGGGGAAAAGAGGACCTAATGTGGTTAAAAGCTGAGCACTCAAGTAGTGTGTGGTACTCACTCTCGCACTTGACGAGGGCATAAGGTGCCAAGTTGATGAGACTCCTCGCCAGTGCCCCAACGTCATGTCTCTCAGCGTAGAGAATGGGAGCTAAGATGAATGGTGGCAATGGTGCGGATCGCACTCAACGGGATGGGCTCAAGGATGTAGGGATGGGTTCGGTTACCTTGTTTGGAGAAGAAGAGAGATTTGTAGTTTGGGCCAATGTGTGTGGTGTAATGGTTGAAGCGAGAACCTCCAGATTTCTCCCAAGCTGTGATACATTGGCGTTGTAAGAAGACCTCATTAACTTGGGAGTCGATCGACGCATCCTTGACCAAGTGACACGCATCCCATCTTCCAAACCATTTCTTGATGTCAAGCATCAACCCCGAGCTTAGTATTTTGCTCTTGCATGTCTTTTGGACCTTTTGACTTACTTCGTATATGAATCTAAGAAGTCGATACAAAGGGATACGTTGTGTCTTAAGCATGTACTCCACAACCCTTTGCATGCCCAAGACCTCAATGGGAAGCGATCCGGACTCAAGAAAATAAGAGCATGTAGGGTGTTTGTGTCTTGACTTGGAGAAAGTTGGTGAGAAAACGCTTTTGGACATTCTCAAACTCTTTCCAAGTAGACTTCTTGACGCTATCATCCTACACCTCCACTCCATAAAGAAACACCGGTGTCAGCAATGTGTCAAAGAGGTACTCTTTGAGAGCCCAACACTTGATCTCTCCAGCATTACACATGTTCTCAAATGCATAATAAGCCCTCTTTCCAGCTTCCAAGCGGCGCATTGTGCAATCCTTCCATTTATGATTGGATGGAACCTCAAGGCCAAGGTACTTGAAGCTATCTACCACTTCAAGTTGCTCATTGTTGTATACAATGCATGGATTTTCATCATTGAGGGTCTTTACAAGCATAACCTTGGTTTTGGATCCATTCTCGATCAGCCCGCTATGTAGGCAAAAGCGTTCCAAGACACTCATAAGCTTTTGTGCATCTTCTAAGGTATGTGCCAAGAGCACTACATCATCGACATAAAGCAAAAGCATGATCACCACATTTACGAGCTTAACCTCTTCTATGCCTTTTTGTTGCATAAAATCAAGAACCATGGACTCCAATTCATCAATGAGTAGCCCAAAGAGGGTTGGGGAAAGTGGGCATCTTTGTTTGACACCAATGATGTTTGCAAAAAAATGGTGTTTGCAAAAAAAATCTGAAATTCCATCTCCCATACGTAGTCAACATATCACGAACGATTACATGCATAAATTCTCTCAGCACTTGAAGGCTTTGCATACGTCTCCAAAGATTTCCTCGCCGTACCATGTCAAAAGCTTTCTTGAAATCCACAAAGCAACAATACAACTTTTTTCCTTTCAATCGAGACGCTTCCATAAGAACTCGAAGAGTGACAAGGTGATCAATAGTTCTATGATGCTTTTGAAAAGGTAGAGGAGGTAGAGTTCAACGACTTGCTATCCGCATTCTCAGCCAAGCGGTTAGCTCCTCTTGCTTGGAGCAATTGTGGAGTGTTTACAGCCACATTGCATCTAGAAAGAGGAACCGACTTGGAGTGGAGAAAGCAAATGACCTTGTTTTTGTCAGTACAAACTTACGAATGCTTTGCAAGTCAGCATCTAAAGTGACAGACCCTTTTCTATAGTGGGAGATGGAGGCAGAGGCAGAGGTGCTTGGAGAGGCCGCAGCATCTACACATGAGGATGAGCCTATGCAGGAGGATTGGGATGATATTCATGACATCCAGGACACCACTATAGATTGGGAGGCAGGAGGCTCTTCTCAAGCATGACTCATGAGTCATGACTGATTGCTCCTTGTATCTTTTTGTAGCGCCTTGGCTGGCCTTGTAAGCCATCGTCATGATCTATCTAGTATCATTGTTTTGCTACAAGCTTTTGTGTGGAATCTGGACTCTTTTAATTTTAAGTTAAGTTAATGTCCTTTCTATGAAGAATCAAGATGCTTCTGTGTCATGTGAATGGTGGATTCGTGTCATGAGTCATGACCGCACCTTAAGACTTAAGCATCATTGCAAAGCATGCCTAAATAGGATTCTACTTGGAGTAATGAGTGTGTGTGGCTCTCTACTAACATATAGGTTGAATGTCACAAAGTGATGACGTGGCAGACAACAGAAACCCTAAAATTCCTGCAAACCCTAATTTTTGCCAGAAACCCTAATTTCCAGAAATCGCGGAGGCGGATTATTATTTTTTATTTTTATTTTTAAAAAAATTTGGAAAATGATGAGCAACGCAAATTTCGCTTTTTCTCTACTTAAATGAGAAAGAGAGAGAGAATGCTTTTGCTTTCATGTTTTGACTCTCTGTGAGAGAGAGAGAGAGCAATTGCTTTTGATTTGAAGCTTTTGGGGCTCTGCTTTTGGGCATCCCTTGTAACCTTTAAATTAGTGGTGAGGGCCTCACTTCTCAGGGCATCTGGACGCAGAGTCTGAGAGAGAAACCCTAACCGATCTCTTGTACTTTGATGATTGATTAATATAAAAAGAAATACTGAAAGGGGCGCCAGTCTTTGGGGCCAATATCTCTAGGCACGGAACTCCACCCGGCCAGTGCAAATCTATTGTGATCTGTGAATTGTTTTGAAGTGGTTATTTGGTGCTGTCGCGGTTGATTCTTGACTTGGAGTGTCCAAGTCTGTTACATTGAATCCACCCTAATTTAAGCATAATTCGAGTTTACCGTTCCGGCCCCCGTTCCCGTTCCGCTTTTTCGGGGGGGCCCCGTTCCGGAAACGTTCCGGAGGCCCCCATTCCCGTTCCCCGTTCCCGTTCCGGGTAACTTTGGTCACAGGTGGGAGAGCTTCAATGGAGTGCTGGCTTACCCTCTATGTACAGTGAGGTGCAGGATGTCATGACCTGCACACCTCTCACTGCTCTCCCTCTCCCCTATTCTTTATGGTTATGCCCCTCTAGTGGGCTCATCAGATTGACCAATGTACAGTTGTGTGGGTTCATGCACGATTGTCGAGGCAAGAGCCTCTTGCACAGGTACTAGATTAGCTAGCGGCTAATCCCCCACAGGTACAGGTGAATTCGGAGAGGTTTCATGCCCGAAATCTTGTCCGATTCAAAGGGCAAGTAGCCCTATAGGTGCGGGAGCTCGAGGACTTGCTACGGATGCGACCGGCACGCGAAACGGAGCCCGAAACAGTGAATTACAGCCTGCTGTGTATTTTTGTAGGTTTAGGGTTTTGGCCCTAAACGGACCCTAATACCCCCAGGAGGTTCGGGGACGCAAGGGGACCGCTGTACAGGTGATCTGGCGCATTTTCGGGGCAGAAAACAGAGAATTCAGCGTGCTGCAGATTCTCGCCAGGTTTTGCAAAGTGTCCGTATGCGTCGCGAAAGTTATCCAATGCGTGGGAATACTGACTGTGAAGGGTCCTAGTACAGTTATGCTGCCGAAATCAGGCCATAACAGTTGAAATTCAGCCAAGGTTGTGCGGGGCAGCTTGTAGGGAACCACAGCTTTTATTCCCTCTGTTAAAAAATAAAGAAATACCGAAAGGGGCGCCTAATTTAGGGGCCAGTCTGGTGTCGGTCTTCGCATACAGATGCATTCTCTTGTGTCATTATAGCACAGATAGAATAGACGACTATTGATGGGTGAAAGCTAAATCAAGGTTTGAAGTAAAGTATACCGCCCTTTTTGAAGTTAACAGGCCGGTTATAGTTAGGGTTTCAGCAGAATTAGGGTTTCGACACGTCAGCAGTTTGTTACATGATCCGTCATAGGAACAGCGATTTTCGCATAATCACGGATATACTGTCGATAAAATCCAACCATTCCTAAAAATATTTGAAGCTACTCAACCGTGTTGGGATGTGGCCATCGAAGAATGGCAGTGACCTTGTCGGTGTCCATCTTGATGCCAGAATAATAGATCACATGACCGAGGTAATGTATCTCTGTTTTAAAGAAATCGCACTTGCTTTCTTTAGCATACAGTGTGCGAGCTCATAGCTGTTCAAACATTAATCGTAAGTGTTCAATGTGTTCATCTTCAGTCTTACTGTAAATGAGAATGTCATCAAGGAAAACCACAACAAATTTTCCAAGATAGGGACGTAAGACACTATCCATGAGAGTCATAAATGTAGCTGGAGCATTGGTTAGACCAAAAGGCATAACCAAAAATTCAAAATGCCCGAACTGTGTTCTAAAGGCAGTTTTGGAGATATCTTGCAAAAGGATACGCACTTAGTGGTATCCTGAACGAAGATCTATCTTTGTATAGTATCTTGCCCCATGGAGTTGATCAAACAACTCATCCACTCGAGGCAGAGGATACTTGTTCTTGATGGTTATGGCATTTAATCCGCGATAATCTACGCACATGTGCATAGTACCATCTTTCTTTTTTACCAATAGAATTGGTGATGCCCAAGGCGAAGTGCTAGGTCTAATGAAACCACGGGCGAGGTAGTCAGCCAACTGACTCTCAACCTCCTTGGCTTCTTTAGCGCTCATACGATCCAATTTGCAGTCCAATCATAAGGCATGCCATGCTGAAGTGCAAGGTTAAACATATCGCGTATCCAATATCGTGTTTTCTTGCTTGTCCATTTAATCATTTCAGCCTTGACACCTTGAAGGTACCCTACCTTGCAAGTGGCAAGTTTCTCAAGCGCGCGGCATACATCTTTAATGGTAAAGAAGGGAGGCATAAACGGAAGGGAGCTACAACACTCCATCTTATCAACATTGGGTTGCTCATAGAGGTTCTTGCAATGCGTATACATATCCTCAAGAGTCAAGTCACCACACTTTCCTTTTAGATTGCCAAAACTTGCCACATGCATGTGCTTTCTCTTGTGCTAAAAGAAGTTGTTTCTTGACTTCCCACCTTCTTCTCTTTTTTTGAACAAGTGCTTTGTATCTGTGTGAACGTTCCAAGTAAACTTCCTTGTCTTTGCTTGCATCCAATATTAGCAAGCGGTTTCGGGCTTGACTGCATTCCATGTCAAACCATTTCTTCTTGGTGCTACCCTTCTTAGACCTTTTGCAATACGTGTTTCACCGAAAAGCATTCCTTCGCACAAGAGCAAATTACTTCTTTGAAAACTTTCCACTTGCATTCTAATGTTGGGCTCTCTTGATGCTCTATCATGCTTAACATTTGGTCCACCATATCAGCATATATAAGTGCTCGTTTGAAGTCTAGACATAGGTACAAATGATTCACATCATGATCAGAGGCTACATGCTTGAGTCTTTTACCACACTTGAGGTCAATACATAACATCCTATGATCCGATTCTGGATTCCATTTAATGTAAAGCTTTGTATGCATTCTAAAGTGGCTTCCGAAAACAACATATAGTCAATCATGCTATCATCATTGTGTTTTCTACATGTAAAGTCATTGGTGCCTTGCCATAAAGATACACCATTTGCAATGAGCATTCCGGTACTATTGCACATATATAGAAGTGACTTTCCATAGTGATCCAGTTCTTTCGCATCATTAGAACTTCGATTATACATGTATGAGTCATCCATTCTTCTTGAGACATGCGGCATGTCGACTTGTTGTGTGTCGTGTTGTAACGTATTTGTGCAAGCATTCATGTCTCCAAAGACAATGACTTCACCCTGGTCCTTATAATGAGCAATATCTTCCTCTAGTTCAACAAAAGGCTGATCTCTATCCATATCCAAGCGAGCATAAAAGTTGGAGTCATAGTGAGGAATGTAACAACCAGCCACAAACATGACTTGACCATTTGGTGGGCTGATTTTCAGCCATAAGTAGCATTTATACTTATCTTTTTTGACAATGGAAACATCTCTCAAACCCTTTTTTATCATACATACTACGCCTCCTTGGCCTCTAAGTTGCTTTTCATTTTTGACCCACATCAAAGAATGCACATCGTATTTGTCAAAGCCAAGAATTTGTTGCGCATCATGCTCCCATGTGTCGACAAGAAGTATCACTTGGAGTCATTGGTAAGCTCATCAATGCCAATTCCCGCATTCCTTGGATATCCGTTACAATTCCAAAAGCTTATTCGCAAGCGTGAGTTGGTCTCATAGATCATGTATCCCTATTTGTTGGGTGGGCTTGCATCCTCCTCAAGTGACTTTTCTTCTTGAGATGACACCTTAACCTTCTTGCTTCTTTCCTCTTATGCTTTGCGACGTACATTTTCTTGCATAAGAGTCTGATCCTCATATACATTACAACCGTTCCTTTGAGGTAGGTCCAACTATTGTCAAGGATGGTCTTTCTATTTACCTCATCAACCATGATACATACAATAGGTCTTTCTCCCAAGCGAGGAAGAGACAGGGTTTACCTTAAAACGGAAGAAATTTGTCACAAAATAGAATTTGTGAAGTGCGAAAAAATTAACACCTCAAGCCTTTATATAGGTACCCTAAACCCCACTCAACCCCCGCTCTCACTCTATCTTCTCTCTCACCTTACCTCCCATGTTCCCTCCTCTCTCTCCCCCCCCCCCCCCCCCCCCCCCCCCCCCCCTCTCCCTCTCTCTTGCAAATCCAGAGTGAGCGCTAGCGTCCACGAGAGAGAGAGAGAGAGAGAGAGAGAGAGAGAGAGAGAGAGAGAGAGAGAGATGGGAGAGGAAGCATGAATTAAAAAAAAAATTGTTAATCATATTTAGACTCACTCTCAGCCTCACTTTCATGCTAAATATGATTAACAATTTTTTTTTAAATTCATGCTTCCTCTCCCCTCTCTCTCTCTCTCTCTCTCTCTCTGATTGCAAGTGGACGCTAGCACTCACTAGCAATTACCACGATTGAGAGAAAGAGGGAGAGAGGCAGGGTGAAAGTGAGGGTAGGAGAGAGATAGATTACCTTTTATTTAAGGTTTCAATTTCACCACATTAATTTTCAAAACAATGCTTTAATCTTGCCCTCTTGCGTTAATCATATGTGGGCGCTATGGCCCACCTACAATTAACGCGAGAGAGAGAGAGAGAGAGAGAGAGAGAGAGAGAGAGAGAGAGAGAGAGAGAGAGAGAGAGAGAGAGAGAGAGAGAGAAGAGTACCTTTGAGTTCAAGCTTCAATTTCATCTATTTGTGGTAATAAACTTTAAGAACCTCTTTATATATATCATAAAAAAGCAAATGAACCTTTGATTGTAAAAAGCACACATAAAATTGCTTTTATGTCTCTCTCTTTTTCTCTCTCTCTCCCTCAGACCTCCCTCTCACCCTCCCTCCCTCTCTCACTTGCATTTTATGCATGCGCTCGAGAAAGAGCGAGAGATAGAGATAGAGACATGGAGAGAGAGAGAGAGAGAGAGAGAGAGAGAGAGAGAGAGAGAGAGAGAGAGAGAGAGAGAGGGAGAGGGAGAAAGAGAGAGGTATAGAGAGCTCTTGAGAGAGAGACAAGACACAGAGAGGATTGGAGAGAGAGAAAAGAGAAATACAGGGAGAGAGATAGAGAGATGGAGAGAGAGATAAAAGAGGGATATATATATATATATATATATAGAGAGAGAGAGAGAGAGAGAGAGAGAGAGAGAAGAGATATAAAGAGAGAGAGATAGAGAGCTCTAGAGAGGGAGAGTTAGAGAGAAGAGAGAGATAGAAAAATCTAGAGAGGGAGCATAGAGAGATAGATAGATAGATAGATAGATATATATATATATATATATTTTTATCATCCTCAATGGTCAAAAATGACCAATGGGACCAAAGTTACATGTGATGTAGTATGTGTATGGCTGATGAGTGACTCTCGATGCTCCAAAATTGTGGTGATGAAAGTCGCAATAGATAGATAGAGAGAGAGAGAGAGAGAGAGAGAGAGAGAGAGAGAGAGAGAGAGAGAGAGAGAGAGAGAGAGAGGGGGGGGGGGGGGGGGGGGGGGGGGGGGGGGGAGAGAGAATAGAGATAGAGGTAGAGAGAGAGAAAAGAAAAGAGGGAGAGGGATAGAGCACGAGAGAGATGCAAAAAGAGAAATGGATAGAGAGAGATAGATAGAAATAGAGGGAGAGGGATGGAGAGAGAGAGAAAAGAGATAGAAAGAGAAATAGAAGAGGAGGGATAGAGAAAGAGAAGTACAGGGAGAGAGATAGAGAAAGTGAGGATATAGTGAGGGTAGAGAGAAAGGGGGGCAAATTGAGATAAAAAGTGTGGAGAAGAAAATAAAGAGAGAAAGAAGGGGTCTGATCTATCAAACGCTTTGCTACAAAGTGTAAAGATGCTAGAGTCGGCAAATGTAAGAAGAATGCAAATGCTGTTGCACCATCCTTTTGGGGTATTTGAACATGGGAAAGAGGGGATGATAGTGCTCATGGTAATGGTTCAAATGCAGAATTCATGTGGCTCTGCAATGAAAGTGTGGATCACATGTGGTAGATCTATAACACAATCACTCAATGCCCTGCTAGAGTCTTGAGTATATGGCCTGTGGAAAAAGGAACAAACATGACTGCTTCACGGTTGCTGGTGGCATTGGAGACAAGAGGCTTCACAGTAAAGAAGATTGCAGTGAAGGAAAGCAATAATGTGTGTTATCAGCCCGTAGTATCAATTCAAGCATCCAAGAGAATTGATTCTGCAGTAACCATGGAAAATCGAGTAGCACGCACACTGTGGTGAGGAATGGCATGCATGAAAAATTAATGGTGGACACATCTTCTTCACAAGTGCAGGGCGAGAGTTATGAAGTTCATATTGGAAGTATCCCAATGTGTACATGTGGTGAGTTTGCAGAACGGGTGACACAAAGCAACTCTACATGGCGTGCAATCATATTTACTTCATCTTCCTTTGCTACTTTGGCTTGGACCTAAACCACAATATGTTTATCCATCAAAGCAAGCTAACAAATTAGGATCTACTTTGTGTGTTCAATTGTCATTGCACAACATAAAATAGAATTGTAATTGAATTGTTTCACTCAAATCCCCTAGTGCCCATATGTAATTGTATGACACGAACTATAACAATTGATTTAAGATTGTAATTCTATCTATAGGAATTCATGATTTGAGAGGGTGGCTTGAGTGTTCCTCTTGTTTTTCTAGGTGCAAAGCATATTTTTATGTTTGTACATGTTAGCCGCTAAATCAAATGTTGTCTTGTAATTCTTTTGGGGGATTCATGCAAGTATGTTTATCCATCAGAGCAAGCTAACAAACAACGATCTACTTTGTGTGGTCAACTACCATTGTACAACATAAAAAAGAACTGTAATCACATTGTTTCACTCACATCTCCTAGTGCTAATATGTAGTTGTATGGCACTAATTGTAATAGTTGTGTCTTCCTGTTGTTCTGCTATCAACGAAGTATATTTTTTGGTTAGTGGATGTTAGTTGCTAAATTAAACTTTTTATTGTTGTTGTTTTGAGAGATTCATGGTTTAATAGGGTGGCTTGTGTCTTCTTGTCCTTCTCCTACGTTCAAAGCATAATTTTTTGAAAATTACATGTTAACGTTTTTATTGGATAGAGAAAAAACAAAAAAATCTCCATCCAAAAAGCTCTATCCACCTAGGCGTGAAAAGATTTTTCCCTGCAGACACTATTCTTACAGGGAAAGACTTAGAAAAAGCTCCCTCCAAAAGCTCTCTCCAGTCCCATCCCCTTGTATCCCAAGAACAACCAGGCCATCTGGTCTGAATTTACCTTGTAATTCCTTTTTGAGAAATTTTGAAATATTTTTTTGCAATTATGTTGTTGGTTGCTTGTATGTGCATTATTATAAAGTGAATGGTATCACCTAAAGAAAGTCTTATTTGGTTTTGGTAGAGAAAGAAAGTATGTGGGAAGGAGTGGAAGGAGGAGAGTATTATGCAGAGAGAGCTCATAATGAGAATTGTCGGAACATCTCATGAGAGTATAGTGAGAGAGAGGCTGAGAGATAGAGAGTAAGAAAGTGGGAGATGGAGAGCAATAATTAAGTTGAGAGATGTATTTAGAGAGAGACTGATGATTTTCCGCCTTGTGATATAGGGAAAAGTTAGATAGATAGATCACTACAACACGTCGTGCAAATATCGATGCGTGTATCGAATGAGTAAAAGTTTGTTTAAAAAATATAAAGCCTTGGTATAAGCGTCGGATCAACATCGGTATCACATCATCGGTATACGCATCAGTATACGCACCATTGGAATTTACAATGAAATGAGTGTCGGTATAGCTGTTGAAATACGCGTCGAAAAGACAAATAATATTTCAACGCTAGTAATAGCACGCAGACCAACGCCAACTTCAAGGTACATACCGGCATCTATTTTGAGGGTATACCGGCGTCTATTCCGACACTATTCCAGTGTCAAAACCTGCTTTTTTTTTTTTTGGCAGAGAGAGCTGGGAACTGATGTTGCATGTATTGTAGCACCAGGAATCAACCCTCTCTGCCCAAACGAAGAGTGCAAAAGAAACCGCACTCCACCTACATTTTGAAATTGAAGAGCGAGAGGTACATTCAGTACAGATTATCAAAATTGTAAGTATAAGAAAACCACAAAATCAAAAGCTTAAACATGACAAGATTCCAAAAGCATAACCATAACGTCGACTCCCAAACCATAGACACAACGACATGAAGATATCCTAACCATAATTAAAACATGACTTGAAAACCGCAAGTATAAACATAACATGATTGCCAAACCATATTTGCAAAACCATAACCATAACATGATTGCCATACCATAACCATAACTTGATTACCAAACCATGTTTGCAAAATCATAACCATAATGTGCTTCTCATACCATAACCTGCTTGTCATCCTATAACCATAACATGATTGCCATACCATCATTGCAAAATCATAACCATAACATGATTGCCAAACCATATTTGCAAAACAATAACCATAACATGCTTGCCATACCATAACCATAACATCAGTTCATACCATAATTGAAAAACCATAACCATAACCATAACCATAACCATAACCTGATTTCCATACCATAACCATAACCTGATTACCATACCATAATCATAATCATAAATGGAATGCAAAGCCACAAACATAAACGTCAAACTATACATGTATACGATGAATGAGCACAATTGTATCAAGAAGACCACAACTACAAAAAAAACATATATGGAAGATGTCACCCTCATGGTAATGCCTCTTAGTTGATGGTCTCTTCCTCCTCTTGAAATTGGGTCAAAAGGGCCACAAGTCTGTGCTTGTATCCATACTTCTCCTCTCGGCATGTCGGAGGGCGCTTCACAACAACGTCTTGCAAAATAAACAATTAATTGTAAGATAATTATTCAAATAACATATACATATTCAACAATTTAAAGCATACGTATAAAACTTACAAACTCATGCCGAAGAGTGTCATAGCCCCCACTCCCAAGATGTGATGCTCCAGCAGACTCCAAATGTGCTCAGCTGCATCTCTTTGTTGCTGAAATCTCTGAGGATTGTTCTGTGTCTCTTGTGCAATCCAGCCCACACCTCTGCGTCCAACCATGCCGTCTTTGGATTTTTGGCGCTATATCTGTCTCTCACCTCTGATCGACGGTGTGACATTGTGGCAATCTTCACGCTCAAGATCTAGTCATTCTAGATTGGATCGTACCCCTCGGTTGGCCCGTACTCATTATGAATGGCTTCAACGATGTAATTCTTTCTTTCATAATCTTGATCATCCCAAATCTCCATCACAGAGTGGCCAAATTAACTTTACAGAGCTGTCAAATCCTTTGTCACATGGCCTTTTTGACCCTATCCGCCACAACTGCCCCATCCCTAGTCTTGTACACCTTGCTAGAATCATGCTCGTCTGATCCCCAAGGTGTACATGGTGTGCCAATCGGTGAACTATCTACTAAAGAGAGCGGTGAATGCTCTCTCGGTGGTGTGGACGCATCGATAGAACCATTAACAAAAACAACCACAGCTTCCAGAACGACGCCTACCTTGTCTCAAGGAAGAACCAATCGTCAATGTAATTGCCACACTCAATTGAGGTGTAGGGCCAATCGGTGTAGGGGGCATACTAGACCTAGGCATAGGGGCGGCCATACTAGGTCTAGAGGGACCAGCTCCCTAAAGCTACTTGCTCTAGTGTGAGCTGTGACAAAAAGGAACCCTATGCTTGGGTGGCATGCCAATTGAAGTGACCAAAAAACTAAAACTAGGAGTATGTAACGTCGTCATCGGCCATGGCTACAGATACATAAATAACACAGATACAATACGTTAGTTCACAAAAGAACAACTTAAGCAATGCAAATAACAAAAAAACAAAGTTGCAACACAAGTCATTATATCTATCCAATGTTGTAGACTAATTAGAAGAGTTTTACAAAAGAGTTCCTAGCAAAAATGAGTAGTCTATCTCTCATCTTCTATGAGAGCTGATGCACCAAAGATTTTTATTTCAATCTGTAATTCTGCATCTTCGTCATCAAACTCCACTTCTTCATTGCTCTCTGCATCAACTTGCGTATTTGAAAGCTCATCTCTAGTTTAGGCATCTGCTCACCACTGACCTCCAGCTCAAAATCCTCACTTACATCATATTCGTCGGTCGTGCAATTTGTTTTTGAAGCTCTTCGACCTCAACCTCCAATCCTTCACATACTTGCTTGATCCGTGGAGCAACTTGAACAACATAGAGCCAACACGGTTTAGACAAATCTTTTTTATCATTTTCTTTCCATAGTGGATATATTGTGAATAAGTTGTGAAAACTTATTCACAATGCTGTGGAAGTACAAATGTATCCCGCGGATCTGTCCACACCCGCTTAGAGTTCACTTGAGTCAATCCACTCTTATCTTTGCACATAGTTGCATTAGGACTGCTAGTAATAACTTTAAACCACTTGACATCAAAGATCAAACTTCTTAAAGCTAATTTTCAAGATGTCTTGGATGTAGCCAAAGTATTCAAGCTGGCTAGTCTCCGTGTTCTCATTCCTGACACTACTTCGACTTTCTTGGATGAAGATTTTAGTGGATGCATGTCGTGTTTGCATATGTTTGGTCCATGTAGCTCATGTCCTTTAGGAAAAAAATCTATCATGCTCCTTATAAACTATCTTGGTAAAATGATCAGAGCGGCGAAAGCCAAGTCAAGGACCACATTTTGGACATGCATGCTTGTCCGAGTAAGTCAAGCCTAAAAAATCATAAAAAGGAAATAAAAGCATTGGGCAATCGTGTATTGTCCAGATGAGAATGCCTTGCACATGCATTTGTCGTCCGATTGGTTGGGGCATATCAACCATATCGATCCCTATCCACAAGATTTGGAGCTCTTTTATAAGTGATGCCATACAGATGTCCATGTTCTCTGCTTTTTACTTTCTTGGGACGATCAATGACAATAATATATGGCCCTTCTTGATAGCAATCCATGGTGGAAGATTATAATTAACCAAGCAAATAGGCCACGTGCTCCATGACGAACTCCGTAATCCAATTGGGTTTACTCCATCCATTGCCAGACCAAAACGGATACATCGAGGATCATCCTTAAATGTAGGCCATCTTTCCTCTATGTACTTCTATGCACGAGAGTCAGCAGGTATTCACATCACATCATCTATCGGTCTAGTATTTGTATGCCATGTTATCAATGCGGCTATAGACTTGCACCTGAACATGCTCTTTATTTTTGAAATGATAGAAAAGTGTCGAAGAATCTTTGCAGGGACAAGTTTCCTTGTGTGTCCTCTGTATACCTGTTCGATCCACAATTGGGACACTGTTCCAAATTCGCATACTCATTGCGAAAGAGTATACAATTGTTAGGACATGCATGTATTTTGTGATAATCCAAGCCCAAGTTAGTAAGAATCCTTTTAACGTTTGAATGTTAAGTATGGAGCCTGATTTACCTTGTAATCTTCTGTGGTAAAAGTGCACATTTGTAAGGCCCCCATTATGAGGAGAAGCCATCGTGCGTGAAGGAAAATCACTTGCTGAAAACCAAAATTTTCACGGCCAAGAATCAAGGGCAACTGTCGGTTGGCCGGTGGCCGGTAGTCAATGGCCGGTGGCCGAATTCAAAAGCGGATTTGTCTTCTCAAGGGCGGCCACACATGGGCGGATTGAAGGGTCCGATTTGGACTTATCTACACAAGGGTGGCTACACATGGTTGTCTCTCATGAGAGAGGGCAGCCCTTTTGGCCTATAAAAGGAGGCCATTTCTACACATATTTCATAGTGTGAAGTTGATGCAACAAGGTGAGTGTGAGGTGGTGAGAGTGAAGCAAGGCAGGAGCTCCATTAAGGGTATAATCCCTTTGTAAACTACTTCTTGTTTTGAAGTACTAAAGCCATTGAGTGGCTGCTTTCCCGTGGACGTAGCCCACATTGGGTGAACCACGTATATTGTGTGTACTCTCTCTCTCTACTCTATAATCTCTTGTGTGTGAAATATATCTCTCTCCATTAAGTAATTTACTCAAATATCTATTTAGCTACGTCTTATTTCCTAACACTGAATGGGTAGGGGGCATATGATTGCCTTTTGGCAAGTTTTGCTCGTTGAGCAACTTGTCATTACATCAACAAGTAAACACAACAATCATAATATTGAACTTTAATTTGGACTTTGGCATGCTTATGATACATTATATTCACCTAAAAATCTCTGTGATACTCGTGTCTTACCACCCGTTGACAGACTGCAAGTTAAGCATTGCCAAAGTGGTACAGAGAATTGAGATTTTTGCACCATTGTAAAGCGGCATACGTGCAAGAGTCTGCATCATCTCACCCTCTTTATCGTTGCTATTATGGCGTCAATATGGACGGAACGAGCGAGGTTCGTTAAGTACATAACAATACATGTACGTAGATCCAATACAAACCCGTATCTAGTATATGTGGATTGCTTAAACAGACCGATCTAAAACGGACCGATCCTCAACAGGCTACCATTTCTGAAGATCATTTGTGTTTTTGAAATCTGTTTGCGTTTATGAAGTCTATGTGTATTATTGAAGTTTGTTTGCGTTATTTTACTTTGTTTGTCAAAGTCTGTTTGCATTTTTGAAGTACACATGTCGTTTTTAAGGATCATTTGCGTTTCTGAACTCCATTTGCGTTCTTTCTACCATTTGCCACTAGCTCTAACTACCTCACATTCTCTAGCCATGCCTGATCCCCACACACCTCGGTCTAGAGGTGCACGAAGATTAAGACCATCGGGTAATAATCTCGTCTTTATTGGTCGATGCCTATATTCGAGGGTTTGAGATAAGTACACACCCATGTATATATGACAATTAATGCATTTACGTAGATCCAGTACTTACAAACTCTAATCTAGTACATGCAGATTACTTAAATGGACCAATCTAATACAAATTAATCCTCAACAGATTGCAAAATCATTTGCGTTTTTTGAATTTGTTTGCGTTTTTTAAGTCTATTTGCGTTTTGAAGTGTGTTTACGTTAATTTGCTTCGTTGGTAGAAGTCCATTTGCGTTTTTGAAGTACACAAGCCATTTCGGAAATTCGTTTGCATTATTAAAGTCCGTTTGTATTATTAAATTTCGTTTGCGTTATTTACTACGTTTATCGAAGTCCATTTGCATTTTTTTGAAGTACACAAGCCATTTCTGAAGTCCGTTTATGTTTTCAAAGTTTGTTTGTAGTTTTTCAACCCTAAACCTTCTAAACACAGTCATATCTTAGCAACTAAACCTTGAGCGTCTTCGTATGGCCAAACACATAAGCGACTACCCCTACCTAAGTAACAAAGTGGGTAGGTCTAAGCATTTTGTCAAAGAGGTTGTTAAGCTAAGTGGCAAGCCCTAAGAGATAAGTCTTAAGCGGTTTGAATACCGATTTTCCCTAAGCAACTAGCCCTAGTTAAGCGGTTAAACTGCTAAATTACAAAGCGGGTAGGCCTTAGCGGAGTGGCTAAGCGATTAAATACGTAAGCGACTGGCCCTAAGCAGCCAACCCTAATTAAGCAATGTGAATAGCGATTAGCCATGTGAGACTAGTCCTAAGCGGCTAAGTGGCTAAGCAACTGAAAACCTAAGCGGCTAGCTCTAAACAACTAGCCGGAGGCGGCGAACACTAAGCGGCTAGCCTTCAATGATCTAAATACAAACTAGTCATGAACAGCTAAGCGATTGAATACCTGAGCGGCTAGCTTTAAGCGGCAAGCCCTAATAAGTTGCCTGAACACCATTTAGACCTAAAGGACTAGCCCTAAGCGGCTAAGTGGCTAAATAATGAAGCTAGCTAACCTACGGGTAGACTAGACGAGCTCGGCTAAGCGACTGAATACCTAAGAAGCTAGCCTTCAACGGTCTAAATATGGACCAGTCTTAATTGATGAAACTACTTATTACCTAAATGGTTAGCCTTAAGGGGCTAACCCTAAGCAAAGCGGACAACTACGTCCGATCAACATAACGTCGCTTTGTCATAAATGATCGACATAACAACGCCGATCGACGATTTGCAAAACGAATAAAGCTAATCGAAGGTATTTAGAACCTCACACTATAAAGTTTCTAATTTACATTTACAACACCTACGACAAGTCACAATTAAAAAACAACATAATCTTTTAATTTCTAAATTAATTTACATAAAAATAATAAAACTAATTATAAAATGACATAAATTTATGATTAAATGCCGTTATCTTTCTTTGTTAATGATGATTTTTAGTTAATAAAATTTATAAAATTAAAAACTTATATTTTTTTCAATTTTTTCTTCGTTTGAATTGAAAAATATGTGTGTACGCCGTACATAGTGTGTTTATATTGTTTAGTGTGCATTTTTGTTTATTTGCGTGCATGTTTATGTGAATGTGTGTGTGTGTGTATGTGTGTATGCAAGAAAAGAGAATGATAGACCACTCACATGCGGCCCATTTTGAGCAAGAAACAATTGAAGAAATAACGTCAAACCTGTAAAAACACACACATACACACACCATGTTACTCACACACACAGAAAAGTGAACAAACCTACTACGAATCTTGAAAAGAAGTTTACCTTGCTAATGGGGAAAAGCGTGTGAGTGCAAAGCTCAAGTCCGACAAGCCGTGTGGCAGCAGATCTATAGCAAGTGAGGAGGAGAAGGGCAAGAGAAGAGGAGAAAAATGAGTGAAATGCACAGAGAAAACCCACGGGTTCTGTTTTTGCAAAATTCATCGACACAGGCACCGATATAAGCATCAAAATATACGCCAAAATAGGCACCCGTATATGCATCGATATGGGCACCATTATGTGCCTCGATATCGGTGTCAACAATTTGATTTTTTAAATCTAAAATTTTTTGGTCTCCCTCCAGATTTACATACACATATAAAGACGCCCGCCATTGACGACGGTAATCTGACGTCAGAATTTAGGCAATCTCTTATAGTGGAGAGAGAGAGAGAGAGAGGGAGGGAGGGATATTGGAGTTGGAGCGTGAAACTTAAACCCTTCTCATACACTTTTTTCTTTGCTATGTCTCCATGAGGCAAATCAAAGACAATCTTCTGTTTGCCAAGTTACACCATATTATGTACTAGCTTCTCTAAAAATGGAATAATATAAAAAAAGCTCTCTCTAATAGTCTCTAAAGCAAGCATTTACAGAAATTACATCATCTATAAAGGAAAAGATAAAAAATCTTGCTCCAGTCCCATCCCACTTGGAACCTTGACATGTGTAAACTCTGCACCTCCTTTAATTGTTGACTTGTCGATCCATACTAGATCCACTTCAAGCACACAATTAATAATAGCTCATTTGACAACACAGTTAAACGGACCTCGAGAGAGGAGGCTGCAATAAGAACTACTATGAGCATTTTGTCTCCTTTAGTATTTGGGCCTAACACAACTATTAATGGACCTTTTTTGCGCGAGCTTCGGAGCTAATAATGCAATAAATTTATTGATGTGATTTTCTTTTTGTGTATGCATGATATTAGGGTGACCGAATAGAGTTGTTACACAATGGTAATCTAATTTGTCCCCAATGGAGTCACTTTTTGAAATGTATAATATACCACACGGGTTAGCCCCCGGGGATTACATATTATTAAGACATGTGGATACCTTAGAGGGGGTTAAGATTTTTAAAAAACACCCATAGTGTAAACATAGGCTGTGTATAGGGTTTATTTTTATTACTCTATTGGAATATGTGATCTAGGGAACTCACTGTGAGTAACCATCCCAGTGAGTAACCATCCCAAGATTCTGTCTTGCGTTCAATAACAACTAGTATTGCCGGTGGCCAAAGGCCAGCTCTCTCTCTCTCTCTCTCTCTCTCTCTCTCTCTCTCTCTCTCTCTCTCTCTCTCTCTCTTCATGCAACACGTTTCTCCTTCTGTAAGCGTGCTGATCGTCGTGAGCTGTAGGCTACTACCTGAGGTTGGCCGGATGAAGGAGGAATTGACATGTGGCAGGGAAGGGGCCCGAAATCCCTCCTCCCATTATAATAGTATACATGTTAGCCTACCCATGTAAATGCTTCATTCAACTTTGATCTTCTACTTCATCTTACAAAGCGTCATATGAATCCAAAACATGTTCTTCTATTGGGGCTTCTAGCCTAATACACCTTTCCCTCCTTCTCTCTCGCTCTCTCTCTCTCTCTCTCTCTCTCTCTCTCAAACACACACACACACACATCAAACCATTGGTGCAAGGCTTTTTTGGCTTATAAATTTAAGATTAAAATCATCTCCACCTCAAAGCAACCCTATGTGCCGAAGGCCCCAATGCCAATCCTTGTGGACCCTTTCTGTTCACACACACACACATTAGATATATATATATATATATATATATATATATATATATATATATATATATATATATATATATATATATATATATATATATATATATATATATATAGAGAGAGAGAGAGAGAGAGAGAGAGAGAGAGAGAGAGAGAGAGAGCCTTCGCTTGTCTTCATGCTACGCCAGAGGCGAGGGGGGATGAGAGAGTAGGTTGGTGTTGATTTGAGAGTTGTATGGGGAGGATGGTCAAAGAAAGCGAATGGGAGTAGGCTCAAGAGCCAGAGGGTAGTGGGGGAGGCCTAGTGTGGTTTAATTGTGCCTAACCCCATAGGTCAAGGCAACCCTTGCCGGTGAGCCCGCTAGTCAAGGTCGGGTACTAGCTAGAAGCGAGTAGGAGTAGGAGGGAGGTGGCCTCCAATTGCATAATAAGTGGGGGGTGTAGTAGAGTGGATGGCATGTACCTAGGTATATAGGGGCCAATAAGTAGACGATCACCAAAATCCAGCCTCGAACATAGAGATAATACTTTGGAGTATGTGGAGTCTTACTTATGTGTCCTCTTGTGACTATGGAGCATTGAGGAGAAATGAAAAAATTATCAATCTTGGTACATGTAATTCACCTTTTTATAGGAATATGATCCAATCATCACATTACAAACTTGGCTAGATTCAAGAAATTACCCCCCCCCCCCCCCCCCCCCCCCTTCCCTTTCTCGACTAATTGACACCCAAATTCGAATAGGGATCAATTGCGTGGAGATAACATGCATCCAAGGCCGTCAGATGGGCAAGGGGAATGATTTGAAAATCACATGGAAATCCCTTGGAAAGTAAAAAATGCCATATGGGTGGGGCATTGGGGTTCAACACTTATTACCCCAAGATAACTACGCTACCATCTTACGAGTAAGCTCGCGACTTGATAGACATAGGATGAATAGAAAATATGAAAACACAAAAATGTACATTTTGGCTTAGGAGTTTTTAGGGTAAAGCACCAACCAAGTTGTGCAAAGAATTCATGTAAACGTACATCACTTTTTGGCTTGGAAGGGTGGAAAAGAACCGTGTGCGCACCACCTATTCCCAACAACATGGACGTCACCAAATGGTCACACATAGGCGGAGAAGAGCACGATGTAGTGAAACCTATGTATCAAAAACAGTCCAGTAATGAGATAGGTAGGGGGGGTGTTGAGGGCAAACATGACAGCAAGGCTTGAACAAAATTTAGATAGGATTGCCAATGCTCTAACCACATTAGCATTGGGAAGATGATTTCCCTTGTCTGGTGCAAACAATATTCTATTACTAGGGGTGGAGACGCCTTCTCTCTATTTGACACGTCCCAATATTGAAGGGATCAAGGGTGGGTGCATCTAGCAACTGTGGTCAAAATCGGGCCATCTGATATTCAAGGTAGACAAAATGTAAATTCGAGCCCGATCCCACCCTGAGACTTGAACCCCTGACACCTTGCTTGGTAGCTTGATGCCCTAACCACTGACCCATGCGTGCTTCTTGAAAATAATGGAAGTCTGTATGGTTTTGTAAAGACATGCAAAATATAATTCTAAAGAAATTGGTAAATTCGGGTGCTTAGGTGGTATTTGTAAATTTGGATCTCCAGATCCAAGGTTATGATTTTGCCCGTGCAGGTCAAATGCACCCCCACCCTTGAGGCCGAGCACTAGGACAAACTGTTGTTGCTAGAGAGATTGAGGATGGGCTCGGAGTTACACCACTCTATCAACAACCGACCAGAAAGCAAAAAAATGCTGGGAGAGTAAGCAATGAGGAGGAGAATGCTTCACATTGACCTGAATATCTCACACAAAACGTCCGCAAAATCGTCAAGGTCTCCAAGCAACTACCGGAATGGCTGGACATGTTGTTGAAGAACATGAGGGTGGGCTAATAGTTGAGGAGGCAGATATTCATAAGACAATGTGGAAATCTGTCATATACCAAAGGAAAGCAGGGTTCAATGTCAAGGGTGGTTAGGATCTAGAGTCGACAAATGTAAGAAGAATATAAAGAACACAGGTGCAGGTGTTGTTGCAACATCCTTTTGGGGTATTCAAAGATGGGAAAGAGGGAATGATAGTGCTCATGGTAATGGTTCAACAACACAATTCATGTGGTTTTGCATTGAAAGTGTGGATCACACATGTGGCACATCTATAACAAAATCACTCAATGCGCTGCTAGAGTCCCGCGTATATGGCGTGTGGAAAAAGGAACAAACATAACTGCTTCAGGATTGCTGGCATTGTAGACAAGATGCTTCACAAGTAATCCAAATTTGTTAGTAATAAGCTCTTTTTATTGATTTTTTTAGGATGAGAAATGCATTGTAAGTGAAATATTGAATGTGTATGTTCCAAATTTTGATGAAGTAATTGTCATTTTTTTATATTTAGCTCTTTTATTATCTTAAATATAAAATGTGTTTTCATAAAACCCTTTGTTTATAATAGTAAGTTATGTGTTTATGTAGGTTTCATCTTTAAATGTGGTGGAGGAGGAGACTATTCTCCTTGAACACTTTGACCTACAGTCTACTACAGACAATTGAAGACATGTATCTAGTTTTAAAAGCTAGTCACTACAAGATTAAAAGGGAGGAGACCTCATTTTTTTGAGCAAAAGAGAGGTTTGAGTTTTGGAGGAAATGAGATTGAATTTGGTGAGGTGGTTGGTTGAGTGGGAGGGTTATCATTGAAAGGCAACTTGATCATGAGTTGACTTTTGATGAAGTGAAATTCATTTTTATGTAAGGGCTCAAGTGAAAACAGACCATGTTGAACATCATATTTCATGTTATTTGTCATTCGCTTGGTGATTGAACATTTCATTGATTTAAAACCAATTGATGTAGTAGGCCGTGCCAATTTTGGATTCAGGTCCTTTGATGGAATCATGGGCAAATGCCGTTTGGAAAACTAAAGGAAAAGGATTGGAGTGGGAAAGGAAAGGAAGGTTTTTTTAGTAGAAAAGGGGGAGGAGGGCACATGTAGGAGAGAGAAAGAGAGATCTGGGCCAAAGATGGGAGAATTTTTTCTTTTTTTTTGCTTCGCTCGCAACTTGGTCTTTTTGCGAGGCAAAAAATCTTCTCGGCTATGGAAGAAGGGAAGTTGTAAGAGAGAGAGAGAGAGAGAGAGAGAGAGAGAGGAGAGAGAGAGAGAGAGAGAGAGAGAGAGAGAGGCTCTCGCAATTTCGCAAACCCAAAGCAAAGTGAATATGGCGGCGGGGGGTGTGCAGAGCACACAATATCGACGTCGCACAAATTTTCTTTTCAAATTGATTTGTTTTGCGAAATTGCAGAGCAAGGAAGGGAAGAGATGTGTGAGTGTTTCATGCTGCCAGACGAGGTGCTAACGCATGAAGGTGCTTTTGGTTTGTTGTCTTGAGGAGATTATGCCAGGTTGCAATATTGTCTGACCCGCTCCTGTAGGCTTGATATTATAATCTTTGAAGCCTAAGCATGGGCATGCAAGGAGCTTGTGGATCAGTTTCTTACCATGGTGGTGGTGATAGTGAGAAGCCGCTATAGTTGCAAGATTTTACATCTCTCTCTCTCTCTCTCTCTCTCTTTGTGTGTGTCTATGTGTGTGTTGGCAAGTGATGAATGGGTAGAATAGGTGTCCTCTTGTTTGCGCACTCAAGCAACAGGTGATGAGGAAGAATATGCAAGCAGGCGTGCTTGCTGTTGCAGTTGGCAATGTATGGTTACTGTGATTCTATTGGGGATATAGTAGATGGTGCTTTAAAGTAGCCCCAACACCTACACGATGGTATTGCAAATATCAACTAGGTGGCAAACACACACACACACACACACACACACAACAGGGATGACAATGGCTTGCAATCAGGGATTGGGGAGGTTCAAAGCATGTATCTCTTTCTCAATTGGCATCTTGCACCCTCCCTACTCCTACATAGTGTCGACCCTGCCTGAGCTCTGGCGTCTCTTCCAAGGCTTCTATGTCGAAATGCTCATTGATGCCGTAAGAGCTTGCCATTAAAGCTGCCATGGGTTTGAGGCAAAATGAGACACATGGCCGTGGGGGCAGGGAGGGGGGGACTCTGCGCGGAATTAGTGACGACGACATGTCGTCCTTGTCTTTTACCTTTGGGTTTAGAGATTCTTTGGTATCTCCAAAAATAATTAATTGGGTTGGGGAGTTTGGACCCAATAGGTTACCAATTGATGTAATATCTCTTTTGAGATGATGACATTATTCTTTACTTGCAAAGAGATTAAAGTTCAATGTTTAAATGTAGTCACTTTAAATTATCGGGTTTGACAAAAGTTTCAAGAGAAATCTACTTGATTATGAGTAGTGTTACTTTGGATTGTATCTGATAGAAATGTGCAAAAAGGCCTGATCTTCTTTTAGTCAAAGTTATTAGTTTATTGGTTAGTGTAATGTGTGTTATAGTGGATGATCCAAAAGTGACACAAAGATGATACATTGGTCGGTTTAAAGGCTAAAAATTGATTAATATTTATCTATAGGTCAATCAATTTGTTTATTTTTGTAAAAAATAAATTTAAACATCAATTCCATTTTTCATATGCCAAAAACTTTGTTGGACGTCCCTCCAATTTTATATCTAGCAATTTTTTATGGACGTCCATCTAATTTTCTATATATAAAAGTTCCATTGAAAGCCTCATCTAATTTTCTAGATACGCTACCTAGGAAACGTTCCGTTTTTTCTACATTGCACTTTTTCTAGTTTTGATTGTATCAATCTAGAAAAGTATATAAAAAATTCTTTTTTTAATATATAGAAAATGTTCTAAAGTCCTCGTGCAATAGTAATGGAAAGCTTGCTCTTAATTCTTTCTTAGCATAATTGTGACTGCTATTTTATCATGGAGTTTTCAAGCTGTCAAGCTGCAAGGAGGTTTGCAACCCAGGATCCCGATGTTGGGTGATGTGTTGAAGACATGGTAAAGAGCCTAATGCCAAGTTTGCAAGGCAAGTGGGCAAGCAATGAGAGCTTGCCTTGCTATGCAAATCCTGTGGGAAAGATGAGCGCAAGAAATCCCTAATATGTGATGCCTATGAATGCAGCTTTCATCTGAAATGCTTGAGGCTTTACACCTCCAATGCCCTGCTTCTTGATCGGTGGCTTTGTACGACCAACTCTACTGTAGAGGGTGCACATGCATTAGATTCAACCAGTGATAAGAGGTCAGCTCTCATATCTTCCATCAAAAAACGAAGGGACATGGATATGCAGAAGATCCCACCTCAGGAAGAGAATGAGATACGCAAAATCAGGTTTGCTTTTGTCTCTGTCCATGCATGCATGTGTTTTAGAGTGTGTGTGCGCGTGCATGCGCGCGCGCGCGTGTGTGTGTGTGTCTGAGAGAGAGAGAGAGAGAGAGAGAGAGAGAGAGAGAGAGAGAGAGAGAGAGAGAGAGAGAGAGAGAGAGAGAATTCTCATCTTTACCCATTAGATTGCAATGCTAATGGTACGTGAAGAATGTGCCCTTGACATATTTATTACTTTG
The DNA here is from genome assembly GCF_014529385.1 of Adiantum capillus-veneris. Taxonomy (NCBI): domain Eukaryota; kingdom Viridiplantae; phylum Streptophyta; class Polypodiopsida; order Polypodiales; family Pteridaceae; genus Adiantum; species Adiantum capillus-veneris. Next base: position 159,330,402 of record NC_140940.1, on the reverse strand, counting down.
TTATGAATATGGCTATCATAAGGTTTGTGCTGAAGCTCAAAACATCTCATTTCAAGGGGGCTAGAGTACTTGCAAATGAAGTGGTAGAACTATTGAGTGATCGGTCCACCGATGAGAGCGCAGAGAGTTGTACAAGGAGGCCTAGTTGTCAAACGAATCAGGTTATGTCAATGGCTGAAGCAAGCCAGGTTGCTTCCCTCTATCATACTTTGTCTTTTGACATGCATTGCATTTGGCAACATAGTCCATTATGCCTTCATTGTTGGCTAATAAAAATACATCTCTACTCCCTTGAGAGTGGCTTGAATCCCTCTATGTACTACATAAGGTGGAACATGAGATTTGTACATAACATTTTCATGAAAATTGTGTGTAACTATAATATGTTGCCATAGAGATTGAAGTCTTGATCCATAGCGTACTCATCAATCATAGAGGATAGATTATTGTGAGTAGTTATTTATACAAAATTCACCCTCGGCCTTCATGAAAGTGCATGAGCCACTTGGTTGTGCTTACCAACTATGTGAGCAATATGAAAATAAAGTTGTGAGAGAGTGTTTGCCCACCTCATTTGCTTATCACTTAATTTAGTTTGCGTCAAAAAGTATTTAAAACTGATGATCTATGCAAAAAATAAATGGAGTGCCTAGGAGATAATGCCTCCAAGCATTTAGGGCATGTAAGATAGCTAAAAGCTCTTTTTTATATATTTCTAAATTCTTTCCCAGGTCATCCAATCTCCTTCTTTTGTATGCTATGACATGCCCTTCTTCAAGGAAAACAGCTTCGAGGCATTGTCCATAAGCATCACACTGAACCTCAAAAGGTTTTGAAAGGTCTAGTAATATTAGCACGGGTTGAGAGGTAAGCTCTCTCTATCTTTCTGCGATTTTTTTAATGAAGCATCTATAGTATGCACACATTCTTATAAAGCTTCTTAGTTCAAGTAGATTCGTTGGTAGAGGCCATTCTTTTATTACCTCCAACTTTGTAGGGTCCATTCAGATCTCTGCTTGAGAGATAATATGACCTAAATATTGAATCTTTTTTAAGAAAAACTCACTTTTTTTTAAATTAATGTAAACGCTATTGTCTCTCAAAACTTGAAACATTTCTTCTAGATGTTGCTTATGTTCCTCAATAGTCTTTGAGTATATAATAATGTCGTCAAAGAACACGCTCGTGAAGCTTTGATGAGGTATGAAGAGCCTTTCCATCATTCGATTAAAGGTAGCCAACACATTTGTAAATCCAAAAGGGAGTAATAAGAGTTCATATAAGCCAAAATTTGTTCAAAAAACCATCTTATGAATATCTTCAAGCACTATCCGTATCTGGTGATAGCCACTTTTGAGATCTATTCTACTAAAGTAGGTAGACCCTTGTAGCTTATTGAATAGATATTCTATCCTGAGAATAAGAAATCTATTGTTATGGTTATCCGATAACTAAGTGTCCGATAGTCCACACACATTCTATAAGTAAAATCTTTCTTTTGATCAAGTAGAACGGGTGAACCAAATGGAGATGAACTAGGACTGACCATCCCTTTTTCCACAAGCTCATTCACTTGCCTCATAATCTCCTCTTGCTGAGGCGGTGAGATTTGATAAGAAGGCTTATTGGGAGGTGAGCTACCAGGTAGAAGTTCTATGGAATGAATATCTTGTCCCCTTTTGGGAGGTGGCTCCCTGGGAATGTCATCCATAAACACATCTTGAAACTCATCTAGGAAACTAGAAAGTTCTACCTCCTCTTTAGTTTCATCTTTAACTAAAGATGAAACTAAAACCATGGAACAAGAAAGAGATCTTTTCATTACTTTGTCTATAGTTTGAGTCTGTAAAAGAGGTATAGTGTTGGCCGCACTATTAACATCCATTGAAACATCCTTGCCTCGATAGGAAAAGAGGACTTTTCTCTTTGGAAACTTCATAGTGGCAGCCATGCAATCAACCCACCCGTAGGACAATATTTTCATACTTGAGTGGAGAGATGAAGAAATCCTATTTATCAACATAGCTTTGCACGTGGAACCTTATATTTCCAATCAACGGAGTGGCTGAGACCTCTTGCCCTTTGAAATCTCCATCTGCTTGTACCACATCTCCCATCTCAAAGTCGTGAATTCTTTGCTTGGTAGCTAGCTAAATAGAGATGAAATTGTGGGTAGAGCTAGGGTAAAACAATATGAAAGCATCATACTCTCTTACTTTACCCCAAGCATAAGAGAGTGGTGGGCCTTTGCAATGGCCTTCCTCTTTTAGGAATTCCACTTTAACCTTCGAGGACGATACTCAAATCTCTCTCTCTCTCTCTCTCTCTCTCTCTCTCTCTCTCTTTTCTCTCTCTCTCTCTCTCTCTCTCTACCTTGCTCCTTCAGTCTCAATCACTGCTTATCCCTCACTCTCTCTTTATCTATCTTGCTCCTTCTTCTTCTTCTCTCTCTCTCTCTCTTTTCTCTCTCTCTCTCTCTCTACCTTGCTCCTTCAGTCTCAATCACTGCTTATCCCTCACTCTCTCTTTATCTATCTTGCTCCTTATCCTTCTCTCTCTCTCTCTCTCTCTCTCTCTCTCTCTCTCTCTCTCTCTCTCTCTCTCTCTCTCTCTCTCTCTCTCTCTCTCTCTCTCTCTCAGTGCAGCCGTTTTTTGACCTAGTAGACAGCAGTCTACTCTTTTGATCATAACTTCTTCATCCGAACTCCGATTTGGGTGATCTATAGCCTCAATCGAAGAGCACGAAGTCCTCTACGCATTGATGTAAAGACAGAAATTTTCAGAGTTATGGAAGGCATTTCTGTAGCAGCATTTCCGAAGTGAACAGGTTCAACAAAATTGATTCTCATCTCCTATTTTACATACAATGTCTTCCGGCACTCACAAGGGTTCTTCTTCTTCAACAAGGTCCACAACCATTGTGGAAAATGATCCAAAATCTCCTAAGTGTGGAGATAGCAACACAACCACCCAACCAACGACATCGGAAACCATGATCATGGCATACTTGGTATCATTGCAAGAGACCGTAAACAAACAAGGCGAAGACTTACGAGCACTTGCAATGGAGAATGGCACACTAAGGGTACTTGTGGTTGAAAATGAGAATCTCAAGAGGACACTTGAGATGCAAACAACACGTTTGATGCAACTTGAAGAGGAAGTCAAGGAATGTAAACGCTCTCTTGTGGACTTGAATGCTTTGAAGGAGCGGATGAGCAAAGTAGAGCATGACCATGTATTGAAAGAGGAGAAATTTGACACTATGAGCCGGGATGTATGCGACATGAAAAATGTATGCACAAACAAGTCTTGGGCTGATGTATGTGGTAGCAATGTGGTTTCTAATTCCTCACTCATGCAAGCTATGGTTCAAACAAAGAATGTTGAGAATGTGGATGTGGAGGAGTTGAAGGAACGGGAGCGCCGTTCCAAGAACATTGTTATTCGTGGAATTCCCGAAGAGAAGTTAGAGACACCTCCTTCTCTTGCCATTGTTATTGAAGATTTCTTCAAAACCCACTTTGGCATGTCCGGAGTTATGGTCTATGGAGCACATAGAGTGGGGAAGCAAGGAGCTCCTCGCTCGGGAGAACGGCCAATTGTATGCACCATGCCGGATGAGACAAGCGAAAGATTATCCTTGATAATAGTTGGATCTATTTGAGGGATACAAAATGTTTTGTATGTGAAGATCGCACTATTAAGCAACAAAATATGCGTCGCAAGGCATATGAGGAAAAGAATAATAAAAACAAGGAGATCTCTCATGAAGAAAATGTGCCCAAGGAGGAGGCAAGTCTCTCAAGCAAATAGAGATGCGTGACCTATGAGACCGAGTTACAATTGAAAATATGCTTTTGGAATTGTAATGGATACCCATGGAATGCGGGGGTTGGCATTGATGAACTAACAAGCAAAGCCGATGTTGTTCTTCTTGTTGAAACTTGGGAGCATGATACACAAAGGATTAACGGCTTGGAGGATTACAATGTACATTCATTGATGTGGTCAAAGAATCTCAAGCAACGAAGAGGACAAGGAGGGTTAGCATGTATGGTTAAGAAAGGATTGGAAGATTTTGTATCAATTGTGAAAGATGACAAGTACAAACGTTATGTATGGCTGAAAATTATGACACCAAAAAGAGCACCCATTTTTATAGCCGGTTGCTACATTCCTCATCATGATTCTCCCTTTTATGCTTGCATGGATAGAGATCAACCATTTTCTGATTTGGAAGAGGACATTGCTTATTTCAAAGGTGAAGGTGATGTTATTGTATTTGGGGATATGAATGCTCGCACAAAAACATTGCAACATGATACTCAACAATTTGATATGCCATACATTTCAAGGGAGTTGGAGGAAGTTCACTTGTATGATCGTACTTCAATGGATGAGAAAGAACCGGATCACTATGGAAAGTTACTTTTACACATGTGTAATAGCACGGGTATGCTCATTGCCAATGGTGTATCTTTGTGGAGTGGAACCAATGGATTTACATGTAGAAGACATAATGGGGATAGTGTGATTGACTATATGCTACTCTCTGAAGCCATCATGTATCGCATAAAGAGTTTTATGTTTGGTCAATGGACCCCAGAATCCGACCATCGCACCTTATGTATTGACCTTTCATGTGGAGAAGCAACTAAGCATGATAATCTCAGCCAAAGGAAAGAGAAGTTATCACTATGTATGGATTTCAAACGGGCACCAATGTACATTGAAATGGTTGAGCAAAAATTATGGATGACAAAGCTTCAATGTGATGCACCATTGGAAACTAAATGGGAAGCTTTCAAGAAAGCTATTTGTTCTTGTGCGGAAGAATGCTTTGCCATAAAGCATCTCCATGGTATCAACAAAGATAGATCACGCAAAAGGTGGTTTGATAAAGAATGTCAAGATGCTCGAAAGTCCTTGATAAAGCTTGATGCAACTATGGACAAAGACAACTATCAAAGTCATTTGCATACATACAAGACATTGATTCAAAAGAAGAGAAGAAGATAGGAAGTAAAGCAACAAGAATTTCAAGTCCAAGAAAAGGCACATGCATGTGGAAGATTTTGGAGAAACTTGAGAGGCAAGCGGGTTGAGAATTTTGGTAACTTGAGTCTAGTGGATATGTACACACATTGTAGGCAATTATATGAGCAAGAAAATACTGAAAAAATGCCATTTTATGGTTCACTCCCATGTATGTCGTCTTTTTTTACTATTGAGGATGTATGCGGTGGGCTTGAAAAGTTGGCCACTCGCAAAGCGGGAGATCTTCAAGGTATCAAACCGGAGATGATCAAATGGACGAGAGATTTTACCCATGAGTGGATGTGTGATATGTTCAACCTTGCACTTCAACATGGTATGCCTTATGATTGGAGTACTAATTGGGTTAAGCCTTTGCATAAAGGAGGGGATGTAAAGAATGTAAGCAACTACCGGACTATAATGATTGGGTCTCTTATGGCAAAGTTGTTTGGGTGCATAATGGAGATGAAATTGAGTGATTGGGCTGAAGAGAATGACAAGCGTGCAAAGGGACAAGCGGGTTTTCGTCGATTCCATAGCACCATTGATCATCTTGTCACTCTTCGTGTTCTCGTGGAGGAAAGTCGGTTGAAAGGCAAGCGATTGTATTGTTGTTTTGTGGACTTTAAGAAAGCCTTTGATATGATTCCACGTAACAATTTGTGGAGAAGGATGGAAGAACTCCAAGTGCCAAGTGAGTTTATGCTTGCGGTTTCTCGAATCTATGAGAAGGTGATTTGTCAATTGCGCATGGGAAGAGAAATTTCAGAAATTTTTGTAAGCACTATTGGGGTTAAACAAGGATGTCCATTGTCACCAACTCTCTTTGGTATATGCATTGATCAATTGGAACAAATGGTACTTGACTTTATGCAAGAAGAAGGCATTGAAGAGGTCACTATTTGCAATGCGGTAATCATGCTTTTGTTGTATGCGGATGATGTAGTGCTTCTAGCACACACTTAGAAGATGCACAAAAGCTTATGGTTGTCCTTGAGAACTTTTGCTTGCATAGTGGGCTGATTGTAAATGAATCCAAAACAAAGGTTATGCTTGTGAAAACCAACCATAAGGAGAAGCCATGCATTGTGTAAAACAACGAGACACTTGAAGTTGTTGAGAGCTTTAAGTACCTTGGCCTTGAGGTTCCATCCAATCACAAGTGGCATGAATGTGCTATGCGTCGTTTGGAAGCGGGAAAGAGAGCATATTATGCATTTGAGAACATGTGTAATGCGGGAAACATCAAGTGTTGGGTTCTCAAGAAGTATCTTTTTGATGCATTGGTGACACCGGTTCTTCTTTATGGAGTTGAAGTGTGGGGCGGGAGCATCTCAAAGTCTACTTGGAAAGAGTTTGAGAATGTCAAAAGCATTTTCTTACAAACTTTCTCCAAGTTAAGACACAAACACCATATATGCTCCTACTTCTTGAGTCGGGATCTCTTCCAATTGAGGTTATGGGCATGGAAAGGGTTGTGGAGTACATGATAAAGATGCGTCAAAACCCCTCACATCGACTTCCTACAATTGCATGGGAAGCAAGCAAAAAAGTTCAAAAGACGCATAAAAGCAAGATCTTGAGCACGGGATGGATGCAAGACATAAAGAAGTGGTTTGGGAGATGGGATGCATTACACTTGCTACATGATGCTTCAATTGACTCTCAAGTGAATGAAGCTTTTCTACAACGCCAATGTATTACGGCTTGGGAGAAATCCGGTGGGTCACGCTTCATACATTACACCACTTATATTGCCCCCAACTACAAAACCATGTTCTTCGCTGAGAGAGGAAACCGTACTCAAACTTACATGCTTGAGCCTATTCCCTTGTCCGCGATACGCACTATCGCAGCAATTCGGCTTAGCTCCCATTTCCTTCGATGCGAGATAGGGCGTTGGGGCAATGGAGAAGAGTCAAATCGATTGTGCACATTATGCTCACTGCAAGTTCGAGAGTCTGAGTACCACACACTACTAGAGTGCTCAGCTTTTGATCACATCCGAACTTGCTTCTCTCACATTTTCAGCCATAACTTAGACCTACACACTTTCCTCTCCCAGCCAAAGTGTGGGCTCTCCATTGCGACTCTCATCACTACAATTTTGGAGCATCGAGAGTCACTCATCAGCCATACACATACTACATCACATGTAACTTTGGTCCCATAGGTCATATTTGACCTCCGAGGACGATAATAAAATCTATCTATCTATCTATCTCTCCCTCTCTCTCTTTTCTCTCACTCTATCACCCATGTTTAAAATTGAACATGACTTAGTTTTAAAAAACTATGTTCATCTTTTTCTTGCTATCTATCTTGTCTCTAACCCTATCTCCCATGCTCCCTCCTCTCTCTCTCTCTCTCTCTCTCTCTCTCTCTCTCTCTCTCTCTCTCTCTCTCTCTCTCTCTCTCGCCCTTGCACATATCCCAAGTGAGCGCTAGCACCCATGGAAGGGATATGCAAGATAGAGAGAGGGAGAGGGAGGGTGGGAGATAGGGAGCATGGCATTAAAGAAAAAGAGCAAGAGAGAGAGCGAAAGGAGAGAGAGAGAGAGAGAGAGAGAGAGAGAGAGAGAGAGGGGGGGGGGGGATTTACCTTAAAATGCAAGAATTTTTTAAGAAATAAAATTTACAAAGTACAAAAAAATCAACACCTCAAGCCTTTAGCACCTTAAACCCACTCTCTCCTTCTACTCTCTCCCACACTCCCTTAGTCCTTCCTCTCTCACTTGTGCTTAAAAGCAAGTGGGTGCTAACACCCACTTGCTTTATGTGCAAGCTAGAGAGGAAGGAGTGAGTGAGGGTGGGAGAGAGGGATAGCATAAGGGTGAAAGAGTGAGAGAGACATTATATCTTAATTGAAAACTTAAAGTTTGACAACGTGTATTTCTTTCTGTTTATCTTCAGTCTCACCCTATTTGTCCTGCTCCCTCCCCCCCCCCCCCCCCCCCCCCCCCCCCCCCCCCCTCTCTCTCTCTCTCTCTCTCTCTCTCTCTCTCTCTCTCTCTCTCTCTCTCTCTCGTGAGTGCTAATGCCCACTCAAGGGGGGGGGGGAGAGAGAGAGAGAGAGAGAGAGAGAGAGAGAGAGAGAGAGAGAGTTTACCTTAAAACGCAAGAAATTCGTCATGAAATAGAATTTGTGAAGTGAAAAAAATTTAACACTTCAAGCCTTTATATAGGTACCCTAAACCCCACTCAACCCCCTCTCTCACTCTATCTTCTCTCTCAGCTTATCTCCCATGTTCCCTCCTCTCCCCCCCCCCCCCCCCCCCCCCCCCCCCCCCTCTCTCTCTCTCTCTCAAATCCAAAGTGAGCGCTAGTGTCCACTTAAGGGTGAAGGGTATATCAACGCCTATTTTGACACCTGTACTGGTACCAAAACCTACAAAAAAAATTGGACAGAGAGAGTTGAGAACTGATGTTACATGTATTGTAGCACTAGGAACCAACCCTCTTTGCCCAAAGGAAGAGTGCAAAAGAAACCGCAATGCACCTACATTTTAAAGTTGAAGAGTAAGAGGTACATTCATTACATTTTTTCAAAATTGTAAGTATAGCAAAACCACAAAATCAAAAGCTTAAACAGGACAAGTTTCCAAAAGCATAACCATAACGTCGACTCCCGAACCATAGGCACAATGACATGAAGATTTTCTAGCTATAACTAAAACATGACTTGAAAACCACAAGTATAACCATAACATGATTGCCCAACCTTATTTGTAAAACCATAACCATAACCTGCTTGCCATACCATAACCATAAGATGATTGCCATACCATAACCATAACCATAACCATAACCATAACCATAACCATAACGTGATTGCCAAACCATATTTACAAAACCATAACCATAACCTGCTTATCATACCATAACCATAATACGATTGCCATACCATCATTGTAAAACCATAACCATAACCTGATTGCCAAACCATATTTTCAAAACCATAACCATAACATGCTTGCCATACCACAATTGCAAAACCATAACCATAATTGTAACTTGATTGCCATACCATAATTGAAAAACCATAACCATAAACTGATTGCCATACCATAATCATAATCGTAAATGGAATGCAAAACCACAAACATAAACGTCAAACTATACATGAAGGAGTACGAGCGGAAGTGTGACGCGAGAGAGAGTGCGAGAAGAAGAGCACGATGATATGGTGAACTCGCTCTACTGTAATGTGTAGAGCATAGTGAGTTCTTATTAGGTTTTAACAAAAGAATATGTGTACATACCTGGCGGCCCGCCCACTTACCTGGTCGACCACATTGGGCTTTATACCCCAACAACCTCCCACTTAAAGTCCAATGTGGTACTTTAAGTGTGAGAGAAGCTACTATACAAGCTAATATACAAGAGATGTAGAGAAGTGATGTACTACCCTACACCTAACTGCTTGCGAAAATGCGCAAAGCTCTCTGAGGGAAGTCCTTTTGTAAGTAGATCAGCAGGATTTTCTGTGGTGTGAACTTTGACAAGCTGAAGTTGCTTATCCTCGAGCATTTCCCTGATGAAATGATACTTCACATCCACATGCTTTGTCTTTGAGTGATAAACTGGATTGCGAGCCAATTGTATAGCACTTTGACTATCACAATATAACACAGGCATCTCTTCTTTGATTCCCAAATCTGTTACTAGTCGATTAAGCCAAATTGATTCTTTGCATGCCTCTGATGCTGCAACATATTCAGCCTCTGTAGTAGACTGAGTAACACAATCTTGTAATCTAGAACGCCATGATACTGCTCCACCAGCCAATGTAAATACATACCCTTACGTAGACCTTCGGTTGTCCAAGTCACCTGCATAATCTGACTCTGTAAAACCCTTTACACTTAGCTCCTGACTCCCATAGCATATACGCATACTCTTTGTAGCTTTCAGGTATCTCAATATTCCTTTCACTGCCTCCCAATGTTTCTTGCCTGGGTTTGACATGTATCGACTTACTACTCCCACTGCAAATGCAACGTCTGGGCGAGTAGCAATCATTGCATACATTAAACTACCCACTGTAGACGCATATGGAATCTTATCCATTTCAGCCTGTTCTTCCTCAGACACAGGACAATCTTGTTTGCTAAGTTTCACATATGGTGGCAATGGAACACTCAATGCCTTTCCCTTCTCCATATTGAAACGTTGCAAAACCTTGTCAATATACTCTGTTTGAGATAACCAAATCAACTTCTTTGATCTGTCTCTCTCAATGCGCATACCAAGTATATGACTTGCCTCACCCATGTCTTTCATGTCAAACGATTCTGCCATCTTTGACTTCAAAGCTGAAATTTCTTCCAAGTGCTTGCCAACAATCAACATGTCATCCACATACAAAATAAGGATCAACCAACTACCATCCTTAGCCTTCTTTGTATATAGACAGTGATCGAACTCACTACGTTTGTAGCCTTGAGAAAGCATAAACTTGTGGAATTTATGGTACCATGCCCTCGGTGATTGTTTTAAGCCATAAAGACTCTTTAACAATGGGCATACCCAATCTTCCTTGCCTTTCTCAACAAACCCTTCTGGCTGCTGCATGTAAATTTCCACATCTAAATCACCATGCAAGAACGCTGTCTTGACATCCATTTGGTGCAACACCAAATCTAATATGGCAACCAATGCAAGAAAGCATCTCAATGTAGTCATCTTGACCACCGGAGAGAAGACTTCATCAAAGTCAATGCCTTGTTCTTGCTTTGTACTTTGGCTGACTATCATGAGCGGTGATCTTATACCTGTAAACCCATTTACAAGGTAGAGCCTTTTTGCCCCGTGGTAATTTAACTAGCTTCCATGTCTTGTTTTTATGCAGAGCTGTCATCTCTGACTGCATGGCCAATTTCCAATTCGTGGAGGCCTTCATTTGCACTGATTCCTTGTAACAAGAAGGCTCATTGCAATCAGTCAACATGACATAGTTCATAGATGGAACAAACCTATCAGTAGGTCGCATGACACGTCCAGATTTACGCACAATAGGTGGCTCAGGGTCAGCCACAACCTGTGGTTCCACTGTATCCATCCTTGCTCCTCTTGAGCCCAGACATTTTGTATTGCACGTGTAGGTCCATCTTCTTGGAAGACAACTCATCTAATCTCCTCAACCTTCTCTGGTTTAGAATGATATTTGGCTTCATTAAAGTGAACATCATTGCTGCGGATAACCTTTCTGGATTCAGGATCCCAAAGTTTGTACCCCCATCTCACCAGAATTACCATAGCCTAGAAAGATGCACTTTCTACTCTTTGGCTCAAGTTTGTTCCTAAATTCCTTTGCAACGTGAGAATATGCCTCACAGCCAAAGACTCTGAGATGCTTGTATGAGGGCACCTTGCCTGACCATACCATCTCTGCCACTAAATCCTTCAGCAAAACCTTGCTAGGAGATCTATTTACAAGATGAACAGCTGTTGATACAGCTTCAGCCCAAAACCCATTTGGCAGCTGTGCATTAGACAACATACTTCTGACCTTCTCTTGTATGGTCCTATTCATCCTCTCAGCAACACCATTTTGAGGAGGATTGTAAGGAGCAGTAAGTTCACGTTTTATACCTTTTGACTCACAAAAGTCCTGAAAGGCCTTTGAAACGTCCTCTCCACCATTGTCAGTGCGTAAGCATTTAAGCTTCTTGCCACTCTGATTCTCCACAAGTGTCACAAACGTTTTGAAAACACTAAACGCTTCATCCTTGTGCTTGAGAAAGTAAACCCATACTTTCCCCGAGTAATCATCTATAAATGTCATAAAGTAAGAAGCTTCCCCTAGAGATAGGTTAGGCATAGGTCCACACAAATCACTATGAACAAGTGCCAACTGTGTATCTCTTCTACTGCTTCTATGCTTATGTGGCTGTTGTGTTTGCTTACTATACAGACAATGTTCTTAGAATTCAACATCATTAAATGACAAGCCAGGAAAATGACCAGAACGAGACAAGATTTCCATTCCCTTGTTGGACATATGTCCTAACCGGCTATGCCACAAAGAAACGTTCGGCTGCTCAGTTACATTGATTACATTTTTAGAGACATTTGATACATAAATCATGTAAAGTCCTCCAAACTTTACTCCATGTGCTACTGCCATAGAACCCTTGGATATCTTCCACATGTTCTGTCCAAAAATGGTGACGTAGCCAGCATCATCAAGTAAACCTGTGCTGATCAAGCTCTTTGTAATTGCGGGAACATGTCTCACATTCTTTAGCGTGAAAGAAGATCCATTCTGAAATTTCAATTGAACATCTCCAACACCTAAGATCTCACATGTCTGGCCATTGCCTAGCCGAACATGATCTTTAGTGGTCACATAAGAGGTAAACCATTCCTTGTTTGGAGACACATGAAGTGATGCCCCTGAGTCTATAATCCAGTCACTCAGTGCATTTCCATCAGATGCACTAAGAAGAGCTGAGTCCATTATATTCTTCAAGAAGTAGATGTCTCCTGACACTAGACTGTCATCTTCTGCAACAGTGTTTGTCACATTTATTTCTTGAATCTTCACTGAGGACTTGTTCTCACCATGGTCTTCAGCTTTCTCTTTGCCTTTTTCTGCTTTCCATTCTCTGCAGTCTCTTTTCATGTGACCCTTCTTGCCATAATGGTAGCATTCTATGTCACTCTTGCCTTTAGCACTGTGGGACTTGCTACGAGACTGATTCCTCTTTCCAACTTTGTACTTTTCTTTGGTCCTTCCCCTGACAACTAAGGCTGTTCCTTTGCCTTTGTCCATTGTCTTTCTATTGGTTTCTTCAGTAAGCAGACTTCCTTCTACACCTGCTATGTTCAAACCATCTGGAGGTGCAAAATTACTCAAAGCTGTGCGAAAAGTGTTCCAACTTTTCGGCAATGTGATCAACAGGAACATAGCACTAACAGGTTCATCAAACTTGACACCTTGAGCTGACAACTGACTGTAGATGGTTTTGAATTCATTCAGATGATTGGACATAGGTGTCCCTTCTTTCATCTTCAAGTCAACAAGCTTCTTAAGCCAGTATACCTGTGAAGCTGCACTCTGCTTCTCATAGAGATCACTCAGCTTTATCCATGCTTGATAAGCCTACATCTCGTTTGCTACATTGAAGTAATCGCTTTCTGCCAAAGTCAACATAATGCTAGAAAGTGCCAATTCAGCCATTTCGCTCCATTCATCTTCGTCCATATCTTCTGGTTTTATCCCCTTGAGCTTTATAGGTTTTATCTGCTTTTTTTGTACCAACACCTGCCAAATCTGCTTCTTCCACAATGGGAAATTGGTTCCATCCAGCTTCTTGATATTGTAAAGAGCAGTGTCCTGTGATCCAGCCATAGCTACGCTTCATAGTGGTTTACTTTCCTGGGAAAAATTCGGCAGAGTTTCCCCTGTAAACTAACCTCTGAACCAATATCAACCTGTCAAATGAACCAAGAAAGCTTCAGATTCTGCATAAATTTCGGCAGTCTCCTTTGTAAAATGGCTCTGGTGTACTAAAAAAGAGACCAAAAAACAGCTCAAAAATCACTGTCTCTCTGACGCTGTAAGCTGCAGGTAAACCTGTCCAGCAACTGTACTGTCTCTCACTGTCCTGTAAGCATAGATTGCGACAATGCCTCAACGGCAGTAAAGCAAAGATGCAATCCCAACTGTCTAACTCACAGTCAATACATTCTAGCTGCCTATCTACGGGTGCTCGAGGGATCGCTCCAAGACCTGTATCACCCAAAGGATCTCAACATTCGAGAATCCCCCAGCTCAATAAAACCTCACTCGACCCTCAACAAAGGCTGCAGTAAATCTGATAGTACATAGACTTCCCACAAAGTCATACATCCACAAATTTCCCACTGTATGTTGTAACCGCTGCGGCGGTTGTTTACTGCGTGACTCACAGCCAGCAAACCCTCAACAAACATACATCATCTCTGACAATACATCCCATGTGGAAGTACCTGTAATGTCAGGATGAAATCTGGAATATCAAGCAGCAAAGACAAGCTACCCGATGAACTAGTGGATGTCGCCTAGAGTCTGTGTGTAGATGCGCCTGTGTCGTATATGACACGCCTCCAAGAACTGTGAGACGTCCTTCGATGTGTAGACAGCCACAAATCAACACTCTGGGAGTGTCGATATCCTCAGCACCTGCAGTCGTAGGCCGAAAACCCCAAATTTGCAGAGTCGGATCTGCACCCGCTGAGACCACGTAGTCGAAAATGGCCTGCGCAGAACTTTGTCGAAGCCGAACGGTGACCGAGATGACCTCAGAATGAAATTTGGGGCCGTGTCTTTGCCTGTCGAATTTCACTCCAATATGAGCTGGTGACTCTACCTCCTGCAATGCTGCCCCGAGCCTTGATCTGAGCTCTGATACCAGTTGAAGGAGTACGAGCGGAAGTGTGACGCGAGAGAGAGTGTGAGAAGAAGAGCACGACGATATGGTGAACTCGCTCTACTGTAATGTGTAGAGCATAGTGAGTTCTTATTAGGTTTTAACAAAAGAATATGTGTACATACCTGGCGGCCCGCCCACTTACCTGGGCGACCACATTGGGCTTTATACCCCAACAATACATGTATACAATGAATGAGCACAACTGCATCAAGAAGACCATAACTACAAAAAAAACATATATGGAGGCTATCACCCTCTTGGTAATGCCTCCCAGTTGACGGCCTCTCCCTCCTCCTGCAACTGGGTCAAAAGGGCCACAAGTCTATGCTTGTACCCATACTTCTCGTCTTGGCATGTCGGAGGGCGCTTCATGACAACTCCCTGCAAAATAAACAATTAATTGTAAGATAAATATTCAAATAACATATACATATTTGAAAATTTAAAGCATACGTATAAAACTTACAAACTCATCCAAAGAGTGTCCTAGCCCCACTCCCAAGATGTGACGCTCCAATAGACTTCAAACATACTCTGGCTGCATCTCTCTGCTGTTGCTGAAATCTTTAAGGATTGTTTTGTGTCTCGTGAAATTCCGCCCACTCCCCTGCGTCCAACCATGTCGGCTTTGGACTACCGACCCTATACCTGTCTCTCACCTGTGATCCATGGTGTGACATTGTGGCAATGTCCACGCTCAAGATCCAGTCATTTGAGACTAGATCATACCCCTCTGATGGCCTGTACTCTCTATAAATGGCTTTGATGATGTAACTCTTTCTTTCATAATCTTGATCATCCCAAATCTCTATCACAGAGTGGCCACACTAAACTGTACAGAGCTATCAAATCCTCTGTCAAATGGCCTTTTCGATCTATCCGCCACAACAAGCTCATCCTTGGTCTTGTATACCTTGCTAGAATCATACTCATGTGATCCCCAAGGTGTACGTGGTGTGCCAATCAGTGAACTATCTAGTGAAGAGAGTGGTGGACTCTCTCTCAATGGTGTGGACACATTGGTAGAACCGCTAACACAACAACCACCACCTTTAGAATGACGCCTACCTTGTCTCAAAGAAGAACCAATCGTCGGTGTAAGTGGCACACTTTACTAAGGTGTAGGACCGATCGGTGTAGGGGGCACACTAGTCCCAGGCGTAAGGACGGTCATAGTAGGTCTAGAGGGACCAAATCCCCAAAGACACTGTGGGTAAGCAACTTGCTCTAGTGTGAACTATGACAAAAAGGAACCCTCTGCTTGGGTGACATGCCAGTCGGAGTGACCTGAAAACTAAAACTAGGAGTATGTATCGTTGTTATCATGGCTACAGATACATTAATAAGACAAATACAATACGTTACTTCACAAAAGCTTAAGCAATGCAAATAACAAAAAACAAAGCTGCAACACAACCCATTATATCTATCTAGGTTGTAGAATAATTAAAAGAGTTTTACAAAAGAGTTCCTAGAAAAAATCAGTAGTCAATCTCTCATCTTCTATGAGAGCTGATGCACCAAAGATGTTTATCTCAATCTATAATTTTTCATCTTTGTCATCTAACTCCACTTCTTCATCGCTCTTCGCATTAACTCGCGTATTTGAAAGCTCATCTCTACGTTTAGACATGTGCTCACCACTGACCTCCAGATCAAAATCCTCACTTACATCATCCGTCGGCCGCGCACTTTGTTCATGATAAAGACCTCAACCTCCAATCCTTCACATACTTGCTTGCTTTGTGGAGCAACTTGAACAACATAGATCCATCACGGTTTAGACAAATCTTTTTCATCCTTTTTTTTCCATAGTGGATATATTGTAAACACAATTTGTTCACAATGCTGTGGAAGAACAAATATATTTCGCGCATCTGTCCACACCCACCTAGAGTTCACTTGAATCAACCCACTCTTATCTTTGCGTGCACAATTGCATTAGGACCGCTAGTAATAACTTTGAACCACTTGACATCAAAGATAAAAATATCAAACTTCCTAAAGCTAACCTTCAAGATGTCTTGGATGTAGTCAAAGTATTTAAGCTAGCTAATCTCTGTGTTCTCATCCCTGACACTACTCCAAACTTTCTTGGACAAAGCTTTCAGTGGATGCATGTCATGTTTGCATATGTTTGGTCCACGTAGCTTATGTCCTTCAAGAAAAAATCTACCATGCTCCTTGTAAACTGTCTTGCTCAAATGATCACAACAGCGAAAGCCGAGTCGAGGACCACATTTTAGACATGCATGATTGTTTGAGTAACTCAAGCCTGCAAAATCATAAAAATGAAATAAAAGCATTGGCACAACCACGAATAGCATATACATGAGGGTTTCAAAGATGCTTACCTGAACACTCGTCGAAGCCTGGCCAATCATGCATGGTGCACATGAGAATGCGTTGCACGTGCATTTTGTTGTCCGATTGGTTGGGACATGTAAACCACATCGATCCCAGTCCACAAGATTTGGAGCTCATTTATAAGTGGTGCCAGATAGACGTCCATGTTCTTTGCTTTGTACTTTCTTGGGACGATCAATGACAATAACAGATGGCCCTTCTTGATAGCTAGCCGTGGTGGAAGATTATAATTTACCAAGCAAATAGGCCACGTGCGCCATGACGAGCTCATAATCCAAATAGGCTTACTCCATCCATTGCCAGACCAAAACGGATACATCGAGAATCATCCTTAAATGTAGACCATCTTTCCTCTATGTGCTTCCATGGCTTCCATGCATGAGATTCTGCAGGTATCCGCATCACATCATCTATCGATCTAGTATTTGTATGTCATGTCATCAAAGCGCCTATAGACTTGCACTTGAACATGCTCTTTATTCTTGGAATGATAGGAAAGTGTCGAAGGATCTTTGCAAGGAAAAATTTTCCTTGTGTGTCATCTCTATACCTATTTGATCCACAATTGGAACATTGTTCCAAATTTACATACTCATTGCAAAAGAGTATACAATCATTAGGGCATGCATGTATTTTGTGATAATTTAAGCTCAAGTGAGTAAGAATTATTTTAGTGGCTAGACGGGTAGGGGGCTTGTGATTGCCTTCCGGCAAGATTTGCTCGTTGAGCAACCTATCATTACATCAACAACACAAAAATCATAGTATTGAAATTTAAATTGGACTTTGACATGCTTAGGATACAACATATTCACCTGAAAAGCTCTATGACACTCGTGTCAAACCACCCGTAGGCAGACTGCATATTAAGCATGGCCAAAGAGATCCAGAGAACTGAGATTTTTGCACCATTGTAAAGAGGCATACGTGCAAGAGTCTGCATCATCTCACCCCCTTATTGTTGCTATCATGTCGTCGATAAGGACGGGATGACTGAGGTTCGTTAACTACATGACAATGCATGTAGGTAGATCCAGTACAAACCTGTATGTAGTACATGCTGATTGCTTAAATGGATCGATCTAAAATGGTCCAATCCTCAACAGACTACCATTTCTGAAGATCATTTGCATTTTTGAAGTCTATGTGCATTATTGAAGTCCATTTGCATTATTTTACTTCGTTTGTCGAAGTCCGTTTACGTTTTTGAAGACAAGTCATTTTTGAAGATCGTTTGTGTTTTTTCTACCATTTGCCACTAGCTTTAACTACCTCACATTCTCTAGCCATGCCTGATCCCCACACACCTTGGTCTAGAGGTGAACAGAGATCAGGACCATTGGGTAATAATCTCATCTTTATTGGTCAATGCGTGTATTTGAGGGCTTGAGATAAGTACACACCCATGTCTATATGACAATTAATGCATGTACGTAGATCGAATATAAACTCTAATCTAGTACATACAAGTTACTTAAATGGACCGATCTAATATAGACTAATCCTCAAAAAATCACAAAATCAATTGCGTTTTTGGAATTTGTTTGCTCTTTTGAAATCTATTTGCGTTTTGAAGTCTTTTTATGTTATTTTACTTTGCAGTTTTGAAGTGCACAAGCCGTTTTGGAAGTCGGTTTGCATTATTAAAGTCTATTTGTGTTATTTTACTTCATTTATTGAAGTCCATTTGCATTTTTTAAAGTACACAAGCCGAATTTGAAGTCCGTTTGTTAATATTGTTTGTACTTTTTCTACTTTAAACCGTCAAAACACAACCATATCTTAGAAACTAAACCTTGAGCATCTTCGAATGGCCAAACACATAAGCGACTAGCAGCCTACCTAATTAACAAAGTGAGTAGGTCTAAACATTTTGGCAAAGAGGCTGTAAACCTAAGCGTCTAGCCCTAAGCAGCAAGCCCTAACCAATAAGTCTTAAGAGGTTTGAATACCGAGTTGCCCTTAGCAACTAGCCGTAGTTAAGCGGCTAAACTGCTAAATAACAAAGCGGGTGGGTCTAGGCGGCATGGCTAAGCAATTAAATACCTAAGTGGTTGGCCTTAAGCGACCAACCCTAATTAAGTGGTGTGAATACCGATTAGACCTATGTGACTAGTCTTAAGCGACTAAGCGACTAAATAAAGAAGGGGATAGGACTAAGCGGCACGGCTAAGCGACTGAATACTTAAGTGGCTAGTCCCTTGACAAAAGTTGGGTTATCCATATACATGGCTGGGACCTTGAGGTCATCCCAGAACGCCCTGAAGAATTCAGTGGTCAGAACATTCCAACCAAGGGAATTCTCCTTGCCAAGAGCTTGTAATGCAAGTGAGCACTCATCTTCAAGAAAGGCATCTCAAGACAATTAAATTCAGGCTGGGGAATTTTCCTATTGACACTCTTGAGCAAGGTCGCTCTTGCTTCATTCACTTCTTGAGAGCAGATCTGTGGCTGCTGGCCAATGATTTGGATTAGATCATTAAGCATCATCCCCTCCATTTCATCTTGGTTTTGTGTAGCATTCCCATTTTCATCTGCTGTGAGTGAGTGGATGGTACCCTGACTTTTCTTGATTTTCAAGGCCTCAAAAAAATGTGTTTGATTAGCGGCCTCTAGTTGAAGGAAGGTCTTCCTGGATATCAATCTCGCTCTCTTGACCTCCTTGAGCTGATACTCGGCCAGGTTGGCTTTAGCTTCTAGCCACCTTTTGTGTTCTTCTTTGGAGGCCACCCCTGTAGACTTTTTTGAAGTTAGATGAGCAACCTCATCTTCGAGTTGTTTCCAATGTTCTTTTCAGGCCTTTTCCATCCGAGGGCCCGAGTTTTTGATTGCTTTATGTATACCCTGACCAAAGAGGTCCCAAGCTTTAGGTTTTTCAAGATTAATATTTTTATTAAGTTTACTTAGAGCTTTTTTGGTTAGCCTTCTAAATAGAGGGTCTTTGAACAGGTGTGCCCCAGTAACAAGTAGGTTCTTACTCCTTATTGGGACCTGCCCCTCCCCTTTGGGTTCCTTGAGTTTCATGCATAAAGGTAGATGGTCTGACATACTCTTCCTTGTCAGCACCTTCATCTCAAGTAGCAATGGGATCCAGTTAGTTTGGTGAGAGCAGTAGCACCTGCCAAGCTTGGAAGCCATGCGGGCATACTATAGGATTATGTATGTGTAGGCCAACGTGCACTTCCAAGGACTTGCCTCCCATAGGTCCATCATAGCCCATTTCTCACAAAGACACAGCCATTTATTTTTCTCAGAACTAGCCAATAGGTTGGCTGAGCTTGTTCTATCCTTGCTCCTCCGCCATATTAAAGTCACCTATCAGTAGCCACTCTTCTTCAATAGGGGAATCTCTAAGGTGCATCCATAATTTGGCTCTATCCTTGGCATTGCAGGGGCCATATATGTTTACTATTGTGATAGGTTGGTCTGCCCAAATGACTCTCTCTATACTGGACAAGGACCTGGAGCCCAAAGTGGTCCTCAATCACTTTGGAAAATGGATGCATCTTATGTGCCTATAAAGCTGACTTACAATATGGAGTTTTGATATAAGGTTGGCATGTACAAAAACTACACTTGTTGATGAGAGACATGAGCAGCAGTGCATAAACTACAAAAGGGCATCTCATATAATAGTGCCAATTCAAGACGGTTGTTGCGAGGGTTGTAGCTTGGCCCATGCCCAAAGCCGAGAAAATTCATATAGCCTAGAGAAATTCATTGGATGATCTTGATGGGATATCAAGTTTTAGTTTACTCGGAGCCTGCAGGGGTTTTGTTTTGTCGAGCATTTCACCTGTCTTCGGGTGTTTTATCATTTTTTATGGGTGGAGACGGCTAACACTAAGATGCTAGCCCTAAGCATCTAGCCTTCAACGATCTACATACGGACTAGTCATGAGCGCTAAGCAGTGAATACCTAAATGGCTAGATTTAAGCGGCAAGCCCTAATAAGCCGTCTAAATATTGATTAGACCTAAACGACTAGCCCTAAGCAACTAAGTGGCTAAATAATGAAGCTAGCCAAGCTACGGGTAGGACTAGACGAGCTCGGCTAAGCGGCTGAATACCTAAGCAGCTAGCCTCAACGATCTAAATACGGACCAGTCCTAATCGATGAAACAACTTATTACATAAAGGGTTAGCCTTAAGGGGCGAACCCTAATTAAGCGAATAGCCCAAAGCGGGCAACTATGTCCGATCAACATAACGTCGCTTTGTCATAAATGATCACCATAACAACGTCGATCGACGATTTGCAAAACAAATAAAGCTAATCAAAGGTACTTAAAACCTAGCATTATATAGTTTCTAATATACATTTACAACACCTACAACAAGTCACATTTAAAAAAAACAACATAATTTATTAATTTCTAAATTAATTTACATGAAAATAATAAAACTAATTATAAAATGACATAAATTAAAATAATTCTTTTTTCAATGATAAAATGCCGTTATCTTTCTTTGTTAATGATGATTTATAGTTGATAAAATTTATAAAATAACAAAAGCTATATATTGTTTTCAATGTTTTCTTTGTTTGAATTGAAAAATGTGTATGTACACAGTACATAGTGTGTTTATATTTTTTAGTGTGCACTTTTGTTTATTTGATGCCTGTTCATGTGAACGTGTGTATGCAAGAAAAGAGAATGATAGACCACTCACATGCGGCCTATTTAAGCAAGAAACACTTGACGAAATGTCACCAAACCTGCAAAAAAAGAACACACACGCACACAATGTTACTCTCTCACACACAAAAGTAAATAAACTTACTACGAATCTTGAAAAGAAATCTACCTTGTTGATGGGGGGAGCGTGTGAGTGCAAATATCAAATCCGGCAAGCCGTGCGGCAGTAGATCTCTAGCAAGTGAGGAGGAGGAGGGCAAGAGAAGAGGAGAAATATGAGCAAAATGCACAGAAAAACCCGGCGGGTTTTGTTTTTGCAGAATCCATCGATATAGGCACCGATATAAGCATCAAAATTTGCATTGAAATAGGCATGTATATATGCATCAATATGGGCACTGATATGCTCCTAGGTATCGGTGTTGAAATAAAAAATTGATTTTGAAAAAAATTTGGTCTCCCTCTAGATTTACCTACATATATACTGACGCCTGCCATTGACGACGGTAATTTGACATCGATATTTAGGCGATCTGTTGTAGTGGATAGAGAGAGAGAGAGAGAGAGAGAGAGAGAGAGAGAGAGAGAGAGAGAGAGAGAGAGAGAGAGAGAGAGAGGGAGGGATATTGGAGTTGGAGAGTGAAAGAAACCCTTCTCATACACTTTTTTCTTTGCCATGTCTCCATGAGGCAAATCTAAGACAATCTCTTGTTTTCCAAGTTAAACCATATTATGTACTAGCCTCTCTAAAAATGGAAATAATATAAAAAACAGCTCTCTCTAATAGTGTCTAAAACAAGCATTTTCAAAAAATACAACATATATAAAGAAAAAGATAAAAAAGCTATCTCCAAAGCTCTCTCCGTTCCCATCCCCACTTAGAACCTTGACATGTGTAAACTTTGCACCTCCTTTAATTGTTGACTTTTCGATCCATACTAGATCCACTTCAAGCACACAATTACGAATAGCTTGTTTGACAACACAGTTAAATGGACCTGGAGAGAGGGGAATGCAAAATGAACTACTATGAGCATTTTGTCTCCTTTAGTATTTGTGCCTAACACAACTATTAATGGACCTTTGTTGCATGAGATTCAGGGCTAATAATGCAATAAATTTATTGATGTGATTTTCTTTTTGTGTGTGCATGATATTAGTGTGACCGAATAGAGTTTTTACACAATGGTAATCTAATTTGTCTCCAATGCAGTCACTTTTTCAAATGTATAATATATCACACGGTTAACCCAAGAGGACTACATATTATTAAGATGTGTGGATACCTTAGAGGGAGTTAAGGTTTTTAAAAGACACCCATAGTGTAAACATAGGCTGTATATAGGGGTATTTTTATTACTCTCTCTGAATATGTGATCTAGGGAACTCACTGTGAGTAACCATCCCAAGAATCTCTCTTGCTTTCAATAACAACTAGTATTGCCGATGGCCAAAGGCCACCTCTCTCTCTCTCTCTCTCTCTCTCTCTCTCTCTCTCTCTCTCTCTCTCTCTCTCTCTCTAAAAACGCAGCTCTCTCTCTCAAAAAACGTAGCCATTTTTTGACCTAGTAGACAACAGTTCACTCTTTTGATCA